>NW_027507784.1:127970631-129170631 GCF_037356315.1 Lithobates pipiens
AAATGTGAGGGGTGTACTCATTTTTGTGAGATACTGTATATATATATATATATATATATATATATATATATATATATATATATTTATATATAGATAGTATTTGAAGAGACACATACACACACACAATAATTCTAAAATATATACAGTATATATACTGTATATATTTATATATAGTATGAAACATATAATACAATGCAGGACACTAAGACAAGGCAAAACAATGATTAAGATGTCTCAAATAAATAAGTAACAATTCTAACTATAATGACCTCATGTTCATTTTACATTGCTAATTAACTTGTTCTGACAAATAGTAACTAAAGAGCCTGTTGGTCACAGATAATTTGGGTACCTATTGGTTTTGTACTAAGCATATTGCCTTATTAAATAAACTCCACTCAATGACTTTTAAATCTACATTGGTATATACTACATAAGAGACCTCAATGCACATTACTTTGCTGAAATTTGGACTTTGAGGATCCCATAACTACCAATGCGTTGGTAACCATTGCCCAAGACAATTATGGAGGTGTACACTTGATTGGATGTACTACAGATTTTTGAATAAACTCTAGATTGTAAACTCTAATGAACAGGGCCCTCTGATCCCTCAGGTATTGAATTGTATTATAAATGTACTATCTGCCCCCATGTTGTAAAGCGCTGTGCAAACTGTTGGCGCTATATAAATCCTGTATAATAATAATAGTATTACAGGATTTCATCTTTTTTTAGTAGTTGCATCACACAATTGGGGTAGCAGTTTTTTAAATGCAATATTTAGGAGCACAGAAGAATGCCATTTTTAAAACCACTAGGAACCAGACATGAATAAATGAAGACAAAGGAAGCAGTTCAGTAGAAATTTAGGCCATAAAAGGTTTGCCTACAGTGAAAGTAGATAATTTAAATTACAGATTTTGCTAATGTAGATCTTTTTGTATTAGGTGGATTTTCCATCATTCACCAATAGCCAACACATATCTTTCAAACCATATTTAATTTTTATTTATATAAATACAATTTGATAGTGGCTTTTGGGGAAAAAAAGATTGTCTAAATGCCTATTTCTGTTATATTGTTAAACAGCAGTAAATGATTTAATGGGCATAGCACAAATTCACTAAAGCCTACTTCAAATCCGCAGACTTCCCTTTTATCAAGATAACCAGGGAAATTATTGCCCCCTTTTTGCTGTCGTCTCTTTAGTGGTATTCAAGCTACTAGGCAACTGTCTCTTGCCAGAGGAATTCTTAAAGCTATGTGAATCTCCAACCATAGGGACCTTCATGTCTTCATGTCTTTGGTTGAAACTAATGACAGTGTGCACAGTAGCTCAGACTCTGTATATGGTGATGTAAATGGCAGGAAAAAAGAAGGTCAAAATCTTTGGCATATTCCATGATCCTTTGCTGACAAGTAAGCCCTTGTACACATGATCGGAGATTCCGACAACCAAATCCGTCGTATTTTGTCCACGGATTTTGTCCAAAACTGTTGTATACACACGGTCGGACAAAGTTGTCGGAAAATCTGACGTGATGACTTATTTCATTACGACAGGACTACGTTCACGCTAGTAGCCAATAGCTTTGGTGTAGGAATTTGATCTGAGCATGCGTGGCACTTTGTCCGATCGGAATTCTCTACACATGATCAGAGTATGTCCGATCGGAGCATTTTGTCGGAAAATTTTACAAACAAGTTGGAAAACTTGGTCCATCGGATACGCCGACGGAAACAGTCCGATGTAGACCACACACAGTCGGAATATCTGACAAAACGGTCCGATCGGGCACATTCCGTCGGAATCTCCGACCGCGTGTACAAGGGCTAAGTCCAGTTGCTATGCCATTGTCCTAATTTATATCAAAAGTGTGTGTGTGTATATATATATATATATATATATATATATATATATATATATATATATACAGATAATATATGAATGATGACAAATAATACAAATAAAAATAGCAAATGCTGTTTCAACAAATGTTTTTACATTTTTAGTTTTAGTGATAGCCATAAAAATATATTTTAGCTACAACAAATACAGTGAAAATGGACAAGATATTTTTCTGGGTATTAGCACTATTTCTCTATGCGTGTCACCTGATGTACTTGGCCCGCTCCATATGAATCGAGCTCCCTTGGTCATTACCTTTTCCCTCATGCAAAAGTTCATGTGTCCCAAGTAGTGTACACTCACATGTGCTTTAGTTTATTTTTTTATTAAGTTTGCATCTGTTTGGGACTGTATTACAAATGAAAAGCAAAAACAGATCCATGAATCATTTTAATGAAATATTTTAGGAACAAGCTGTGGACTCACATGTGTGCTTTGCTTGCTAAAACATTTTTCATGACTTGGGAATACATTCTTGGGATGAAGAACAAATTTGAAGTAACAATTCCCCATTACCCCCCAGTAAGCCTAACTATATTAATACTGGTTTATAGTTAACCTTTTCAAAAGATAATGAAAACGCCCCTCAGTGTTAAAAAATGAGCAGAAACTTCTCAAATGCTTCATGGTCTTTTTCAATGTATTGTACTTATTTACAGTGTGTGTAACAAATCATTTCATTCCACCCCAAAAAATAAAATAAAGAAAAACTGTTAAGACCTGCTTTATAACAAAAGGAATTACCATAGCTTCACAGTGTCCATTCAATAGACTTAGCACATGTGAAATAAGTGATAACGTATTTTACCAAGTGAAGAATGTTAAATTACAACTCTCTTGTTTTTTTACGAAACTGTTTTAATTCACATACCAATGCTGTAACACCCCCCTCCCTCCCTCCACACACCCCTCCCTCCCTCCACACACCCCTCCCTTTATAGTGCTGTATGCCTATAGCCTAGTCAGGACTATGTGATTGATTTACTAAAATTCACATTGTATAGTGAATGTCAGCAAAAAAGGTAAACATGTATTCACTTTGAATACCCAATTATGTGCAAGGGAAAATAGACAATTAAGCTCAGAAAACATTATTTTCTAAATAAAGTCTATACTCCCTTAGTAAATGAAGCCCAATATTTCACTAAGGGGCTTATATATGCAATATATATTAACAATAATATTTCTTCACGTTTAGTATTTCAATTCTAATTGCCTTGCTGAGTTGAAGATGAAACAAGGTTTTGAAATGGTTTCTTGTTTTTTGTTAATACATTTTTAATATATAAACCCCTAACTGTCTTAGCTTTGGAAAGATAAACTGCATATTAATCTGGGCTAAACCAAAGATCTAAAATGTCGAAGGATATTTCAACAATGCCCGTCCAAGTGCAAGAGGTTGAACCCTAAAGTGATAGTTATCTGGTGCTTTAAAAATCAAAAGGTATCATTAATTCACAGACGTCCTCTTTTGATATAGATGAGCTTTGTCTGGGTGAATCCGTCTGCGCCTGATCATTTGTCTCCTGACTGGGCGTCTGGTGTAATTACCTGCGAATATTTTTGTTTCCAACGCTGGTAGCTGCATGGATTTCTCAACCACTAAGAAAAAGAGAATAGGTTTCATTTAATTAAATAATAGGGTTTCAATTAACTTGGAAAAAGTGCAATATGAAATAGTGATTGAGCTCCTGTGATGAAGATTCGCTTGAAGAAGGTTCAGAAAATGATGAGGGCCACAAATGACCTGTGTCTACTATTCTAGAAAGAAATAAGCTGTTAGCAAAGCAAAACAAAAGACTTGCTGTTATGCAAGTAACCTTGGAAGTGGAAGCAAAGATGTATTAGTTACTACAAGCAATGGAGTATGTGTTTGTGAGTTGTAAAAAGATGATGAGGTTCTTTATTCCTGGTGCCCACTTTTCGGTCTTTTCACACTTGCCATGTGGATCTTAGGGCCTTTTCAGATAGCAGTGTAGGTTTCCTTTAATTAAGTTGCTTACAAAAACATTTTTACACTGAATGATTGGTTAGATTAGTTGGGTTTATTTCTTTTACAAATCCTTCCTTTTCCTTTTTTTATGTTTTTTTTCCCTCAGATTTTTTAGAATGTATTTTGTGGGGGAAAATACTAAACGTGGCATTTGGTTTGTGGAAGCAATGATTTTTACAGCAGCTGTAATGTAATTCCTAACAATTACCTCAACAGGTCTTCAGTCTATGACTGTCTCTCGAATCACGTCCCCAGTCACCAACGAATCCCATAGTATGACTTCAGTCTCTGACCATCTCCTATTGCATATCTCCATTCTCTGACAGCTTTAGGTAGCATTACATTTACTAAATATTATGCATTGCCCTTTGGTGATGTCGGGGGCCACACATGAGGCCCCCTATACCAGGTAAGTTGGCCACCACTATTCTATATAAAAAAAGTATAATGCTGCAAAAAAATATGACAATTTATATAGGGGAAACAATGTTAAATATTTTTGGCCAATTATTGAATATAAGCCATTTTTGTTAGGGAATATATTGTCCAAAATAAATGAATAAACTCTGCACCATGATGTGCTGGAATCACATCATGGTAAGCACAAAAGACAAATGTGGGTGCTGGGGTTAATAAAATCATAAAAAAACACCATTTATTGAATGCAGCACATTTACAAGTTAAAATCTTTATAGTCAGCCTGGGAAAATAGCAGAAAGGTAATAAGCAACATGGACAGTCACAGATAGCAGCCAACCATGCAACAGTGGTGATGGGTATAGCACCAATGCAGGTCAGGTAGGCAGGTAGACCAGTGATGTTAGCTGGTCTAACTACCTAGCTGACCTGCATTGGCGCTATACCCTTCACTACTGCTGTATGATGGATCTGTGACTGTCCATGCTGCTGGTTGCCTTTCTGCTTGTTTCCCAGGCTGACTATAAAGATTTCAAACTCGTAAGTGTGCTGCACTTATAGTGATTGTAAATGATCAAATTGTAAAACAACCCATTCAGTTTAAAATAGGAATGAAAGGCAAACTATTTTTGTATAGTCTGAAAAAAACATTCCAAATACATATTTTCCCCTTTTTTATAAATGATCACATTTCCTCTGTTCTCGGCTACATACGTGCAGGGGGGAGGAGATATGGCAGCACACTAAGCTTGCCAGTGAATGGCTGTGCAGCGGGGGCATGTCAGGACAAGTCTAATGATTTGAGTTCCCTGAGTTCCCAGCATAGCTAGAGAACATACTGTCCTGCTTAGTGTGGTCAGTTTTAAATAGGAAAGTAGAGGGACTAGCAGGAACACCAGGGATTTCACATAAAGAAAGCAATACAAAGAGAACAGAATACTTTCTCATACAACTACATGGTACAATAGGCACATATCAGGAATATGTATTGTTGGGGTAACAAACTTTAATAAATGGTGTTTGATCCCATAAACCCTAGCGCCCCGTTTGTGTTTTCTTCTTGCAGTGTGAGCGGATCCTTCCCAGGACTGTCACAGGAGCTGCAGGGGTGCAACGGATCCTTCATCCATCCATCCATCCTTTGTATTGCTTTCTTTATGTGAGCAGCACAGTGGTGTAGTGATTAGCACTTTCACCTAGCAGCAATAGGGTCGCTGGTTCTAATTCCGACCACGACACTATCTGCCTGGAGTTTGCATGTTCTCCCTGTGCCTGCGTGGGTTACCTCCGGGTACTCCGGTTTCCTCCCACAATCCAAAAGATATGCTGGTAGGTTAATCAGACCCTGTCGGAAAAATTGGCCAAGTATGTGTATGTGTTTGTAAGCATGTCAGGACCCCATGGGGTCTAGGACCGTGCTATACCACAGATGGACACCAGCGGAAAAAAAAGCACCCTGAGGTGATTCAGTTCACATAGGTAGTGCTATACAAGTCCCTCATTCATCCTATTCATTGGAATTGCTTTTCTTATGGACTTGAGGACTTTTTTATGCACTGTGAGGTGCCCTGTGAAAGCTGTGCACATTCCTGCACATATTATTGGGGGTTGTCTGGAATGACATCATCAAGTCTGTTCTGTCAGAGGAAGCATTAGGGATGGAACCCATATTTTTGAAAAGCGGTACAAGAGGTTGAACAGTGCTGTGTGGAAAATACAGCTCTCTGTGCAATATTTGAAGGTTATCCCATTTACAAACCATTAAAAGTATATGGTTTTATATTAAGGGTATACGGGTTTTAAAAGATGTTGTTAGTTATCTAGAATTTGAATTTATTCTAATCAGTGAATTGCTGTATGCAGGCATACCCCACTTTTAAGTACACAATGGGGTTTATTTACTAAAGCTGGAAAGTGAAAAATGAGGCTCACCTCTGCATAGAAACCAATGAGCTTCCAGGTTTTATTACCAAAGCTTAATTAAACAAGCTGGGGTTGGAAGCTCATTGGTTTCCATGCAGGGGTGAGCCTGATTTTGCACTTTCCAGCTTTAGTAAATAAGCCCAATCGCATACTTAAAAGTGGGGTATGCCTGTACAGTGTATCAACATTATTCTACCGAAGACATTAGTTAAAATGAGTCAGGCCACCAAAAGCTTAAGGTGTACTAAAACTAAAGTTAAATAAAATGTCCCAAAAATTTAAATTTGAAAATAAAATGGCCCATATGTGATATTTCAGTTATAGGTAGACTTGGTGGGATGAATCAGTCCCTGCCCTCTTATGTGATCTTTCTGCCAAAACTTCTGAGTCTGTTCTTGTTCACCTGTGAGTTTTGGGTGTTTTTGCCCATACTGCGTGTTTTATCTCATCTCGTTCTAAAAAACAGAAATATTAGTTGAGTGATCCTTCAACTACTTTATATTTTTGCTTAGCGGTGACCGTATGCACAGCATATGCATGCTTAAATGATAGGATTTAACTTATTCTCTTCTTTTAAATTATATACATACATTTTAATTCAATTACACTGTTTCATACTGTGATATATTGTGGAGCCATCCTTAATAATTATGAGATAATTGGGATCAGAAGAAACTAAATGGACTGAATGCATTTTGGAAGCATTAGATATACCATCACTCTTGGGATTTTTAGAGTAACAGCAAAGAGGAACAAAATATTCTTTATAGCTGTAGTTACTTGATGCTGCAGCAGACACAGATGGAAGGTCCTAAAATAACAATGGATTACCCTTTGAATTAGTGCAGCCTTCAGCCTAAAAGCAATTTGAAGTTGTGATTTTGTACTATTAATTTTATGTCTTGCCCTGTTGATGACGTTGCCTTACAGGTTATATGGATGAATGTCTTTCATGCTTTCATGCAGAACAAACAAGATTAGAGTGAAAGAAAAAGATGGAATCCTTCATTTTGTCTGAAGTTGCTGTAAGATATAAAGCCTGTTGGAAGGAAAGTATTATTTTGAAAGAGGAGTGAACGGTAGATCAGTTGCCCTGGGTCTGATACTTACATGTCTTTTGACACCTACTGATGCATTCAGCTTCTGTGTCAAATCTATTGGCATTGCCACCACACCCACCATACCAAATCTGGGTGCAAATCTTGTTTGTCTTGTCAAAGAACCATTTAACCTCATTCTCCTTGCATTGGGTGCCCATGTCCAGATCTAGCTCACAAGGATCTGTTAAAGTGGAATTTCAAAGAGTGTCTAGAGTTAAAAGGTGAACAGATGGACACTGGGCATACTCCAAGGTTGACCATGGTCCCTTTGTCCTGTTAATATTCGAGTGAGAACTGAAAAATGCTGACCTTTTAGACTTTTCCTTAATCAAATTATTCAAAGAGCTCAGTGTATCCAATATTTATTGTATTTTACTCTCAGCATTTACTGAGATATATTATAATCTGCAGTCAAGTAAAACGTGACCGTGGTTGTACTTCTAAGCCAAGTAATGAGCAATAAAGTACAACAAAAACAGTTTATTCCAATGTATGCCTTATGGATTTTTGCTACAATAAAATTCTCTTTGAGTTTTAAGTTATGGTATCTTACCAAAAAAATTCAACAGTTGTAATCACCAAAAACATGGTAATCTTCACACTGAATTTTAGGCAAATTTTCCTACATAGTATACATACGTGGGTTTTTTTTTTTAAATAAAGAGTGTTTACTTAGCAAAGCGAATGTTCACTGAGTTTAATAAAGTAAAGCTGGGTTCACTTTGAATACCCAAATTACGTGAAAGGGGGAAAAAATTTGGATTTTCTCATATACAGTATATGACTGCATGATTGAAACAAATCCCACTTCTCTTTATTTCCTAAACCAATTTAACATTCACTGTGTAAAGTAAACATTTTCAATACCTTTAGTAAAGCACTACCAATAACTACACATTGTACTATTATAACATGATATACATATTAACATTCATATATATCATCTGAACATCTGTGATTTATATGAATAGCTGTGTCAAATTGTGTTCATAGTGTTTTTACAATATAACATTGATATCAAAACAGCTGATGAAATTGACATTGTCGGGTAAATGTTGCAGCACACACTGAGAGTGACTATAACTAAAAAAAACTAAAACCTTTTTTTATAAACCTAAACAATCTTAAAATCCCAATCTTTCACCACATGTCTAGCTTTCAGCCTAATTTCTGAAATGTTTAGAAAGTGCAGAACTATAATGAGTATGTTTTAAAAGATTAGTAACATCTATTTCATTGCAACTTTTTCCTAAGTAATAGGACAGCAACAAAACAGTTATGCAAAGCGTCATGATAAATAGTGGCCTTGTCTGCGGTATGAATTATGGTAATACCCAATCTATTAAACATTGGTTGTCCAGGTAAGATACAGAACAAGCTAAGAATCAGTTCAGATGGAAATACTGATTTAAAAAAAATAAAAATTGCATGCATCATTTAAAAAAATAAATAAATCAGTAAACAAGTTTCTTGGTGATTATTAAGTTTGTGTTCACCCATAGTCAGGTTTGAGAAAGTTAATAGTAATGTACAGAAAAGTCAGAAAATTAAAAAATGGCTTTAATGTAAATAAAGTTTTTTCTTAATGCCAGTGCAATTATTTTTAAAGGGCTGCCCCAAGAATAAATATACTAACAGTAAATTTGGCTTAGTAGATATAGGAGCCAAAATCTTATATGATTTCTGTATAAGAGAGAATGCCACTGACTTGTAACTAACTCTAACAATTAACTTTACTATCTTTACCCTTAGCACCTTTAGCACTTAACACCCTAACACTTAGGGGTCTATTAATGAAAAAATTGCTGTGCAAATGGCTAAAGCACTTGCACAGCTGTTACTAATAAGCTCTGCAATTTGCCTAATATGTTAACGTGCTATGATTGTTATCATCGTGTATGGCCATAATGCAGTATTTACTGTACCTGAAATACTTCAATCAGCAAAATACTGCATTATGACCACTGGATGGAATTGACATTCACAGGAAATTAACATATTAGGGAATCACAAGGATTATCTGTGATGGCTGGGCAAATGCTTGAGGCATTCACACAACAATGTATTTATAAGTGGACCCCTTAAATGGAACTCCTCACCTATGCCTAAAATAGTATGCCTTAACACATAACCTAACACTAAAACCAAGCCTTTACCTAACCTATAAAGTGTAACCCTTTCTGTAATACATAAATTAACTTGTAGGGGTTAATTTACTAGAGGCAACAAGGCTGTTCACTTTGCAAAGGAATTTTCCCTTAGCTTAGTGAAGAATGCCTAATCACATACAAGAAAAAAACTGTATTTTTATTTGCACATGATTGGAAGCTAATCTTAACACTTAGCCATATCCCATCAGTAGCCTTAACCATAACCAATAACTTAAAATTAAACTCTTAATCCTAACCATAACTTTACTCATAATCTTTTCCTAACATTTAACTAACCTACCAAAACTATTGTTGCTGAAAACTAGAAGTCCAGTACCAAAATCTGTTAGCTCTTGGCATTAAAACTTTCTGTTCTGTCTTTCACATTATATTTAACTCTAGTCTTAATGCCAATCTTCTGACAAAAGGAAGTTACTTTCCCTAAGCCATTAAAAACATTTTTAGTTTTACAAATTAAGATCACTCTGTAGCCTCATACTTCATAGACCAAATCAGCTGCATGACCTTAATTACAACAGTGTACAGTATATTCCATTTGGCTATTAGTTGTGCTCTGAGGTCTTCTATGAAAGTTGAAGTGTTGTTTATTTCTTACATTTATTGATTTGCTACCATATAACAAACGTAACTCCCATGTTTATAGCGTTTTTCAGCCTATTCCCCCACACTTACCTATTTCAGGGCTGTTCAGTGGTTCTGTGGTCACTGCTGTGTCAGAGCTCATCACAACCTCTGGCACCACAGCCTCTGGCACCACAACCTCTGGCACCACAACATCTGGCACCACAACCTCTGGCACAACTTCTGACACCACAACCTCAGGCTTGGGTTGAGATTTACCTATAGAGAAGACACAGGCCATATTAAAAACATGTTTTGTGTGTGTGTGTTGCACAGAAAATTGTATTTTTATCAAAAAATATATATTTTTTTAATTTTTTCCATATTTTTCTGCTGCCAATTTATTAATAATTAAGATATTATTTCATTGTACCAGTTTGAATTTCCTCTAAAATATTCCAGATGTGATTCTAGAACAGAAGCATAAAACCTGTGGGTTTAAGTGATATTAAAAGATATTTTTTTTGTTAAAATAAAAAAGATGTTATACATAGAAGCTCTGTGCAATGCTATTGCAGAAAGTGGCCCCTTATCGTGGGCGTCATCCACTCCTCCCTCCTCAGAGTGTCTCCTTAACCAAGATGAAAGCCGTGTGCGTGTGCTTTCGAGCCAGGCTATGTTTATCCAAAGACACACACAGCACCAGTAAGCCACGGCCCTGCTCCCTCCTCAGAGGAGTTTGACTGACAGCAGCCTATGGCTTCTGCTGCTGTCATGTATCCTTTGAGACCAGGAAATGAGAAGAGCAGTGCTACAACAGGGGTAGCACTGCAGCAGTGAGAGGAGGCAGGTAAGTGTTTAGGGACAGGGGGGTAGAATATTAAATCATTGCAAATGTATAACTAACTGTAAATCCTGCCAGAAATCCAGTGAGCCTCTAACTTCCTGTATTGAGCTGACAATACTGCCTCTGCTGCTCTGAAACCCCAAGCATTGTTGTCAGCCCGCCCTCAATTTTCCTGCACTGGACTTGAGAACTCTGCCAAGGGGTTTAATTTGTGTCTAGAGATGGGCTTTTAATAACAGTTAACGGTTAAAAAAGATATGTATAGGGCTGGACTAAAGGGTAGGCAGATGAGGTTTCGACCTTGGGTGCCTTGTCAAGGGCCAGATTAGCAGCATCACAAGATATTTAATGGCTCCATTTTCCTGTTGTGCCTTTTTGGCTGTAGCCTCTGATAAGGGTTGGGAAAACTCACATCATGACACATTATACCTCCCAGCACCACCATTACGTGGCAGCATAAGTTCTAATGCGCTATCTGGTCTTGAGAAGCCAAATTCAGCCTAATATCTGGTCCTAATACACAGATAGGCAAATGAAAACAAGCATGCAGCTGTACAATGGTTATATGGGGAACTAAGTGTATGGGGAAATAGGTGTCAAAACCTTCCCTACTCTAAATCTAAATCTAAAAGTGGGGAAAAATTGCATTTGCTTACACTTTAAAACTATTTATCATAGGTTAAGGTTGTTATTTGTTAAAGCAGAGTTCCACCCAAAAGTGGAAGCTTCACTTATCTGTGCCCTCCCCCCTCCTGTGCACATTTGGCACCTTTCAGGGGGAGCAGGTACCTGTTTTTGACAGGTACCCTTCTCCACTTGCTTCTGACCTCACTGCAGCAAGGTTCATTTAGCCCCCTCTCCTCCCTCCTCCTTCACCTGCTGCTGGGCCAGTAAGAAAGTAGCGCACCTCACGCATTCACAGTAGGGAACTGGCTGTGAAGCTGCAGGGCTTCACCGCCGTGTTCCCTTGCTACGAATGGCAGCGGCAGCACCCAAGAGCCAATGGAAACATTG
This sequence comes from Lithobates pipiens, assembly GCF_037356315.1. Taxonomy (NCBI): domain Eukaryota; kingdom Metazoa; phylum Chordata; class Amphibia; order Anura; family Ranidae; genus Lithobates; species Lithobates pipiens. Next base: position 127,982,570 of record NW_027507784.1, read on the forward strand.
GTTGGGGTGCCAGCATTGCTGGATTCCAGGACAGGTAATTGTCCTATTATTAAAAGTCAGCAGCTACAGTATGTGTAGCTGCTGACTTAAAACATTTTTGTGTGGGGTGTGGAACTCCACTTTAAGTCATCCTGTTTAAAACCCCATTCCATATTCTATTTCTATTAATGATGATTTAATGTTCTTTGTTATATTCAAAAAAAAATTCTGTTACATTATTCCACAAATAACAAGATGAATACAGAAACTTACTAGTGGTGAATGTTGCTTGGTAAGTAACCAGGCCAAGGCTCTTGTGCTGCCCAGTAATGGTGACTTGGTACATCTGTCCACTTGCCAGTCCTCCAATAAGTCTTTCAGCACCTGTGACATTCTGCTTAAGGACTAGACTTTGGTCTGCTAGAGATATGACGCTAAGTTCATAGACTTGTGGTTTCAGGGAATCAGAACTGGTCCAGCTCAAACGTACACTGTTTTCTGTTACATCATACACTTGAAGCTCAGGCCTCTGCAATGTTGTGGTTTCTGGAGTTAACGTGACATCTTGAAGAAAAGGTTGCTATATTAACCATCAGCAAAAGGATCATTTTCACACAGGAAGGGTAAAACATTCAATATCAAATGTATTATCCTGTTATAAAGCCCATTAGTGATGATACCTTAAAATAAAAATCATTGTTTAATTGTAGTTTTATATAGAGTGTGAAAAGATTATAGCCTCTGATTTTATTACTGTATGGTGTTCTCTCCTCACTTGTAGTTCACAAGCCACAAAAAACATGCAGACAAAACTCACAATAGATCACACCATGGTACAAAGGGTGTCTTAAATTAGGGAAGTAAGAGGTAATCCCAGTGTGAACAGTAGACAGTAGCAAGAACTTCATAGGCTTTTAAACCTTTTTACACAGTTTGTGAAGTTGTTTTACTCAAGGCAAATAGACTTTTCACTTTCATTCCACAGAGCTTCTAATTATAACATCTTTTTTATTTTAAAACACAAAAAACTATCCATTAATATCACATGAACCCACTGAACAGCCTATTTGCCTTTAGTAAATCAACCCCCCTGTGTACTCATGCCTTTGGTCACAGTGGAAAAAGAGGTAAACAAAGGGCAAACAATAAAAACCTTAAAGTGGTTAATAATTCTATCGTTATTCTATCCAAGGCTAATAAAATATGACAGGACTTGGGCTCTTTTGTTCTATCTATCTACAATATCTCTCTCTCTCTCTCTCTCTATTGATATCGTTACAGATATACACAAAGTTGTGAGGAAACAAATCCTTGAAATTTTTTGTCAAGAATGAAAAAAACATTGGAACTGATCTTATCTTATAAACATGAATTACAACATATAAAAATTACAGAAAACATATGAGTAAAGTAATTACCTGTAAGGGTATTGATGCTTGTGCGTACTGTTACGACCTCAGGTTTTTCACTGGACAAAATTTCATCAGGTACTACATTACCTTCAGTCCTGCAATGCAGAATATAGGAGAAGTGACTTCAGCATATGACATGCCTCATGACAATCTCAAATTCAAATATGTAAACCCAAAATCTATTTACCGTATAAGTATGGTTGTCTTTGGGCCTCATTGTATACAGCTTTTTATAATGAAAACATTTTTTGTGAATCTATTACATAGTTCCTTGTCTGGAGATCCAGCCAGTCACAACACTTCTTGTTGCAGGCTGAGCCCTAAGCAACTACCTTGCAAACAGCAACAGCTTTCTCAGCCTGCCATATACAGTATGTTCTCCTTCAGCTGGCTGCCTATTAGGTCTACAGAAGGCCAATGAAGCAAACTGAGGCATTTGCTTCCCCCGCAGTAAGTAAGGTGGGTCATAGATGGCCAGAGACCCACTGGTTGAACTAAAAATAACTGACCCGATTCCCTCATCCACACATTTAGGCCTTAGGGGACCTCTTCTACTTTTTAAAAGCTCTCCCCCTTCATTCATTCATGTGATGGGGTCCAGAATGATGTTATATCTAGTCTTCTACAGCATGCTAGAGCTCTTTGGATATAGCATTTGTCTTCATTGTATAATTTATACCAATGGATCACTGAGTACATATTGGGATGACTTGTTTCCACCCCTTCCTTTCATGTTTCCTTTTTGTCTCAATGTATTCAAATGTATTTTTTTGTATTTCTTTCTTTTTTAGAAAAAAAAACAATAAAAACTGATTGAAATAGAAAGTTGGCAGTTGAAACTTACGCCGCGTACACACGACTGTTTTTTCCATCAGAATAAAAGTTTTTTCCGACGGAGTTCTGACAGAATTCCGCTGAAACGGACTTGCCTACACGCGATCACACCAAAGTCTGATCGTTTAGAATGCGGTGACGTACAACACGTACAACGGGACTAGAAAAATTAAGTTCAATAGCCAGTAGCCAATAGCTGCCCCAGCGTTGTTTTTGGTCCGTCGGACCTGCATACAGACGAAGGGTTTTCCTGATAGGAATTGATTGCGTCAGAAAGATTTAAAACATGTTCTCTTTCTAGGTCCATCAGAACTTTCGAAAAAAAAAAAAGCCCACTGAAGCCCACATGCGTTCGGAATATCCGATGAAATGATTCCGTCTGACTTTTTCTGATGGAAAGTCCAACCATGTGTACATGGCATTAGAATCTGACTGGTACTTGTAGACAGATAGTTTTTACATAGGGTGGCTTTTGGCTTGCATGACAATATTTTAACTTATTTTAGATCATTTCAGGCTTTGTCTATTCCTGCACTAAAAAAAAAAAAAATATTATTGCTATTAACTATTAATAATGAAATTTGTTTCACACTTAGTTAAAAGATCGGTCTCACTCACGCTTCATTGGTGCTTTCATTCTCTAAAGTTCTTGGAGGCTGATCATTCTGGAACCAATCACAGTGCTTTTGGATTTCAGGAGACAGATGGAATGCATTTTCACCTGTGATACACATAAGGTGGAGATAAAAAAACAAATACCGTTAAGAATCTTAACTCACCAAATGATTTTGCTTTGCTAATTATGCAATACCGGGTCAGTAAGATCTACTAGTCATTAAATGCCACTAACAAAAGGTGTTGAACTTCTTGCGCAAATTCACTGCAAGGAATATGAATATCTTGAAAGCATTTTTGCCTTTTCAATTTATCCAAGCAAATCTTTTTTTTTTTTTTTTTAAATACACCCCTTAACCTTATTTTTTTCTTTTATAACTCTACTCTACTTGGATAATTAAGGGGCCTGCCAATTAAAATTTAAATCTGTATCATAGCAAATTCATTTGTATACAAAGGACCCTTTGTATATAGAATTATATGAAAAGAGGCATCTCTAGCATCTCTTTTGATATGTGTACCGTCAGTATGAGAAAGTGGCATGCGCATAGAAATACTATAATGAGATGCATTCTTACATATGGTTTTGGAAAATAATTTCCTTCTGCTTCTATCTGTGCATTTCACAGACTGGCAGTTGTGTTGCATGATTTTTATGGACACTTGCGCCTATTAGTGAAAGTGTATTTAGAGCCAACAACCTTTCTTGGGGCCATAGTTAATGTATTATGTATACAGATTCTAATTTTGTTAGCACTTACTACTGATAAATCCTGGCAGTTGCATTCCAAATCTCAGCAGGGCCTCTTCATTTAGTTCTGATGCCTTTCCAACTTTCTTGGAGAAAACATCATGTGGTTCACTAGCTAGTGAGTTCAAATGTCCAGTATGAACCTTCTTCCCTACACTTAAGATCACAAAGAAGTAGCCCTTGCATTTGGCCTCGATTACAGTTTGGTGCAACTGTTTGAGCTCATGATTCTTCACATCTCCAGTCAAAATAAGGAAGATGACCTTCATGGCCCTTGGGTTGGGAGCACTCTCAAACACATGTTCCACCGCATATTTGATAGCACTATTCAGTGACCTTGTTCCATATAGCTGAGTCATTTTAGTTAGAACAAATGTCTGAAGTTTCTCTTTGTCAGTGTACTCAGTAAGTCCTACATCGATTCTCACAGGTGGGGAGCTGGAATTGATCTGATGTTCATATGGAGCATGTTGGAGTACTGATATGCGTGCATGGTGGGAAGAGGATTTAGGATCCGGACTAAGCTCCAACTGTCCAATCACGTGGGAGACAAATCTCTTTATCTCTGCAAACTGGCCTGAATTTGTGGAGTCTGAACTGTCCAGGAGGAAGGCTAAATCGATGTCTACATCAGTAGCTGCTGAACGTCTTAAGCGTAGATCACCCCTGGGAACAGCAGCTCCACATTCACCAGCTGGCTCACACACATCTGTGGATAAAGAACGGAGTTTGAAATTAAAGATTACATTTAGTTAATGCTGCCCCTGGCAGGCAAGAATGATCCCTCTCTTTTATACAAAATGACAAAACTCACTCCTTTTATCTACACTTTTGGTGATTATAAAAAAATGTATTTAAACCCAGTCACTAAAATGTAATATAAGCTTTTTAATTATAACAAGTAACTTTTAAAAATTTGAAATCTTACATTTTTAAATCTGTAGATTTTATTAAAACAACACCTGGAGACCCTGCCAGTAATGTCAATGCTAAAGAACTTAAAGAGTGACGGTGCTTTGTCCTATGTTCCTGGCCAGTCACTCTGTCACTTGAGTTTCTGATGGAAGCTACAAGTGGCCAGTTCAATACACATTTCACAGGCATGGTCCACTATTGTCCCCATCAGGAAACTACCAGTCATGCTGCCATTGCTGTAGTAGGGGTAGGGAACCTCGGCTCTCCAGCTGTTTTGAAACTACAAATCCCATCATGCCTCTGCCTCTAGGAGTTATGCCTGTGATTGTTAGGATCTTGCAATGTCTCGTGGGACTTGTAGTTTCAAAACAGCTGGAGAGCAGAGGTTCCCTACCCCTGCTGTAGTGCACGTAAACAGGAAGTGACTGAACAGAGGCTTCATGAGATCAGCAGCACCAAGATGTCATAAAGGATAAGAATGGTAAAAAACAAAACAAAAAAAACCTATTTTTTAAATGTAATTGTTTAGCAAACTGAATGTCATTCAGTTAGAGTTTACATATACTTTTATATTAACACAAGGAAGGAGCCTGAAAAAAGAGGTACTATTGTCGACAAGTAGTTTGACTAGAAAAAGCTCTACTTTATTAGGACAAAATGTAATAAGACAACAATAGAAAAATGCATAGTTGCTGGCTTCTGCCTATATAGAAAAACCTCCATCCAATACCTTAAAAGGCAGTGCTCTTCGGGCTATTTCCCTGTGTCATTATATTGCTAGTTTGGTACTTGAGCCACACTATTAAATAGTGAGCTAGTGGACTCAACTTATAGCCTCTATTAAGTGGCGTAACTAGAACCCTCAGGGCCCTGATGCAAGAAACCATGGAGGGCCGCCCCTGACCTCCGACAAAGCTCTTTTCTCCGAGTCCGGTGGCGGAACACAAGGGCCCGGTCACAAGTGGGTGGCTGCATATAAAGGAACTGATTTCTCCATTTCCCCTTGCTTCTCCTCCTCTCCCACCCACGGACATTCAGCGGCTGTAGGAGGAAAATGGAGAGATGGGTTCCTCTATGTCGGTGTTTCACAATCTTTTTTCAGTCAGGGCATCCTTGAAAAATACTCCTAGGTGAATGGGGCTGCACTGCAACCCCCCTGCAACTGTGTTCATTGCATGCAGTTGCAGCATAGTGATGATGTTAAAACAGGTGGTCAGTAGACAACATATTGCCTCTTTACTGGCTGTCAAATGCCTCTAAAAAAATGTGATATGAGCATGGATCGCTTTTCGGAGGAACACCACTTTTCGGTGCATACATACATGTAAACACACACATATATAAACACACACACACATAATACGCACACATATTATATATATATATATATATATATATATATATATATATACACACACACATATATAAAAACACACATATATATATATATGCACATATGCACGCACATATAAACCAGTGGCGGCTGGTGCTCAAAATTTTTAGGGGTGCACAAGCAAACTGAAAAATTCATAAAAAAAACATGAATTGCAGCCACTGTGCCCATCAATTGCAGCCACTGTGCTATCAAACACCACCACTGTGCCCATCAAATGCTGCCACTGTGCCCATCAAATGTCGCCACTGTGCCCATCAAATGCTGCCACTGTGCCCATCAAACTCTGCCGCTATGCCATCAAATGCTGCCAGTGTGCCCATCAAATGCTGCCAGTGTACCCATCAAATGCTGCCACTGTGCCATTAAATGCCGCCACTGTGCCCATCAAATGCTGCCACTGTGCCATCAAATGTTGCCACTGCGCCCATTAAATGCTGCCACTGTGTCCATCAAATTCTGCCGGTGTGCCCATTAAATGCTGCCAGTATGCCATCAAATGCAGCCAGTGTGCCATCATATGCTGCCACTGTGAATCCCTCCCCGCCCGCTCGCCGTCTCCCTGGCACTTACACAGCAGAAGACTCAGGATTGCAATGTGCATGCGATAGTGAGTTGCAGTGTCAGTTTTTTCGCATGGCATCCCAATGCATGTCCAGAATGCAACTCTGTTACAGCATACCAAAATGGACCACAATGAGCTATGTGTTGTGGCATGATGTGGTAAATAAATTAGCATCACCTCTTTTCTTTGCATGTTAATTAAACTCGGACTGACTAACTCAATAAGCTTTAGTGCATAAAAAAAAAAATAAGTTCATGTACTTTCCATGTTTTAGCAAAAGAAATGAGACACCAAAGTTTGGCTAACAAATTTCCAAAAAAAAAAGGAAAATTATACATCAGATTCCCGAAGAGATAAAGCATAATTCTCTCTTCAAAAGGGTATAACTGCTATCTTCATTTTATTTTGAACAGTCTTATATATTAGAGAAGATATCACTTACCTAGACATGCAAAGCAGGAAAGGACTTTTCGGATGGTTTCATTAAACTGAGCGCCACTTCCAAGCACTATAGCCTGGCCTGCTTCTGTGTTATTGACCTAGGAATTATAGAGATGCAAACAAATTATTAATTATTAATGTAGATGAAAAAGATAAATAGTTTGCTTCTAAAAAGTGAACTCAGGGCAGTCTCTTATTTTAGATGCTTTTTAGCCCACCCTTTAAGACATAGTTATCTAAAGCATGGGTGCTTAACCTGTGGCCCTCCAGCTGTTGCAGAACTACAAGTTCCATCATGCCTTAGCCTTTAGGAGTTATGCTTGTAAGTCTCAGCCTTGCAATGCCTCATGGGACTTAGAGCTCCACAACAGCTGGAAGGTCACAGGTTGAGCCCCAATGATCTAAAGATATGATTGAAAACTTGCATTAAACCTTTTTACATTTGCTCCACCTTTTACAAGCTGAATATACAGCAAATTTCTACAAATAATTCACTTACATCAGTATTCAAGCAGCTTTCTTGAAGCTCTTAACATACTCTTAGTTCCAGTTTGGGTATCTTAAACATTGATTCTTTTAGGAGTGCTATAACTTCAAACAAGCTGCAGATTTCAGCAGGCTTTGAACACTTTGCAGTGCTGAAGTCTACTGAAGCCATCGCAAAGCTTGTTTAAAGACCAACTCAAATAAAAAAATGATTACTTGCTGTGCCGCACTGCAAAGCGTGTTTTGTCTAGGGGAGAGGAAAAACGATGTTACTTACCTGATCCTCTGTTCTTCTAGTAGGAGGCGCTCCTCCATGATCAGGCAATAGACGGTCCCTCTGCATCCTCACGTCCAGAGAAGGACTATGGATCCTGTTCTGGTCTTCAGAACCTTAAACCTCCAGAACGTAGGGGTGCAGAGGGTGTAGGGACTAGCCTATCTGTGGGGAGCAGTGGACAATTGAGTAAGTATATATCTTTTATTGTTCACTTAGACAGAAATTACCAATTAACCCTTACAGTGTGGGTAGTTTTGCGAAGTTGGGCTTTAAAGTGTCAGCCAAAACTCCCATTAAAATCTGTGTTTAACAGCCCCGAACTGGGTATAAGGGTGTGTTAAAAGCTTTGTGAAAGCATATATAAAAAAATTTTTTTATTGATCTCTTTAGATGATTAAATTAAAGTCTTTTGTTTCCTTCAAGTCATTTTTGCATTCCAATACAACTCTTCAAAAATTCAAAAGCCACTTGAAGCAGATAAAAAGCAGCCCATAAGGAGGTCAACTGCAGGTCAAATACACCTGTCCATGAATTTCTAATGATCTCAGAACCACCTCAAATTGATGTCAGACTAATGCCAACAATACAAATCCAAAGTCGTCTGACATGGGCCGTTATTCTGACTGATAGGTATGGTGGATTATGGTCCTTGCCCAAGCACTTAGTACTGACAGTTTTGAATTGATATATTAAAAGTGTACTATAAGAAAATTTGCAGTAGAGTGCAACTGTAGTTTGTGAAGTTTGTGTTTTTAAATAAACAAGAATTATGATTATCTACTATAGGGAACTAGAGTGATTATCTAAAGCACATATTGTGCATATCAGCCCTTTATAGCACAAGGCTTGGTGTTATTATAGGAATGAATGCAAGTACATTGAGATTCCTGATACCACAGCTTATTCAGTCAGTTATTTTGTGAATATTAGTTAGTCACTTATAAAATAATTATTATAAGAATAATTTGGATGACAATTTATGACTATGCCAAATAATACATTCACATATTTTACCCCCTGAAATTATGTGAAAACAGTGAGCTTGAATAAGCCAGGGGTATTTGAATTTCTGATTTTGCTTGAGTTGCTTCCAATTTCAATTGCTGTCTATTGCTATTAGGGCCTTGCACTTACCTTTAAAGCATTGGACAATGGCCTGTCTTCTCTCGTTGTAAGGAAAACAGAAGACACACCAGCATCGTATAGCTTAAGTACAGCCTCATTTAGCTGTGGTGAAGCTCTGGTTGGAGCATTGCTGAAGAAAACAGCCACCTTTCTTGTCAGGAAACCTCCACGTGACCTCTTAAATGTGTTCCGTGCTACAAAAGACATGACACCATCCAGGCTTCTCTGCTTGTTAGATGTAACCAGTTGCAAGTTTCGTATCTCACTGAGCAGTGCTTGTTTCCTGAGGCCTTCAGAAAAGCGAACTTCTGTGGTAACATCACTATTGTAGGTAAGCAAAGCAACACGGGCTCCTCTAGGACAGTTGCTCTCAGAAATTGCCAGCTGGTTAACCACTCGCAAAACTGCTTCTTTCATATTGTTAAATTGGTTGCGGTTCACATCGGAAGACGTGTCCATAGCAAACACCAGGTCAGTGGGGAACAGAGGGCATTCTTTTTGACCTGTTCAGAAAAGAGTGACTTATAATTTTCTCTATAAAACATACAGGATGGTTTGGTTCACTTCTGTACTGCAAACAAAGCGCTACAATGAATGGAAGATAAACTTTAAACAAGCCCTCACTGCATGTTTTTAGCTGCAGATACTGTGAAGCAATTTACCCTCAAAATTCACAACAGAAGCAGCTCATCCTGATATTCCACATACAGAGCTCCTGCTATAACATCAGAAGGTTGGAAGGCTGCTGAGTAATTGCTGGGAGGGAGAAGATATGAACTGAGGTGCTGAGAGAATGACTTAAAACACTTCAGTGCTTTTGCTTTGAAATGCGAGAATGAATTGCTCCACAATGCCTGCAATTACACAGGTCAGTGCCGGCATTTATTGTTTTGTTAAGACTATGTGGTTGAATGTCCATAGCCTGAACAAAGGTTCACTTTAAGCATATGGGTACATTTGGGCCTTAAATCAATTAGACCACAAGTTGTATTTTGCACGTGCATGTATATTTACTTTTCATTTGTAGCAGGTTATTTGATAAATTAAGATGTCTTAATCAGTGTGTACAGGCAGTGGTGAAATTAGAAATGCTGGACTTGCCACACACACACACACACACCTCAGCATATAATCTAATGAAAATTTGTTTTCAAAAGTATGGAAAAGTTTATACTCACCATAGCAGCAAGCTGTACATGGGAGTAACATCGCCCACAAACAAAAGAAATGGGGAAATATTTAGTGTTTAAACAAAAACTTTTAAAATTACAGTGAAATATTTTAGATCAGACAACTTTATATTATGGCATATTTAATGCAGTACTGTCAAAGGTATGATGGCTAGTACTTACGACATGTGTTTTTGATTGTCTTCACAAGTCCACATTGCTATAAAAATAAAAAAAGGAACTAAAGTTAAATATGTTTTTAATGTATTTTATACTGTGATATCTGTATAGGCCAGTCCTTACATCTCTTGAGCCTCCTCGTTCTCCCTTCAGTCCCTGGAAAATAAACATTTCACTTTAGTAAATACAGTGATTTTATCTCTCTATTAAATGTAAATGTGGAGATATAATTGAATTTGGACATTTGTAAAACTTACACTTGTTCCTGGATGTCCTGGATCCCCTTTAGTGCCAATTTTACCAGGATCACCTGCATTGCCCTAAATAAAGCACATGATAAAAAAAATATATTAGCATCTAGCGACAGCCATATATTTTATGAGTTGAAATGCTGTAGTCCTGGGGAAATTGCAGCAAATATATCATACGGCACGATCAGCTAAAGTTTCCTAGCCATAGGTATAAGTGAAAATGTAGCAAAAGCAAATCATTAAAATATTACTATCTAAAAAGATAGCTATAAAAAATCCATTTTTTTTGTCCTTTTACCAAATGTTGATATAAAAAACACTTACCCTACGGCCTCTGCTTCCTTTAGGACCAAGCTCACCATTAGGTCCCCTATCACCAGCGTCTCCCTGAAGAAAAAGGATAATAAAGTCTTTATTGGTGTACATTGTAGTTTTGAACAGTAGTCAGCTAGAACTATAACCCTATTCCAATGTGGATCAATAATCACAAAACATATTTTAAATTTACCATATCCAGAAAAGCTACACATTTTATTTATTTAGTTGTGTATGCCATTTTCTAAAACAAACAAACTATCTGACTAGTTAATAATTCTAAATATAGCCAAGATATGAACTTTTTGAAAACAGACAGTATATGTAAACAAGTGCAAAAAACTTAAGATCACCTTTGGTCCTGGATATCCAGGGAATCCAGATTCTCCCTAAAAAAAAAGAAAAAAAAGCAAGACTTATATTTCCATTCTCTGGCGAGTAGACCAAAAGGTGTATTCCAGGAAAACATGTCTAATGCTTACCTTTCTGCCTTTAAGACCAGGTTTTCCAACTCCATCACGACCATCATCTCCCTGTAAGATTACAACAAAGTTTTCACTAGTTAATCCTTCTTTAAAGCTCCCTACTAGCAAACTGTTTATTCCTGTATACTGTATATGCCTTTTTTATATATATGCCAGAAGACTTTTCCTACACTTAACCACTTCCTACCCAAGCCAATTCTGGCATTTCTCTCCTACATGTAAAAATCATATTTTTTTTGCTGGAAAATTATTCAGAACCCCCAAACAATCTATATATCTATATAAGTTTATATTCCTTGTAATAGGAATGTAAACCTCCCTTGTAATAGGAATAGGGCATGACAGGTCCTCTTTATGGAGAGATCTGGGGTCAATAAGTTCCCACATCTGTCCTCTATGCTGGAAAGACTGAGATTTAAAAAAAAATGATCTCAGGCTTTTCAGGAAAAAAAATGGCAGTGTTTACATCTACCAGACCCAGAAGTGATGTCATGACGTTGCCTCCGGCCCCCGAGGGTCATACAGATGGCCGGAGAACCATCTGGTCCCCGGCCAGCTTTATGGTAAATCGCCGCCGGATCCATTCTCCAGCTCTGCGATCGCACAGGAGAGCTGGAGAAGCACCGGAGGGTGGCGATAGGGGAGTAATCCCCTCCCACCGCCTGTAAAAGCAATCAAGTGGCTAAACAGCTGCTAAGATGGCTTTTACACTGGCTGAAAAAGGATATCTGGATGATGCCTGTAGCTGCAGGCATCATTCAGATATCTCCACTCAAGGTCCATATGATGTCCACCCAGTGGGAGTGGTTAAGGTTATATTTGTAAAGCAGTAGTATGGTAGTGCTTTACAAATGTGATTTCCACTCCACTTGCCTCAGACCCTATTTATCAGTGAATTAAAAAAAAGAAAAAATGTTAGGAAGAGAGCCCAGTCATTTGACCTGTGGGACCAGCTTCTACTGCAATTACAGATTTGTCTTTAGCATTAAGCAGAGAGAAACCATGAAACACAGCAGCCTTTATACAGTGTAATCCTTTTCTATATATCCTGCTTTCACTTAAATCACGCAATCAGGTTTTGAATCCATAAGCACATCCATACAGACAGACTACAGACAGATGTTCCAATGCACAGTGCGCAGAAACATTCTGTTGCAGTTACCGTAGTAAAAGCTTCTGCTGAAATATGCTCAAATCCATAGGAAGTTCATACTAAAAGTCTACAGGGTGTGCACCGCAAAGGGAGAGAAAACATAAAGTAACAGGAAAACTGCATTGTTGTTTTACTTACACTTCTCTACAAAAGTTTAGTTCTACTTTTATAAGGTGATTCTTCATCCTATGCTTTTTTTTTTTATGTAAAGCCATTTAGGATCAACATGTACCTTTATTTTCTATCTGATGTTGTCTACAGCCACATGAACATTCATTTTCAAAATTAGCTGCCCCTAATCCCCTAGTGGAGTTAGAAAAAAACTAAGTATAATTTGCAAGTAGATTTACTGGCTAAGAGAACTTTTAGTTTCTACTTTTTGTTTGGTTATGTTGAGCTTAACACGATCTGCCAGGAACAGTTCTGTCAGCACCATAAATGAACTTGCTAATGTCTCCAACATGTGATACAAGCAACCTATGGTGCCAATGGAACAACTAAAAAATAATGCATTCTATTTACAGTTCCCAACCTCTACTAAAAGATTTGACTCTCCCTGTACTCTTCTGATGGCAGCCTAGGTGCTCTTAAAGCCATGTGGATAAGAACTGCACATCCAGTATTCATCACTGCGATTTAAAGAGCTTTATAGTGAATAAAAACTCGACTTACTGTCTCACCACGTGGTCCAACAGGTCCATCAGATCCTTTAAGTCCAATATCTCCAGGCTCACCCTAAAAAAGGTAAAATGTTAAAAAATAGGGAACTGCAATTACAAAAGTAACATTTTCAATCAACCTACCTAATAGTTATTTAAATTTGTAATGTTTAGTGGGTTGGCCTATTGTACGATTACAATAAACCAAAGTAATGTCAGTTTACAGCTACTTTCATTGTAAAAACAAGCTACATACTAAGGCTCGGTTCACACAGGGGCGACTTGTCCAGGCGACTTAGCCACCTGACAAGTCGCGCTCCGTTCTGTACTATGGAACCGTTCTAATAGGAGCGACTCAAGTCGCTCCGACTTAGAAAAAAGGTTCCTGTACTATTTTTGGGGTGACTTCAGGCGACTTGCATTGACTTTTATACAGAAGTCGTTTTGCAAGTCGCCGCTGAAGTCGTGTGCAGGTCGCGTCTGTGAGTCGCGCTGCAAGTCGTGCCGCCCCTGTGTGAACCGAGCCTAAAGGACCGATAACCCTACTATAAAATTTGAATTTATAAGTGAAGTCTGAATAACATTTGATGGAAAATTAGTAAAGGGTTTCAGGAAAATATCAGATATAAAAATATTTTAAATAAAAGCTGATGTTCAAGGAAACAGCTAAATACATAGTTCAAACATGTATATGGGAGCTAATATACCTGGCAAAAGATTTGTATTCTAATGGAAATTTGCAGTAATTTAATACTTTTTGGAATTGGGAATTATATTCAATCAAGAGATTATATTTTCTTTTTATGGTCACACTTCTTGGATCAGTATGAGTTCCAACTTTTTCCAGGACCTTTATTCCTCATATTGATAATAGGTTACAGGGGTAGAGGGTACATTGATCCACACCCCTTAATTTGGGTGATATAGTGAGCATTAAAACAATTCCTCAGCATATTCTGCTGTGAATATGATTATTTATTTAACTGAGAATAGCTGAGCCCTGCTAGACTGCAGGGCTAGGTTGGTGGCCTGACCGCTCTCTAGATCAGTTAAGCAATACAAATACACTTTGTTTACCTCCCTGCTCGCCATGTCTCAGGCTGTTATTAGACAAAGAAGGAGAAGCAACAGACTGATGAGCTCATTCTTCTCTCTATATCTATTTTCTGTGCTGATGTAAAGGCCAGAAAGAGAAAGTACAGAGCGCAATAAGACAAGCAGGTGCCTAACACTCCCAGAATTAGTGGATGCTGAGGATTCTGCTGGAGGCTGTAGCTCTTCAAAAAAGCAACATTGGAGTCATTATCCACCAGAGAGGTAAGTATGAAGAGACTTTTATTGCAGGGCATCTGGTTGGATGGAGTTGCTTTGTTTTCTAATGAATACATAACCTAATGTAACTGGTGTTTCTATATCTATATACAGTAGAGTCAAGCTTTAAGTTATAACCTTTTCAAAAGTTTGCTGGTAACCTCTCCACATCTTTTGAAATGATATACAAGGTAAAAGCTTAATAATAATCATGTTGAATCAAGGTTAGAGAAAATGTATATGCATCTTTGTGTATATTTTCCTTATATAGACAACTTGAATTCTAAATTTTGCTCTAATTTCATTTGAATGTCCAAATATTTTCTAAATCGAATGCAAAGAAACTTAAACAGAAATCCATCTCTGCTAACTCAACAGCAATGATTTATTTGTGTTAGTACAGGAAAAAATTTTTTACAGTTTAAAACTACACAATAGCAAAAAATAAACCATCAACGTCTCTCTTTTATCATCCTTATGCTGAGAAAAGAGTTAGTACAGAGACTAAGATACTATGTTTGTGGCTGATATAAGAAACATTGCAGCTGGAGACAAACCTTGCGCCCAAGTGGTCCGGGTCTGCCACGATCACCAACAGGTCCAGGAGTGCCTCCTGCCCCCTAGTGGAATCAGAACATGAATATATCCAGATGTAAGACCACTATTATGCACTATAATTTTCTTTATTCATACTTATTCTCTAGATCAAGATATAAAATACTATCATAAGTGTATTTTTTCTGTCATTGTTTTGTAAGCATTGCTCTAACTGTAGTTCCGTAATCTATAACTAAAGAACTGAGATGATAATATTCTTCATTCTATAGATCTGGCTGATGGTGTCCTCTTTTTATTTGTGTTTGCATTAACATTTTTCAGGCTGAAGTTCACCCTTGCCAATGGTATAAAACCTCCTGGAGCATGCTAACATTTAATCAATGCTATAACAAGCTAGGCATGAACACATTATGGTTACAACTACACTAGTTTATTTCAGAATTTATGTTTCAGTAACTCACCCTTGGTCCTGGGCTACCTTGTTCCCCCCTTGTGCCTGGCGCGCCTTGTTGTCCTGGAGGACCCTGTAAATGAGATAACCCAGCAGGATGTAGAGAGGTAAATAACTTAGAGTGGACATGGTTTGTAAAGTTTTTTTATTTTCTTAGAATCTCTTACCTGAGGACCCCTCAGCCCTTGATCTCCAACTCCACCAGCAGCACCATTAGGTCCTCTATTACCCTGGAGAATAGGATAAATAATGACATTAACAGACATGTTTACATGTTTATACACAATTTTGATTATTCATTAGAACAATTCCATTCCTTACTTCTTCACATATTATAGCTTTCAAAATGACATTTTAAAAGGGGTCGCATATTGACAACAGGACTGCATGTAGCAGTAATATGTTGATATGACATGTTGATAGTTTTATAATTAAAATGTAAAATAACACTTAAATTGTGCAATATGTAAATACACTTGGACGTATTCATTATATTTTTAACCCAAGCTTAAAAGGGAGATTAGCATTATGAGCAGGCACTAAACAGTAAAACAACGTGACCACAAATATATTGTAACTACAGAAAATATGATATTTATGATAACATAGTAATATGACATAAAAAAAAGTTGGTACTCTGCCACTACTAACAAAGATAATTAGTATTTACCTAGTCACAAACAATAGGAAATGTTTTGAGCAATATCTGTTATGTGGGGGATAGTCTGTATTTTAGTACATGTACCTTAACTCCAGGAGGTCCTCTACGGCCTCGAGCTCCCTACAAGACAACAAAAGAGTGAATTATAACATCGTAATTAGAGGCAAAAGCAACATAATGGGTTACTATGCTTAAAATTGTCTATATAACTATTCCTGATACCTCTATGTTTTTTAACTAACCATTTCCAGACATTTAAAAATAAAATATTAAATTATTATAACTATTAAAAAGGTCCCAGTTTACTTGTAAGAAAAGAAGGTGCTTCCCACAGCAACCTCTCCGATTTTGGTTTGGATGTTGTCATCTGTGTCTATCCTCACTTTTTTCTATTCTCAGTTTTCACTTGGTAGTCCAATACTATCTATAGCTTGTAAAATACAACTCCTACCATTGGAACTGCATGACTTAGTATCCGGGGGGGCAACAGGGCAATTGCCCCCTCCGAGAATGTGGGTGGTTCGGCGGATGACAGCGCGGGCGGTTCCACGGGTGATGTTCCGCGGGCGGCTCTGCGGGTGACAGTGCAGGCAGTTCCGTGGGTGACAGCGCAGGCGGGCGGTTCTGCGGGTGACAGTGCGGATGGGTCAGGGGGGCAGCTAGGCGGTTCAGTGTTTGAGCGGCTGCTGGCCAATCAGGAAGCCAGCAGACATGGGAGCAGGGAGATGACATCATCTCCAACTGCCTTGCATCCCTGAAGTTCCGCCCTCACTGTGCGGGAAGCCGTGGGCAGCAGAGAGATTACATCATCTCTCTGGTGCCTAACTTCACTCTGGGACACAGCAAAAGACCACTTTAGCAGGAAAGCGACACAGTAATTGACAATCCGCAATGTGTGGCAGGCAACATGGCAAGTGACAATCCGCAATGTGTGGCAGGCTACGTGGCAAGTGACAATCTGCAATGTGTGGCAGGCTACATGGCAAGGGACAGTCCGCAATGTGTGGCAGGCTACGTGGCAAGTGACAATCCGCAATGTGTGGCAGGCTACGTGGCAAGTGACAATCTGCCATGTGTGGCAGGTGACGTGGCAAGTGACAATCTGCAATGTGTGGCAGGCTACGTGGCAAGTGACAATCTGAAATGTGTGGCAGGTGATGTGGCAAGTGACAATCCGCAATGTGTGGCAGGTAATGTGGCAAGTGACAATCCGCAATGTGTGGCAGGTGACGTGGCAAGTGACAATCTGCAATGTGTGGCAGGTGACGTGGCAAGTGACAATCCGTAATGTGTGGCAGGCTACGTGGCAAGTGACAATCCGCAATGTGTGGCAGGTGATGTGGCAAGTGACAATCCGCATTTGGTTACAAGCGACGTGGCAAGTGACACTGCGCAGTGTGTGGCAAGTGACAATCCGCAAAGTGTGGCAAGTGACATGGCAAGTGACAATCCACATTTGGTGGCAGGCGACGTGGCAAGTGACACCCTCAGGGCTCCCACTGATTCTGCATTATGGTGAGTTGAACCATATAATTTTATATCACAATGTAATAATAGAAATTATGCTCTTCAATCATCCTAACACCATAACAACCATGGTGCCGTGATGATTAAAGCGGCAATACCAGCCATTTTCCTGGTAAATTGCCCCAAAAAAATAACATTGTCTAGCAGTGCCCTTCCCGAGACTAGACTCTGGATCCGCCCCTGCTTAGTATTACGAGTGTAAGAACAGTAGCTGTCACAATCATACCTGCTCTTAGAAAAAAGAATGGGATTTGTATTATTTCCCTACTCCTAATGCCACAATTACACTGCTACACTATTGATCCCTTCTACATATAGTGTATAAAGATATTTAGTCTAATAGAAAAGCTGGATGTTGCCTTAAAATGAAGAGCTGAAAATAATCTGATCTGGGTTGTGTAGCCAGACTCAGTTGCTACTTCATGGCCATAGTGTTTTGCAATATTTATTATCTAATAATAATGCCACAATGCTTGGTGCACAGTGACTGTGGTTATCTCTGAACATTCTTCTTATAATACAGGTCAACCCTACCTTTTTGTGCTTATAAGATAATAAAATCTACGCAGTACTTACAGCTTTCCCTGCAGAACCTGCTGTTCCTGATAGACCATCTCTTCCAGCCTCGCCCTGTAGACAGTGAAAAAAACTTCTTGCTATAAAATATCTTGAAAATACTTTTTTATTTTAACGGCATGACAAAGTGTGTGTGGTATGAATCTGCCAACAATGAAAGACATATGCAAAAATATTTATTTTAAGAAAAAAGCACAGCTAGATTTCTAAATTAATACAATAAACTTCTTGAAATTAGTTTGCTTCTAATTTATGGAACAAAGAATGGCACTTGGAATAATTAGTTTATAGAAGAATGTAAACCTCAGAAGCCTCTAGTCCAAGTTTACAGCTGCTTTGGGGTCCAGTTTATTTAATGGCTTTATTCGACCGATATAACCACTTATAACTGATCATTTAATTATAAGAAAGAGGTGGGTTCATAAAACATAAAGATAATAGTTAGACATGTAGTATTATACCAAAGTTCTGCTGCTACGTACACATTGATTGCTTCAATGTTGTGTCTTTGAAATGAATGAACCCAAAGGTTTACACAGTCAGGCAAATAACTGGATGTGCTAACATTGCCTTAGCTATAAGAAAGTGACCAGATGTTGAAAGTGATTGAAATAGACATCTTTTCACAAACACCTTTGACATGTCTCACATTTAAAGTGCACCCATCATGGAAGTATATATATCATATTTGGTTTATTCCCAGCCAATAACCAAAGATACTTTACCACACTTCCTGCTTCTCCTTTTGCTCCCTTTGGTCCTCTCTGAAGTGAGTCGGTTCCTGGTTCACCCTAACAATTAACAGAAATAAAATTAAACGTCAAGTTAATTTAATTTGTTGAGTATTTTTATCTATGATATGCATATGCAAGATAAAGAAAATTGGGTGACATTTGTGGTAAACAGTACCTGTTTTCCAAATTGAGCACAACTATAGCATTTTTTTTTTAATAATGCTTCTTAGAAGTTCTAAATAACTAGCCAATAAATTAAGTTGCTTTTATGTATTTTTTTTTAATAAAAATACTAACGGATATTGGATGACTACTGCCGTATAAAACATGTATACTCTACAGAGATATTTGCTAATTTTTAAAAAGAATAGGATTGACTAGTGCTTAGAAGACCTAAAGGTGATCATAGCTGCTTTGGACAAGTCTTTCTGACAAATGCCAGAACTGTCAGAACTGTTAAACAACCACTGCTAACTTGTTGAAGACCGATGATTATATTAAAAGTCATATGGGTTGTGGTCAACGAGGAGATGAAGTACACACGTGGTGGTCTTGCCCCCATCTTGTCAGATTCTGGTCAAGGGCCTCTGGCCTATTATCCTCTCTATTTCATGTCCCCTTCCACAAGGACTCCAAATTTGCATTAACCTTATGATCCATGAAAAAATGTCCAGCATCCTCCACGACTCCCGTGCAAAATTTCTTAAGGTATGGGCCCCGTGGTGGTCCTTTGCATTCCCTAATCTAAATTTGACTAGTCTAGGTCTGTAGATTCAAACTGACCCTGCCTCCAGCCTGGGGGACCCCCCTTTTTCTTCCCCACTCTCTCTCTGTCTCTGGGCCTCTTTCTCGCTGCTCTGTTCTATAACTATCTTCCCCCTTCCCCACCCCCCTTTTTTACCTGTTTTTTTTTCTGTTTTTCGTTTTGTTTTTTGTTTATTTTTCATTGTTTTTCTCTTTCCTGTTGTGCGTCCAACCCCGCATCCCCTTGCCCGCTTTAGCCCCTGGGTCTCGGGCATAACGCACTGGCCCTGGCTCCAGCTGGTCGGCCCGGTGTCAGTCTATAATCTATACCCTCATAATATATGTTCTATTTTGTACTTTTAAGTGAACCTCTTTCTTATGTTTTATGTTCATATTCCCTGTGTGGGAATTTGTCATCTGGTTCTCCCTTTTTTTATATTTCAATAAAAACATTGTAACAGTCATATGGAATACTGTATATTAGATGGTATTATAGCAATAATAATTGGGACTTACCGGGTCACCTCGTAGACCTTGTTCTCCTCTCTCCCCCCTTCCTCCTTTCTGACCTTTTTCTCCCTATAGAACAAAAAGATCATTAGGTGGACAGCTTGATGATCAAGGTCTATAGAGATAACAATATTCGGTGATTATTTACCTTTTGTCTGTGCAATATTAATCTATTTACATTTTATCATCAATGTAGATGTGATGTCTAAGTGTGCTTTAACTAACAAAATAATTAAAAAAAAATACTAACCCTTGGCCCTTGGCTGCCCACGTCTCCTGCAGATCCTGGAGAACCTCTTTTACCCTAAAATAATAACCATGTTATTTTAAGAAAATCAAACTTTACATTTATCATCTACTAACAACAACAGGGAATGTTTACTCACTTCTTCTCCATCTATACCATCCAGGCCAATTTCTCCTACTTCGCCCTATGGAAAAAACAGTGGTTTCATTCAATACTTTATATGTTTGTAAAAGGTTGTGGAGGCATAGTTAGTATGCAGGTGTTCGCCAGAGAGTTGCTGAGCTATAGTCATCTAGAAATACCATGTAACTTATCTTGCAATTCTTTTGAAAAGGCTACCCCCATGATAACTGTTTTATTTCTCAACTTCTGTTCAAGTTTTGACTGTCAATCTGTCTGGCTGTATAGTAATAAAGCACTAGCGGAACGATTTGGGAAGGTTTTCATTAAACACCTTTTCCATGACCTACCACCTACTAACATCCACTACAATACATGGTCTGTGAATAGAATGTTGGTGTAGATGAGGGATGGGGGCTTGTCAAGGATCCATTGTTTTAACTGAAAGTGACCATAGACAATCTCCTGCTGCATAGCATTGGCCATAGGTAATCAATAGGGGAAATTGCAAACAATATCAAATACAGAGGCTAAGGATTCACAAGTAATATGAATTAGATATAAAAAAATGAATTAAGCATGAGAAATCAAATATTACTTTATTATTCAAATATTAATGGGGTAGATACTTGAACTAGGGCAAAGAACAAACATATTAGGCATGCAAGCTTGACATGTTGTAAACTGTATGAAGAAACCTAATTTCATCCACATTTTGCTATAATACAGTGTGACCCATTGTAGTAAACTAAGTGAAATTTGCAGTATCAATTAGTTTCTAACTTTGGCAAATAAAGTACTTTAAGGGATTGATTGTCTTTCACTGTTGCTTTTACAGCTATCAAACCATTGGGCCAACTCTTCTCTATAGCATGTACTTTGAATGAAAAAAAAATGTTTTCGAAAATTTCCATATATCTGCTTATTGCCTGAATCCAGGATCCATAATCAACTTCAGAAGGAGGACTGGATGGAGTTCAATTGTAGAACTGAAGCTGCACAAACCAGTCTGAAGAAATGTAAACACAGTGGAATGTTTCAAAATAACATACTATAATTTAACAGAATATGATGTACCATAAAGTTATGGTTAGGTACTGGTAAAAGTGTGGCATACCACATGGCTTTTCCATCTCTTATTATGGTGGCATCTAGTAATTCCACAAATGTAATGCCTCTGCGTCAGAATGCAGTTAATTTAGAAGAGGCAACATAACCTCAATGTATTAACTGAATAACTGTTTTTAATGATGCTCAAATTACAGACCATGAAATAAGCATAGACTATCTGTACAATATGTCAGTTTCGAGATGTTGCAATACATTGAGCAGCAAAGACCAATAAACTTTAGTAAGATTTGCCCAAACAGGAATTTATGTTTGGCAATGTATACTACTGCAATCAGTCTTTGCCATTTAAGAAATTTGGCAACATTTTGACATTTAAGGAATGTCAAGATGGAATGATACAGTTTATACTGCATGGTTTTAGAATAGTTATAAGGTTTGAGAATCACATATGCTTCCTGATAATGCCATACTATGAATATAAGTACATAAAATATCTCAGATGACTAACATTACTATATATTTTCCAATAGTAAATGTAACTTATGTTGGCTTGTATTTGAATTCTGAACCAAACTACTAGTTGCACAAGATTCTGTAGGTTGTAGAAAGGGATTTTTATGGAATTTCATCCAAATTAGTTTTGTTGCTTTAATTGTTTTATTGCCCTTTGCTGCTTGTCAGTAATTTAGTATGCTGAAACTATTATGGGGTTACAAATCTTGAATATCTGATCAGAAAACCCACAGGGAATGTTTTCTACATAGTTTATCAAAAATAAAGTCTAACAGCCCAAGCATAATAAGGGGTCTGTGTATTATTAACTTGGGTATTTGTAACCTTTCTAAAAGAATGATCAGTGTTAGGGCCGGTTCACACTGCAGGCGAGGCGAGGCGACTCCGACTTGCCTCGCCGCGACCTGCCGCGGCCTCAGCGGCGACTTGCAAATGACTTCTGTATAGAAGTCAATGCAAGTCGCCCCGAGGTCGCCCAAAAGTAGTACAGGAACCTTTTTTCTGAGTCGGAGCGACTCGAGTCGCTCCTCTCAGAACGGTTCCATTGTACAGAATGGGGGCGACTTGCGAGAGCGAGGCGAGGCGAGTCGTGTCGCCTCGCATCGCCCGCTGTGTGAACCGGCTCTAATATACAGATTAGATAGTTTCCTCATATATATACAATACATATATCTTATGATCAAATGTATGGCTTATGGACCATGAGCATTTCATACTGTAAATTACCATATTGTCCAAGTGATATCTGTATGGAATATTAGTCAAACTAATATCTTTTATGGTGATGGAGCAAAATTACTTTCTTGCAACAATGTATTTGCTTTTGGGGACAGCCCAAAATGCGCATCTATTATTTGTGTAATGTAGAGTTTATCTTACCTTATCTCCAGTGAACCCTCGGCCACCCTAAAAAAGAAAAAAATAACAATACTTTTCAGCTTGGAGAAAATATGGTTTAAGCAGTAATTCAATAGCCCGTGACAGAGGTCAACTCACCTTGCTTCCTCTTGGGCCTGGACATCCCTGGAAACCTTGTGTTCCATTCACACCAGGAGGACCTCTCTCTCCCTAGAACAAATAAATAAGGTATTTTAGATAATGTATTTACTCGGTATTACAAATTAAGATAACACAGACATTTTTAGAACACTTAGAACATTTATTTGCACTGGGAAAGAGAATGGGGTCATGTACTGACCATAGACTACTTAAATATGGCATCAATACTTACTGGTCCTCCTTCTTCTCCTGGGAAGCCTTGGTGTCCTTTGAGACCTGATGCACCCTGCAAAAGAAGAAGAAATAAAAATTATTTATTAAGCTCATCTTTAAAGTTACAGATTACTGTATTTGTCTCATCATAGATTGTTAATGTGAATAGCTAGACTGATGATGATGATGAACCATCAGTTACGCAACTCTGATCAGAATTTGCATTCATTAATGCTGTTTGTGTGTCTGCATTTTATTTTATCTATCTATCTATCTATCTATCTATCTATCTATCTATCTATCTATCTATCTATCTATCTATCTAACATTGGTGCATGTGCATGTATTAGTCTGCATTTTATCCTGACGTTCATTATTTTTACTTTAATTGTAACTTATTCCAGTGATTTTTCAACCAATGGCCAACCATTGCAGACCAATTTCTGTGTTCCTGAAATACAAATCACTTTTCTGACTGATTTCATTCAGAAAATATTTTTTACCATAACTTTGTTTCTGTCTGAATTAAAGTTCCATTGCATGTTATTGGAAATTACATGTGTTGGGTTAAATAATTCCTAATGTGAAGGTTTCTCTTACTAATTCTCTATTGTTGCCAAGCAATCCTAAGGTTTAAAACCACTGAGTAGTATTGTTGCATTTACTTATTTATTAGAACTATCATGAAAATGGAATATCAGATAACTGTTTGGATGTGTTAAAATAATATGAGGTAGTGGAAAGGGGAGAGAAAATTAATATATAATAACTGGGGTAGAGAAGAAAACAACAAATAAAAAACAAACACGATATTGATTAATGTCTGTTTATATACAGTATTGTAAACTAACCTTTGGTCCAATGACACCTGGAGGTCCAATATCACCTCTCTGTCCAGAACATTTACATGGCACTCCACAGCATCCTTTCTCTGCAATGTTATCCTGTGTTAGAGGAATAAAATAACACATGATACACCTGTCCTACCAACTGAGTAAAGAATCATGTATTTATTTGGAATGTCCTAGGATATTGCATTACTAGTTAAACAGTATACTACTTATATACCCTGACCAATGTTCCTTAAATGCAGTTGTTATTATTATTATTATTATTCAGGATTTATATAGCAATTTACACAGAGCTTTACAATATAAAAAGGAGACAATACAGTTACAATACAATAAAATACAAGAGGATTAAGAGGGCCCTGCTCAGAAGAGCTTACAATCTAATAGGGTGGGGCAGGTGGTACAAAAGGTTATAACTGTTGGGAATGAGCTGATGGAAGTGGTAGAAGATTTGTAGGAGACGTGATAGGCTTCCCTGAATAGATGAGTTTTCAGGGATCGCCTGAAGGTAGCAAGAGTAGGGGATAGCTGGACCAGTGGAGGTAGCGAGTTCCATAGGATTGGAGAGGCTCTGGAGAAATCCTGGAGACAAGCATGGGAGGAGGAGATGAGAGAGCTTGAGAGTAGGAGGTCTTGAGAAGAACGGAGGGGACGATTTGGGTGATATTTGGAGACAAGATGGTAATGTAGCTCAGGGCAGAGTTGTGAATGGCTTTGTATGTTGTGGTTAGTATTTTGAATTTAATTTGCTGGGTGATTGGGAGCCAGTGTAGGGATTGGAGGAGAGGGTTGGCAGACACTGAGCGATTGGTAAGGTGGATAAGTCTGGCAGCAGCATTCATGATAGACTGAAGAGGCGATAGTCTATGGAGAGGCAGGCCAATGAGAAGGGAGTTGCCATAGTCAAGGCGAGATATAAAAAGGGAGTGAATGAGGAGCTTGGTGGTTTCATTTGTTAAAAAGGGGCGAATTTTAGAGATGTTACGGAGGTGAATTCTACAAACTTTTGACAACGATTGGACTTGGGGCTGAAATTACAAGTCAAAGTCTAGGATTACACCTAGTACCCTGGCGTGAAGGGAGAGCCTGATGGTTGCATTGTTGATTTTGATGGAAAAGTCATGGAGGGGGGCATGTGCAGGGGGGAATATTAATAGCTCAGTTTTAGAGAGGTTTAGTTTAAGGAAGTGGTGTGACATCCATGCTGATATGTCAGTTAGCAGGTTAGTAACGCGAGAGGAGACTGAAGGAGTGAGATGAGGAGTAGACAGATAGATTTGGGTGTCATCGGCGTATAAGTGGTATTGGAAGCCGTGGGTGGTTATCAAGTGACCAAGGGAGGAGATGTAAATAGAGAAGAAAAGGGGTCCAAGAACAGAGCCTTGGGGGACCCCCACAGAAAGAGGCAATGGAGAGGAGGAGACAGAGTTGTACGTGACACTGAAGGAGCACTGTGATAGATAGGCAGAGAACCAGGATAGAGCAGAATCTCGGAGGCCAAGGGAATGTAGTTTATTGAGGAGGAGCGGGTGGTCAACAGTATCAAAGGAAGCAGAGAGGTCAAGTAGTAGGAGTATGGAGTACTGGCTGTTGGTTTTAGCAGTTAGTAGATCGTTAGTGAGTTTTAGTAAGGCAGTTTCCGTGGAGTGCTGCAAGCTAAAGCCAGATTGTAGTGAGTCAAGAAGGTAATTTTCACTGAAGTAGGAGCCAAGACAGTTGTAGACTAAGTGTTCTAGAAGTTTAGAGGTGAATGGGAGCAATAAGATAGGTCTTAAGTTGTTCAGGTTGGTGGGGTCCAGTGAGGGTTTTTTAAGTATAAGGGTGATCTGCGCATGTTTTAGAGGGGAGGGGAAGGTGCCATTTGAGAGGGAAAGATTGAAGATGTGAGTGAGGGAGCATAGAATAGAAGAAGAGGGTGACCTTAATAGTTGTGAGGGAACAGGATCCGAGGGACAATTGGTTAGGTGAGCATCTGAGAAAAGTTTTGTAACCTCTTCAGTAGTTGCCAATTCAAAAGAGGAGAGTGTTGAATGTGCTATTAGGCCAGGTATGTTGGGTGGGGAAGATGTACGCACAGTGGAGGTGTCCTCACGAATTGCATCAATCTTGTCTTTGAAGTGATTGGCAATCTCTTGGGCAGTGAGTGAGTTAGTGGGTAGAGGGGGTGGGGGATTTATTAATTTATTATTTCATTAACAAGGACTTTCTGTTTTGCAGAAATCATCAGGCTTCATTTGCCAATATGTCATAAATAAGAACGCTCCTAAGAACAACAACCTGATTCACCTTTCACCTCCAAAATTCCTTTTCCAGTTCAAGTTTAATTCTGATTGGATGATATCTGTGTATTACAGACATTTTTCATTTGCTAAATAAAACTAACCTTAACAGTCAATAGCTTAGACAACATTGACTTACCAGCTCTTCAACGATCTCATAATCCAGATCCACACGGTTTAATCTCAGTGGGTTATTGTAAGTGAATCCTCTTCCAAATTCTAACTGCATAATTTGATCAAACTTGGGAACACTTTCCAACCCCACAAATAGCAATGCCTTCACTCCTGAGAAATGTAATTTAAAAATATTGAAACAATCAGGTTATAGTGACAATATATTATTTTTAAGTGTTTCCAGGTATTATACAAAGACCTGCTACTTAAAGAAACTGGTACTGCTGTCTAATGCCTGTCTTAGAGTAAATTTGCCTATGCAGAACAAATAAACAGGTTTGCTTTACTGCTTCCTTCTCATCAGCATATACCTTTTCTTTACTTATCTGCTGCTCCATTCAGCCCTAGGAGTGAAAAACATAGAATACCCAAACTCTGGGGTATGGAAGAGCATGTGGCTCATTCCCCTTCATCTCATGTGACAGAGGGGTGCTGTTAGGTGATTAGTCCAGCGTTGTCACATAGGGATGTGGAATGGTCCCTAGATCAGCATATTATATGGCTGGCCATATATTAAACAATTTTCTTTTACAATTTTCCTTTAGATTTACTAAAGCCATATAATATGAAACATTAACAAGAATATGCTGCTGGGAATAAATGAAGGCAAGAATTTGAAGTTGGGTAGATGGTCAGTAATGTAAATCTTTTGAAATCATAGGTTTACATAAAAAGTCCTTGCCCAGTTGTTAGGGATTGCCAGTTGTATGAGGTGTCAGTCAGCTGTAGCTTTCTGGCAACTGTATCTCACTTTAAGTGACTGACTTGTGTGTCATACTGCTGAACTTTTCATTAATTTCATTATTAGAAAGTACTGTTGTAGAAGAAAAAGCTGGTATTTCTTATGCCACGTACACACGGTCGAATTTTCCACCGGGAAATGTTCGATGTGAGCTTGTTGTTGGAAAGTCCGACCGCGTGTATGCTCCATCGAACATTTGCTGTTGGAATTTCCGCCAACAAATGTTTGGTAGCAGGTTCTCAAATTTTCTGCCAACAAAACTAATTGTCGGAATATCCGATTGTGTATACACAAGTCTGTCACACAAAAGTTCACGCATGCTCTGAATCAAGCAGAAGGAGACGCACTGGCTATTGAACTTCGTTTTTCTTGGCTCGTCATACGTCTTGTACTGTGTTCTCACATTCCGAATTTTTGGCCAACATTTGTGTGACCGTGTGTATGCAAGACAAGTTTGAGCCAACATCCTTCGAAAAAAAACCTACGGTTTTGTTGTCGAAAAATCCGATTGTGTGTATGCGACATAAAAGTTTAACAGTGGGTGTACACTGAGATACTAGGTTTAAACTGCTTTTCTGATTCCTTTTCTATCATGTTATATATTATAATAGATTAAAAGTGAATTCTTTGGGTTAAACAATAAACACTAATCTCATCATCAGGGTTTCATTGGGGAGATTTTCTCATGAACACTTACCTGAAGCCTGTAGAGCTAAAGAAGCTTGCTGCAATTCAGACATACTTGCATCAACTCCGTCTGTCATGTGGATCACCACCTGTGTATCATGGAAATAAGTATCAGCAAAACTCAATCAACGATTTACATTTCCTATATTGTGAAAAACATAGCTGCATTTTCACCCTTGTAAAGTGAACAGCCTATTTGCCTTTAGTAAATCAATGCCATACTGTCATCTCTTAGTATAGCTACTTTTTATGGTTGCTGCACTCTTCTCATCTGGTTCTGGTCACTGCTTCTGGTCAAACTTTTTCATCCCCCAAATAGAACATACTTTGCTCGTCAGAGCATGGATTCTTTGTTAGAAAGATAGGGGACACACAATTCCCTTCAACCTGAAGAACATTTACAGAAGACTTCTCAAATACAGAACCTAGATAGTTGGTAATTGAATCAGCCACTGGCTTTAACAACAAAAACAATACTCAACTCCAGTTGCTGCACATTGTCTTGTGTAGCAGTTATTCTCCACAATAATCTTTGTAAGCATCCCAAGGCACAGGCAATCCTTGGGGGGAGAATGACTCCACTCCATTTTTCCCCCAGGATGTTGAGTGATCATATGGCAGGCCCTCTCACCACAGATGAAGAGGGTGTTACACCAATGACTGTCTCAGCAGAAATATTTCCTCCACCTTCCTTAATCAGCATCCTTACGCCAGATAGGGGAGAACTTCCCACCAATCACAGAATATAACCTTTGTTACTTTTTGTTACCATATTACAATAGGAAAGTAGGGTCGAATCTCTTGAAAGCCCTGTAGTCAGAAACATGTGCAGGCTATGCTGCTTGAAATAAGATTTTTCTTCCTTAAAGGTCCAATCATGTAACATTTTTTCATATGCTGCACAGACAAGTGAAAATGCAAAATGTTTGGAGAAAGTGCAGATGTACTCTAAAGCCCCATACACACTATCAGTTTTTCTGCTGAGTTTTTCCTTCAGATTTACCAAAACCATATAATATGAGGTGAAACCTTAGGAGTTTCAATTTTTATACAATCAGGCAGGCCCTTGCACTACAGGTTTTGGTAAATCTGAAGGTAAAACACACTCCTCAAATACAATATGAAAAAAAAAATAGGATTTTTGTATTAGCTTAAGACTCCCACGCCTCTTGGAATCCTGATATAGCTAAAGGTTTTCTCTTTCACTCCTGCTACATACATTCAGGTTGTTCTTCTAATAGATGTATTGTGTCTAGTAGAGTGCACTGCAGAGAGCCTAAGTCCAGAGCAAGCAAAGGGTGAGCAACGTGGCCTTGTACATGCTAAAGAAAGGTGCCTACATGTGCAACAGGCTCATCTGAAAAAGGGCTGCACAGTGCATTGCCTGGGCCTGAAGCCCGACAAAGGGGTTGAAGTTCAAAAAATGGTTGCGGCTCCTAGTTACTACTTCCAGGGAGTGACAAAAACAATCAAGGACCAGTAATATTGAGTTGAACCCTTGGAGGATTCAGAAAGCAGCCTCTAGCACATGCAGGCTTCTGTAAGGGTACAAGGGCCTGACCTATTGCAGTCTTCCCCTGTAGACTCACACCGGGCAGAAGGGTTGGAAGAAAGAGACATGTCTCCCTCAAGAGCTTCATCCTTTCTGTGAGCATATCTCTTAAGGGGCCTTTAGGGACAGGGTTCCACCAGGCCTGTATATGTTGCTAATTCTTTTATATGTTGCTAGTTTTTATCATCTGTTTTTATTTCAGTGTAATCACCATTTACTGCATCCATTTAGGCTGCTTTCACACTGGGGCGGTATTCAGGCGTTACAGCGCTAAAAATAGCGCCTGTGTAGCGCCTGAAAAAAACCGGCCCCTTTCACTCCAGTGTGAAAGCCGGAGGGCTTTCACACTGGAGCGATGCGCTGGCAGGACGGTGAAAACTCCTAAACCGCTCCTACCCATTGAAATCAATGGGACACCGCGGCAATACCACCGGCAAATCGCCACTGCAGCGGTGCTTTGCGGGCGGGTTTAACCCTTTTTCGGCCGCTAGCGGGGGTTAAAACCACCCCGCTAGCGCCCACAGACCGCTGCTAAAACAACGGTAAAGCGCCACTAAAAATAGCGGCACTTTACCGCCGACGCCGCTCCCGCCCCAGTGTGAAAGCAGCCTTATTCCCCCTCTCTTCTGTAACCCCCTCCCATTTAAAAAATATGTATTATATCATATAAGCATTTTTTTTATTACCAGCGATCTGTACACTGTCCACTAGATGGCTCCCCACGTGTATGACCATACATATCCCTTTATTAATTGTTTATATTATTCAATGGCATTCCCTTTAATTACTAATAGATAGTGGATTATATTAAGCATGTTTCCCCATGCAGCCTTCAACTTGAGAAAGGAGCATGCCTGTCCTTCCCATCGATAGTGTGCACACTTGGAGAAATGTGTTGCATCACTTCTGGTGACATCACATGCTGCTACATTCCACGTTCGCCTCAGCCCTCTTCCCTGCATCTACCACCATACCAAAGAAAAGCATACACCGCTCCAGGCAAATCTTCAGGTGTAGATGAATGACAGGTGCAGGCCCCAGCTCACCAATGTCCAATGTGAATAAAATAAAGAAATGGCCGCACTCCAAATTTCCAAAAAGCTTGCTTGTTCACAACAAGCAAGCTATTGCTTGCGACAAATATCAACTAATTATCCTGTGTTTGGCTGATACACTTGTGACAATAAAGGTACATCAAACAAGCTTTTTGGAAATTCAGAGTGTGACCATTTCTTTATTTTATCTACCACCATACACTGAGCCGGTGGACGGCTCTCACAGGGCTTATAAGTGGCACAGCATGTTGGACCAGCGTGACAGGAGATGCACCACTGCAGTACTTTCTTCCGCATGTCAACCAACACTTACTTCCATGTAAGTGTTTTTATTCATTGTATTATTAAATCTACACTGTTCATACTTAGAAGGCGCCTCATACTTGGAAGGCACCTCTCTTTTTTTGCTTTGGATTACAGCCCTGGACCTGTAGAGCACTCTGCAGCTGCCCCATGTGCCTAGGTAAGCTCCCGTGTAATGTGCTGCAAGGCACATTACTGGCCAGCCCCACGTCTTCCTTATGACAGGGTCTGGGTAGAGCCTCCACAGGGGCTCTGTAGCTTCTAAAGAAACTTGATAGAAGAAATGTTATGTTGCTAAAAAGAAAACTGTGTAGCACAACAGATTGGAGACATCTTCTCTCCTAGGACACAAACAAATAATAGAGGTGTGCAACAGTGGAAGGGTTTATAGTGAGCTGTCCTTACAGCTTTGATTGCCTGTGTCCAGTCTCCTGTAGAGAGCAGCATAGCCCATTGGTTCCAAATTACTTGTAATATATAAATTAAGAAAAAAGTGAGAATTACATTTTATTCGTTTCGGGAAAATTTTATTTTTCCTACCTTAACGCTGTTCGGTTCCCCAGCCGTCTTGAATTTGTTCAGATATGTCTGCAGGGTTCGGCCATTCAATACATAAGGCCCTCGAGTGCCCATAGTAGTGATTTTTTCAGCCAGTTCTGTACGGTACTCAGAAAAGTCAAATGCCTCCACAGGCCCTATTCTTCCCTGTGACAAGACAGCAACTTTCACAGAAGGCTTCTTATCACCACTGCAACTAATTTTATGCATGTTAGAAATCCGTTCCAGTATTTGTCCCAGTTTGGGCTTCAGACCTCTCTGAAATGCAAAGGCATCCTGCCCAGGGCTTACATCGACATCAAATCCTATAATCACCTCCAGATTACATTCTGAAAAGAGATAATAATTATGTTTCTCCACATGTTCTTTCTGGTACATACCACAATTGTTTTGTAATGCACACTCGGTCTACAAAGATAAATGCAGACTAAGCTAAAGAGTATGGATCTACAGGCTGTTATTGTCATCAGTCTATAGATGATTATCCCCATGTGTCAAAGTGAATGTATATCTTATGAGATGTAGTAGGAAATCATACTTTGTTTTGAAATACTGCAACCATTTATTAAAATATATAATTAAATTAATTGTTGTCGTTTGTATATAAGCACAATACCACATAAGTTATTCAGTAAGCAGCTGCATATGGATAGAAGATTAATAAAAACATAACCAAGATTTATCAAACATGGTCACATATCTCCGAGAGAATGAAAGATGGGGAAATATCTGCCTTTCTTTATACTGCCTGAGCATGGGAACTGTCATGATCCAGTGTCTATGCTGGAAGTGGCATAATCACACTACCCCAATTCTTTCCTCAGATCCTTTGCAGAGGAAAGCAATTTTTCTTTATGGAGGGACATTTCCCAACAAGTTGGAAAAATTCCTTGTGGGATAATGGGCATGCTAATTTATTGCCATCTTTGTTTTTGAGTCAGATGTACCATTTGTGGTAGTGGACCCATTTATGGCCAGTGGGATAAACTTTGGATTCTGGCCAAGCATGGATGCTAGGCAAACCAAATTATTTTGTGCTTTCAGAAAATTACAAATAAATGCAGCTGTCAGCCCACCCCTCTCCCCACTCACTTGCAACCATCTACCAAAAATGTGTGCCCTGGTCTCTGAACAAGGGCCAGGTGTCTTTCAATACTTTGTCTTTGGTTTGTCCCAGAAGATAGGGAGAGCTGATACTGTGTGAATATTCAATGCTATATACAGTGCTCTATAGTGCTACACACAGGGCTTAATTACATTGTGGTGGGCTATATATTATTGTTTTTCCCCTTCTGTGTTCACAGTGCAAAGACCCAGCTGTCCTATCTATGAATACCTTTTTGTGTGTATCAGCTGCAACCTTATTCCAGTTGCTGCTTAGTTGCTGGCCCTTGAAAGGGGGGCCAACAGTGTACTGACTGCCTCAGAAGCACTCAGTAAGCCAGTGGCCATCTATAACACAATAGGTGCTGAATCTTCAGACTTGCACTGCAGCCAGTGTGCTGTCTGAGAGTGCCTACAGCGCAGTAGATGACATGCCTATGGCATGCATTCCATGTGGTTGTAGGGTGGTCTCATTAACTTAAATGATTGATTGCAGATCAAACCTGATATGTTGCATACATTTTACCATGTTTACGATGTTGTGGCCACAGCACTATGTACTAATATGTACTAATATGTCTGCTGCTTGACAAGCAACAAAAATGCAGGTCAACTGCCTGTTTTTACCACCCCTCAGTCGTACATGTGACTAAGGCCTAAACGTGCCATAACTAGTGATTCCGTAGCTGTAATGCAGCTGCAAAATTTTGAATGCTTGTTGAGGGTAAACCATGCTCTCTGTGTTTGAGGCCTATTCCAGTGCTCCATCATTCAAAATATTTGTGGCTATTGTTTTTCTAAAATGAGTACAGTCTGTTTTATAATTAAGGGTGAAACCTACCTCATTTCTCCTTCTTACACTACAGTCTAATGAAAATGCTTACATACTGTATGACCACAGTACAATGTTTGTGGTTATTATCTCTAAAAAAAAGTACACTAATATTTATTTCAGGATAAAACTTGCCATGTGTCTCCTTCATGCAATGTGACATAAACAAGCTGCTTACAAACTGTCCAGCCGCCTGCACAATATATGGCTACTTTCTCTCAAATAATACACTCTAATATTTATTACAAGATAAAGCCTGCCTTGTCTCTCCTTATATTGGGACCTAATGAACTTTAACAAAATATGTGATCACCCCAGTGATGGGACAGAGAGTAATTTTAACTTGCAGTGTATCAAACAGGTGCAAAGTTAGAAGCAACAATGCAAAACTGGTTCAGGATGGCAAAAACATTCAGAAAATGCAGAATTATGAAAACTGTACAAACATATGAAAGATGCACAAACATGGACTCTTCACAATAATGTCTCAGCCAGGGTAGCATGCAGCTGGATAGCATAGTCTCTACAAGAATCCCCAAGAACAGAGAGTCCAGCTGATAATGATAGCTTCAGTAAAACTCATTGTGAAATCCAGGTTAGCTCTTGTAGAAGGTGAACAGCTGGAGGGGTTCAACACCCAAGGACAAAGCGCCACCCCATTGGAACTGCAGTACTCTGGTAGCAACTGTGAAGGTGCTCTCCACAGTAGCTGGGTCTTTTGGAGAAGCTGTTTGCTATTAAATGCCTACCCAGGTGCCTACACACTGGTTCTGACAGTGGAGAAGCTCTCAGCTGGCTGCAAATCACTTGCCAAAATACCTCTGCCTTATCAGATGTGACCCCTCTGCTTAGGGAGGGAAGCAGAGAAATGTATCTTCTCTGGGAGTATCCAAGAACCAGGGAGTTGTGGGGAAAAGAACTTAAAGGGGCCTGAGTATGCATTTGAGCAAGGTGAGTAAATGGACATTTCACTGCACAAGCCGCTCATATATTGTCCAGCCACTGTGCAATATTTGTGGCTATTGTCTCTCAAATAATTCACACATTTTATTGCAATACAAACCTGCTTTGTCCCTTTCGATGTACTGCCTATTCAAGTTCATGCATACCAACCTGATGCTAGCCAAGTTCTACCAAACACCTGAGATCTAGATTTGGAATATTTTGGAAATAATTGTAGAAATGGGGATTGGAGGGAGTTCAGTGAATGTGGAGATGTGGTTTTGAAGTGTTTTTGTGCACTTTAATTTGACATACTAGTCAATACACTGTAGTACTGCAAAAAAAAAAAGAAACTAACAAACTATACTATGAAACTGTTTTGCTACTGGCCAATTGAATGAATATTTTTTTTAAGTATACTTTTCTAAAGCTTTTACATCTATTGTGGCTGCTACTTCCACTCTTTTGGTCAGACCTATTACCCTCAAAGTCCAAAAAAAGGGTGGAACCTCTCCCTGCTGCACAATTATTATTTTTTTGCCCTCAAAGTCCTCTTAAAAGATGAACACTCTCCCTGCCGTACAGTATTTTTAACAAATTAGTAGCTCTTCATGCCCTCATTTGGACAGGCCATTGCCTATTAGCCTTGAAAATGGCCAGAATGGATTTTCAAGATTCAACCTTCTTATTCTATAACCACATGACCATTCCATTTATTTGCAATACGGCACTACATTATTTTAATTGGCAATTGCCTGGTCATGCAACGCTATACCCAAATAAAATGTATGTCCTTTTTTTACCCACAAATAGAGCTTTATTTTGTTGGTATTTGTTCACCACTGCGTTTTTATTTTTTGCACTTTAAACAAAAGACTGTCAATTTTGAAAAAAACCATTTTTTTACTGTCTGCTAAAAAATCCATCCAATAAAAAATGGAAAAATCTAAATTCTTCAACAATTTAAGACAATATGTATTCTGCTACATATTTTTGGTAAAAAAAATTGTCATTAAGCATATATTGATTGGTTTGCGCAAAAAGTTATAGCGTCTAGAAATTATGGCATATTTTTATTTTTTTACTAGTAATGGTGGCGATCAATGACTTATAGCGGGACTGCGATATTGTGGCAGACAAACCGGACACTAACTGACACTTTTGACATTTTTTGTGGACCAGTGACACACAATACATAATAGTTAATAGATAATACAGTGATCAGTGCTACATAATATTCACTGTCACTGTATTAATGACACTGGCTGGGAAGGGGTTAACAGCAGGGGCAATAAAAGGATTATATGAGTCCGGGAGTGCGTTTTTACTAGACAATGTTGTCTCTTTTGGAATTTGATGCTACCTATTGTTAACGATCTGTGTTTTGTAATTTTGAAAATATCATTTTTGAATAAAGCTTATTTAAGGAGTACTCCACAGCCTGTTCCCATTCTTTTCTTTAGGTACGGACCCCTTTGGGGAATCCCTCTCTATTCCCCCTCCCCTTGTCAAACTATTATGTTGATCCTCTGTCTCTAACACTCTCTGAGTCATTGATCCAGAACTAGCAAGCATGTGAGGAAAATCAGAAATGCTTATCTGCATACTTTTTTTGATTGAGTGACTGGAAGTATTTAAAGAGTAACGTCACTCACTAACTTCATGCCTGTAACTTTTTGGGGAAGGTGGAGTGAGTATCTTTTTTTTTTCTGTCTGCAATCACTCCCATTTCCTCAATCCTCACCTACAGTGGTGTGAAAA
This sequence comes from Lithobates pipiens, assembly GCF_037356315.1. NCBI lineage: Eukaryota > Metazoa > Chordata > Amphibia > Anura > Ranidae > Lithobates > Lithobates pipiens. The sequence continues at coordinate 128,018,650 of NW_027507784.1, forward strand.
AGTGTTTGCCCCCTTCCTCATTTCCTGTTCCTTTGCATGTTTGTCACACTTAAGTGTTTCGGAACATCAAACCAATTTAAACAATAGTCAAGGACAACACAAGTAAACACAAAATGCAATTTGTAAATGAAGGTGTTTATTATTAAAGGTGAAAAAAAATCCAAACCATCATGGCCCTGTGTGAAAAAGTGATTGCCCCCCTTGTTAAAACATACTATAACTGTGGTTGTCCACACCTGAGTTCAATTTCTCTAGCCACACCCAGGCCTGATTATTGCCACACCTGTTCACAATCAAGGCATCACTTAAATAGGAGCTGCTTGACACAGTAAGGTCCACCAGAAGATCCTTAAAAGCTACACATCATGCCGAGACCCAAAGAAATTCAGGAACAATTGAGAAAGAAAGTAATTGAGATCTATCGGTCTGGAAAGGGTTATAAAGCCATTTCCAAAGCTTTGGGAATCCAGCGAACCACAGTGAGAGCCATTATCCACAAATGGCGAAGACATGGAACAGTGGTGAACCTTCCCAGGAGTGGCCGGCCGCCCAAAATTACCCCAAGAGCGCAGCGACGACTCATCCAAGAGGTCACAAAAGACCCCACAACAACGTCCAAGGAACTGCATGCCTCACTTGCCTCAGTTAAGGTCAGCGTTCATGCCTCCACCATCAGGAAAAGACTGGGCAAAAATGGCCTGCATGGCAGAGTTCCAAGGAGAAAACCACTGCTGAGCAAAAAGAACATCAAAGCTCGTCTCAATTTCTCCACAACACATCTTGATGATCCCCAAGACTTTTGGGACAACATTCTGTGGACCGATGAGACAAAAGTGGAACTCTTTGGAAGGTGTGTGTCCAAGTATATCTGGCGTAGAAGGAACACTGCATTTCATAAAAAGAACATTATACCAACAGTAAAATATGGTGGTGGTAGTGTGATGGTCTGGGGCTGTTTTGCTGCTTCAGGACCTGGAAGACTTGCCGTGATAAAAGGAACTATGAATTCTGCTGTCTACCAAGAGATCCTGAAGGAGAATGTCCGACCATCTGTTCGTGTACTCAAGCTGAAACGAACTTGGGTTCTGCAGCAGGACAATGATCCTAAACACACCAGCAAGTCCACCACCGAATGGCTGAAGAAAAACAAAATCCAGCCAAAGTCCTGACCTGAATCCTATTGAGATGTTGTGGTATGACCTTAAAAAGGCTGTTCATGCTCGAAAACCCTCTAATGTAACTGAATTAGGACAATTCTGCAAAGATGAGTGGACCAAAATTCCTCCAGGACGCTGTAAAAGCCTCATTGCACGTTATCGCAAACGCTTGGTTGCAGTTGTTGCTGCTAAGGGTGGCCCAACCAGTTATTAGGTTTAGGGGGCAATCACTTTTTCACACAGGGCCATGATGGTTTGGATTTTTTTTCACCTTTAATAATAAACACCTTCATTTACAAATTGCATTTTGTGTTTACTTGTGTTGTCCTTGACTATTGTTTAAATTGGTTTGATGTTCCGAAACACTTAAGTGTGACAAACATGCAAAGGAACAGGAAATGAGGAAGGGGGCAAACACTTTTTCACACCACTGTATGTGAGGCAGCCCCCAAGTTTCTCCCTGTAAAGATGTCAGAAAAGCTGACTGGCTAGGATGCAAGTGTTGTGGACCTTTGGAACAGGCTCATGACTGCCTAATTTCTAACCTTTTTTCCAGTTGGTAACACACTCTTTTGTCCTAAGAGGAACTGAAAAAAATTTAATTCATATGATTTATGGTTAAAAATGTGTTGAGTGTAATCATCCTCAAATGTATTTTAGTGACTTGTGCTAGATTGTATTTAAACTCTTCACGTTAGCCTAGGAAAGCGCAACAGGTACATGCACACGCCCATATTTACACTATTTTATGGTCCACGTTAGCTGTTTTCTTCATTATTACCTTGCTGAAAAAAATAGTCAAACAATACATTCATGCTACCATTAAAAAGCATTAGTATTAGAAAAGGGAGAAAATAAATATCCACATACCTTTAACAGCACCAGTCGCATCTGGACAGATACTCCTCTGCTGCAGGGCCGTTTCTAAAGTGATCAGAATCTGTTCATTTAGCTCCGAAAGGCCCTGGACATTGGATACTCTGAAAGCACTTGGTGGTTCACTTGCAATTTTATTAACCTCTTCATTGGTAATGCTTCCTACTCCAATGGAAAATACTTTGACTCCCTTTTTGGTTAGAGCTTGTGCTGCAGATTGTCCATCACTGACTGTCTTTGCCCCTGTGATAATGAAAGCAATCTGAGGAACACCTGTACCAATTTTGCTGCCTGCTTCTTTAACAAAGTGCTTGTCTTGCAAGTGACGAATAGCTGTTCCAAGGCTAGCCAGACGTCCTCCTTTAAACTCTGCTTTGGTCACGGCATCCATGATCAGGTCACGGTTGTCATGGTCTTTTAAGAAAAATTCATCAGTCACATCTGAATTATACTGAGCCAGTCCTATCTGAATGGCATCGCCCTCTTCAATTACAGCATCCACTATGCCAGAGACAAACTGAAGGACCTCCTTGAAGTTATCTCTTCCTAAATTCATGGAGCCATCCACAAGGAAAACAATATCAGCTTCTTTCTTCCCAGCTAAAAGAAAATAGTTGGAATGTACATTTTAGATCTTTGTGCACTGGCATTCATGCTAACTGTTATACAGCCAAAGATCTTATGTGTAACTTATGTTATAGAGCGGTTCTGACTACAGGAAGATTACTTGTCCAGTATGTACACACAATAATTTTTTTGATATGGTAGTACCAAAACTTTTTCCACCCATCACTGTCAGTACATCAGTCAGCAAATTCTCCTGTAAGTATAGGGCAGGGGCGTCCTGGTCTCACAGGAAGTTGATTGAATGGCACTCATCCCACAACAGAAGCTGTATTAGTGAGCGAGTGAGTCTGCAAGGGGTAGAGTCAGAGTCAGGTTGGGTAGAGTAGTCAGTGCTACATTTTTCTTAAAGAGGCCGGGCACTGGAATAATTACTTTTATAAAGAGGCAGGCACTTTATAATTACTTTTTTGCACAAGATGGGGTTGGGCCTTAAAATATTAATTAGCTTTAACAAATTCCAGGGGAAAGTTTTCAGCTTGCTTAAAAAAACTATACTGAGATGAATACAGAGGCTGTCATTTAAGGATTTTTGAAAAACCTAGTGCCTGGCTAAATCACTGACCAAGAACAGGTATACAACAAGTGAAGTTAGAGTGAAGAATCATGTGTGAAGTTCTAAACAGGTCCCAAATTCAGTTATGCACACACCTCATAAAGTAAAAAATATAATTTTCCTCTCTTGCGCATGCCAAATCTTCCTTCATTTGTGGCTCATATGCTCCCCCTAATAGACATTGCATTTCTCAGTGGGAGGTTTCAGCAGTAGTGCCAGTGCTGCCAACTTAGAAACCCTTGGGCATGGCAAGATGTGGCCAGCTGCTGAATCAGCTTTGACAATAGTTTTAGCCATGTCCTCTGCAATATCTTCTCATCCCATTGTAGTGTAAGCAGGCATTCACATGAGGGTAACAATGCTGCTCTGAATCTAGGAGCAGTGCAATAGTGTTGTCAACACGTTACAGGAAGCTAATGAACTGGACACTACTGGAAAGAACAATAGGTATCTGTGAAAATTTGTAGAGGTACTAGAGGAAAACTCTTAGTAAAGATACACTTAAAATGAAGTGCTGCAGCACATATTTTTTATTGGGAGGCCATAGTTTTATTTTAGGAACACTCTTCCTTACAGTAATATAACAAATATATATGTCCTCCTATAGTATAGTCCTAACTATATATGTTCCTCCTTTATAAAATGCTATGTCTGTGTGCATCTGGGCTTTAATGTTGCAGAGCACAAGGCTAACCCTTGCAATTAAGTGGGACCAAATGTAAAAAAGAAATAGCGTTAGTAGGTAAAGTATTTTTTGTTTTTTTTGGAAGAAGAGACTTTGTATGCCTCTTATACAATAATGCCTTTGCCTTTTAGCTAGCAATTTTTAAAATTTAAACTGCCTGCACAGTATACTCCCAGGTCACACTCGTCATGAAAGAAAGTTGACCAGTGCAGAACAAGTAGCAGAGAGGACAGTAGTGGCAGTGATAATCAGTGACAGAGAGTGTGGTCCTATCATTGCTGTCAACTCAAAGGTAAGTTTTCTACAATGTTCAAGTATGCCATCCATACCTGGACATTATAGCAAGTGCTCTTACTGGACAATAAGCTTCCATTATGCTGTAAAATAGGGAGCAGAGCTTCAGCTTCTTTATTTACATATCAAGGAGCATAGCTGGAAAAAAGAAAAACAAATGAGGCAACACTTACGAGGTACTGGTCCTACCACCGGTGGTGGAGTTGGATCAATGGGTCCTGTAAAAGACCTGAATAATATACTTTCAATGTTTGGAAGCTCCTTAAATTCTTTGATGGTAAAGAGATAACGTGGGTCTGAAACTATGGTTTCTATTTCAGTCCTGTCAGCGCCACTGGTAGTTACAGCAAACGACTTTACTCCATTATTTCCAAGTATCCGTGCTGCTCCGCTGACATCATCTACAGACTTTCCTCCAGTAAGGAGCACCAAGTGCTGGGGAACTCTTTCTTCTATTCTACTGCCAGCTGATTTCACAAAATGATTTTTGGCTACAAAATCCAGTGCTTTCCCAATGTTCAGTGACGTTCCTCCTTTGAGTCGTAAACGACGGACACTGTTGATCAAGGCTTGCTTGTTTGCATGGGTTTTTAGGAAAAACTCTGTGGCGGGGTCATTACTAAATTGAACAAGACCAACCCTGACTTTATTAGGTTCAACTTGAAAGTTTTGAATAACCTTAATGATGAAATCCCTGATATTTGCCAGTCCTTCAGAACCTGTTCTTGTAGAGCCATCAACCAGGAAGACCACATCCCTTCTGTCTGGATCAATTTCTAGGAAGAAAAATGCAAATTGCTTGAAAATAGAACGGTACATACAGCATTGTGATGTGTTTTTAATCCATAGGATTATTGGGGCATAATAAGTAATGCAGTTACTATTTTTAACCGCAAGTTTTGGTCGACAAGGATTTCAAATAAAGCAAAGCAAAAAGTAAATCAGTAAAGTATAGTAGCGCATAGCAAAAATGTTATTTTAATCATTGGATCGTCGATAAATGACCCATGATTTGTTGAAATGGGTTACTAAGCCTTGCCTCATTGAGTAAACTTATTTTTCTAAATGATTTTATCTAATTTTAACATATAATATATTTTAGTTAGCATATACTGTTGAATATGTTTGTTAAAAAAAAGATTAATTACCAGTAGTAAAACGTGGGACATTCTCGTAAATCACTTTTATCCCATCTTGATCCAGGTTGGTGACAGATGACAACAATCTTTGCTCCAAAGTTGGAAGCTCCCGGAAACTAGATACGCCATATATGAAATCGCTATTCAAAGTAATTTTATTGGCCTCTTCAGAATCTATATTCTTTGCAATCAAGTAAGGAACAACAGAAGATGCTTTAATCTGTCTTGCTCCCTCATCTATGTCATCTGATGAAGGTCCAGAGGAGGTCAAAATAAGAAACTGTGGGACTTGCTCCTCTATTCGGCTTCCAGATGGCCTTGTAAATATGTTTTTAGACACATACTCAAGGGCATTACCAATGTTTATTGATGATCCTCCCTTTGGTCTTATTCTTCTCACTGCATTCTGAACCTCATCTTTTGTGGAATGAGCGTTTAGTAAAAACTCAATACTAGGGTCCTCACTGTACTGGATCACAGCTACTCGAGTATTATCTTGGCTGACGTCCATTGTTTCTACCAGGCGTCCAATTAGCTCTTTGACATTGGTAAACTCTGCAGTAGCATCCCTGGAACCATCTATAAGGAACACGACATCCCTTTTTGCACCTAAAATGAGTTCATTACACAATTATTATGAATCTTGATGCATTTTATTCTCAATAATAGGTGATATAATTATGCATAAAGCAGCACAGCAAAATGTATCATACATATAATTTATTGTCATTATTCATTATCCATTGAACCTTAACCCCTTCACGCAGACTGTACGCAAATTTGCGCTCAGGCTTGAAGGGGTTATACCGGGGAGATACCCGCAGCTGCAGGCATCACCCCGGTACCGTTTTGTAGAGTGGGCGGTTGACTCTTTAGTGATAACAACCGAAGTAACAGCAATAAAAGGGATCAGAATTTTTTTATTTATGTCAGGCCCGCAAATGTAAACGGTGTTCAAATCAAACATGTGAGGTGTTGCCTAGATCATCAGAGTGAGAGTAATAATTATAGCACCAGATCTCCTCTGTAACTCTAAACTGTTTAATTTTTTTTTAATTCAAGTGTCTTTTTTCCCAAAAACAATGTGAATGACAGACCGCTGCACAAATACCGTGTGACATAAAATGTTGCAGCGATCACCATTTTATTCCCTAAGGTCTCTGCTAAAAAAAATAATTATTGTTTGGGGGTTCTAAGTAATTTTCTAGAAAAAAATATGGATTTTAACTTGTAAGCAACAAATGTCAGAAATAGGCTTAAGCATGAAAGAATTAACTAGGCTTTTCATAATAGTTTTTACGATGGATACACAGTACTGTCTACTTTAAAAATATGTTGATAAATGTTAGTACTACTGCCCTGAGACTTACCTTTAGAGAAGATAGCTGGACCTGACTTCCTCAGAATTTCAATGTCACCAGTGTTAAGTTCTGATACTCTTGTTGTTATGGTTTGGTAAACATTTCCTAGTTGGCTGATGTCAGAAACAGATACAGCAAAATCTGGAATGAAAGAAATTGTCTGCAGCTCAGTTGTGTCAGCATTGCGGACACCAATGGCAAATGGAATTACTCCAGAACTTTTAAGGCCTGTGGCTGGTCTCCGGACATCATCTTTTGACCTGCCAGTGGTCAGTAAGATTAAGAATTGAGGCACTCCATCAGAAGCCCGGCTGCCAGCTGAACTGGTAAACACATTTGTGGTAACATAGTCCAAGGCTGCCCCTGTGTTCAATGGTGAACCTCCAATAGGTGTTAGACGTTGAACAGCACTGAGGACTCCCTGGCGGTCTGGGTGAGTGTTAAGCAGGAAGTTGGGTCTTGTGGTATCACTGTACTGAACAACTCCTATACGAATCTTATCCCGATCAACATCAAGGCCCTCCACCACTCTCTGAATAAAGGAGCGTAAAGATGGAAAGCTGGATCTGCCTTCGTTGGACCCATCAATCAAAAATACAATGTCCTTCCTTCTACTTAAGTCATCTAGATAATAAAACAAATAAATCAATATAGATCCAGGGATCTGCAATACAACCATATTTTAATTACACAAAAATTAAGGAGAACATTTTTAACAGTTTTAACAGTTAAAACTGATCCAATAATATAAGTATGGGATTAATAACGAAAAAATCATCACTGTAGGTCATGTGGAATTATGAATACTTACATAGTTAGTGAGGTTGAAAAAAGACACTAGTCCTTCTAGTTAAACTAACAAGAAAAAGATATTAAAAACCCCCATATACACAATTGTATACCCACAGTTGATCCAGAGGAAGGCAAAAAATAAAATAAAAGAAAAAAACAGAATTGTGAATTTTAAACTTATGATTGGCTCTGTCACTCTTAGCCCTTGTACACACGGTCGGAGATTCTGACTACCAAATCCGTCTGAGTAATTCAGACGGATTAATTCTGGAAGAGGCCCGGAAGTGATGTTGCATACACATGGTCGGACTAAGTTGTCGGAAAATCCGATTGTACATAACGTGATGACGTTATTTCGTTAGACGGGACTACGTTCAGGCTAGTAGCCAATAGCTTTGGTCTAGGAATTTGATCTGAGCATGTGTGGCACTTTGTCCGTCGGAGTAGGCTACACATGATCGGAGTATTTCCGATAGGAGCATTTTGTCGGAAAATTTTACCGGCAAGTTGGAAAACTTGATCCGTCGGATATTCCGACGGAAACAGTCCGATGCAGACCACACACAGTCGGAATATCCGACAAAACGGTCCGATAGGACACATTCCATCGGAATCTCTGGCCGTGTGTACAAGGGCTTACAGTCTCTTCAAAAAAAATGTTTGTAGAAACATTCAGATACATGCATGAAAGCTTATTTTGTTGTGTCTCTGAGCCAAATCTATTTGTATTTGTATTTAAATTCAATGCTGCTAGTCATGTTTTAGTTAGGGTTTTATCTATATGTGATCGGCCCCAATAACACAACCATTAAAGCACCCCTGTCAGTTTTTTTTTTTGCTGTCTGTCTCTGTGTCTCAGTGGGGAGTTATCTCTTCATGGCCTATCCCAGAGACAAAAAAAGCAGTGAGGGATAATCTCTCCAAAGATAGCTGTCACTGGAATAGTTGTTCCCATTGGAAGATTTCACCCCAACTCCTGTTTCGTAGACAATCTTAACATTTTCAATACTCCATCACTTTCTGCAACCATGATAATTGTCATCAGGACACTCAGAGAATGAAAACCTTCCCAGCACAGACACAGAAAGTAATAAAAAAAATTAAAAACCTGACAGGAGTTTTAGACATTGCCTACCCTATCTAAAATAAGAAAAAAAAAATGTACATTGTATTTAGGTAAACAAACAGTACACCAAAAATGTGTGACTATTATTAAGTTGCTACATCCCAGGGCTTTCCTGTTCACTTGTTACATAATTGTATTCAGGTTAAAGGATTATTACTACTAGCCATGTTCTCAATAATAAAAACATAATAAATTATTTTAATTATTTTAAAACACATTTTAAATAAATACACGTTTAACTTTTTTTATTTTATTTAGAATTTTACTGGTAATAATAAGAATCCACTTATCTGACTGAGATTATGTTGCAAGTAAACAGTAGCAACTTAATTATGGATCTATATCTTCTGTTTTCTGTTTATAAAAGCTGAACTCCAGATATGGATTTTATTGCATAGTTAAATTGGTCCAACTTGAACCAATGTAAGTATGCATATGCCATACATGTGGGATCCCTGTGGAGGTTGGAAACTTACTGTAATAGTCATCACTACGATAGTCTACTCTTTCTACCATGTCTTGTGCTGATCAGCTGCCCTATTGCACAGTGGCCACAGGTGTTCACCTACTTGGGATGGGTTCCATCTACAGAATGCGACAATCTCCACCTTGTCCAATAAGAGAACGCCTTGCATTAATTGAGAAAAATTTAAGTCAGTCTGTGAATGGTGCCCGTGCCCTAGTGACAACCCCCTGTGGTTACTATGCAGCAGGGCATTCGCTTAAGACAGGGTCCGAAAGAAGGAGATGACTTCTAGGAGGAGATGACTAATGCCGCGTACACACGATGGGATTTTCCACCAACAAAACCGTGGATTTTTGTTCGAAGGTTGTTGGCTCAAACTTAGGAATGTGGTGACGTACAAAACATATGATGAGCCGAGAAAAAGGAAGTTCAATAGCCAGTGCGGTTCCTTCTGCTTGATTCCAAACATGCGTGAACTTTTGTGTGGCGGATTTGTGTACACACGATCGGACTTTCCGACAACAACGTTTTGTTGGTGGAAAATTTGAAAACCTGCTAGCAAACATTTGTTTTCGGAAAATCCGGCAGCAAATGTTCGATGGAGCATACACATCGGACTTTCCGACAACAAGCTCACATCAAACATTTCCCGTCGGAAAATCCGACTGAGTGTATGTGGCATTACACTAAACTAGCAGCGACTACTACAGTGATCTGCAGCTTCCACAGGGGTTCCACAGGTACCAAGCTGGACCAATATAATTATGCAATACAATCCATATCTGGAGCTCAGCTTTAATCAACTGAGCTCAACTGACCACTATCTTTGTTCTAAAGACTTTATTTAGGAGTACACTGATTCCTGGATGCAGAAATAAATATTGTGTATATGCACATTAAGATGCTCTTTTGCCTCTCAATGGCATTTTCTGTACTGAAACAAAATACTAATTGCTTTTATAGCAAATCTATAGAGGTTTACAAACTGTAAACAAATGTGTTATATCCAAACAGCAGATGCTATTGCAAGGACACCTTTACTTCTGGCCCATGGCTATAGTTAAACTCTTGGTATTGATTATGCAACTGCGGCCTACCCGCCCTTCCAACCCCTCTGTGCCTCATACTGCGACCTTTAGTGGATTGCTTAGCAACTACCTTTGTATAGAGGTTGATTTAAATTCAGATGCATTTGTCCTGTTTTCACATTCTAAGCAATCTCTTGCTGTTTACTATTGTGTGCATTTGATGATCAACCCCATACTAAAGTGATTATGCATGTAGAATAGCTTTCCCATGTGTTTCCATTGACTTTAATGTATATACAGTATATGTTTTGCTTTGTCAAAGGAAAAGATCCATAAGCCGTACATCATGAAGCAAACCATGTGCATGGAGGGAGATGAATGGCAGCCTCAGCCTGTATTCAAGCCAGGTCATGCCTCCAAGACATTTCGCTCTGCCCCTTGGAGCTTAATCATGTTGTTATCTCTCACCTTGACTATTGCAACTCCCTTCTCATTGGCCTACCCCTCCATAGGCTATCCCCTCCTCAGTCTATCATGAATGCTGCTGCCAGACTTATTCACCTTGCCAATAGCTCAGTGCCAATTCCTACACTAGCTCCTGATCATCCAGAGAATGAAATTCAAAATACTAACCACAACATACAAAGTAATTTACAATTCTGCCCAGAGCTACATCACTAAACTTGTCTCCAAATATCTCCCAAACTGTCCTCTACGCTCCTCTCAAGACCTCCTACTCTCAAGCTCCCTTGTCTCCTCTTCACATGCTTGTCTCCAGGATTTATCCAGAGCCTCTCCCATCCTCTGGAACACTCTACCTCAATGTGTCCGGCTATCTCCTACTGTAGCTGCCTTCAGGAAATCCCTGAAAACTCATGTCTTCAGGGAAGCCTATCACACCTCCAGCTAATCTTTTACCACTTCCATCAGCTTATTACCCACAGTTACAAGCTTTTGTACCACCCGCTCCACCCTTTTAGATTGTAAGCTCTTCTGAGAAGGGCCCTCTTAATCCTCTTGTATTTTATTGTATAGTAACTATACTGTCTCCCTTTTATATTATGAAGTGCTGCGTAAACTGTCAACGCTATATAAATTCTGTAAAACAATAATAATAATATTAATAATATATTACGTGTGTTTATGAATGAATCAAGCTTTATTTTAAAACAAGCAATTGGGTTTGCTAGAACTAGCTCCTAAGTTTGTGTTTTTACACCCAAATAATTGCTCCACTTGTTCGTTGCTACTTCATGGCATCATGTTGTCCAGTGGATCATCAGAAGCAAAGTCTAAACCTTGCCAACTTGGTCCAAGTCACTTCAGTCAGCTAATCCTTTTCTTACAGCTGAGTACTCCTCATATAGCCAAATGATATGAATTAGCAACTGTGGATTCAAAACCCACTGACTTTATGGCTAACTCTAGCATGATTTCCACTAGGGAAATATAAAACAAAAAAGAATAAAAAGGCTATTTGCTAAATTAAAGCCTGCCACTGACATCTGCAATGGTATTATGGAACAATAAAAGGTAAATGTCAGTTATCAGACATATGTGAAAAGGTGAACTAGCATATTTAGCATACATTCAGACTTCCAGAATCAGATTAGCAATTGGGGAATATTACAGCCAGGTGAATGGCTCACTCTTGTTGGAATCCAGTATAAAATAGTATCTAAGTGAGTGTCCAGATGTTGAACGATCATTACATCAAAATATTTCTAAAATGTCAACATAGATTCAACCTACTTTAAAGTTTTCGGACTTGAAGTTCTAAGCTAATGGTGATCTAGGGCATTCTGTTATATATTTTACTCTAATCGCCTAAAATATGGATAGAGTGCTATAGACGTATAGATGCTATAGACGTACTATAGAGTTATTACCCTTATATTGCATACAGTATATGTAAATAAATCACTTTAGCTACTAACTTTTCTATGTCTTTTGTGTTTTATGCATTTTTACACATGTATATCATTTTTATATTTTAACAAATAGCAGAGTTATGCATAAGGCTACTGTAGATTTTTTTGTAGCATTTTTATATATTTATAGTATATCTTTGCTTTTAAATTTCTATTAATGTTCTATTATTATTGGTTGATGGAGACATCCAGGAATGCACACACACTATTTAGTCCCATTATTTGCATTAGGTTAAATATATGTTATTCCATACTAATTATTTTTGTATCCATGGTAATTACTATTACAGGAGCGGAAAGGCTTATTAACATCACTTGGACTTGTTTCTTTCTATTGATTTTTTTATTAAGTGGCAGCTTTATGTTAGACTCACTGAGTCCACATTGCATGCTCTCAGCAAGAATTCCCCACCCTCAAAAGGTGTAAGCAAGCGACATGGACAAATCTGAAATGGGGGTATGCACAAACATAAATCTATGCCATACAGTTTGGACGGCAGGCCATGATCTCTGAGGAGGAAGGACTTCTTACATTAAGTATCCACTCTACTTCACATGTGTTAACCTACTACACTGTACCAGCATTCTCTTTTTTATCTATAATACTATTATATACTGTAAATGTTTTAGTTTTAACTCTATAATGACCATAAATATTTCAATATATTAATGAACCCTTGATATACAGTAGATGTTTAAAGCAAGCAGTTATCTGTGCAGTATATTGGGACAATCTATTTTCTATATGATGTTTAAATGATATAATTGTTTTAGTATTAGTAGTCTATTCAAGGGTGATTAAATATGAATCAAAAGAATGTATTAATGTGATAATTATGACAATAATATAAACAATTTTAACTTTTAAAAGTTCATCATAGTGAAAGGTATTTGAGATAAGATTTTATTCACTGGACCCCTAGGAAACAGAACAAAATCATATAACACGTCCAACAGTTTTTGAAAAGTTTTTCATTTGGAATGTGAGATTCTTCTGAGTGTGCACACTTATATCTTCTTTCCCAGATAAAAAAATGTTTTGCCTCCTGGCCACATCTTCCATTTTCCATGTTTTCCTAAGCTATGGTTTTCAAAAGTGACACTAAAAGGGTAGTAGTCACCTATGTATCCTCCTGAGCTCACAGCAAAACATTGTGCAAAATATCCTTCTGTACTTCAATACTCTGTATTTGACTTTTTGAAGCACACAGTACACCAGTGGGCCTGAAACTATCTTTCAGTAAGTCAAGTATAGTAAAATCAGGGCTTTTTGTCAGGGGGAACTTGGAGGAACTCAGTTCCACCACCTCTGGTTCAGACCCTTTGGTGCCTGCTCACCACAATCACTTGTAAACACAGAAGTCTGGATTCTGTGTTTAAAAGTGACAGCTCTGCACTCTGTATGTAATGCAATCCTGGTATTTAATGGCTCTTTAAGACCCTCCTACTGTTTTTGTGAAATTTGACTGAAAGTGATAGTGGGTTTGCCACTATTTGATGTGATTTGGAGTGTGTGTGTAGGGGGAGGGGTTTTGTGGGGCAGTGGTTAAGTTCCAGCACCTATTGTTTGAGAAAAAAAGCCCTGAGTAAAACTGTATAAAGTTTTGTACATGGAAATGCAAGCTGATAACAGGAGATCTGCTGTCTCATAGTGTAAAGAAAGACATCAATATTATATGAACCAAAGAAATACAGTAATAGTTGTATGCACTGTTAATTTCAGTGTGTATATTTGGAACAATACACAAACTATGAATCTGTTGGGTTTTCCTTTGACTGTTGCAGGCACTAACTGAATGCAGGTCATGTCTGTCTACAATTGTCATAAAAAGCTTATAAGTCTCATTATGAATGACCTGATCATAAACTTTACCTTGTAATGTAATTATTGTGGACCTTTAACCAATTATGCCTTTAAGTATAACAATACATTTAGCTGTCTTTCTCTATGAATGGATTACTAAATTTTAAGGAAAGAAATAATGTTTCCACTTAACTCATATACCCAGATGTTTCCTAAATAAAATGAATTAATTTTTTCACTTATTCATATGTATTTTTTTCTCTTCTTTTTGTACACTTTGTTTTTAGCAAGGATAACAAGAGAAGGGGAGTACTTACAAGACTGCGTTGTTGACTCAACTGAAATGGTTTTTATGAGATTAACAAACTGAGACTGGATGGTAGTAAGGTCTGCAATTGATTCTGAGGTTAAAACAAATTGTGGAGCCAAAACAATCTTCTCAAGTTCCTCAGCTTCAGCCCTTTGTGTCTTGACTGCAAATGTCACAATGCCAGCTGCTTTTAGCCTATTAGCTGCATTGTCTACACTGTCTGAAGATTTGCCTGCTGCAAGCAACACTAAGTACTGTGGTACTCCCTCTTGAATCCTACTTCCAGACTCCGGTGTGAAAAGGCTGTCATAAGCATAATCCAGTGCAACTCCAAGTTTGAATTCTTTGCTTGGCTTGTACTTGATTTTTCGAACTGCACTGATTACATCAGCCTTGGTTGCATATGAATCAAACTTAAATTCCACTTTGACATTTTCACCGACTAAGCCCACACCAACACGAGTGCCATCTGGGCTAATATCGAGACCATTAATGATGCTTGCCACAAAATCTCGTACAGCAGGAAACCTTCCAGCAATATTGTTAGAACCATCAATCAGGAATAAGATGTCCCGTTTGCTGTCTGCCACTGTACAAAACAAATGCAACAGTTACAAAAATCCTAAAAAAAAATGCTTAAGCTAGGCAAAGACAAAGGGGTTTATTTTTTTGTCCAATACGTCACAAGATCAGATATTTGCCTGTTCTTCGAACGGTTGCTGATCGCAAGATACAACAGTCAACTCCATCCATTGGGCAGATTGTTTATCACATGGATCTCCAGACAGAGAGATATCAGATCTTATTTGAGTTTTTACTTGCTGCTTATTTACAAACTGAATGAACGATTCAATTTGGAGACTTCAAAAGCCATTTGCATGCTCAGTTTCGGTCAACACAGATTCTCAAGAAAGACAGTTTTTCCAAGATGCTGATAAGTGTTTTGAGTTGGTCATAACAAAAAATTGTTATCAAGTATTTGCTCAGCAATTGTTTGTCGTATGTTGCACATACATGAAGACTTTAAAAATAAGCTGAATTGTGGTCGTATTGGACGGAAAAGTGCATGTGCCTAGCATACTTCTTTAGAAAAACTTGATATAGAAAACAATATATAAAATGACTTTCTAATAATCATTATGCTTCAAATGTCCAAGGTTGTATAGTAAAAGCATTCCGCAATTAGCAGATAAATAGTAAAAATATCTTTCATGGGAGATAGTTTTGGGGTGCCTGTAACGCACGCTCATGGTATGGCGATCCAAAAAATGTAATGAGCCTTTTGCATGGGGTACATTGATTGCAGCTGGACTAGTCAGCACCATGTGCGGTTATTTCCAGACCAGATATTTTGCCCAACATGAGGGGCTATGACCATCAGATGTGGGAACAGGCTGTTATTCTTTCTAAGACTACGCACACTGTTAAATGCCATCATTTAGGAATCCATAGCAAAGTAAGGTACGAATAAAGAAAAAATACCCATTCACAAAAGGCCCAGTCCATATATTGGCACAACATACAGAAAGGGATGGTGTACAACACATCGTACAGAATAAGGCAATGGGAAATATGGAATGTAAAGCACAGCATACATAATGAAATAGTATGGAATAGGAAATGTACAACACAGCATCCAGAATGGGATGGTGATGGAATATGAAATGTACAACAAAGTGTACAAAATTGAATGGTGTGATGTTCAGCATGACACACAGATGAGGACAGCGAATAGAATAGAGAATGTACATCAAGGTGTACAGAGGGAGGTTGTGCAAAAAACAAACGTAAAGCAGAGTATAAAGAATTAGGTGGTGTGAAATAGGGATTGTTTAGCACAGCATACACGATGAGGTCATTTTGGAATTGGGAAATTAGAAGAGCACCGATAATGAAATTGTTTGGAATACAGAATGCACATCACAATGAATAGAATGGGATGATTGTAAAATAGGAAATGAGCAGAACAGCACACAGATACGGTCGATGTGGAATAATAACTGTACATCACCATGGTGGTGTCAACTACAAAATGTAAAAAAAAATACAAAATGCAAAGCACAGCATAAAGAATGAGGGAATGTGAAATAGGGAATTTTTAGCACAACAAACAGAATGTGGTTATTTTAAAATAGGTAATGTACAGCAGCACACATATTAAAGTGAAGTGAAATAGGGAATGCATAACACAGTCAGGGCCAGTGCCAGACTATTTTGCACCCTAGGCGAGACCAGCTTCTTGTGCCCCCCACCCCCTAAAAAAAGAAAATCAAAATGAATTCAATCATTTTAGCATCACAACTCCTGGTGGAGGGATGGAGCCAGAAGGGGGGTGCCACCAGGAGGTGGGTGGAGCCAGGTAGAGGTATGGAGCCAGGTGGACGGATGGATCCAAGTGGATGGATGGAGCCAGGTGAAGGGATGGAGCCAAGTGGACGGATGGAGCCACGTGGATGGATGGAGCCAGGTGGAGGGATGAGCCAGGTGGATGGATGGAACCAGGTGAATGGATGGAGCCAGGTGGAGGGATGGAGCCAGGTGGATGGGTGGAGCCAGGTGGATGGGTGGAGCCAGGTGGAAGAATGGAACCAGGTGCATGAATGGAACCAGGTGGATGGATGGAGCCAGGTGGAAGGATGAGCCAGGTGGATGGATGGAGCCAAGTGGACGGATGGAGCCAGGTGGATGGATAAAACTAGGTAGACAAATGGAACCAGATGGATGGAGCCAGGTGGAGGGATGAGCCAGGTGGATGGATGGAGCCAAATGGAGGGATGAGCCAGGTGGAGGGATGGAGCAAGGTGAAGGGATGGAGCCAGGTGGATGGATGGAGAAAGGTGGATGGATGGAGACAGGTGGAGGGATGAGCCAGGTGGACGGATGGATCCATGTGGATGGATGGAGCCAGGTGAAGGGATGGAGCCAAGTGGACGGATGGAGCCACGTGGATGGATGGAGCCAGGTGGATGGATGGAACCAGGTGAATGGATGGAGCCAGGTAAATGGGTGGAGCCAGGTGGATGAATGGAACCAGGTGCATGAATGGAACCAGGTGGATGGATGGAGCCAGGTGGAGGGATGAGCCAGGTGAATGGATGGAGCCAAGTGGACGGATGGAGCCAGGTGGACAGATGGAACTAGGTAGACAAATGGAACCAGATGGATGGAGCCAGGTGGAGGGATGAGCCAGGTGGATGGATGGAGCCAAATGGAGGGATGAGCCAGGTGGAGGGATGGAGCAAGGTGAAGGGATGGAGCCAGGTGGATGGAAGGAGAAAGGTGGATGGATGGAGACAGGTGGAGGGATGAGCCAGGTGGATGGATGGAGCCAGGTGGATGGATGAAGCCAGGTGGAGGGATGAGCCAGGTGGACGGATGGAACCAGGTGGATGGATGGAGCCAGGTGGAGGGATGAGCCAGGTGGAGGGATGAGCCAGGTGGATGGATGGAGACAGGTGGAGGGATGAGCCAGGTGGGTAGATGGAGCCAAGGGGATGCATGGAGTAAGGTGGACAGATGGAACCAGGTAGACAAATGGAACCAGGTGGATGGATGGAGCCAGGTGGAGGGATGAGCCAGGTGGAGGGATGGAGACAGGTGGAGGGATGGAGCCAGGTGGATGGATGGAGCAAGGTGGATGAATGGAACCAGGTGGATGAATGGAACCAGGTGGATGGATGGAGCCAGGTGGAGGGATGAGCCAGGTGGGTGGATGGAGACAGGTGGAGGGATGGAGCCAAGTGGACGGATGAAGCCAGGTGGATGGATGGAGCCAAGTGGACAAATGGAACCAGGTGGATGGATGGAGCCAGGTAGAGGGATGAGCCAGGTGGAGGGATGGAGCAAGGTGGAGGAATGGAGCAAGCAGGGGGGATGGAGCAAAGCGGATGGATGGAGCCAGGTGGATGGAATGAGCCAGGTGGCAGGATGGAGCCAAGTGGATGGATGGAGCCAGGTGGATGGATGGAGCCAGGTGGATGAATGGAACCAGGTAGATGGATGGAGCCAGGTGGAGGGATGAGCCAGGTGGATGGATGGAGACAGGTGGATGGATGGAAACAGGTGGAAGAATGAGCTAGGTGAATGGATGGAGCCAGGTGGAGGGATGAGCCAGGTGGATGGATGGAGCCAACTGGATGGATGGAGCCGGGTGGAGGGATGAGCCAGATGCATGGATGCAGCCAGGTGGAGGGAAGGAGCCAAGGGGAATGATGGAGCCAGGTGAACAGTTGGAGCCAGGTGGACAGATGGAGCCAGGTGGACAGGTGGACGAATGGAACCAGGTGGATGGATGGAGCCAGGTGGATGGATGGAACCAAGTGGAGGGATAGAGCAAGGTGGAGGGATGGAGCCAAGTGGACGGATGGAGCCAGGTTGACAGATGGAGCCAGGTGGATGGATGGAGCCAGGTGGAGGGATGAGCCAGGTGGATGGAGCCAAGTGGGAGAGGGATGGAGCAAAGTGGAGGGATGGAAACAGGTGGATGGATGGATGGAGACAGGTGGGTGGATGGAGACAGGTGGAGGGATGGAGCCAGGTGGATGGATGGAGACAGGTGGAGGGATGAGACAGGTAGACTGATGGAGTCAGGTGGAGGGATGAGCCAGGTGGAGGGATGAGCCAGGTGAATGGATGGAGCCAGGTGGAGGGATGGAGCAAGATGGAGGTATGAGCCAGGTGGGTGGATTGATGGAGCCAGGTGGAGGGATGTGCCAGGTGGATGGATGGAGCCAGGTGGAGGGGTGGAGCCAGGTGGATAAGAGGGGGTTGCAGCCAGGGGGTGGAGCCAGGTGGATGGATGGAGCCAGGTGGAGGGATGAGCCAGGTGGATGCATGGAGCCAGGTGGAGGGATAAGCCAGGTGGATGGATGGAGCCAGGTGGATGGATGGAACCAGGTGGATAGGAGCAGGTGCAGCCAGGAGGGGACTGGAGCCAAATGGAGGGATTGAGTGGGTGGAGGGAGCCAGATGGAAAGTAGAGGGGGTGCAATACAGCCAAGTGGAGGGGGTCACACACCAGTGATAAGGTCTGAAAGTCCTCATCCCCAGCGCTCCCCCAGCCCACTGCCATCACCTGACAAGTTACTTACCTTGGGTCACTGGCACATGTCAGGCAGTGGGTAGCAGTCCCTGGCTAAGGAGATGGGGTCTCCCTACAGGCTGTGACTCATAGCTCATGCACAGGAAACCTCCTCCAGCTATACCCCCATCAGATCAGCTGATCATTTGGTTCCACCCCCGGGCTCTGGCAGCCACCGTGGAGAGACTGGGGAAGCAGAGCGGGCTGCTGTAGCAGCTTTGCTTTGGGCTCCTTGCTCCTCCAGGACAAGTGACCCAGTGGCCTCGGCCCAGTGAGTGTCCTATAGCCAGTCTGTACCTGGGTGGGTCCATGCCGGCTGTCTCTGTGCACCATGCCGCCCACCCTGCTCTTCCAATGGCTGCACATCACTCAGGGTGGAAGCACCATGGTGGTTCAGGAAGTGACATCATACACGCACACTGGAAGGAGTTCCAGAGTGCTTCCATCAAGAGCATTTGGGACATTGATAACCATAACATCTTTAGCCTATCTCTGTATTTGGCAGCTGTTGTAAAGCCGTTGTCCCTGTCACATTTCCCTTTCAGTGCAGGTTAGCTCTGCAGGAGGCAGGAGCCAGCGTTTTTTATGGTAGGAAGACACTGGCCTGAGGGCACATGCATCCCTTGTCCCAGTTTGCTTCTAAAATATAATAACAAACCAGTCTGAACACGGTATACATTATTTTTAAGTTCAGAAGATAGACTGACACTGTAACTGGTTGTCAACAGACCCATTTGAATATGTGGCTATGTGAGCACATGTAATAAGAATAAAAAATATCACTTTAGTTGGTCTTACCAGCTGGAACTGACTGTATTAGAGTACGTATATCACTTGTGGTAAGCGAATTGACACGTTGTGAAAAAGTTTGGTAAGCATTCTCCAGCTGGTTGACATCAGGAACAAAAAGAACAAAATCAGGGGAAAAAGAGATGGTCTGAAGCTCAGTCCGATCAGCTCTGCTAGTTCCGATGGCATATGGCACAATGCCGCTGGCCTTGAGAGAAGCGGCAGGTCTCCTCACATCATCTCTAGACCTCCCAGTTGCCAGCAAAATCAAAAATTGTGGTACTTCTTCTGCTATTCGACTTCCAGCCGACCCAATAAATACATTTTTCTGTACATAATCTAAGGCATCGCCTGTGTTCAGTGTAGACCCTCCAATAGGAGTCATGCTCTGAATAGATCTTATTACATCTTGGCGGTCTGAGTAGGTGTTAAGAAGGAACTCAGGTCTGGAGGAGTCACTGTACTGGATAACTGCAATGCGTACTTTGTCTTGACCCACATCAAGGTACTCTACTACCCTCTGAACAAAGCTCCTGAGAGATGGAAAACCAGACCTGGCATCATCTGAGCCATCAATTAAGAAAACTACATCCTTCTTGCGGTCTTGATCCACTGTTAGCAGTCAACAGAGAATGAGAGAAAGGGTAGAATGGATTAGTAGAATATTATTTTTTGTGAGATTAGTCACAAAAATGCATTTGAAATAAGAAAAAGTCTGTTCATACAAAGAATAGTTACCATCTGAGGCAAAATGTTAAATTTCAGTGAGTTAATAGAAAAAATAACAATTGAATGAACAGTTTATTTCAGATTGTGCCCTACAAATTCATAACCTGAAACTGTTAAATGGTTAAGAAATTGTAAATACATAAGAGTCGTGAATAAATAGAGTTGTGAATAAATATTTAGTTGGCTCTGGAACATGCTGAAGTACGGGACAGCACCATCACAAACCCATTACTTACCCAATGACTATAGACTATTACCATTTTTTTCAATTTTCAACTGTGCGTGCTGCAAAAACATCCACTCAAATTTGCAAATGTTTACTCACAATAAACCAGAACGTGAATCCAAATCCACTGTTACATGCAAGTACGACTTCCTCTCAAGCTCATTTTAACTCCAGTTACACCAACTATTTTTAAACAGCTTCTTTACAGTTATCTATCTATCTATCTATCTATCTATCTATATATATATATATATATATATATATATATATATATATATATATATATATATATATAAATATATATATATATATATATATATATATATATATATATATATATATAAATATATATATATATATATATATATATATATAGTGATGCTTTTATTTTTTTTATTTGTATTTTATTTTTTATAGAATAATTGATAACACTTGATTCTGAGACCCATATGGGATTAGCTACCATTGGAACCTCAGATACATACCACAGTTGTATTTGTTTCTTACGTATTTGATATTTATTAACAAACAATAAAGAAAGGTTGATGGTATAAAATTATTTTAGGATCATTTCACTTTGATCATATACCTTCCACATTAGAAAATTACACTTAAAGCAAATAAACTAGCAGTGTTGACAACAAGTAAATAAATAAATAATTCCTCAGTTACCTGAGCAGAGGAATTGAAAAATAAATTACCTTCCGTTACTGTCACTTCTGTAACTTCTCCTCTAACGAAGGTTGTAAGAGGTGCTATGATTTGCTGTCTGAGACCAGACAAGGCCCGGAAATCATCCAGCTCATAAACCAGTTGTGGGTTAAATGCAATGGTGTCCAACTCTTCCTTATCAGCATTTCCAACCCCAACACAAAAGGTCAAAACCCTTGATCTGATGAGGTCATTTGCAGCAGCCTGAATGTTGTCTGAGGACTTCCCAGCCACCAAAAGTACAAGAATCTGTGGAATATTTTCGTCTATTCTGCTGCCAGCACTGCTTGTGAAATGATTGCGGAGAACAAATTGAAGTGCTGAGCCAATGTTTAAGCGATTACCCCCCTTGATTCTTATTTGCCCCAGGCGGTCAACAAGATCAGATTTTGAGGTCGGTGTGTTTAGATAGAACTCAGTTCTGGGGGTGTCACTAAACTGGGCCAGGCCAATTCGAGTGCCTTCACTGCTGATACCAAGGTTGTTAATGACATCGATGAGAAAGTCTCTTACTAAAGGAAAGTTGGCACTTCCAACGTTGACAGAACCATCCACTAGGAAGACGATGTCTCTTTGGGTTAGAACTGCAAGTTTGTGGGTGGAGGATACAGAAACAATGAACATGACATCACAGCAAATTCAGCTTAGCAAGATTAATAAACGCATGTGTTTACACAATGTAGACACATAACTCTTAATAATGCTTATAGGGCAAGCCAAAGAAAGGAATGAAAATGAAACCAGAGCATCTTAGCAAAGTTAGTCTTAGATGATATCTTCCATCTACTAAATACTTTTTGATAAACACTTATTTCTATGTTTTAGCCAAACCAAAAATAGAATGTTTGGTGGAACAAAGTGAGCCCAGGAAGAAAGAAATATGGTTGTTTATTTGCCAACTTATTTTTAAAAGTGGAGATTAGAGGCCTGTCATCTTAGATCTGGCCTTACTACAAGCATGCAAATAGTGAAGTTCTAAATCCTTCATGTTTTCACCAGGTCTGTCATTTTTTTAGTAATGAGGCAAAGACCAGAATGACAGCCCTAAAGGGTGCACCTCTAAAACAAGCTAGCAATGGTAGCTTCCATATTCCTATCCTTATAGGTTCTGTTTAAAGACCAATATAACTGCCCAAGTACTACCAATCTATTTAGTCTTGTTTGTAAAATTATAACAGATGTGGTTTCTCTTAAATGCAGCTAGGGTTTAACAATTTTAGGGTAGGACTTGAGATATACTGATTTAAAGTTTTCCATCCCAAGAGGGATATGTTAAGGGCATGATCTACTACTTTGACCTGGTAACTAAATTTCACAATGGAGCCAGTCTTTGTACAAATGCAGGAGTAGCTGGCAGAGTGTTGGGAATTCAATTCACCATAAGTTATACTTGGGCATTCAGCCGATTATCCAGCATTCCACGCCCCCCCCTTACATTTTTAGTTCTGGGTGAATAAATTCAAGGTGAATTACAGCATGAAACTGCATTCAAAACAACATGTTCATCATCTATGTATATGCATCACTCTTGTTTAATAAGTGTATAGGAGATATTGTAGCTCTCCATAGACAGTAAGAGTAAGGTCATCTCTGCTAGCATTGACACCATCAGTTATGCACTTCATGTTTTCAGACCTCACAAGAATGAATGGATCATTCTTTAAATCAATAAACAAACTATTAGTAAAACAATATGTAATCCAAGAAGTGTTTCTGGATGGAATGGATACCTAGTTAGTAAGTCCTGCGTGTACTGTACATTGCACTTATGGCTTAGGGAAATAGGCATCTCTATGTAGATGGAAGTCATAAAAAGAGCAACCATAATGAAGAACCATAATGTAGAACAGAAGGAAACGAAAGATGAGAAGAGTGACAGAAACAAAACATTAGGGAGAATAATGAAGGTAGAAATTACTTAATGCTGTATGTTTCAAGTTCATTCTAGTGATGTCTCACAACCTAATCCTACATGAATGATCTGTCTCACAAAAAATAAAAAAATGCCAGATTCCTTTGCTACATAATGTGCATAAATTATTCAAATTTAAAAGGCAGTGCTTAATCTTAAAAGCAAATAAAACGAATATGATAAAAATAAATAGCCAAATAAAATAAAAAAAAAGAAAAAAAAAGTGGAAGTAAACCCATCCATTTAACAGTTTAAAAAAACAGTTACATTCCTGGCATGTGCTGGAAATGTAACTGTCACATTGGTTGTGCTCTCAACCAAACTGTTAAATTATTCAATGGCTGGTGTCATAACTGATAACATGTGCAGCATGGCAGTTGAAGATCAAACAGAGGCCAAGATGGCAGCTTCCTTGGCTGAAAACAATAGGAGGGTTTACTTCCACTTTAATTAATGCCGCGTACAGACGACCTGACATTCCGGCAGACTAGGTCTGACGGTCTTCCCGACTGACTTTTCAGCGGCGTTCTGAGGGACTTCCGAGCGAACGGACTTGGCCACACACGAATGGACTAAGTTCGAAAGTCCGTTCGTTTTGAATGTGATGACATAAGATGGGACTAAAAAAGGAAGTTCAATAGCCAGTAGCCAATAGCTTCCCTTGCGTTGTATTTGGTCCGTCGGACCAGCATACAGACAAGCGGTCCGTCAGACAGATTTGAAACATGTTCTATTTCTAGGTCTATTGGATTTTTAAAATGAAGAACAATCGGATTAGCCCACACACGATCGGATTGTCCGACGGACTGATTCTGCTGGACCTAAACTGCTGGAAAGTCCAGTCGTGTTATCCTCTGTAGTACTTTTTTAAACTTTTTTTTCTGTTGCTAGATGTCCTCAGTCTGATGGCCAAAATCATACAACCCACTTGCTCCTCCTGGATCTGCCCCAGCCAATAAATGGGCAGCAAAAGGAGAAACAGCACAGTGATGAGCTCATCACTCTTCTCTATCACTATCACTCTGATTTCTCTTCCTATCAGTATATTTCTTGTCAGCACATGAGCTGATTGGCTCCTTGTACTGCTTCTTCCTCTGCCACACCAGCTATACTCTACAGGGACATCAAGCACCTGATACCAGGTCACATTCAGGTACCTACAGTGTATGCATTAAAAATGAATTTAATAATGTATTAATGATTACAAAGCTGCATTAAGGTAAAAAACCTTTTGCTTACATAACCACTTTAACTTTACTCAATCCTACTCGATTTTAACAAAAAACTTTGGGTTTTATATATAAATATATATTCTCTTTCTTTTAGTGATTATCTATTCACCTTTGACATATACTATGCTGACAACCATAGTGGGATGCTCTCTCCCAATATAAATGCACATACAGTATATTTTGTGGCTATGATCTAAGGTAAGACTTATTATCAGGATATACGTTCCTCCAATGTTCTTGCCCCTGTCCTACAGATACCATCCAGAAATGTGTGATCTTAAATATAAGCCTTCACCTTATAAAGTGCTTGTTTACCGACTCAAGTTGACCCCCTATTACGGTGGGTCAATCTCACTTGTGGCTTATAAACCCTACCAGGGCCTCTATCCATCCAAGGGAACCAGGAGATATGAATGAGAATCTGCCACTTTAAGGAGACTTGATCATGGAAGATCCCCAAGAAGAAATAAAACTTGCCATAGCATAAAAACACATTTAATCGAATAAAAAGATTGCACTTACATAATAGACTTTAAAAACACGCATGTAATCAACAAGATGGCCGGCTCCAAACAGCAGCCTTTCCTTCCTGTCCCAGGATGACGTCAGATTGTGATGAAATGCGTGGGGTAGAGCGACGTGCTGATGTCACCATGCACGCAGTGCCCAGAAGGACAGGCTGCTGTTCGGTGCCGGTCAGATTGTTGATTACATGTGTGTTTTTAAAGTCTATGATGTAAGTGCAATCTTTTTATTTGATTAAATGTGTAAAGGATTTTATGCTATGGCAAGTTTTATTAATTAAAGTGGCGGATTTCTCATTCATATCTCCTGGTTCCCCTGGATGGATAGAGGCCCTGGCAGAGCTTATAAGCCACAAGTGAGATTGACCCTCTGTAATAGGGGGTCAACTTGAGTCGGTAAGCAAGCAGTTTATAAGGTGGAGGCTTATATTCAAGATCACACATTTCTGGGTGGTATCTGTCAAAAAAGTTTCACTATATGGACTGTTTTGATATTTTTATTTTTTTAAATTTAAAATCAGCACAACTTTAGGAGTGAATATTTATCTATTAAGTGAGCAAGAAATCAGTTTGTAAAGATTTTAATTAAATCCCCTGAAGTTTCAACAATATTTATATAAATATCTGTTTTCTTATGACTGGAGACAATCACCCTAATTTTTTTCCAGTGAAGTAAGCACATATAATGATCAGAAAGCCTGGTGATTTTAATATATAATCTAAATGCTAGGGGGAATGATACAATTATATATATACACTGTATATAAACGACACCTCTGGACTGACTATGGGTTCCCTGACCAACTGCACCTAGTTCACACGTATAGCTGATGTGGCTTTCAACTTATACGGGACATGTCAGAAATAGATCTGCCAGCACAAATTTTCTTTGAATACAATCAGTATATATATGTACAAAAACTTTGTACACCAGATCTTTAACTATTCTCTTACGCACAATATACAATACATGTACAGGCTTCACAAAAGCCCATAAGCAACAGTATATACAATAACTAGCATTGCTTTCTGCTACAATGGTATTATTGTGATACACAGAAAGAACAATGTTATCCATTTTTTTAGCTATCTGAGAAAAGGGAAACATTTAGGTGTAATTAATCATATCTTATGTGCTAATATTTTAACATATCTGCATAATTTGTAAGGGCAGCCATATTTGCTTTTTACATACATAGGCTCTACTTACTGATTTGCAGTGATACATTTTTGTGTTTTACCTTTCCTTTCAGGATAAAAGTCAATGAGTTGGCCAAAAGATTGAAAACAATGCATAGCCCAGCTGGTATCTGCTACAGAAGTCTCAACACTTTATACACTAACAAAATTATGGAAGATCAAGAAAGAAATATGTAAAAGTCACATAAAATATTCGTTTTGGGAAAACACTGCAATAACATCTCTGAATATTTGCTGGCATTTTTTTTTTTTTTTTTTTGAATGTTTGTGAAATCTTCATCACTGGTTTTATAGTAAAAAAAAACAAATTGGATGGTATTCCAGGTGCATTTAATAGAACTAAGTGGGGACATTAATGGATAGGCCAGCTGAAAATCAATAGCATCTATACTACCCAAATGACGTGAATGAAAATTGGTTTATGTGAGTAATAAAACAGGTAATGGGTCAGCTCTGCAAACATTCATTTATGTAATTAGGGACTTATGTATGACAAAAACAGTCTATGCTGCCAAGTAAATGCAAACTAACTTGTGTGAGTAATAAAATAGGATGACTGGGTCAGGTGTGTAAAAGCCCATTTCATTAGTTTCACAAAAGTGCAACCAGTATGTAGGTTAGAACACTTTGAAATGTTACTGCATAACTAGGATTTAAATGTAAATGTATTCAACTTAAGTAAATGTTTCCAACCCAGTTATTATAAGTGTTCCTTATTGCCCAATAGTTCCATGGCAGAGCACCTAAACTTGGATTTTAGCTTACTTTACCATATTCTACTTTACTATTTAGTGCTTGTTCACATTAGTACAACTGGTATGACTTGAGTCGCACAGAATAGCGTGACAAGGCAAATCGCATTATATTCAATGGTGCCTATTTAAATCAATGTGACTCAGCACAGTTAAATTTTGGAAAAGCTTCCTGTACTACTTTGGTGCGATTTACAGTGTGACTTGGCCCCATACGCAAAAATACAGAAAAGTTGCATTCAAGTCATACTGCATAATTGCACTGAAAATCATAGAAAAATTGCATTGCAGTAGTGTTGCAGTAGTGTTAACCAAGCCTCATAGTTTAATAATAGTCCATATTCAACTATTTCATCCCAAAAGAAGAAGTTTTGATAGAGACTACTCTTTTACACCATATTGCCTTGCAAGCCCTCAGGCAAATTATACTGGAGGAAGGATATGTCCCTTAAAAAAAGTTTGCACAGGGAACCATAAAACATAAAAGCAGATTTGAGATACACAAGACATAAAAGGTAACCATATTGTAGGCCTCTAGTTAAAAAATACTTAGCAAACATGAAATACAGATATGGACTGAATGGGTTACCTTCGGTTGGTCCTTCAGAAATGACAACTCCTGTTAAGGTTTTCAGAGGAGTAAGCACCTGAGGAAGTAAGGCTTGTAGAGGAGCTTGTTTGAATTCTGCAGGCTGAAAAACCAGAGAAGAATCAAATGCAATTTCTTTAAGCTCATCTACGTCAGCATTCTTGGATCCTATTGCAAAGGTCAGGATTCCTGCCCTCTTGAGAGCCAGCGATGCCTGGGTATAGTCATCTCTTGACTGCCCACCAGTGACGAGTACTAGAAGCTGTGGGATTCCTTCATCCACACGGCTTCCTGCAGATGTAGTAAAGAAATTATTCTGGACATAGCTTAGAGCAGCACCGGTATTTAATGGTGTGTTGTTCAAAATCTTCATTTTTTTCAAATGCGCAATAACATCCTTTTTAGAACCAAAGGTGTTCAGGTTGAATTCAGATTTTACATCTCTGCCATACTGGGCCAATCCTACTCGAATAAGATCAGGACCAATTTCCAACCTGTTGACTATCTTTACAATTAATTCACGGATAGCAGAGAAACTTGGCCCTCCAAGATCACTGGAACCATCAATCAAGAACACTATGTCCCTCTTGTTGACTTCAGTAACTGCAAGGCAAAAATATAAGTAAGTGAATCTACAAAATGCATAAATGTTCCAATAAATGTTATGTTTATTTGAAAGTAGATATTAAAATAAAAAACTCTACATAGAATCAAACAAGCCAGCTTGAGAAGGTAAGGTATGTCTGGCATGTGGACTTTATTTACCTCCGAACTCTTGTAGCTGCAAAATGCTTTCCAAGAGGTTATGGCATGAAACGGAATATGGTGAGTATGTCACCTTAGCAGACACATCTTTCTTGTGTCTATTTTAACTGGCTCAGCTGATTTTGAGTGGAGTCATATACTTACTACTGTTTTCTTTTTAAATATTTCATCTGAATTTTCTATTATCTAGATTATTCTAAAAGTATTTATTTTGTAGAGTAAGTTGTAGAGTAAGCCACCTGTTGAAATACATTGTATATATACAGTTGTGCTCATAAGTTTACATACCCTGGCAGAATTTATGATTCCTTGACCATTTTTCAGAGAATATGAATGATAACACAAAAACTTTTCTTTCACTCATGGTTAGTGTTTTGCAGAAACCCTTTATTATCAATCAACTGTGTTTACTCTTATTAAATCATAATCACAACAGTAACTAGCCAAATGACCCTGATAAAAAGTTTACATACCCCAGTTCTTAATACTGTGAATTGCCCCGTTTAACATCAATGACAGCTTAAAGTCTTTTGTGGTTTTTGTGGCTGAGGCTCTTTATCTTCTCAGATGGTAAAGCTGCCTATTCCTCTTGGCAAAAAGCCTCCAGTTCCTGTAAATTCTTGGGCTGTCTTGCATGAACTGCACATTTGAGATCTCCCCATAGTGGCTCAATGATATTGAGGTCAGGAGACTGAGATGGCCACTCCAGAACCTTCACTTTATTCTGCTGTAGCCAATGACAGGTCAACTTGGCCTTGTGTTTTGGATCATTGTCATGTTGAAATGTCCAAGTATGTCCCATGCGGAGCTTCCTCGCTGATGAATGCAAATGTTACTTCCGTATTTTTTGATAACATACTGCATTCATCTTGCCATCAATTTTGACCAAATTTCCTGTGCCTTTGTAGCTTACACATACCCAAAACATCAGCAATCCACCTCAGTGTTTCACAGTAGAAATGGTGTATCTTTCACCATAGGCCCTGTTGACTCCTTTCCAAAAGTAACATTTATGGTTGTGGCCAAAAAGCTCAATTTTGATCTCATTACTCCAAAAGACTTTGTGCCAGAAGGTTTGAGGCATGTCTCTGTGCTGTTTGGTGTATTGTAGGCAGGATACTTTATGGCATTTGTGTAGTAATGGCATTCTTCTGGCGACTTGACCATGCAGGCCATCTTTCTTCAAGTGCCTCCTTATTGAGCATCTTGAAACAGCCACACCACATGTTTTCAGAGTCCTGTATTTCATTAGAAGTTATTTGTGGGGTTTTCTTTGCATCTCAAACTATTTTCCAGGCAATTTTGTGGCTGAAATTTTACCTGACCATGGTTTGGTTTCAACAGAACCCTTCATTTACCACTTCTTGATTAGAGTTTGAACACTGGTGATTGCCATTCTCAATTCCTTGGATACATTTTTATAGCCCTTTCCTGTTATATACAGTTCAACTACCTTTTCCTGCAGATCCTTTGACAATTTGTTTGCTTTTCCCATGACTCAAAATCCAGAAATATCAGTGCAGCACTAGATGAAAGATACAAGGGTCTGTCAGGAGTCCAGAAACTCATTCACCTTTTATACACACACACTAATTACAAGCAAACAGATCACAGATGGGGATATGTTACCTTTAATAGCCATTCAAATCCCTTTGTGTCAACTTGTGTGCATGTTATCAGGCCAAAATCACCAGGGTATGTAAACTTTTGAACAGGGTCATTTTGGCAGTTTCTGTTGTCATTATGATTACAAAAGAGTAAACACAGTTAATTGATAATAAATGGCTTTAGCCAAACACTAACCATAAGTGAAAGAAATATTTTTGTGTTATCATTCATATTCTCTGAAAAATGGTCAGGAAGTCATAAATTCTGCCAGGGTATGTAAATGTATGAGAACTGTATATATATATATATATATATATATATATATAAAACAAAAACAAAAAAAAGCACAGGTTTTGCCCATTACAATTAAAAACAAAACAATAAATAAAAGTAAACACATTTCACATGCTTTTTCTTTCCTTCAGTGTGAAAACCAATGTTTATATCACTGTATGTACATGTACTGTTTTTTTTTTTTTTGTAGAATAATTGTTATTCAGCTGGGCAGCCATGGCTTGTTACATATCAAGCATTTTCCTTAACCATTTAAAGCCGTAATTATAGCTCAGATATTTCAAGAGAGTAGAACTGGTTATCTTGTTTTTAAGCCTCCTATATATCTAACTCTAGAGTTCACTCTGAACTCACCAACATGAGTGTATAGATCCTACCTACCTTCGGTTATAACAGTTGGAGGCTGTAAAACAATTGTCCTTTGGGCTACTCCAGCAATGTATGGAAGAATTTGACTTTCCAGTTGACCCAAAACCTGGAATTGGGGTGCGTTAAACACAAATGTATCATCGGTTGCAATTTGCTGCAATTCATTGTTGTCTGCTCTTCCCACACCAATGCCAAATGTGATGACACTGTTAAGTCTTAAAGAATTGGCAGCATCTCTCAGTTCATCACTTGATGGTCCACCAGTGATGATCACTAGTGATTGGGGCACTCCTTCCTCTCTTCGGCTTCCAGCAGCTGAAGTAAACAGCTGCTCCACCACATACTCAACAGCAGCCCCCATATTTGCCTCTTCTCCTCCAACAAACTGTAATCTCTTCAGGGCATTTATCAGCTCTTGTTTGGTAGTATGTTCATCCAAGGTAAATTCTATTTTGACATCATCACTATACTGCACCACTCCTACTTGCATCCGGCTCCTTCCCACCTCCAAACGTCTCTCCACATAATTCGCCAAGAAGTCACGGATGGCATTGAAACCCGTGCGTCCAACATTGTTTGAGCCGTCAATGAGGAAAACCAGGTCAGCCGAGTCTGGTGTTAATTATGCAACAGTGGTGTTGTGTGGTGGGTTAGGTAAAAGATAGAGATAAGTGCCAAAATAAAAAACAGAAATGTAGGAGAGAAAAGAAAGAAATGCACAAGGTGACAGTGTTAACTTAAGTGCAGTAAAAACATGCAGATGTACTAAAGTGAATACATGTTTCTCTCCAACAACCTTAAGAAACATGATGCAGTGGAAGCAAAGAACTTTTAAAAGTGCATTTACCGTTCCTGGCGAACTGCGTGTACCCTATAATGCTGAGATCAAACTTACAAGCATATATTATTTTCTAAATGTGCTGACAGCACTTTATGATCAATGATCATATTGGTCACACTTGTGACTGGTACTTTCTAGGGGTCATCGCAGTTAAGAACTGATATTAGCCTAAATCAAATCATATAACTTCATGGTATTAACTATGCCCCCTCTCTCTACTACATTGGACCTTAGACATAACAGGTACCAGCTATGCCTGTGTTTGGAATTTGAATAATTCTTATGCATAGCCATATTTATCTACTAAACTTATCTTGCCATATTCAACCTACTGCTATTATAAGAAGCAGCAATGTTGTAGATCCCTTTTTAAATAGACCCTGAACTCAATGCTCTAAGACATAATGCAGGTGTTATTTGAAATACATTATTTTCAGTCATGTGACTTATTTTCAGCTCTTACTTCTCAAAATAATGGCTGTTACAGCAGATATTTATTATAGCTCAATGAACTTCTGCTCTCTCACTTATAATATCAGGCTCAAAAGTGAGGGTTTTTAATTTTATTAAGATGACACATTTCAATTCTGATTGCAGTTTTACTTCTGTGACACTGGGGCCCAAAAATAGTCAATATTGTTTAATAGGTATTGTTTTTGTGGAATTTATCTGGTCAATTTATATAAGTTTCACAGGCAGTTAACGGCAGCAACTGGAATGCTTGTAAAATGTCCTGAGCACCCACTACATAATACCTCAGTTTCATTACACGATAGCAACATTTAACGTCAGCGTTCTGCATTCTTGGTGAATAGGAGCTACCAGAGTCTTAATATAAAACAATGTGAGAATGAAAAGACCTCTCCTGTAAGACTGTGTGACAGAATGCTGCAACTCTGAGGATGTAACAATCCTCAAAGTTATAGATATCATATTATTGGTTTTTAGGGAATCACTATCTTCTTAGGTCCTGCCACATCTAACCAATCACTTGCAATTTACCTTTACTGTTTAGATATGATTATGTTCTGTGATTATAGACCAGGTTGGTAAACCACTTGCTAACGTCCAGCTAACCACCTGCCCTCTGGATCCTGTTCCCTTGTAAATGCTACGTTCACCCTCTGCCTCTATTCTATACTCTAACTGACATCTTCAATTTCTATCTTTCTTTTGGCATCTTCCCCAACTTTCTAAAACATGCCCTAGTCAGCCCCATACCTAAAAGCCCTCACTGGACCCAACCAATCTTAACAACCTACGCCCCCATCTCCTTGCTCCCCTTTTTATCTAAACTCCTTGAACGTCTGGTCTACAATCAACTAAACTACCATGTTGCTGAGAATGGCATTCTTGATCCACTTCACTCTGGATTTTATACCCAACACTCCACAGAAACTGCTCTCCTAAAACTAACAAATGATCTACTAATGGCCAAAACCAATGGACATTATTCTGTACTCCTACTCCTGGACCTTTCTGCTGCCTTTGACATGGTTGACCACCCCCTTCTCCACAAAAAGACTACACACCTTTGGTTTCTGTGACTGTACTCTTCGCTGGTGCTCTTCCTACTCATCCAACTACGCCTTTAGCGTTATTTACAATTCTACTTCCTCCTCTCCTCTTCCTTTCTCTGTTGGGGTCCCCCCAGGTCTGTTGGCCCTCTCCTATTTTCTATCTACACCTCCTCCCTGGGTCAGCTGATAGCCTCCCGTGACTTCCAATACCATCTCTATGCTGACGACACCCAAATCTCTTTTTCTACCCCTCAGCTCACTCCCTCCGTCTCCTCACGTATCACTAATTTACTAACAGATATATCAGTCCGAATGTCACACCAATTTCTCAAATTGAATCTATCCAAAACCAAACTTATAATTCTTCCTCCCCCACATGTCCCATTCTCTTATCTCTCTGTCAAAATGGATGGCACATATAAGCCCATCCCCGCATGCCAAGGTCCTAGGTGTAGTCCTGGACTCTGAACTCTGCTTTAAGCCCCACGTCCAATCACTGTCTAAATTTTGCCACCTCAACCTCCGCAACATCTCCAAAATATGCCCCTTTCTAATGAATGATACAACAAAGCTCTTAATTCCCTCCCTGGTCATCTTGGTCACAACTTAGCCCCCAGCTACGTTACTAGCCTAGTCTCGAAATACCAACCTTATCATTCTCTTTGTTCCTCTCAAGACCTCCTGCTCTCTAGCTCCCTCATCACCTCCCCCCATGCTCGCCTTTAGGACTTTTCCAGAGTCTCTCCAACCCTATGGAACGCCTTACCCCAATCTGTTCAATTATCTCCTACTCTATTTGCTTTTAGATGATTCCTGAAAACCCTCCTTTTTAGAGAAGCCTATCCTACCCCCACCTAACAACAATATGTCTATTTTCTCCATCAGCTTATCCCCCACAGTTATTACCTTTTGTTTCACTTGACCCTCCCTTCTAGATTGTAAGCTCTAACAAGCAGGGCCTTCTTGATTCGACCTGTATTTAATTGTATTGTAACTGTACTGTCTGCTCCTATGGTGTAAAGCACTGCGCAAACTGTGACGCTATATAAATCCTGTATAATAATAATGTTCAATGTACGTTAGACTGTAGTACTATCTAAAATCATCAAATCATGAAGGCCGGTCATATACGATTTGAACCATAAATAGGCAAGCTGAATGTACCAAGTTGATCGATCGATCAACTTAAGTACAACCAGCCTGCCGGATTCTCTTGCGATTATCAGTCTCCTCCTAGTGGGTATGGCTTCCCCCGCCCACCCCTTCCACTGGAAGAAGACAAAGGTTTAGCAGAAGGGATTCCCCTGTCAGCACTGTCTGTGTTAATGGAGGAATAGTGTGAATTTCTTTCCTGAAACCCGTAGTTGCAAGAAAGACATTTGCACCGTGTATGGCCTGCCTAAATGCCTCTTTGAAGACACCCTATAGGACGAAACACATAGGATGGAGCTAAGGAGTGACGTCAGGGCGCTAGCTTGGACAAGCAGTGGTTGTTAGCATTTTGACAGTTTTTTTTCTTTTGCTCTTATTATATTATCATTTCATAGTCCTCTCTTTCTCTGCATATGAGACCATATTACTGTGTACTAGAGTTGCCATTCCGAATAGAGGGGAAAGCCATCCATCCACTGGGGATTACTGATTTGTGTATAAAGTGCTGCGAGACCTCAGATTTAATGAGGTCTGAATCTCTGGTAAGCAGACCAGTGTGGTGGTGTTTGGAACACTAATGCTGGTGATGATTTTCACTTTGGACTCTTTTTCAGCACAATTCATTTGGGACTTTGTTTATAATTTGGTCTCCTTATTTTAATATTTATTTTGTTTAATACATTTTTGTGCACAATAATTTAAGATATTTGGGTATTTGGGTATCAGTCAGTGCTGCTATTTATCTTTGATATTGTTTAAAGCACTGAGCGTACTTTTTAACTGAATGGCCTAGTGTCTGTCAAGAGTGAAATTAAACTGCATTGTTTTTGTTTAAAGCCTCAGTGCAGCCAAAAAAAAAACAACATAAAAATCAGCACAAAAGACTTGCTTACAATCTGTATGATGTGTCCTATGTGCCAATGTCTTTTCTGTTACATAAAATTTGTAGCTTGTGAGGTCTCTTTATATCAGTCACACCATGTTTTAGGAAGACCCGGTAAGCAGTTATTCAAACAAATAATGCAGAATCTTGTTAAGGCTTTAACAACAATACCAGTGATGACCAGATTTATGCCAAGACTCCAAATTCATTTACATATACTGACCAGTAATGTTGTTTCTAAAGTAATTCTGAGTGCGATCCAAGATGCTTAATAATATAAGCCTTTGCAAAAGACGGTATTTGCAAATGTAAATTGTTCCAAGTTAGTAAATCTGCTTATGACCAAAGTGCAGGTCATACTGATGAGGATTTTGTGGTTTTCAATTGTCAATAAAACAGAAGATTTACAATTGTTCATATTATCTAACTAAAGACATTTAATGCTATTGGTGAGTCTCTCATTCATAATCAATGATGTCATTATGATCCACATGCAGTGAAATCAGCTATTTTGCAACATTAATTGATAGCCAAGTAAACCATCTTTTATTGCCTAAGATTTAAAAAAATACTTCATTCTATTGATTCATATCCATTGAAAGACACTGGAACAAGACTTTACCATAGGCTTTATAGCACCACCTTCAACCAAACTAAACCCTCCTCTACTTTACAGCCAAGGAGACTGACATCTTCTGTTTGAAGTTGCACATGTAATGGTGCAGCATGTGTGATCGGGGATGACATCAACCCTTTGATGGCTTGACAGTTTTTGGAAGTACTTCAATCAATTGGGTTTAGTTTCACATTGATTTAGAATGAACACTAGGCCAAAAACAAATGGAGGCCATCCTGTGGGGCCTATATAACCTCTGCCAAACCAGTCATGCTTCAGTTCTAGACAAGCACTATGAAAAAAAATAACAACTAAATATGTAAGGGGAGGGAACTGTGTCTCTCAATGGACTCTGAAAAAAACAGATTTTTTTTAGAGCAAAAAATGTACCTTTCCACTGGCTACTGTCTGTTTTTAAATATATTTGTAACAATAACTTTGGTAGATTGAATATGAATTTAGCAGTCCCTCTGGATAGTCATTGGAAATAGAATCAAAGTCATCACTGTGTAGTATAGACAATCATCATATAAACATTTCCAATGGCTGAAGTTTCACACAGACCTCTGCATAATAATAATATATATATATATAAAAAACTGTATATACAATGCTGGTAATTATGTGTACTGATAATACCTTATACCCATTATATAGCCTCTAATCTGAGGTAACTGTTAGAAACTCAGCCTTTATATTACATATTAGCCGTAACATAAGTGAATGCTTCTCACAATGAGCATGTTTCTGACATAGTGTAATCAGAAACATGTGATCTGTCACTGGAAGCTAAGGCTTGATATCCTCAGATGGGATGTGGGACAAGCGTTCTCAGAAAAAAGACAAAACTTTGCACCAAACTCGGCATTTGGATTTTCTTGACAAACAGTTGCAATGCAGTTTGCCCAATGAATGAGGTAATTGCCATGGCATTGGGTGAGAAGGTTAAAGTTAATTTGTAGTGAACCTGCATCATGGAATTACATATTCATTGAGGGGTCACATGACTGGTACATGCTGAAACCCACACAACCTTGAAAGCTGTAAATCTAACCTAATGGGCTTTTAGGGTGGCGACGTGTTCCCAAACGAATGTGTGTGTTAATGAAGTCAGATGGGTGGTAACAAGGGAGGCTGCCTGAGGATTTCCCTTGAAACAGTACAACTGAAATTATGTCATTTTTAGAATCCTCTGTACTCTAGAAACATTACGTAAAATAAATGTTTTAAACACAGAAAATGTTGTTTAAAGATATTGGACTAGTAATAAGAATGAATTATGTGTGTCAAAAAAGCTGCTGTACATTACATTTCTATCACATAAGTACAATTTGGTAAGAACAAAATACTTTACTTACCTGGTCTAAACAGTTAAGGGAGCTTAAACAGGCTAGGATACTAAAAGTTCTATGTTAAAGAATTGCAATTATGTACACAACTGTAATAACAATATTGCTGTTAAAAGTGTATTCCAAATATATACAGTTCTGGGGACAACCAAAAGTTAAGAATTTTCTTTGACTTCCACTTTTGGTGATAAGGGTACACAAACTAAACAGAGGGTTATTCTCATTAATGGTGGGAGAGATAGCAATAAAAACATGTCCCAATTCTTAACCACTCAATTCAAAACTAAAAAAAAGTTTTGCTTTTAGTTTTACTTTGAGGAATGCATGAGCTTGGGTCTAGGATAGAAGGGTTGGAGGTGTGCTAACACCAAGCTACAAAATGCATTGGGACAAAAACTCTGAAAGTGCTTAAGAAGCTAACATGTTCAGAAAGGAGACAACTCATTATTCTCTCAATACAGGATCCCACCAAATACTCAAAGTGACCATAGAAAAGGTGGTAATATTACTTTTATTAAATCAATCTATGTATACCTACCTTAATTTTTTTGTGCCTATCAGTATAATTTGACACCTACCTTCCTGTTGCTGTGCATCCAGTCTATGTATCCCTGAGAGCATTAGGCATAAAAGTGCCACCATCGGCAGTAGGCCATGCTCCCTCATCTTGACCATGTATGGGTAATAAGCACCAGATGATCAAACTGAAAAGAATGATAAACATGTTGGATTTATTTCAGACTCTGATTCTTCCTAGCAGTTACCATTTACTGTACTTCCTAATTTTGTTAGGAACAACACTTGTGATCACTGACTGATAAAGAACAAAGCGGTATATATATATATATATATAAATATATATATATATATATATATATATAAATATATATATATATAAAACCTTTTCTTATTTTTAGACTTAAATCACTAATCTAATCTCACAAGAGCAAGGAAGCAAAGATTCTTATTTTCGAAAATCTGACCGTTATTTCCAAGATACTTATCCCTGTTCTAAAATTCTGTGATTTGGGTCTTGTCATATGCCATATACTGTATAATGTTATATTTGTGATCATACTTGTCATTATCAGGCAATAGAAGCTGTGCAATTTTCCAAGTCAATACAGGATTATGTACAGGAGATGTGTGATAATAAATGACTGTGTACAAAGTGTATTAACCCAAGGCAACCAACTAGATCTTGGCATACTATAAGTCTAAGTTAAGAGATCAGTTTTGATGTTTTTTTATGGGTTACGGCACTTTGTGTACGGTCTATGACCCTGGCACAGTGTTACTACAGGTCATTTAGCCATAAATAATACTTCACATAAAGGTGAGTTCTGATGGGTTGGGTTGCCTAGTTTTAGTTACCTGTTTTCTACTGGGGCTACACGAGGTGAAAGATCTCACTAATAGAGTTCCTGTCCTTAATTCCCTTAAATTAGTCTTTTTGGGTGGTTCGGACCTCTTTGGATTATTGACACTTCTCAAAATCGATTATTTCGATCTAAAATACGTTAAAACCCTAACAGGGAGCATGGGAGTTCCTAATATGGGAAGCATCAGGTATGCACACCTGGGAACCAAAGACCATATATCTCACCACTTGGGTCTTAAGGAGATGTGATAAATCATTGAGTGCTTTACCTCTCCAGCATCCACCAAAAACTGAAATATATATTTAGTTTTTTTGTACTGTGAATTCAAAATATCCATGGTACCTTATACCGCACCTTGAAAAACACTACACCAATACTGATCTGCACACTAAAAGACTGGACATTTTTTAGGCTTCATGCACACTGCTGCACTTTTGTCTTTTATTTTTCCAAAGCCCCTAAACTCAACTCAGTAAAAGTCAATGTGTCCACGCATTGCAGAATTTCAATGGGTGCACTGACTAGTTTGTTGTTTGTAATTTTTAGGAGCAGAGTTTTGCTTCCTTACCTTACCTTTGATAACTACAGTATATTGGGTTTTGTTTAAATGACATTAACATAGGATATAGTTATTGGCTACACATTTATACTTAAGAATAAAATATAAAATGTAATCAAATTTAAAATCATAAAGCCCCTAACAAGCAAAGGACCATTTTTTTGCTGCTGCTTATATAATGCACATACCATAATCATGAATGTGTCTACTAGGAAGACAGCATTTTCATGGAACACCTAATATCGACCATCTGTCCCTAAAGCATATAACAATGCTAAACAGGAATTATACACACATAAAACCTCTTTGCTGTTGTCCATCCACCCCGCGTAGTGAAATTGGTGGCTCCTGCATAGGATTCATCGCTAACATCAATTTCTGAAGCTATTTTCTCAGTAGGTAGGCATTAAACAGTCTGTCTGTTTAGACAGAAGTTATACATCTTTGGAGGCTATGCTAATATCCAACACATGCTGGAAACATATGCATGTCGGGAAGCCCCACTCCCTGAACACATGCTCTGTATTAAAAGTACTCATAGCAATAAATAATATCAGTGTCACCAACCCTACCTTTAAAGTTCAATTATCATAAAACAGTATGGTAAATCTATGTCTGACCAGTCATCCATGTGACTGAACATATACTGAACATGTGTTAATCTGACTTTGTGATAGAGCTGTATAGTTCTTTTTAATTCATCTATTACATGACTACATTAGACATAATAAAATATACATGAGCATTTAGGAGAATGACTTAGCCTAGGTTCACATTGGAGCAATTTTTCATGTGATTTGAGAGATCAAAACCCATGACAAGTCACAGCCTATTGGAGGCAATGGCACTGTTCCAATCGGTGTGACACAGATTTTGCGGCGCCGCACCAATTTGCAAAAGTAGTTCCTGCACTACTTTTGCCGATTTCAGGTGCAACTTCAACAGACATCTGTGCATGAATCCACACAGATGTCTATCAAGTAGCATCTGAAATCGGGCTGACGTTGCTATTTTAAAATCGCGTTACTTCAAATGAAGTAGCGCAATTTCAAAGTAGCATCAATGTGAACCAGGGCAAAAGCTCACATACACAAAGCATGCTCATATATATGTGAAAGGTCACATTTATCCAGGTCATAATCTGTCTAGTAGTAGTTAATCACATTCAACAGAACTTGCTCTGTAGTACTAAAGACATTTCTTATGAGCAGCAAAACACCTTCAACACTACAGATAAGTCCATTTGAGTGTAACTAACTAACTAACTATGAACTAATTGCTGCTAGGTTACTTTTTAAAACCATGTTGGATATGGAATTCTCTTGACTTAACACTTTGGCCTTCTATTAAAATATCCGCTATTGTTAACTATAGTAATTTACTAAAACAGCCGATCATGGTAACCATAACCAATAAGCTTCTAACTTCAGCTTGTTCAGTTAAGCATTGCCAAAAACCTGGAAGCTGATTGGATTCTATATCGAGCATTTTGCACTCCCCAGTTTTAGTAAATTTGGTCTCAGTAGTGGTTCTTTAAGTGATTACACATACAAACCTCTTATGCTTTATATCTGGGTATTTCATACATTGAAAGAATAGGAAGAACTTTTCAATTGCCATATCTCATGAATTGGAAATTTTAATTTGTGTCATCAACTATTTATTACTATTGAGCATTTACTCTGGCTGTTGAATGGTAGATCTTTTAGTTTTACTGTATTAGATTTGTTGTTTCAGCTTTGTTGTGTCAGCTCTTTCTGTTCTGTTAAATCTCTTAGTTTGAAAATGTAAAGGAGATGTAAAGCGGTTTTCTATATATTTTATTTCTTTTTTTATTATGGTCAAGACTGCAAAAGAAAATTATAAAAATGTTTTTCTTTTTTATAATTCTGATAGATCTGAAATACTGCATACTAATATTATGTAGTCTTTATCCCAACAACAATTGGAGCTCTAGTCTTCTTTTTACTTTGTTGGCACTGTATCTTTTTCATCTTTACTAGTCCATTAGTTACAGTAGTAGAGTCATCAGAGCAATGAATGATCACTTATCAAATGGTTAAGTCCAAGATTTCAACCAGACAAAGGTACCAGTAAAGCACACTGTTCTACTATGCTGTAGTACTAGCTAAAAAATAGTGTTCTGGAAATCCATGGCATCTGATTCCTCCTGTATTGAATTGTATTGTAACCGTACTGTCTGCCCCCATTATGTAAAGCACTGCGCAACCTGTTGGCGCTATATAAATGCTGTATAATAATAATAATAATAATGTCTTAAAAATACATTCCAGGCACAGTATATTTTTACATATTCACCTCTCCACCTCATACAATCAAAGAACGCTCTGCACTGATTTAGGGAATGAAAAGTATTGCCTAAAAAGCACCCGTGCAAGTGCACGTAAACACAATTGCAGTTATAGTAAGCTGCAGTAGCAGCTACACAATGAAGTTGAAATACAGATCCCTGCAGTCTGTAATTTTTGGTAGTCTTTATTGGATTTTCATTGTTACCTGCATCCCTTTTGCAACAAGACTTTTTAGGAGTATCTCCCCATTTGGATTTTATACAACAGTAAAATTTGACAGTGGTTCTGCACTTTACTAAAATGTGTTTTCTATTACTTTTTGTGTCCCTGTTGGAGAGATTTCCCCTAAAGCTGCGTACACACGGAATTTTGGTTGGAAAAAGCTCTGATGGTTTTCCCAATGGAATTCCGTTGGGATTTCGCTCAAGGTGCCTTGCATACACACGTCACACCAAATTCCAACCGTCAAGAACGCGGTGACGTACAGCGCGTACGACAGGGCAAGAAAAAGGAAGTTCAATAGCCAGTAGCCAATAGCTTCCATCTCGTAGTTGAATCTGAGCACGCGCATTTTCGGATAGGAACTTTTTCCGACTGAAAAATTGAGAACATGCACTAAATCTTTTGAAATTCGGCCAGCAAAAGTTCGATGGAGCATACACACGATCACACCAAATGCTCTCATTGGTCTTTTGCTGGCTGAATTTCCGATCGTGAGTACGCGGCATTACATTCTTTCTTGGTGACCACTGTGACCAAAATTCTCCCCAACAAGGACACAAACAGCTGTTTTCAACACCCCTCGAGCATCTTGAAGCATATGCTGCACCCCTAAGTTGCTAGCTTTACAGATAAATTTTGTAAATGATTTCATCCATATTCAACTATAGGCATATAAATAAATTAATATCTTGACTTTCCGTTCAATCTGCACTTAGTCCAATGCAATTGATTATTCTTGGTGTCTCTGACATGGATGGGATACAGACTTTTACACTGAGAAAAAGCGGTAGTAAATCTATCCTTCCACAAGTGCCACGTCTTTACACAGTCACTTCGCCTTGTTCCTGATCCCTGTGCCAGACAGTGACATTACCTCAGCCCAGTCATGCCGGCACAAACCATTCACACTTCTCAAATTAGAAATGCCTTCATGGTATAGGGCCAATAGAACACTCTTTTCCAAATGGACCTCTAATTTACAGGGCCTGGAAAGAGAAATTAATGGCTGGAATGTGTCACTAATAGCACATGTTCACTGTCTGCCCAGGAATGTCCTTGTAAAGTATGAAAGTGGCAGGAAAAAAGAGAATTTATATTTAAAATTTATTGCATATGGAATGTTTGACTCCAGACAATTATGTTCCAACATTTATTATATAAAAAAAAAAAAAAAAAATTATGAAGAACACATTTTTACATTATATTTGAAAAGCTGAAATTGAGGTAAATGGTGAATCAATAACACTTAAATCTAAACTACTATTTAAAAAAAAGAAAATGGCTCAGTAAAATTTTAAATAAAAATCAGTAATAAAAATTCATTTCATAAATAACTAAAGTAAGTGGTGTTGGGTAAATGTAAAATTGGAGATTTGCTTTGGATATTCTGCAAAGGTGGTTGAGCTTACAGTGGTTTAGTTACTATTATATATATCTTATATATAATTGTTGTTTTCCTTATTTTTTCTCTCTTCTCTTAGTTTTGTAGTTGTAGTGACCAAGCTTGGGTATGCCCAATAGGCTCTGTATTGTTTTTGTATTCACACTGAAATTACAATAAAAATAGCTTTCAAAAAATCAAAAAAAGTTAGTGTCTGCTACCATACTCACCTTCAATCTGACAATGTCTTTCTTTCCTGTCTTCCATTTGATGTTTAATTTCTATTAGACTTTTGGACTGATGATTTAACCAACTTCCTCTGAGACCAGGCTGCCATGGACACAACTCAAGCCTCTGACTGGACAGTGAAGGAGAAGCAGCACAGTAAGGAGCTTATCTCTTTGCCACTCTCCTCTCCTCATGTAAGAATGCTCCTTGCACAACTGATTGGCTCTTTGTACTGCTTCTCCATCTCCCACTCTTAGCTCTGATGTACAGGGACTGCAAGAGGCTGATAACAGATCAAATTCAGGTAATTACACTGCTTGTCAATAAAAAATACATTCACTGATGCGTTCAGGAATACAGAACGGCATCATTTGTGTATTTTATATCTGACAAGAGTTCGGCTTTAAGAGCCGCTGAGCTCTGCCAAGGAGTTAGTTGGATGCAGAGATGTTTATACTTTGTGAGCAAGTACTAAATTAGACATAAGGCTAGTAAGCTAGATTTAAGACCTTAAAAGACTACAAAATCCATGCATAAAATAAAAATCATAAATTCAGATTGTGTGCGTTTTGGAAATTTGTGATGCTAATCCACTCCACTGATTAGTAAATACACTGACTGTGATGAGCTCTTAGAAGTTGTGAGGACATGAAGAAAAAGTTCTTTAAGAAATGATGAGT
Source organism: Lithobates pipiens (assembly GCF_037356315.1). Lineage (NCBI taxonomy): Eukaryota > Metazoa > Chordata > Amphibia > Anura > Ranidae > Lithobates > Lithobates pipiens. The sequence goes on from NW_027507784.1 coordinate 128,062,704, forward strand.
AATAAAGGCACATCTTCATCTTTCTCACCACAGTGCTCCTCAGAATCTCTCTGAGTATAAACAACCACTAACTTCGCCTACTTTCCACTATCAGCAGTAAATTTAAAGTATTCAGGCTGAATCTAAACTATTTATACAGAAAACCTTCATATTTTTTTCACCTTAATGCATCCTATGCAGTAGGGTGAAAAAACACTTGGCAGTGACTGGCCCCCCAGCCCCCCCCCCCCTTTTTACTTACCTGAGCCCTGGAACTTGACCCGGCGGGGACACGCTATCCCTCTACCGGGGTTCTCGGCTCTTGATTGGATAGATTGATAGATTGATAGCAGTGCAGCCATTGGTTCCCACTGCTTTCAATCAAATCCAATTACGTGGGTGCCGGGGGGAGGGGCAGAGTCATACATTCCGCGGCTATGGACACCGAATGCTGGACTTAGGAGCGCACCCGCAAGGTAACCCCCTCAGGAGAGCGCTTCTCCTAGGGGGTTATCTGATGTTATCTGATGTGGGGAGGAGCCACAAGAGCTGCTGGGGGACTCCAGAAGAGGAGGTTCGGGGCAACTCTGTGCAAAATGAGCTGCACAGTGGAGGTAAGTATTATATTTTTGTTGTTTAAAAAAAACAAAAACAAACGCTTACAATCACTTTTAACATTGGCTTTATAGAAAACGTATTGTCAGAAAATGTTTGTTAAATCCACCAGGGCTAGGCAGCATGGTCCGTTAGCCCGCTACCACTTTCCAACCACGCTTCTCACAAGGAGATGAGTATTATAACGTTGGAGAAGAAGGGGATGTGACAGACAGTGAACACAAAGCCTGCACAACTCTTGCCCTGAAACCTGTAGATGGAACACCTGCAACTCTGTCATGCAATATTGCAGCCCTGTACCCCGACTGTTTCCCTCTGCCACTTTCTTTGTAGTGAAAAAGAGCTACTAAGCCCACAAAATGTTTACAGCCACCAGCTATGCAGGTGAGAGAGACTGGAGTAGTAACTGTCAGCTTGTGTTGGTATGAATGTTGTCATTCACAAAAACACTAGTCCACAACAGCAGTCCACCACCTACTACTCTAGTCTGTCTCTCCTGAGTAGCTGGTGAGTGGGTCTGAGCTCAGGTTATTCGAGAGAGACTAATGTAGCAGCTGGCATGTGTTGTTGTGGACTTGTGTTTTTGAGCATGAAAGAACTTCCTCTTCAATGTACCAACATTCACAGCAACACAAGCCAACAACTAATACTGTAGTCTCTCTCCCCTGAATAGCTGGCGGCTCAGTCTGGACTCAGTCTCATCTATCAGTTATTTTACAATTAAATATTTTCTATATAAGTAATTTGGTAGAGGAGAGCATAAGAATCCCAGGATTGCAAGATTAGGGGATTGCAGATTGAAGAAGGGCAGGTGACTTCCGTGCTGGCTGTCACTCCCCCATATAAGTGCTCTTAAATTGGGTTTCAGCCTGAGGTGGAGCTTACAGGCAGCACAGACAGAAATGAAATACCGTCTATTTTTTTAAAACCACTGAACAGATTTGAATGGGACAAAGTGCCATGTACATTAGGCCCATTGGTGAACTTCTGTTTGGGGCAGCTTAGCAGAACTAAACCCGCCAATCCTTTACAGTCAAGGAAGATGCTATTTATGTTTGATTTGTAACTGCCATGGTGCTGCACATGTGAGCTGTTATAACACAAACAATTTGATGGTTTGACATTTTGGATGAGAACACAAGAAAATGTGACAGTAAGCATTCCTGTCACGCCTGCTTTTTTTTATTTTTGCTTTAAAACAGAAAAAAATAATCTGCAGGTGATTGGATGTTCGAAGTTGACAGTTTGAAGTTGAAAAAAATTAAGCCCTCAGTGTTAAAAATGTCACTGGCATTAACAAGGAACTATCTGACACTAAGCCAATGTCCGTTAGGTCAAAGACTTTCTAAATTTGGATAGAGTAGTAGGGCATGGTTAATCAGTTTTTTTTTTTGCCATCTGTGCCCCATTGGGGGGCTTTTGTTTCACATCCTCTACTGTAGATGCATTAGGGAACCTCTTCAAAGTGTGTGAACAACCCTCGTAGACAGTTTCAATGGAAAAAGGGCTCCCTATGAATGTTTGCCTCTGCATTTCTGTTCTTTTTCAGTCCCGGTGACAATGGTCAACAGGAAACTAGAGAAAGTTCATCTCCCTAGCGAGAACACAGACGACTATAAAAACCTGGCAGGAGTTCTAACTCTTCCCAACTCTTAGCCCCTGTACACACGGTCGGAGATTTCCACAACCAAATCCGTCGGATTTTGCCCGTCGGATCTTGTCCGAAACTGTTGCATACACACGGTCGGACAAAGTTGGCGAAAAATCCTATCTTTCAGAACATGATGACGTAATTTCATTACGATGGGACTACATTCAGGCTAGTAGCCAATAGCTTTGATGTAGGAATTTGATCTGAGCATGCGTGGCACTTGGTCCGATCAAAATTCTCTACACATGATCGGAGTATGTCCGATCGGCCCAGTTGGTCGGGAAATATTTCCAACATGTTGGAAAATTGGGTCCGACGGATATTCCGACGGAATCAGTCCGATGCATACCACACACAGTTGGATTATCCGACGACACGGTCCGATAGGACACATTCCGATGGATTCTCCGACTGTGTGTACAAGGGCTAAGACTAAAAATAAGTTTTGCCTTTTGATACGCTTAAGCAAAAAAGGCAATAGACATAAAAGTATGATCATGTACACTTTGTATTTCTTTTTACTGTGAAATGAAATGCTGTGCAGTGCAGTTTGTGCTGGATTTTTCCCTAATCTATTCCCTGCAGGTTAGCACAACATATTAGCAGGATGTTTTCTGTGCCAGGTTTAATTTCCTTCCACAGGCCAAAAACATTGTACAGCAATACTTGGGGATGATTTATTAAAACTGGTGAGTATGAAATCTAGTGCAGTTGTGCATGATAGCCAATCAGCTTCCAAAAAACAAACAAAAAAAAAACTGGAAGCTAATTGGTTTCTGTGCAGAGCTGCACCGGTTTTTGCACTCTCCAGTTTTAGGCTGGATTCACACCTATGCGGTTTTAGTGCTTTTGCAGATTTGCACTACAGTCCATTTAACATGGTTTCCTATGGAACATGTTTTATAGTGCAAATCTGCAAAATGCAAAAAGCACTACAAATGCATAGGTGTGAATCCAGCCTTAGTAAATCAACCCCTTTGTCTACTAGTGAGTGCATTCAATACCAAAATATAGTACTGATAAATATATGTCCACATTGCATGTTTATTACTGAATATAAGTAAAGTGAGCATACAAAAGAAAGCAACATTTTGCACTCAACCTACCCCATTATTAGCCACTAAAACCAAAGTTCAATGTTTTGGCCAAAGGTCTTCTGGAAGTATTGAACTCCTAATAGCCAAGATCAAAAATGCAGAAGCAGGGAATGCGATTAGAAAACTCACCATGTCAAAATGATCACTAGATCCAGAGATCTAGAATGCTAAATAATATGCACAACTTAACTTTTCCTGTAAAAGTCAAGTTTTGCCCTGCCTCTCCCATTTCTCTAGCTTCCCTACTGAACTTTAAGACCATCCATTGAACTTGGAGTAAGGGCCCAATCACATCAGTGTATTTAAGATGTGATGCTTTAAAAAAAAAAAAAAACCTTGCTTCTAGCAGCTTCCAAGCAGTTCATAAATACTACATGAACTTAAATGATAAGAAATGTCTATTACAGAAGGTAACTACTATAGTATTTACACATTTCCCATCATAGTCTCTGTTGTGTGTTGTAATTGCTTTGATTTGTGACTAGTTTGTTTTAACTTAGGTTAATAATTTGATATTTCTGAGTTGAGTGTACAGAAAATATTTGAAACCTCATTGAAAAGGTAAAATGAGCATTACCTTCATTTCTATTTAAAATATTTATATTGAAAATTCCCATGGCAAACAAATATGGGCACAAACTCATATTATCGTAATTCAGTGAGACATTTGCATTCCATAGGTTAAGTTCAATAGCCAATTTTCCACCCACACATAGACTGCTCAACTGTTGCATCTTTTAGCAATTGGAGAGTGCTAGACTCTAGGCTTTTAGCTAACAATCAAAAATGACTATTAGGGCAACAGATGCAGCAAATCACTAGCAAAATGGACCTCGTCATATTCTCGGCAATATGCTTTTTGATCCTAAAATCCCAGTCACATGTGCTCCCTGTTCTGTAGGTTCAAAGTTCATGATTTGTCTATTTTTTACGATTTTCAATATAGTACATCAACTTTAGGGATGAGAATGCAATGTGCGAAGCAGATGAGAAGATCAGAAGAATGTCAAATTCAAAGGGACAAGGGATGTACTAACTGAAGCCAGCTGTTCCACAGTACGCCTGATTCATTACACATGTGTCAGTATGGGTCTGGGCTGTAGGACCATTTCTTCTCCATGGCTGGGAGAAGGTCTGCTATTCTAGCACAGCTGCTTTTTATTATTATTATTCCACTGGCCTCAGATCTCAGCTCTCCCAATTGCTCCTTTTGGGCACATTTTCATCTCAGTCTTTTTTTTGCCTTGAGAATAAAATTTAAATATTTTAACCATTTCTGAGCTGCAGTTTATTAGTATGTGTGCATTTCGTATACAGAATTTGTCATAGGGAAAAGCTCAAAACTGCTGCACTTTAGGTATAAAATTTTGGCATCTATATGTGCCTGGGCATACCTAGAGACGTCCCTCTACACTTTCCTGTTAATTTAGAAATGCGATGCATAGCCTCTCTTCCTTAAAACCTACGCTGTCCCTATGACTACCTTATTTCATGTGTTAGGGCAAGATACTGTAGGTCACTGAAGTTGTGTCTGCAGGGATGTGGGTGCTGGTTTACGATGGGTGGAAAAAAGAATGTAACAGTTCCCCCAGCCTTCGCTAAAGTATCTGGTGGTAAATATTAATTTTATTAGTTGTTTATCCAGTTCAGTAATAAAGTTTCCGCCCACTATTACTCCCTCTACTGCCCACAGCTTTTGCCAGTGGAAAGGGAAATAAGCAAAAAAGGGGTTGCAAATCAAACCTCGTGCTACTGACAGCAAGGTGGCACATAACGGAAAAAAAGTGCAGAAAATGAATCCTCTTCCAGCTAGCAGGGAGGAATGAAGTCATGCAAGTTTACTACATATTCCATTTCCTCCCTCATTTAAAGCAGTGCCTGAAACAGAAGCATTACCCAATCCTGGTTAGGTAGCTGTAGGAACTGATGTCTGTTGGTTCTGTTTTAAATCCTCATCTAGGTTGAAAGCAGAAGTCCCCCGCATCAATCCCAAACACACACGCACATACACAAGTGACAGGTCCCAGAAGACTGTGGGACCATTTACAATGCACAGCTCAACTAGTGCATGCGCAGCGGGCACCCGGCTGTGAAGCCGCAAGCTGTCGCAGCCAGGTTAAGATGCCTGGAGCTCCTATTTTAAAATGATAGCTGCATTTATTTTAGGCTTTTTCTTTTATTACTTTATTTTCACCTGCTGATTTGTCAGTAACATACTTCTTGTCTTAGGGTAACTCTCCTCTGGATGGAGAAGCAACAGAGGCACCTTTGGAGCATTGTTAATCGGGGTAGAGGATAGTGGTAGATGCACTAGCATGTGGGCAAGGTGCAGCATGGATGACGGGCAGTGAAAACACAGAGTCCAAGTTAGGCAATAGTGTTATATTGTAGAAAGGTTCATCACCATTCAATCAGGCCTGGAAGTTAGGCATACCTACCCACCCAGAGTCACTAACAAACTGTGACAGTGGTCTGAAAACGTGATGATGCCGACTGTGTCTGCAACTTGGAGCAGAATGTGGCCTGGACGATCCCCACCCAAAAAGGAATGCTTCTTGGATCGAGCTTGACAGAGTCCCTGCATTGTCCCTACTCCTCTGGATCCTTTCCCAACCTTTAAAGTGTTACTAAATCCACAACAATAAAATCAGTCGCATGCTTCTTATATTCACTGAATTGTGTAAAAAGGCTGTTTGATCCTGTCTCATCTGATCCTCTCCTTCTTTCACTGTCCCCAATATATCTCCTGATATTTACAAAGCTAGGGGACAGGCTGCACATGCTCAGTTTGGTATGTATTGCTAGAGCGTTATTTTTTATTAGTAGGATGCATGTGATCAGCACTGTCCAGACAGAGGGTCAGGGATCCTGTATTTTCATAAGACAATACTGGAAAAAATGAAAACTACTCCTACAAGCTTTAACCAGACACTGACAGAAGTCACAAGACTGCTCTAACTGCTGATGAGAAAGGGTATTTAGCATGTTATATTTACTAAATTAATTGCAATTCCATGTTTTGTGTACTGTGGATCAGATATAGTGAATGGGTTTATTAACACTTTAAGTACTGTCCCTGCCAGACAGGGAATCTGTCCCTACACAATAGCCACTTGCATAAAGCATGTTAAACCTGGGAGCCAGAGTCTTAAATATACTCTACCTGACCCAAGATGGCTGCTGGAGTGACATGGAGCACCAGCGTCCAATCTAACAGCTTTCTCCTTGTGATTGCAGGAAGTCATAGAGGAATCAAGTCCCTCACAACTTCCTTCCCCTTCTGCGATGCATTCTTCAGTCAAGCGCCATCTGCCGTGGGGAGTACAGACTGCATCTGCCTACAAGCAGATTCAGATGGATGTGACTAACAAATTAAAGCTCAACTCCAGCTAGCACTTTTTAAACAGTTACAGTGATATTTTTTTTCCTTTTAGGATAAAGGTTTTTACATGTATATATAAAACCTGCATGTTGTAAGCATCTTTGTCAGCATTAAATGACTTGTCTCAACACACAGCAACTTTTGCTGCACAGCTTGGCAGGGGCGGCGTGTCCGTTAAGGGTGCACGGGCGGCGCCCCCCCTATCTATGCGTCCGGCCCCTTTCAGGATGCTGGATGCATGGATTCCAATTTGGGGTGGGTGTTTTTTTGAAGAACCTGATTAGAGCCAGAGGCTCTAATATGCTTCAAAATAGGTGTGTTACAATAGCGAATGAACATTCGCTATTGTAACACTGATCCTCCTCCTCACCAATCAGAAATTGGGTTTTGAGACAAGTCACCCAATTAGCTGGAAGGACAGGCGATCCTATTGGACACCTAGGAGGAGGGGAGGAGACACACGGCCACCGAGGAATGAACACAGGAGCCGCTGCTCGATGTTGATGATGATGCCCGCTGCTCATGCCCGATGCCTGCCACCTGAATGGGGTGAGTGCCGGACCCACCAGCAGACAGCGAGCCGGCAGGGAGGGTTTGAGGGGCTGTCGGGGGGGTTGTTTGCAGCCACTCCCACCCCCCCCCCCCCAAAAAAAAACACCAGCTGCCTAGAGGCGATTCAGTTCGCATTGTGCTCTATACAAGTATTTCATTCATTCATTCATTCATTCAGCTGCCAGCAACTGCAGCTTGGTCTGTTAAAGAAAGATGAAAAATAACAGACTTACTGGCAGGATCACCAAGTAATAATAAACAAAAAAAACAGAAACAAAAAGAAAACTAATGCAGCAACCACATCTAAAAACTAGAAAGCTGCAATATAGAAAATTGAAGTTTTTAGTTTTAATACTGCTTTAATTGAATTAGAACATACTTAGTTCTAGTGAAGATGTGTTACCTATTCAGCAGCTGGAGCACCATACATTGCAAAGCGCCAATTGTAATAAAATACTGCCACTATGAAGTATTAATAATAGTTACCATAAATTAGCTACAGTTTCTCACAAAGGTGAGTACACCACTCACATTTTTGTAAATATGTTATTATATCTTTTCATGTGACAACACTGAAGAAATGACACTTCGCTACAATGTAAAGTAGTGAGTGTACAGCTTGTATAACAGTGTAAATTTGCTGTCCTCTCAAAACATCTCAACACACAGCCATTAACGTCTAAACCGCTGAAAAAAAAAGTGAGTACACCCCTAAGTGAAAATATCCAAATTGGGCCCAAAGTGTCAATATTTTGTGTGGCCACCATTATTTTCCAGCACTGCCTTAACCCTCTTGGGCATGGAGTTCACCAGAGCTTCACAGGTTACCACTGGATTTCTCTTCCACTCCTCCATGACAACATCACGGAGCTGGTGGATGTTATGGGACCTTGCGCTGCTCCACCTTCTGTTTGAGTATGCTCAATAGGATTTAGGTCTGGAGAAATGCTTGGTCAGTCCCTCACCTGTACCCTCAGCTTCTTTAGCAAGGCAGTGGTCAGCTTGGAGGTGTGTTTGGGGTCGTTATCATGTTTGGCGCCCAGCGTTTTTACAGCTCTAGTGCTGGAGCCTCAGAATGCGTTGGTCCTGGGGTTTTTTTTGGAACTTAAAAACGCCTATGCCACTTACAGCTCCTAAATGCCTTGGTGGTCATGAGGTCATAGGCTGACATGGAGAGGCATTTTTAACTGCTTGCCGGGCAGCCATCGTCATTATACTGCAGCAGGTTGGCACAATCCAGTGAGCCATCGTAGCTATACATCGGCTCCTGGGATCGGGATAGCAGGCACACACACACCACCTGAGGCACCCGCACACGCCCGCTGCACTGCGGGGGTGCCGATGCTCGTGGCCGACAGTCGCAATCGCTGATTAAGGTTAGGTGGTTAAGCTGGTTAATCTGTGCAAAACACTCCTAAAAGCGGCTGTAAAAATGTCTGGGGGCATGAGGCCTAAAGCCTGGTACAAATGAACGGATTGTTGGCCAACAGAGCATCAGTCTTTTGTCCAAAGGGCGTGTACTAGGAACTTGTCTTGCATACTAAAGGTACATAATTGTCAGCCAGCAAACACAAACGCAGTGATGTACTACGAGGAATTTGAGCTCTTGAGCGCCACCCTTTGGGCACCTTCTTCTAATTTGTGTTTGGTGAGCATTGATTCTGAGCATGCGTGTTTTTACTTTCAACTTTTGTGTGACGGACTGGTGTACAGACGATATGGAAATCTGACAACAGACCATTGTCCGCCGAAAATTTACTAGCCTGCATCCATTTGTTGGCTGAAGGTTGGACAATTGTCTGAAGGAGCGTGCTAACGGTCGCATTTTAGGACAATGGTCTGCCAACAATCAGATCGTGTGTACGAGGCTTAAGTCTTATGTTTGGTTAAGTTTTGTCATCATTCTCAATCCTTTAGGCAAACATTAGTATAGGACAGCTGTTCATGTAACCTTCCAGCTGCTCTGCATAATACGGTACCATTTCCATTATCCATTATCAGTTTTAAAAAAAGTCAGATATTTCTAAACTATTCTTTAATTTACAGTGGGGACCACCCAACTATAGTCAGGGGGAGTTTGAGAAAATCCCCATATAGAAACAAAAGAAAAAAAGGGTATACACAATGCGTATGGAAGTATCAATCTACAGAATTTAAAGAGAGAGAGAAAGAAAGAAGAAAGGTTCTATTCCTTTCCTTAGAGTTTGAAGTTCCTATTTATTCTGCCAATACTGATGTACAGAGATAGATTGCACTATAAGTACAGTGGAACCTTGGATTACGAGCATAATCCATTCCAGGAGAATGCATGTAATCCAAAACACTCACATATCAGAGAGTTTCCCCATAGACGTCAATGGAAAAAAAGATAATTTGTTCCACATTGACTTCTATTGCATGCCGCGTGTGGCCAAAGGTGGGGGGGGGGGGGGGGGTGCTGGAAAGACTCGGAAATCCTCAGAGACCGCTCGGATGCTCATGGAAACCCTTGGAAAGGCTCGGAGACACTCGTATTGCGAAACGCTAGTTAATCGCGTTACTTGCAATCCGAGGTTCCACTGTAATTACTGCTCAGGATTTTCATATCAAACCTCATTTACCAACCATATACAACCAAAGTATATAATGATTTAGTTATCCATATGTCTGCTTGCATAGTTAATATTCAATTTTTCCCCATATTTACTTCTTTGAGATCCTCCATAAAAGAACATGATGGTTGGTATTAAAAACCCCAAGGTCACTTTCCTAACACAGCTAGTATCCAGAGGAAGTATGGTTGCTAAGGACAGAAACTGTTTTCTCTCATACAGGATAAAATTTGTTTGAAGCTGGCAGCATCACTCTTCAAGATAGCACAGGTTGTCATTATTCTTTCTATATCATGATAAGCTAATTACACGGTTCAAATCTTGGGCAGTTCAGCAGGAACCAGCCGAGATTTGAACCAGTAAATGGGCAGGCTGAATGCACCAAGTTGATTCAACAATCAACTTGGGTACAGCCAGCCTGTCAGATTCACTTACTATTATCGCTAGCGGCGGCTATACCTGCTAGCGATAATTACTGTGTTCTCCCATGCCCCCTCCTGCCCTCCCCTCCGGGAGAATACAAATGCCCGTCAGGATTCCCCTGTCAACACTGTCTGAATTGATGGACACATTTCTTCCCTGCAACCCGTGGTTGCAGGAAAGCTATCTGCACTGTCTATGGCCTGCCTAAGCAATAGACAGCAACCCTGTCAGCCTTTCAATGTGTGCTCCTTCATTTGCACATTTGGCTGCCTATTAGGTCTGCCCACGCCTCCTGCTGATGTAAGGCACCCCATAGACTAACTGAAGTAGTGCACACAGCAGGCTGACAATGCCTCTGCTAAATGCAATCCAACAGCTTAGTGTCACTGAAACAGGAAGTGCTGTTAGACCCCTTTCACACCAGGGCGTTTTGCAGGCGCTATAGCGTTAGAAATAGCGCCTGCAAAACGCCCTAAAGAAGCTGCACCATTGTGTGTAGTGTGAAAGCCCCGAGGGCTTTCACACTACAGCGGTGCGCTGGCAGGACGTCAGAAAAAAGTCCTGCCAGCAGCTTCTTTGGAGCGGTGAAGGAGCAGTGTGTTTACCGCTCCTCCACCGCTGCTGCCCATTGAAATCAATGGGGCAGCGCTGTAATGCCGCCGGCAAAGCGCCGCTATTGCGGCGTATTGCTGGCAGTTTTAACCCTTTCGTGGCCGCTAGCGGGGGTAAAAGCGCCCCGCTAGCGGCCGAAATGCCCCCTCAAATCCGCCGCAAATCCGGCGGTAAAACGCCGCTAAAAATATCGCGTTTTACCGCCGACGCAAGGTGCCGTGTGGTGTGAAAGGGGTCTTACTGTCAGGATCTGAAATGAAAGTGGTAGAAAAGCCTAACTTTTACTCTTCCTATAAATATTTCCTCAGAACTCCTCCTACCTATCCTGCCTAACATGTATAAAAAAAGATGTGTGTACATACCAATATTTTTTTTTTGTCCAGTCATGTGATCCTGCAGCTCTGGCTCCCCTGTGTCAGGGTCTGCTGCAGGGGAGAGGAGGAAGTGCCAACAACTTGGCTATGGATGATGTCATGGCTACTGGAATCCACAGCTGTTTTGTTGAGTGTTTCATTTTTCATTGAAAAAACAAGGCATTCCATAAATGCCAGTAGTGTTGAAAGAGTAACCCACTGTGGTCTTTGTGCATTGGGACAGTTGCTCACATTGAATTTGAGCGGGACCCCGAAGATCACAGCTATCAATGTAGTAGTGCTAACTACATACCTCCCAACATTTTGAGATGGGAATGAGGGACACCTACTAACAAATGTATGTAGGCAGAGGACACACCCCTTGTCACACCCCCTTAAAGCAGAATAAAGGACTTTTTTCCACTACTATTCCTTTATATTGTCTTTTAAAATGTACAAATGCAGCAATTTAGAAATTGGATGAAAGGTTTAGCACCGGGAAACACTTTTTGAAAGATAAATAGTGCATTTTATATACAACTATATAGATCAGACCAAAGTGAGGGACAAATGAGGTGGAATGAGGGACATTGCTCCAAATCAGGGACAGTCCCTCGAAATCAGGGACAGTTGGGACCTATGTAACTACCACAGTAATTCTCAGCTTCCCCAGTAACCCCTCATATATGGGATATACATACTGTACCTACATTGGTCCAAGCTGGACCAATGTAAGTGTGAAATAAAGATAAATCCTGGAGTCTCTTTAAAAAAATGGTGCATACACCATCATTCATTTTGCCAAAGAGATAAATGATTAAGAGGGCTTTCACACCGAGCCGCCCACCGGCCATCGGAGGTAAAGCGGTGCTAATTTTAGCACCACTTTACCATAGTTTTAGAGGCTCTATTTTGCCGCTAGCAGGGCAGTTTTAACCCCACACTAGTGGCTGACAAGGGGTTAAATCCACCCGCAAAACACTGCCAGATCTGCGTTTTGCCGGTGGTATTGCAGAGCTGCCCCATTGATTTCAATGGGGAGCAGCGGTGGAGGAGCGGCGAGTTAACCTCTCCTTCACCACTCCAAAGAAGCTGCCTGCAGGACTTTTTCTGATGCCCTGCCAGCGCACCGCTCCAGTGTGAAAGCCCTTGGGTGAATGGAGCCATTGAGTGAATGGAGCCGCTTTTTTCAGGTGCTATACAGGCGCTATTTTTAGCGCGGTAGCGCCTGAAAAACGCTGCCAGTGTGAAAGGGGTCTTACTGAGACTTTATAAGGGGCTAACAGCCATCCAGCACATTTCAACACATAAGCTATAGACCGGCTTACCAGTTTTACAGATTTAATCAGTAAACCATTTGTGTGTAAGTCATGCAACAGCATAAATGTTGGTTTCCAGTGCTCTGTATTTAATGTTTTCTGCTGATTACAGAGAAGTACTAAGTAGCTGAGGAGACTTCCCATTAAACAAACTCCTGGTGGTCTGGTTTTGTCCTCTTGCCTTTGATGGACATGATACACAAGCAGTGTCCCATACACAGCTGTGTGTGATGGAAAGCAGAGGCACAAGAAGCACCATATTTGTGAGTGATACGTAGAGCATGTCATTACTTTCTATCAACATGCTTAAAGGACCCGCCAGGAGCCTCCTTGTATCATTCCACCAAAATGATAACACAGAAAAGTGCAAGAATACCACTGTGGGGGGGCTCGTGGAAAAGTATATAACACTTTTGGGGTTAATCCTGCTTTCTTAGCTAAGCAAAAATAGCTCAGAAAATGTTATATTGTGATGATTTCCAGTCCTTGAATCAAGTCAGCAAATAAGTCTCATACTAGAAATTCTGGTACAAATACATAGCTTCCAACTGTCCCTGATTCCGAGGGACTGTCCCTGATTTGGGGCAATGTCCTTCTGTCCCTCTTTCCTCCTCATTTGGCCCTCATGTTGGTCTGATCTATATAGTTGTGTATAAAATGCACGTTTTATCTTTCAAAAAGTGTACCCAGCGCTAAACCTTTCGTACAATTTCTAAATCGCTGAATTTACCAATTTAAAAAGCCAATATAAAGAAATATTAGCACTTGTGGATTTAAATAACCTTTTTTTTTTTTGGTTATGTCCCCTTTAAGGGGCATGGCAAGGGGAGTGGCCTAAACCTACATACGTTTGCAAGTAGGTGTCCCTCATTCCCATCTCAAAATGTCGGGAGACATGCAAATATAAATCTCTTATCTGCTTCTCCTGATCTGATCAAACATACATTTCAAATCATCATTTATTATATCAGATACAGGGACATTAAACTCTTGTAACTCAACTTAAAAGAAGCCTTTTTTAATTCTGACATATTTTTTCTATATATACGATTATCAGCTTCCCAGGAATTGAGTCATAACATTTTAATTGAATTTTTTTTAAACATTGCACACATAATTATTATAAATAGAAATGAAAAATATTAAAGCTGAAATCTAGGCAGGTATACAAACAATATTTATTGTAGGCGTGGATTCCTTTAAGAATGATGACATGTCTTTTTATATATATAATTGGCATGGGTAATCAAATCTATTCTGATATTAGCCTTCTGCATCCCTTGCATAACATCCTTCAGACTTATCAGCATGTTCTGCTTCTTCAATGTCCAGTTGTCAGGCTGTGGGCAAGGAGGTAACACAACTGCATTCTCTAAGTTTATGGCTGGCCATACATGGTTTCCTTTTTTTTTTCCCGATTAATCAGCAGGCTGATCAAAAAAAATGATTGGATCTCCCACAAATGAGGCCGATGGAGGAAACCTACCTGCTGTGCTATTAAATTCTGATAGCAGGGACAATTGTGCTGGGAGAATAGGCTGATCAGAACTGCAGCTAATTGACTGTAGTGCTGATTGAACAAGAATTTTCCAACAAGCCCATTCATGGAAAGTCAATTATTAGATGTGAATATCCATAAATGGATTGAAATTCAGCCGGTCTCTGCTAAACCAGGCGAATTTCGATCCATCCATGGCCAAATTAAAAGTGAAAGTGGTGCCACACCCCTAGCTGTGCTGCCCTGCAGAGGTATGGGAATCACAGAAGGGGTTGGACAGAACTACAAATCCCCTGGCAGACAAGATCATTTGCATATGTGTATTTCAGTGGTGTATTATATTAGGCAGCTCCAGCTCTCCTGCTCACTATCTTATGACAGAGATATATCTTTTGTATCTGAGCCAAATCCTCCTTCATTTGTGTCTCATGTGTTTCTCATCCCAGACACTGCAGCTCATATTGGGAGGGTTTCAGCAACATAGGCATTACTGCCATTGGAGAAAGCAGTGGACAGAGCTTATTGACATGCTACAGGCTAAAGCCTAGTACACACAGGCCGATTGTCGGCCGCCACCAGCTGGTTCAATAGAATCCGGCCGACATTGGGGCCGTGTGTACAGCAGCTGCTCCACCAGAATTACTCATGACCGGAAAAATGTCTGCCGAATGGCTCCCGCTCTGTACTATCAGCCAATGGCTGGGAGTGCATACCAGAGAGTCAGAACATAACAGCTCAGCAGGGGAGATCACTGTACTAACATTAGATTGTTAGTACAGCGGCTCCGACCTAAGCTGTCAATTTTTTTTTTATTAACCTGGGTTGAATGAAAAAAACTAGTAGTGCGTGTGAGGCTTTCTAAATGAGCAGTGACAACGTTGATAGTGGTCATCAGCATTGCCATGCCCCCTACCACGTTTTATTTTCTTTATCCGCCTACACGAGAGTGGCAATGCTCCTCCGAATTCATTGTTGCCACACTATCACAGGAAGCTGCATTAGGTTGAACCTCACTGGCAGGATCGATAGGTATTGGTGGATATTTGCAGGTAGACTGAGAGAAAACTGTAAGTGCAGATGTACTTATAATTAAGTACTACAGCACATATTTTTTTAATGTAGGCCTACTTTTAACATTAAAGACATCTGAGAATTAAGCAGAATTCGAATTTTGCCTGATAATAGTTCCCAAACACTTTATGCCTACAGCTGAAACCATTTTCAGAATGGGAGTTCAGTCCCAAGAATAATTCTAAACCCATATTAACACAGCTGTCTTATTTTATTTAAAATACTCACTTATTTACCCAGTCAGAACAAAGTGGCAGAGGCTCTTGCTAGCCCACCATAACCCTTCTCAACTGCTCCTTTCCTGCTTTGGAACCCCCCCCCCCATTTATAGGGTTTGGGGCCAGGCACTGGATCCTGAGTGGAGATCACATGCTCCCCCACATTTTGGTCACATGGTTCCACATATCTAGAAGTACAAACAAAGGGCCCCTAACAAAGCAACAGAGCAATATGGGGAAGATGAGTATTAGTGTGTCAGGAGTGGACTTTCAGAACATTCTGTCACTTCCCACCTAAGACCCCTTTCACACCACACCGCCCATTGCGTCGGCGGTAAAACGCCGCTATTTCTTAGCGGCGTTTTACCGCTGGATTTGCGTCGCATTTTGGGTGCTAGCGGGGCACTTTTACCCCCCGCTAGCGGCCGCGAAAGGGTTAAACCCACCGGCAATATGCCGCAATAGAGGCGTTTTGCCAGTGGTATTACAGCGCTGCCCCATTGATTTCAATGGGTGGAGGAGCGGTAAACACACCGCTCCTTCACCGCTCCAAAGAAGCTGCTGGCAGGACTTTTTTCTGACATCCTGCCAGGGCACCGCTGTAGTGTGAAAGCCCTCGGGCTTTCACACTACATACAATGGTGCAGTTTCTTTAGGGCGGATTGCAGGCGCTATTTCTAACGCTATAGCGCCTGCAAAATGCCCTGGTGTGAAAGGGGTCTAAATCTAGATAACTATGCTTAACTAACCTACCAATGCACCTCAATGTAGCATTTTGACCTATGGCATTATATATGTAGACCACTGGTGCCCAAACTGTGGCCCAAGGGCAGCATTTGGCCTTTGTGTATATACTGTGTAGTGGGAACATTGATTAGGGGTAATAGCACTGCTCTCTACTAGTCTCATGTAACATGTTCCCGTTTTCATATTGTCTTCTGCAGCATGTCTCCAGGCCAAAAATGTAGCATGTGCCCAGTCTTTGATCATCATTTCCTCTATTAGGTCTGCAGTCTGGCAGTCCTCTCCAGCATTACATATACTGAACATGATGTGTGGCCCTTTGATGATGGCAGGGGCTGCAGTTGAGTCCCCCATAGCTCATAAGCTGACAACCACGCCAATGATTTTTAAACTGCTCTGGCCCTCCTTCCGTCATGTGACTTAGTTAAAATAGTGAATTTAGCTTGCCCCTTTTTTAGTCCATAAGTAAAATGTGTTGGCCTAAGGCTACATTCACACTTGTGCGATGTAGGAATGCAGGACTGGTGTACAGAAGGCACATTTGTTTTGTTTTTTACAGGTGTCCTGTGGTTCCATTAATTAATAATGGTTTGGGTAAGAATAAAGTGCTTTTACTCTCCCATAGAAAAAAACACAATTAACCCTTGCAGTGCAGGCATAGCAAGGGAGGATTTTCAGATTTCCCAGATTTGGATTTTAAAGTGTGGAATATCTTTTGCAGACATTTTTGAAACATGTAATGTTGGCATCAGTAGGTGAAATTTTATCACCAGTTCATTTTTAGCTCTGATGCTTATAGTTTCATAAGATACACTCAGCATGATAGTAATCATAACTGTCATTTAACCACAAAGTTTGTCTTTCCATGATTAAAGAGTCCACTTTTGTAAAAGTGTGAAACCTCTTTCAGTATGTTGGTAACTGCTTTTTTTTTAGAACACATGTTCATTCAAGAATTACACCTCACCCACTCACTCAGTCGCTTCCCACTGTGGAAGAGCGCAGGGGGTGTTATACTGCCCTCTGGTGGGATAAAGATACAATTTAATTTAAACATCTTGCTGATTAACAGATGCTGGTGCTACATATAAACCCAGGGATGACCCATGTAAAGTATTTCACAAAAGGCCCAGGCTTCCAAAGCCTTGGGATTACATACATTACATTACATCCAATAGAGTTGCACGACACTCACAGTGCCAAGTAGTGATGACAACTATAGAAAAGGCTAAAAAAGATTAATTGAAAACTTCTTTTGGTTATCTGTATAGTGTGTGATGTGAAAACAAATGGATAACTTCAGAAATCACTTGATCTTGCCAAGTGACTATCTCCATAACTCAATGCATTTAGATTTAAAAGATTGCTTTGCCTGTTCTGTATTCTCTGGTTTCAACGTAGTGTTGACTACTGTATTCCTGTCTTTGCTGTGCAATGTTAATCTGGCAACCAAGGAGTTATCAAGGGTGTCTGGGACGTAGGACTGCTCTGTCTGTGTCTTTTGCCAGCATTTCACTGCTCCTGAAAACTCTCCATTTATGGAAAGCTACTGCATTCTCTGCTCCTGTCACTCTAAAAAGAAAAGGGAACTGCATTAACCTCACAGGAAAGATAATCTTAGCAATATGTGGGTAGAATTGTCTTCTGAATACCAACTATTTCTATGAAGATTCCTAGAAAAATAATGGAAATGTATACGGTTTACATTAAGATTTTGTATTTATGTACAGCTAAAAAAACTAGCAATGTTACTGACTCTTTTAGGACCTCAGTAGGCAAGTACTGGTTTAAGATACAGTGATACTCATTATACTGCTGCATTCATTTATACTGTTCCTAAGCTTAATATTTCTATATACGGTAGTATTAAAATATTGCAATGTACAATTACATTTTGGTTAGGCACACAGCTTGCGGTTACACGATTGAATACTGACCATTATCATAAATGTAATTATGTATTGATAGGCAAAATTACTAACCTATGGGAGGGTAAAAATGGGCACCATGGCCCTCTGACTATTGTCTATGCTAAAGAAGAAACCTGAAACAGCTGTGTGCAAGCTGTTCTAGTTGCTTTATTTGTGGGCTAGTTAGATCAGTGGTATAATTTAGCAGTTTTAGATGCAAAGTTGGCATGGCCACTTGGGTATAAAGTAGAGATTTTCTTGGCTCCAACCAATCACTTAATTAATAAAAGTCATCTTGACCCATCCTATTGCGCTTATACGGGACCTCTACTTGCAGAAACCGGGCGTGGCAAATACAACAATAATTTACAATATGCCATTTACAGTATGCAAATTTCATTATGGTGATCTTGGGAGAGGAATTTAGGTGATGGGTTCTGCAGGTAGCTCCAGTTCTTGAAGGAACTGGAAAAACATCTGAAGTAACAAGCACAACTGGACAGCAAAATCAAACAATAGTGTGCTTTTTGGTGGAAGTGATTACAATTAACTTATGTATTAAGGTATGTGGTAATATAAAAATTAAGTGTAAAATAAATTACATTTAAAACGCCATAGAGAACAGAAAAACATGTCCTGGGGTGGGGGTGATATTTGAGAGGTATTTTACTTTATTGGTGCTATTGAGCTACCAATGCTTGCACTAGTTAAAGTGGTACATTTTCACTATTTCTGTTTAGTTAAGAGTACAACAGAGACACAATTAAACACTAATCACTTGGACCCAACCATGAAATTAAAAAAAATTCTTATTTATCAACATTTGAAAAAAGTAACCCATTAGAATCAGAAGAAAAAGTTGACCTGTAATTGATGACTACATCTTATAGATCAGCAATGCCCGACTGCTAACTCCACCCAAATTCCACCCAAAGCAAACATCTTGTTTCTGAGTGATCATTTGTCTCTTAGTACATATTTGTCAGAACTGTTAGGATCAGTAACAGACAAGGAAGCCATGCATCTTTTACTTGCATTTAAAATGGGGGAGGTAATGAAGCTCTGCCTTTCAGTTATTTTCCAATTTCTTGGAGGCTTGCAAAGGAAAAGAGGGTTGTAATTCACTCTGGGGGCCATTGTATAAAGGGTAAGAAAAAAAATGGTCGGCACATGACAAAAAGTGAGAGGAAGGCCCAAGAAGGGCTTTACCTACTGGGGATGTCCACTTCGTTCTGCCATGTCAAAGAAATAGGAAGTGAGCTATCCAATGAGTACATACAGCGATAAAATGTTTTGTTACTGGAGTGGATACAAGTTGGCACCTCCAAATGCTTTATTTGCCTCCATTGGCAGGATTTTCCTACTTACTGTTGTGTCACTCCAACAGGAAGTGGGAGAAAGACTTCCCAATGAGAACAAAGGCAGCAATAAAAGCCTGATAGAGGTCCCCCATGCTATTCTATCCAAAATTAAAGAAAATCTATTTGACTGGAGTTCCCCTTTAAGAAATTAGGTATCTAGTTACCTTTCGCATCAGCATTGGTCAACTGTGAAGGTCTGTTTTGGCCACAATGTTAAGGATTTTGTTAACCCTTTCTGCTCCAAGAAGCATTTTACAAAGTAATTGAACATTTCTGCATATCTAAGCCCTTGTACACACGGTCGCAGAATCCGTCGGAATGTGTCCTATCGGACCGTGTTGTCGGATAATCCGACTGTGTGTGGTATGCATCGGGCTGATTCCATCGGAATATCCATCGGACCCAATTTTCCAACATGTTGGAAATATTTTCTGACCAACTGGTCCGATCGGACATACTCCGATCATGTGTAGAGAATTCAGATCGGACCAAGTGCCACGCATGCTCAGATCAAATTCCTAGACCAAAGCTATTGGCTACTAGCCTGAACGTAGTCCCATCGTAACTAAATAACGTCATCACGTTCTGAATGATTGGATTTTCCGACAACTTGGTCCGACTGTGTGTATGCAACAGTTTCGGACACAATCCGTCGGGCAAAATCAGACGGATTTGGTTGGCAGAAATTCCGACCGTGTGTACAGGGGCTTAGATTTCCAATGTCACAACAATTCATGATTACATGAGTGTATATGAATGGAATTATAATCATTTCAAATAATTACAGAAGCCTATTGCAAGAGCACCACAAAGTCTTAAGCAACCTGAATACTAATGATCATATCATAGTACTATTAAGATACTATTGTTAATTTTTTATTTTATAATAAAATATTCAATTTAATATGGCAATTAGAGTTATTATTTTTTTTACCACTGTACTGTATGTGTTTTGCAAGACTCAAATGATATTAACAGGACAAATGTATTACTCTGGGTGTGGTCTTTTTGGCAAACAGACTTGAGCATATGCAGACTTGGTTGATGATACCAGTATGAAAGGCGCGATTTTTGAAATATGACACATATAACAGCTTTTTTGGTAACAACGCAATGATTTTAGCTGGTGGAAAACTACACGGAGTGCCAGCCAATTACTGTTTGAATTCCATCTATGCACACCCTAGTCATATGATTTATATATCATGTGTGCTTTCAGTGCTTGTGGTCAGCATGCGTATCAACCCATACAGCATATTCCACCCAACAATATTTTCAATGTAAGTAGGGGATATGTTGGAGTCTATATAAACAGGATTTTTGTGGTTTTAGCACATCTTTAAAATAGAAGAGCATGCTCGCTAAAATAAAGTTGCTTTCTGTGGTTTAATAAACTGTACAACTTTGAACCTTTTTTATATTGACTGGTATTTCCTACAGTTTCCTGCTTTTGAATGCAGCCCCTGTATTTAACAAACGTTTACTAAAAAACACACAAACTTGGGTAAACAGCGAGGATTGAATCAATTTGCACACCAGGCACATAGATTTTTTTTCCCCATTTGCTTACATATCTGCCTGCAAATTTGTCCAATCTGCAAAGGATCATTCTGTTTATGAATCGCAATTGTCTGGATTTCAGTATTGTATAATTCTTTACAGATAACACAAACCAAAATTTTCCGTCAAATTAGGAATGTGCAAACTGTCAAAGGTAAACAAAGGTAAACTCAATTACACAATGGACAAATGCCCATGTATTGTATATGAGCCCAGGTTTTGTTCACAGATCCTGTACAATGTAATAACTAAGTTAGGATCATTGTATGAGAAAATAAATGAATTTTATGAGTGGACAACAGCCAATGAAAATGTCTGCCATTACTTATGTCCAGTGGTCAATGCAGAATTTATCTATTGAAGCAGGAAAAGTGGTGGGATTAGAATTGGGGATATCTTGCCACTGACGTCCTCAAGAGACTTAACAAGCCAACAGATTCAGTCCACCAGGCTGCCCACTATGTTGGAATACATCCATTGCAACTGGCATTCCATTACACCTGTGTCTTAGTGTTGTGATGAATGGGTCTTCCCTGGTATGCATGTTGGGAATCACTGCCCATACAATCATACATTCTAAGTGGTTATCATAGACTTATGGCAGACCACAGAATCCTCTTTCTTTGGAAGTATGTATATCTCTCTAAATATAATCCTTTGGTGGGGACATTAGATTGTATACTTCTTTGGCATCAAGAATTAATATGAATGGCTTGATGTCATATGGAAGATGCTATTGATTAGGTCAACTCTAACAAGATAAGTAAATCATTAGGGATCCTACATTCTGTATACTAAACTGAAATCGAATACTTATGTTCAGGGCTTTTTTTCAGCGGGATGTGGTGCTGGGGTGTGCTGCAGGGTCTATTGATGCTGGTTGCTGGGGGATCTATTCTAGCTGGAGGGGAATCAATTTTTTTGCAATTGTTGCTTTCGGGATACCTATTCTTGCTGTGGGAGAGATCTACTGTTAAGGAAGGGGTCTAATGTTGCTGGCTGCTGGAGAGTCTATCGATGCTGGCTGTGGGGAGATATGTTGCTGCTGCTGGGGGTTTATTGTTGCTGGGGGATTTATTGCCACTGCAAGGGGGTTGGGATTTTGTTTCAAGCAGACCCTTGTTGTTGGGGGGGATTTATTGTTGCTAGAGGGGGCTCTTTTGTTACTGCCTGCAGGGGATCTATTTTATTGCTTTTCTTGTTATCATTAACATATTCCACACAAATGACTTATCACCACAAAATGATACTTAGTTCTTTAATCTCTAAAAGGTCAGTAATTGGAAGTGAGTAGGGGTGGAACCAAAGGAACAGTGCTCGGAGGTGGGTTGAAATGGAGAAAAGGGGTCGGAAAGGAAGAGTTTCCCACACCTATTCTCTGAGAAAAAAAAGCCCTGCTTATCTCTATTATTATTACTTTCAGGAGGAAATTTCTAGTTCTCTAGTTGCTGATAGTTGGAGAGTCACAAACAATGACTCCAAGTGGACATCACTACTGTTGTAACAGCTAGTAAGACCAATATACATATGACATATGATTACAAAGTTCAGCTCAATACAGATCATATGAACTTAAAGTGGTTCTAAAGGCAGTTGGTTTTTACCTTAAAAGGGAAGTAAAGTCTTCTCTTTAATTGTACCTACAGGTAAGCCTATAGTAAGGCTTACCTGTAGGTACTGGAAATATCTCCTAAACTTGCACCTTTTAGGAGATATTCACTTTATACACTGCTGCCAAAGTCAACGGCGCATGTGCACTGAAGGAATGGCCTGGTCGCGGCTTCAGCCAATCACAGTACCAGCAAACCTGGAAATAACTCCAGGAAAGATGTCATCCATGCCAGGGGTGGTCCTGCGCCACTGCAGGGCATCGTTTTAAGGTAAGTATTTCATAATGAGATAATATGCGACACATACTAGCTCATTATGCCTTTGTCTTGCAGGTTTTTTTTTGGGGGGGGGGGGGTGCATTCTCTGCATTAAGATAAAAAACCTTTTGCATGCAGTTTCACCCTTCCCCCCAGCCCCTCCTAAATTCTTACCTGAGCTGGATCTTGATCCAGTAATGTGCATACGAGCCGCGGCTCTCTCAGGTTTCTCCCTCCTCATTGGCTCCCGCTGCTGTCAATAACACTCAGTGATGAGGGACACATAATGGACACAATGGACACACAGAGCAGGGCTAGGTAGATAGCATGAACAAGTGCCCCCAGAGCAAGCACCTTGCTCTGGGGGCACTTAGTGGGGGGGGGGGGGATAGAGCATCAGCAGGGGATCTGGGACCAACAGAATTGGGACTGCTTTGTGCAAAACCATTACACAGAGATGGTAAGTATAACATGTTTGTTATTTGAATTTAAAAAAAATTAACATTTACAATCACTTTAAAGCAAATCAAAACCCAAAACAAAAATGTTATTTATTGCAGCTTACCAATCTTTAGAGATGTGGTGACTGCATTAGTTTTCTCTTTTTAGGCTTTTTGTTCCTTTATTTTCAACTGGTTAAAGAGGAACTGCAGTCTGCTCACATAATTTGTAATAAAAACATCTTCGCCATTCTGAAGCTTCCCTCCAACCACTTTGCATATTATTTTATATATGATGTGATTCTGTACTTGCCAAATATGCTGCACAAATCTCCCTCCACTGAGTCTGGCTGCATCTATTTTAACTGAGGGCAGGCTGAAACTGATGCCTGTTCACTTCCTCCTGGATTTACACAGACACACAGAGGCACACCTCCAGCTCTGCAACTCTCATTTGTCCTCTTATGACTCACCCCCCCCCCCCTTTCCTGGCAAACTCTCACAAAAATGAGAGAGAGAGCTGTGCATGATTCCATAAGCCTTCCGCAAATGACCATACAAGAAATAGAAAGTGGGCTGTATACGGTATTTACTGCCAGTAAAAAAACATGTTTTACTATCCAAAGTTTAAACAACAAGGGCAGAAGATTCAATAGATGGAAAGATGAAAAAATGACTGAAGGTCCACTTTAAGTTAAGTTAATTTTCAACTTTCTTTAACAGACCAAGCTGTCCAACAAAACTGGCAGTTAAAGGGTTTAGGCAAACCATCTAACACTGACAATGGTAAACTTTTATTCATATATGTGAAACCTTTTTGCCAAAAATAACCAAAACCTGTTGCTGTAACTGCTTAAAACCTGTTAGTGGAGTTCAGCTTCAATTTATTAGGTAAGTTCATCTAAGTTTGCTCGTGCATTACTCTACCATCTCCACAGGCTGACAATGCTGCTGATGGGTGTCTCCCTTGTCACTCTACAGTGGAGCCACCCTAAAAGGGGATGTGTGTAACTGGCCAAATCACTGCATTAACATAAAAGAAAATAATCCTAAACTAAGAAAACAAATGCAACCACCACATTTAAAGATTGGTAAGCTAAAATATATAAAATGTTTGTTTTTTGGGGTTTACAAACCCTTTTTTAACATACCCAAAACAAATATGGTGCACATACTAAAGCAATAAAACATGTACATTAATATACATATAAATAACGAAACACAAACGCAGAAAATCAGTGCAAGCATGACACGAGTACCTAAAAATAGGATCAAAATTACTATGGAAAAGGTGATTGTAGCTTGACAGTGATATGATCACTTGAAACCATATAAAATGAATTGGAGTATAAAAAGTCTACAAAAGCAACATACTAATATAGAACGGACATAGAAACAGATATGGATTGGAGTAGTCAGACACACACAGCAGATCACAGAACATGTAACACCAACACCATAAAGGGAGAATGCATTTTACTATCCTGCAATAGCCTGACCTAATTCCTAGATACCCGGGCACACCCACATTAGAAAGGCATTGGGGGGCCCTCTGTACACATCTAACTGCATACGTTCCCAGCAGCTTGCCTGTTAACCATTAACGCATAGGGGTCTGTTTGGTTCAGTGCAAATGAAACAGCAGAAAAAGTTGAGCAGTTTCCCCTGGCAACCAATGACATTTCACTTTCAAATGAAACGGGTTATTCAATACATTGCTGCCGGCAACAGCTCAAATTTTGCTCCAGTCTTCAGAAATTAGGACCTATGCACATCATGCATTTCAATCAATTTATGACAAAGTACTATTTTTTCATTAGGTTCCTTGTTACTGCTCATTATAAGACAAAAGCAAAGTCATTTTTGTTTATATTACTTTCCTTGTTATTGCTCAGTATCAAACAAAAGCAAAGTACTGTTTTTTGTTTTGTTTTTATAATAAGTTCCTTATTGCTACTCAGTACTCAGTACTCAGTAAAATAAAAGCAATCTGCCTTTGTCTATCTTTTATATCTCTTATGTTCACCTGTTATGAGTTAAAAATGTCTTACTACACTGAATCGCCCATCTCTCTTTGCAAGCCTGGGTATCATATTGCCTCTATAATCCTGCATTATGACTTTAATTATGTGTTGGGTTAGTAATAACATATCACTTCATTGTGCTCCCTTATCCAGCAGTGGTCCATATCACAGTGCTGCGTTATGCCCACCCATCTGTATAACAATGCCTCACACTGCAGCTCAATCTGTTACCCTGCATACTATCTTAGTATATATTTCCAGCAAAGGCAGTGTAGTTCCTGGCAAAGCTTCACTTTCTTCTGTGTAGAATTTGTTATCGTTTGTAAAAAATAAATAAAAAAAAAATCAAATTATATATATATATATATATATATATATATATATATATATATAGAGTCCATAAACTGTTCCTAAAATATGTGCACAATCCATACCTAATAATAATACTAAAATAAAATAACTAAAAGCTTCTAAGCTTTTTGCTGTATTAATAGGATATTAATATAATATTCCCAGACCCCCTCCTTGCATACCCCTGAGCTGAAGAAGTGATAGAAGGTAACTTGTCAGCTTCACGCGTGCGTGCCAGTCATGTTCTTCAACCAGGACTCCTGTGATGCTCTGCCAGGCAGAGGGTTCTCCTGGTCTCCTAGGACTGATGGGAATAGAGATGGTGAGGGGTCCAGCTGCTGAGATCGAAGGTAGCAGCTAGGACTGAAAAAGGGAAATCCAATCCCCTGCAAACCCAGCCCAAATGAGAAGCAGTTTAAAATGCTCTCCCACTCTTCCTCTCCAAACCTGCCCTCTTTCTTCCCTTCCAAACCTGCCCCCCTTTCCAAACTGCTCCCATCTGGCTCCTATCACTGGCTGATGTCACTACTTTATGTTTAACCCTCAAACCACTATGGAACGTATGTATCACATCATATCCCTGACTCTGTCAGAGAAGCCAAATCCAGGTGGTCTGTGCAGGATTCAGTCATCTTCTGTATAAAGCAGTGTGTATAAGCAGAATGGAAATAAACAGCAAAGACATGGAGCAAATGCTGTCACAATCTCAATCAGAGGAGTACAAATAAAGAACCAACTGTTAGACCCCTTTCCCACTGGAGCTGCCCTGCGTTCGAGGTAAAGTGACGCTCGCCTTAGCAGCTTTATGTCACTGATTAAGCTGTGCTTTTGCGACACTTTTTGCCCGCTGGTGGGGTGCTTTCAACTCCAAAAAAGGGGTTAAAAGCTCCCGTATTGTGGCACTTCCAAAGTGCTTTTCAGGCGCTTCAGAAGCACTGCCTATTCATTGCAATGGTTAGGGGCGTTTTGTGAGTGCTGTATACAGCGCACCCAAACCACCCCAAAGATGCTGCTTGCAGGACTTTTCCTAACGTTCCGCAAGCGCACCACCCGGGTTTGAAAGCACCCATTGCAATGAATTGGAGGCAGTTTATAGGCGCTATTTATAGCGCTAAAACGCCTGAAAACTGCCTGTGTGAAAGGGGTCTTAGCATTACTAGGACTTGGACCGATGGCAAAAAAATATTATGCTGCAAAAAAATCCTGTACTTGACAAAAGAATACGAAGAGAGTAGAGCTGGCAATACACTATAGGGTTGATTTACTAAAACTGAAGAGAGAAAAATATGGTGCAGCTGTGCATGGTGGCAGCCAATCAGCGTTTAACTTGTTCAGCTTGTTCAATTAAGTTTTGACCAAAAAAAACTGGAAGCTGATTGGCTTTTATATAGAGCTGCACCAGATTTTGTATTCTCTAGTTTTAGTAAATCAACTCCTATGCAAATTTCGTCTCGTTCCTGATAAAGCAGACAAAATTTCCTTAGTGAGTGTCCCTGTCATCCGTCTCCTACCTGACATTTTTTTTCAATCGAAGGAGTTGGGCAGAAAATTATCAGCTGAACAATGGCTAAATCCAATCAGTAACAGTTACTGTTTGGACAGCTGGTGCTGGTTCAAAAAAATATTAGCCGCTGTGGCAAATTCATCCATCTTTGCTGCAAGCTGAACAAAAAGATCTAACTGTGTATGACCAGTTTAGAAATGAGATTTGTCATTGATGTGTCTGTGTCACCTCCCTGATAAGATATAAGAGCATTGTCCTGCCTACACCCATCTCCCAGCCGCCTTCTACTAGTCTACATTCTTTTTCACAGAGCAAGCGAGGAGAAACTATCTGGGAATCAGCTTCCAGGATTTCAACTTGGCAAACCTTCAACTTATTTTCACTTTTTTTGGCAGATGCTATGAAGAAAGTTTTGCAAAAGATAATAAGATCAGTATCTGAACCTAAAGAAATTGTAGAAGATAGTCGTATTTGCTCAAAATAAACTTATCAGCATCCAGTAGATCTTTACTACAGGTCTAATAATAATCCCAGTAGTATAAATTCTTAGTCTATGTCTCAGAAGAAGCTGTCAGTAGCCAAATGAACCCTACACATCTGGTTCTGCATTGCGTTGACTTGTGAGTCATTAGAAAACCGTGATATTTTTTGTGAATCTATTTTAATGAGGTATTCAGGTGACCCTGGGAACATTGACACGTTCATGGGCACACCTGTCATTAGTCAAAATAAGAAGTTGACCTCAAGGGAGTTTATTTAACTTGCTTTGCTGATGTCCATCCACATGGGATACCTGTGATAGTAGAAGAGTAGAGGTACAAATTGTCTGTTGATGACATCCAAACTTCTGTGTATGCTGAGAGCACCAGGAAAGCCAAGAACCGATAGAAAAAGTAAGCAAGAAGAGACCCAGTCATGTGGTGTCTCCTACCACAACATTCCAAATTAGGCCTCGTTCATAAGGGCTTCAACTTGAATAAAAGATGTATGTACTGCAAAGTTCATTCCAAACCCTTAACAGGGCACGCAGCCTGACTTGCCGGGAAAAGGAGGGGCAGCAAGTGTGCGCTCGCTTCTTAGGCCGGGCCATACACGTTCGAATCTCAGCCAGGTCAGCAGGAACCGGCCGAGATTTGAACTGTTAATGAGCAGGCTGAATGTACTAAGTTGATCAATCAACTTGGGTACAACCAGCTTGTCGGATACTTTTGGTATTATTGCTACTGGCTACTATAGCAGCTAGCGATAATCACTGTCTTCTCCCGGCAGGGACGGCTTGCGCTGCCCGCCCCCACTGGGAGAACACAATTGTTGATTTCCCTGTCAAAGTTGTCTGTGTTGATGGGGGAATCGTGCAAATTTCTTTCCTGCAACCCGTGATTCCAGGAAAGAAATTTGCACCGTGTTTGGCCAGCCATGCATGTTAATTGGGACAAAGACTTCAAGTTCCACACCCTTAGCCTGGTGGTCTACATGGGGGCATTGGACTTTTTGGAATCCGGAACCCTCTTTAAAAATAAGGGGGGCCGCAGATATCCACCCCCATTCTACTGTGAATTAGTGAGACATACAGTACATAGCACCCCTTGTCACTCTTTCACAAAAAAAGTTAAATAATTATACACAGACACAAAATAAAAATGCCATAAATCTATCCTCTATTTTGTATATGCTATAAATATTGCGCAAGTCAATCAATATACTCTTTTTGCGATTTTTTTTGTTTACCAAAAATATGTAGAAGCATACGTATCGGCCTAAACTGAGGAAAAAATTTGTTTTTTTGATAAAAAAATGTAGGATATTTACTATAGCAAGAAGTAAAAGATATTGTGTTTTTTTTCAAAATTGTTGCTCTTCTTTTGTTTATAGTGCAAAAAATAAGAACCACAGAGGCGATCAATTGCCACTAAAATAAAGCTCTATTTGTAGGAAAAAAAGGATGTCAATTTTGTCTTTCGGTACAGCGCCGCACGACCTGCGACGCAGTGCCAAATCGCAAAAAATGGCCTTGTCATTGAGCAGCCAAATCTTCCGAGGCTGAAGTGGTTAATGTGTATTCTTTCAAAATGATGGCAACAAGAACTGCAACCATGCCTGCTGAAAAAAGTGATGGTTGCGGTAATGTGAGTTAAGTAGATAATTAACCGTAATTATTGAAAATAAAACTGGCTTGTGTGCAGTCCCGGAGGAAACCAGATATAGAAGTATAAACTGTATTTTATACTGTTAAAGGAACCCCTAAAGATCTTCAAGCTTGCTATATTTTCTTAGGGAGTACCTAAAGGTGGACAGATGAGCAAAGTTAAATTGAAAGTGTACCTTTCAGTAATTCATACCTCCAAACTTTATTAAATGAAGGACTTCTTTCGGCAAACAATATGCAGGCAAAGGACATGTCCCTGCCTCGGCCCCAGTTACACAGACCACAGAAATTGAATATGCAGAAAATGATTGGCTAAACCACATAAGTGCTTTTTCAACCTCTATAATGGCTGTTCAAAATAACAAGTGCAATATTCTAGAGTTTGGAAAACAGTTTAGAGCAGCATAACACCTATGATAGTAAAATATTAAATTTTGTATAGAGCTGTGCACAGTAGACCAAAAAGAGGCATAGCTGAGACTGCACTACACAAGGGACAAAGGATTTGGTCCCAGGAGGATTAGTCCTTTAGTGATATTTCCTGTTTGCACATTGGATATACATATACTATTAATATGTAAAGCTCAAAGTATATCTATACTGGTATGCATCTGTTTACTTATGGGTAATGTAATATGGGAGCTGTGGTAGTTCCTGTGTGCCCAATAACTTTACAACTTGTTTACTGGGCACATATACCCCCTTCCTGCCCAGGCCAATTTTCAGCAAGGGAATCTTGAGAAAATGAAATTTTCCATAAAGAACCAGAATATTATACATGTCATTACATCTAAAGAGGCCTGGAGGTTAACCTTACAGAGACCACAGAACACAGGAAACAAATATTTTCAGCAGCACGACAAAGCTGTATACCACAATATAAAAAAAAAAAACTTTAGACAAAGTTATTTGAGAAATAAAGTCTCAAGCTGAATGGGGAAAACTCCAGGTTATGCTATGTTGAATCAGGGGAAAGAGGCAAATAGAATAAGTGGATATTGTTTAAAAGTGCACTTATTCTTTAACCTCCCTGGCGGTATGATTATTTCAGATTTTTGATGCTCAAAGCAGTACAATATTTTGTATGGAAATTTGCCTTTTTTTATTGTAGGCCTGTAATTCTTAGGAATAACACACTTAAATCTGTCCAAAAGGTATGTGAAATTATTTGTTCAGTAATGTAATCTGTAAGACCACCAGGGAGGTTAAAGCGACATTAAGACTGCTTTCACACTGAGGCGGTTTACAGGCTCTATAGTGATACAAATAGCGCCTGCATAGCACCTGTAAAGAGCCTCTCCTCTCACTCCAGTGTGAAAGCTCGAGTGCTTTCACACTGGAGCGCTGCACTTGCAGGACGGTAAAAAAAGTCCTACAAGCAGCATCTTTGTAGCACCGTAGAAGCGGTGTATACATCGCTCCTAAAACGTCCCTGCCCCTTGAAATCAAAGGGCTGCCGAACCGCCGTCAAAACGTCAGCGGTTTTAACCCTTTTTTGGCCGCTAGTGGGGATTAAAAGCACCCTGCTAGCAGCCGAATAGCGCAGCTAAAACAATGGTAAAGCGCCGCTAAAAATAGCAGCGCTTTACTACCCCAATGCCCCAGTGTGAAAGCACCCTAAAGCTTCATTAAAAAAACATACTTACCTGCTCTGTGCAGTATTTTTGCAAATAACAGCCCTGATCCTCCTCTTTTTGGGTCCTTTGCTGATGCTCCTGGCTCCTCCTCTTCAGACAGTGCCCCCAATAGCAAGCCTCTCTTCTCATTGGCTTACTAGCTGTGATTGACAGTAGCAGGAGCCAGTGGCTCCCACTTCTGTCTCTGCCAATGAGGAATGGGAGACCTGGGTGCAAATCTCAGCTCTGATGCACATTGCTGGATTGAGAGAGTGCTCAGGTGAATTGGGGTGGGGGGGGGGGGGGGGGCTGGGTGGCATTTTACTTTCATGCATAGGTTGTAACACTGTATTCAAACAAAATTGTTTATTTTATTTTTTTTGCGCTATAAACAAAAAAAGAGTAGTAATTTTGAAAAAAAAACAACAATATTTTTTTACTTTTTTGCTATAATAAATATCCAAATAAATAAATAAATGTCTCCATAAGTTTAGGCTAGATGTATTCTACATATTTTTGGTAAAAAAAAATATCGCAATAAGCATATTGATTGGTGTGCGCAAAAGTTATAGCAAAATAGGTCTTAAAGTGGCTGCCGTACAGCTACAGCGATTCACACAGGGGAGCCAACCTGCTGCCATATAATGACGGCGGCTGGTCGGCCAGGTGTTAATGTTGTCTAACTCTAGGAAACGTTTAAGCTGTATTCTTCTTACTGTAGAATAGCAAATGAGGTTCTGTTTTTTGATCAAAGAGAGTATTATCCAAATCAAGCGAAAGAGAGTCAGTTGTTGGGCGGAAAAAGTCATTTTGCGGAAGCAGTCCTTGATGTAACACCATTTTTAGTGTGGTTAGAGATAACCTGGGCTTACATGTGATCACTTTTGCAGCCCAATTGGAATAACACCTACTTAATATTTGTTACATGTTCCCATACACATAGCATAACATATGTTCCTGATTGTTAGCCACACCAGTCACAATGCTACTAGACCAGTGTAAGCCAGCAACAGTGTTCCTGATTGCTGCTACAAAAGTTAACGTGTCAACAGTCTAGTGCAGACAAGAGCGGTGTTCCTGGTCACTGCTACACCAGTGCAATGTCACCAGACCAGTGTGAACGAGCACCAGTGTTATTATTGCTCACTGCCACACTAGTACCAGTATCATCAGACCAGTGTAATCCAGCAACAGCGTTCCTGATTGCAGCCACAAAAGTCCCAGTGTCACTATATCAGTGCAGACAGGAGCAGTATTCCTGATTGCTTACCTCACCAGTCCCAGTGTCATAGACCAGTGTAAGCTGGCAACAGTGCTCCATATCACCACCACATCAGTCCCAGTGTCACCAGGCCAGTGTGAGCCAGCAACGGTGTTCCTGATCACCGTCACACCGGTTTCAATGTCACTGGATCAGTGTAAGCCAGCAAGAGTGTTCCCGATCCCCACCACAACAGTTCAAATGTCACCATACCAGTGTTAGCCGGAAACAGTTTTCCTGATTGCCACCACACCAGTGCCACTGTTGCCAAACCAGTGTAAGCCAGCTACATTGTTCCTGATTGCTGTCACATCAGTCCCAGTGTCCCAGATCATTGTAGGTCAGCAACAGTGTTTTTGATCACTAGCCACAACACTGCCAGCATAACCAGACTAGTGTAAGTCAACAATAGTGTTCCTGATTGCTTGCCACACTAGTGCCAGTGTCACTAGTCTCAGATTTTCCAAGCCAGTGAAGAAAGCATAAGTGTTCCTGATTACTGCCACATCAAACCCAGTGTCACCAGATCATTGTAGGCCATTAACAGTGTTTCTGATCTTTAGCCACACCACTACCAGCATCACCAGACTAGTGTAAGCCAGAAACAGTATTCCTGATTGCTAGTTACACCAGTGCCAGTGTCACCAGTCCAGTGCAGCCAGCAACAGGTTTCCTGATTGGTAGGCACACCAGTGCTAGTCTCACCAGTGCCAGTGTAAGCAAGCAACATGTTCTGATCACCAGTGCATTGTCGTCTCTGCCTGCCACCTAACCTGACCCTGACCTGTTTATTCACCACATTTCTGTCTGCTGCTTTGATTGATTCTCTGCCTATATACTAACTACGTCTTTGCCTGCCACTGGAACTGACCCTGGCCTGTTTATCAACCACATTTCTGCCTGTCACTTGGACTGATTCTTTGTCTCTTTGCTGACCACATCTCTGCCTGCCTCCTGAACTGACCTATCTTCATGCCCACTGACTTCATTCCTGTGAAAGATCAGTCTAGCTATTCTCTGCAGATAACAGTCCTAGAACCACAGATACTTTTTTGATCATTATTTGTTTCAGCCTCCGGTGCTTCCTGGTCAGTGAACATAGCATTGTGTATAATTCCTGGGGCAGCCATGAACCAGTAAGTTACATCTACTTGGCTTATTTGAATGGGGACTGCTGTAAATAAGATTCCCTAACCCCTCGTATAGGGGAGCTTTACAGTATTGGTTGATTTTTGTGATATGTAAGATGCAATGTCAGGTATATAATGAGTCCAAACACTGAAAAAGTCTAAGGGGAGTAGCAAAATGTGTTTTGGGGTATAAATCTAATTATACCTATACTGTGTTGGAAATATCTCATTAAGCTGAAAATTTTGCGTAAAAAATACATTTTATTTATTTTTCTACATTTTCAAAAACGTGTGGAAAAAAAACAGATCCACTATGCCTAGAAAATTCCTTAGGGTGTTTTTCTTTCAAAATGCAGTCAGTGGAATAGATGTGTTATTTATGCCCCTTGAAAACCTAAAGGTGGATTTTATCGTATTAACTGACTTTTTTGTTCTTTCTTAATTTTTCAACAACTTGTGGAAAAAATTGTCTATTCAAAAAACTCACTATAGTTCTTTAAACTACCTTTGGCTGTTTGCTTTCCAACATGTGGTAGTTTTGTTGGTGTTTTTACAGTCCAAGTTCTCCAGGATCTCAAAAGATTTGATAGATAGTCAAGAAATTAGACACGTAATTTATGCCTCTTGAAAGCCTGAAGGAGTTTCCAAGCTCCTTGGATTTTGAGCCCCGCTATGTGGATAGGTCGTGAAAAAGTCTCACATGGGTGGTATTTCCATACTCATGGGGAGTAACATTATAGGTTTTGTGGTGTAATTCTAAGTATGACCAAGATGTGCGGTAGAAAAATCTTGTTAACCTCTAGGGATCCCCGCTATAGCCGAATGATGGCTACAGCATGGACCTGCGTTGCCGGGACAACGTCTATTGACGTCGTCCTGTGCATGAGCAGCCTGCGCACCCCCTGAAGGGTGCGCACGGCGTGCTCTGTGATCAGCGAGTCTATGAGACTCGCTGGATCACAGATCGAAGTAAGGGGTTGATGATGTCAACACAGCCCATAATCAGCTATTATTTCTCCTCAAGCTGACAGCGCGAGGAGAAAGAAAAAAGCTGATCACAGGCGGCAGTGAGCGGGACTGATGTGCGATGTGCCCAGATCCTCAGTGCCCACCTGTGCCCCCATAAAAGTGCTGCCTACCAGTGCCCACCAGGGCCATCTGTCAGTGCCCAACAGCACCACCTGTCAGTGCCCACAGTGACACCTGTCAGTGCCCATAGTGCCATCTGTCAGTGCCCAGAGTACCACCTATCAGTGCCTGGACAGTGCTCCACATCAGTGCCATCTATCAGTGCCCATCAGTGTCACCTACCAGTGCCCATCAGTGCCACCTATCAGTGACACCTACCAGTGCCCATCAGTGCCACCTATCAGTGCCATCTATCAGTGGCCATCAGTGCCATCAATCAGTGGTACCTATCAGTGCCCATCTGTGCCTCCCATCCATGCCACCCATCAGGGCCCATCAGTGCCATCTTATCAGTGGCCATCAGTGCTGCCTTATCTGTGCATATTAGTGCCGTCTTAACTGTGCCTTTTAGTGCCCATCAGGGAAGCCTATCAGTGCCAACCAGGGCAGCCTATCAGTGCCCACCAGTGCCGCCTCACCAGCGCATATCAATGAAGCAGAAAAATTACCTGTTTGCAAAATTTTTATAACAAACTATTAAACATGATTTTTTTTTTAAAATTTGTTACATCATTTTTTGATTGTTTAGCAAAAAATAAAAACCTCAGCTGTGATTAAATACCACCAAAAGAACGCTCTATTTGTGGGAAAAAAATTATAAAAATGTAATTTGAGTACAGTTTTGTATGACCGCGCAATTGTCATTCAAAGTGCATTAGCACCGAAAGCTGAAAATTGGTCTGGGCAGGAGGGGGGGTTTAAGTGCCCAGTAAGCAAGTGGTTAATCAACAACTTAAAAAAAAATATATATATATATATATATATGTATTTTCTTTCTTCATATTCCAAAAAGAGGTAAAAAATATCATCTTCAAGGGACTTACCAAACCTGTGGTCATTGTTTTGGGTGTTTCTAATGTTCTGGAACTTCAGGGCCTCGAGAAATGCGATAGTTAGACCCCTTTCACACCGAGGGCATTTTGCAGGCGCTATAGCATTAGAAATAGTGCCTGCAATCTGCCCTTAACCACTTGCCGACCGCCTAACGCCGATGTACGTCGGCAGAATGGCACGGGCAGGCATAAGCACGTACATGTACGTGATTTGCCTCCCGCGGGTCGGGGGCCCTATCGGGCCCCCGCCCGGTGCCTGCGGCGGTCGGTTTTCGTTCGGGAGCGATCCCGGACGAGGGGACGGCCATTCATTCATGGCCACCCCCTCGCGATCGCTCCCGACGAATAGAAATCCCCGGTGACATCACTTCCTCTCCTGTAATGTAAACACAGGAGAGGAAGTGATGTATTCTCTCCTCCGTGTCGGTATTTTTCGTTCCGACACGGAGGAGAGCGGATCAGTGAGTTGCACCAACACATCCCACACACAGTAGAACATGCCAGGCACACTCACACCCCCCCTTTACCCCCCGATCACCCCCCCAATTACCCCTGCCCCCCAGTCACAGTGACACCAATGTCATTTTTTTTTTTTTTTTTTTTTTTTTTGCATTGGTGTCATTTGTGACTGTAATAACTGTTAGGGCAGTTAGAGTTAGCCCCCTTTAGTTCTAATGTACCCCCCTAACCCCCCCAATAAAGGTTTAACCCCGTGATCACCCCCCGTCGCCAGTGTCACTAAGGCTGGGTTCACATTGCAGCGGTTTATGAGAACGAATGTGATTCGCACCGCACTGCAGTGCAAATCACATCCGATCTCTGTGCGATTCGAGTTCAGCCATTCGCCGCACCCGCCGCACCCGCCACACCCGCCGCACCCGCCGCAAATTCGCACGGGACCCTTTTTTTGGCCCGCAGCAGAATCGGATCGCATGGGTGTTCACACCATGCGATCCGAGTTTGCAGATCGCACTGCGATATGCGAACTGATCTGGGGGTGTCAGTAACATTTCACTGACACTCCCAGCAGTTCGCATAGGGCAGTGTGAACTGCCGCCGGGAGGCATGCGATGCGGGAACCCGCCGCGGATTCGCGGCGTTTCCGCATCGCTCCAGTGTGAACCCAGCCTAATAAGCGATCATTTTTCTGATCGCCGTATTAGTGTCCCAGGTGACGCTAGTTAGGCAGGTAGGTATTTAGGTTCGCCGCAGCTTTTTATAGCGCCAGGGACCCCCATATACTACCGCATAAAGCCCCCTGATTGCCCCCTAGTTAACCCTTTCACCAGTGATCACCATATAACTGTTACAGGTGACGCTGGTTGGTTAGTTATTTTTTTATAGTTTCAGGGCACCCGCCATTTATTACCTAATAAAGGTTTAACCCCCTGATCACCCGGCGGGTGTCATTTGTGACTAATAACTGTTAGGGCAGTTAGGGTTAGCCCCCTTTAGTTCTAAGGTACCCCCCTAACCCCCCCAATAAAGGTTTAACCCCGTGATCACCCCCCGTCGCCAGTGTCACTAAGGCTGGGTTCAGATTGCAGCGGTTTGAGAACGGATGTGATTCGCACTGCAGTGCAAATCACATCCGATCTCTGTGCGATTCGAGTTCAGCCATTCGCCGCACCCGCCACACCCGCCGCACCCGCCGCAAATTCGCACGGGACCCTTTTTTTGGCCCGCAGCAGAATCGGATCGCATGGGTGTTCACACCATGCGATCCGAGTTTGCAGATCGCACTGCGATATGCGAACTGATCTGGGGGTGTCAGTAACATTTCACTGACACTCCCAGCAGTTCGCATAGGGCAGTGTGAACTGCCGCCGGGAGGCATGCGATGCGGGAACCCGCCGCGCATTCGTGGCGTTCCCGCATCGCTCCAGTGTGAACCCAGCCTAATAAGCGATCGTTTTTCTGATCGCTGTA
This sequence comes from Lithobates pipiens, assembly GCF_037356315.1. Taxonomy (NCBI): domain Eukaryota; kingdom Metazoa; phylum Chordata; class Amphibia; order Anura; family Ranidae; genus Lithobates; species Lithobates pipiens. The sequence goes on from NW_027507784.1 coordinate 128,099,930, forward strand.
TTAGTGTCACAGGTGACGCTAGTTAGGCAAGTAGGTATTTAGGTTCGCCGCAGCTTTTTATAGCGCCAGGGACCCCCATATACTACCGCATAAAGCCCCCTGATTGCCCCCTAGTTAACCCTTTCACCAGTGATCACCATATAACTGTTACAGGTGACGCTGGTTGGTTAGTTATTTTTTTATAGTTTCAGGGCACCCGCCATTTATTACCTAGTCTCACTAGTGTACCCCTAAATTTAGGGGTGTCTACTTTCCAAAATGGGGTCATTTGGGGGGGGTTTGTGCCATCTTGGCATTTTATGGCCTTCAAAACTGTAACGCCCTTAGAAAGCCTGAAGGCGGTGCTTGGTTTTCGGGGCCCCGTACGCGGCTAGGCTCCCAAAAAGTCCCACATATGTGGTATCCCCGTACTCAGGAGAAGCAGCAGAATTTATTTTGGGGTGTCATTTCACATATGCCCATGGCATGCGTGAGCAATATATCATTTAGTGACAACTTTGTGAAAAAAAAAAAAAAAAAAAAAAAGTTTGTAATTTTCCCGCAACTTGTGGCAAAATATAAAATATTCCATGGACTCAACATGCCTCTCAGCAAATAGCTTGGGGTGTCTACTTTCTAAAATGGGGTCATTTGTGGGGGTTTTGTGCCATCTTGGCATTTTATGGCCTTCAAAACTGTAATAGGTAGTGAGGAGTGAAGTCAAATATTTACGCCCTTAGAAAGCCTGAAGGCGGTGCTTGGTTTTCGGGGCCCCGTACGCGGCTAGGCTCCCAAAAAGTCCCACATATGTGGTATCCCCGTACTCAGGAGAAGCAGCAGAATTTATTTTGGGGTGTCATTTCACATATGCCCATGGCATGTGTGAGCAATATATCATTTAGTGACAACTTTGTGAAAAAAAAAAAAAAAAAAAAAAAGTTTGTAATTTTCCCGCAACTTGTGGCAAAATATAAAATATTCCATGAACTCAACATGCCTCTCAGCAAATAGCTTGGGGTGTCTACTTTCTAAAATGGGGTCATTTGTGGGGGTTTTGTGCCATCTTGGCATTTTATGGCCTTCAAAACTGTAATAGGTAGTGAGAAGTGAACTCAAAAATTTACGCCCTTAGAAAGCCTGAAGGCGGTGCTTGGTTTTCGGGGCCCCGTACGCGGCTAGGCTCCCAAAAAGTCCCACATATGTGGTATCCCCGTACTCAGGAGAAGCAGCAGAATTTATTTTGGGGTGTCATTTCACATACGCCCATAGCATGTGTGAGCAATATATCATTTAGTGACAACTTTGTGTAAAAAAAAAAAAAAAATTTTTTTTTTGTCATTATTCAATCGCTTGAGGCAAAAAAATAAAATATTCAATGGGCTCAACATGCCTCTTATCAATTTCCTTAGGGGGTCTACTTTCCAAAATGGGGTCATTTGGGGGGGTTTTGTACTGCCCTGCCATTTTAGCACCTCAAGAAATGAGATAGGCAGTCGTAAACTAAAAGCTGCGTAAATTCCAGAAAACGTACCTTAGTTTGTAGATGTGACAACTTTTGCGCAAACCAATAAATATACAATTATTGACTTTTTTTTTACCAAAGACATGTGGCTGAATACATTTTGGCCTAAATGTATGACTAAAATTGAGTTTATTGGATTTTTCTAATAACAAAAAGTAGAAAATATCATTTTTTTTCAAAATTTGCGGTCTTTTTACGTTTATATCGCAAAAAATAAAAATCGCAGAGGCAATCAAATACCATCAAAAGAAAGCTCTATTTGTGGGAAGAAAAGGACGCAAATTTTGTTTGGGTACAACATTGCATGACCGCGCAATTACCAGTTAAAGCAGCGCAGTGCCAAAGTGTAAAAAGACCTCTGGTCATTTACCAGCAAAATGGTCCGGTCTGAAAGTGGTTAAACTGCTGCTCCATTCATTCCAGTGAGAAAGCCCGAGGGCTTTGACACTGGAGCGGTGCTCTGGCAGGAGGTCAGGAAAAGTCCTGCCAGCAGCTTCTCCGGAGCGGTGAAGGAGTGGTGTGTTTACCGCACCTCCACCGCTTGAGATCAATGGAGCAGAACTGCATTACCGCCGGCAAAACGCCGCTATTGCGGCGTATTGCGAGTGGTTTTAACCCTTTCTCGGCTGCTAGCGAGACGCTGCAAATCCAACGCTGCAAATCCGATGCTGCAAATCCGACGGTAAAACGCTGCTAAAAATAGCAACGTTTTACCGCAGACGCTATGGGCGCGGCAGTGTGAAAGGGGTCTAAGTGATAGGCCCCGAACATGAACATGCCCCTTGGATTTTGGGCCCCTCTATACATCTAGGTAGGCAGCAAAAACCTCAAAAAATACATGTGGTATTACCATACTCAGGACAAGTAGAAGAATGTGTTTTGGAGTGTAACTGCAAGTATGTCCATGCTGTGCATGATAAACAACTTGTTAAAATGAAAACAATTACATTTTATTTATTCTCTTTATTTTCCAAAGAATTGTGGCAAAAAAATTACAATTTCTAAAACCTCGCTATGCCTCTTGCTAAATACTTTGAATTGTCTACTTTCCAAAAGGAGTTACTTTTGGGGTAATAGTACTGTCCTGGTATTTTAGGGTTTCCTAATGAAATAGCCAGACAGAACATTAGATTTGCTAAATTCCATAGAGTTTGTAGACTCTATAACTCTCATATAGGTTACAATACTGTATTGTATGGTAATGAAGGGAAAATCAAAGAAATAAAAAAAAAGGAAAACCAACTAAAAATGTAAGAAATATTTTTGTTTAAATTATGTTTTTATGTACAGTATGCTTTGCAAATGGAACACATATCAAACTTAACGTGGGGGTTTCACAAACTTGACTGCAACATTCACTTTAAGGCAAGGTCCCTACATGTACAAAGACATTCAATGTGGTTATTTAACAAGCCTTACTGAATAAATGATACCTGACCAGAGCGACCACTGCTGGGTTGAAAATCAATTGAAGATGCTTCTTTCTATGATCATTATGTGTACAGTTTTACTGTCCCGCTTTTCCTTTGTAATACAAAAAGTAGAAGATTAACACAGCTAGTGCCCATTACATGAAATTTGATGGTACAGTAAATGGTGAGTTGCATCATATACTAAAACCATGTGCAATAACTGAAGCATAGCAGAGAGGAAAGTGTGGATTGTAGCTGTGGGTATTAGTAAGTGGAACCATATGATGATCAGCTGTGAAGCAATTGACAAGTTCAAGGACATCTAAAAGTAAAGTTGTGTATCTTTCAGAACCATGTTCAATGTACATCATAAAATATACCACAAATAAAGAGATCACAAACTTACTATGGGGCAGTAACAGCTTTAGAGTGTAAAAAAAAACTATATCCTTATTCTTCAAAATAATTCATACTAATTAATGGTCCTCTAATCAATTTTTTATGATTTATTTTCTTGCTGTGTTTTTCTGCCTCCTTGTAATGTCCTCCATGAGCTCCAGAACCTCTGATATTCAGACATTTCTGTCTGTTTGTAATGAGCAGTACACATTAGTTGCATTGATATGCACTGCTCTATACACACTACAAATCACACAGTCCGTAGTCTGCAGCTCCTAGTCCATCTTGGAAGTAAGAAAGAGAGGGTTTGCTATGTTCCTACATACAGTGAGGCCATGGAGAACAGAGGCAGCTCCCCTCTAAGGCTAGATTAACACCTATGCAACCATTGCTGTGCGGCCTTGACTTGTTGGGCTTACCGGTTACCTTCTCTTGGCCCACTCCTCCGCGTCTAGGGGTTCCCAGGGTTGATACCCAACGACTTGTACACTGACACAGATAAAGTCCTTTCAAAAAGGTTTATTTTGCAGTAGAACTTTCACAACACAGTCTCTTAGGGAACAGAGGGCACGGGTGAAGAACTAAGGTACCTTGAACTGCAGGTTTAACAAAGTCTCTAAATCCACCCAGAGTGTAGCCACTCGCAGCTGGGTACTTCAAGGCTGAACAGATCTCTAGCCAGAGATCATGGCAGTCAGCACATTGACTCAAAACTTGAACAGTGAACTGAGGGTGAACAGGAACCTTTTTCCACCATACCTGGAACGTATCCCGCTTCCTCAATGGTACTGGAAAAGTGTGAATTTGTCAATGTCCTTCTCAACTCAGTAACCAGGCAGTTCTCAGGATGCCACTTGCCGGCCCTCCTCCGAAGAGTCCTCCTCCGGTCATTTCCACGAGTTGCGGTGTCCCTCCAAGCCGAGAGCACACCCGGACACTTTGAATCCTCCCTCAGTTACAGCACCTTGGACCAGCTGGTTCCGAGACTCGGGAACAGACAGATCCCTACCCCAGACCAGAAAGGTCTATCAGGGGCCACTGACAGGAACCTGCTGCGGGGTATCGGACACCCCGTGACCGGGACCCCTCGCGGGGCTACCCCGGTCCTGGAACCAGAACAGACCACATGGGTCTCACGGACAACTCCGGAACCTCGAACACGTGATTCACACCTGTTTAAGTACCCCCTCCCAGACTCCTCAGCGGGCCCAGGCACTCCCGCTGATTGGCTCAGAGAGGGCCATACTCAAACATCCAACTTTCAAATACACAATTAACACTCAGAACCTTATTGCCTGAGGCAAAAAACTAAATTTACAATGCGTGTGACATTTGATCCCAAATGTCATCCGCTACAGTGCTTTTTGCATTTTGCAGATTTGCACTACAGTCCATTTAACATGGTTTCCTATGGAACACGTTCTGCAAAATGCAAAAAGCACTAAAAATGCATAGGTGTGAATCAAGCCTAACAGAAAGTTAGATCACAGTAAAAAAAAAAAAATTTTGAAATTTTTCGAAAGACTCAGAGCAATATAAAAGGTTTTACATAAATGAATAAAAGCTGATCATTGTAAGTACCCCTATCAATGGTAAATGGTTTGTCTCTACATACTAACTGCTACCTCTGCAGAACAACTTGTTCTGTTTAAAAACCAACTAGATCGACAGGTGAAAATAAAGGAGGGAGAGTCTAAAAAAAAAAAAAAAAAAAATCAATGCAGCAACCACACCTAAGAATTGGTAAGCCCAGATATAATACATGTTTGCTTTTGAATTTAATACTGATTTAATATTACACATCTGCATATATTATTTTTAGTATCACTTTAGATTTCTTTCAACACCAACATATATATAGGTTGGCTGGAAACTGGCAATCAGGTAAAGTGGAAATTAAAAAAAAACAAAAACATTTTTTTCTTACCTCATTTCGCTGTTTGATGTGAGCTTACTGTATTTTTGCTGTTCTATGAGTACTGTCAGGGCAAAATAAAAGATAGATGCAGACTATCCATCCCAGCAATTCATGCCCATTTTCCCAATGTTTTGTCCCTTTAAACATGTTGCAAGTACAAAAAAATACCTGTTGATATGGTCAGAAATTCAATGAGCTCCTAATTTTCTATGGTGAGTTGACAATGAGTCCTCTGCTGCACTGAACTATAAAGCTGTGTGATCATCCCTACCTGTGGTCTTCTCTACTGGACTGGAGATCATCTCACTCTTATTGAAATGATAAAAGTGTCAGTATTATTGACCAGGCCCCTCCCTTTCATTTGCTTTTCTATCCTTTCTTTTGTTTTGCAATCATGCCTGATCTATTAAAGTAGAAGAGTAAAGATTATCTGACAAATATGTGTCACGCAAGAAAACACTTGGCAAAATGAAAGTCTTACACACTGCTCTCACTAGGGGTAACAGCTAAACTAGATCTAGAATAGAACTAGAACATCACTTTTGTTTATTTTTTAGAGAAAAGTGGAAGTTCTGCATAAGGACTCCTAACCCCCTTACATGCCACATTTGGCATGTCAATTTTTTTGGGTGGGAGTGGGTTACCTAGTTTGAACAGGTACCCAGCTCCCACTTCTACTCAGGGCGCCTAGGCGACTCGAGTGGAAGTTCTCCTCTCCCCCTCCCTCCCCGCAATCTTTTGGGTAATGTCACAGGTCCCAGCAGATTTCACGGCCATTGGCGAGGCGCAACGCGACTCACACATGCGCAGTGTGCACCTGGCTGTGAAGCCGCAGCTGGGTGTCCAGACGTGTGATTCCAGCGCCGGGGAAAGGCGAGGGAGAAAACCAAGGGTTCGGGCGGCCACATCACTGGATCGTGGGATAGCGGAGTATGTGTTTATTAGCTGCTGACTTTTAATAAACACAATAATGTCTGGAACTTTGCTTTTATTAAAAAATCAAGATGTGACCAGTTCAGCAGGGACCTGCCGAATTTCAATCCATGTATGGGGAGATTGATTGTACCCAAGTCAATCAAAGGGTACAACCAGCCTGTCGGATTTTTTACATGGGATTGCTGCTGGCGGCTGTAGCCAATAGCAGTAGTCTTTGTGTTCTGTAGACCAGGAAGGGTCCACGCGAAGCCACCCCCAACCATCCGGCAGGACACAATAGTGCTGTGGGAGGCATACACAGTCAGTGTTGATGGGAGAATTTTGTGATTTTCCTTCCTTCCTCCCATAGTGGTAGGAAAGAAAACTGAGTCATCTATGGCCTCCTTTAGGGTCCTTGCTGTAAAGGTATCTGAATTAAATATTTGGTCTTTCTTCAACACTGCATCTCTCAAATCTCATGTATAATCCAAATTAGCTATTCCCTGATAGGATCAGGGCCTGTGCTGTGATGCTTATGCAAATAAGTGAATAGATGATACAGACCTACTCAGTCCTGGCTAAATCATGACACACTGCTTATTGGCCATACTAATGAGCCCTTGCTCCCGTGTTTTACATCACCCACCAGATTCTCCCCTCTCTTGCCACTGACATATATTGACCAAGCTCTTTTGCTGAAAAAACACTCCAGGGATCTCATCTCCCTCAAAAGCTACTTGAGGCTTCCTTCTACAGACACTTTTGTGCATCACCTCCTTAACTCAATGAGGCAGTGCATCATAGCCAAAAGGGCTCTCGCCCATGTACATTCCATTAATACATGAAAAGTGATTTACAGACTTCTGCTTCAGCACTGGCTGCTTAGCAATGCCCTGCAATGGGCTCTTCCTTTAAAGAAGTAGGCATGCTCACCCTCTTTTGCCACACTGCTTTCTCTTCCTTAGGCCATCAGAATCTGTTAGATTACCATGGGAATCTGACACCACAACCCCCCTGGTCTTACTCTGCTCCCTGGTGTCATTGTCCTCACTAATGTAAGTTGTACTGCAGAGACAGAGTTTTTTTTCACCCCTTACATACATTCACCCCAAAGAAGTGTTCTTGTGTGTTCTAGGTTTTCAAATTGAGCTAAATATACTACTCTTTGTAAACACACTTAAAGCGGAGTTCCACTCAAAAGTGGAACTTCCGCTTGTTCGTCTCCTCCCCCCCTCTGGTACCATATTTGGCACCTTTCAGGGGAGAGGGGGGAACGGAGACCTGTTTTTGGTCCCCTTCCCCACTTCCCGGGAGACAGGGCCGCGGCGCCGTCCCTCGGAAGTTCAGCTCCCCTCCTCCTTCCTCCGCCACTGGGCCAATTAGAAAGCATAGCGTGCTTCCTGCATGCTCATTAGGGAACCGGCTGTGAACATGAAAGGCTTCACTGCTGGGTTTCCTTACCTGCAATGGCAGTGGCTGCACCTGACAGCCAATCCGAATATATAGGCTCCCTGGTCAGGTAAATGTCCTAATATAAAAAATTAGCAGCTGAAGTATTTGTAGCTGCTGACATTTAATTTTTCATGGGGGTGGGTAGACCTCCTCTTTAATACAGACTGCAGATCTTTTAACCTTTCAACACTTAACTGTATATTATTTCACAATGTTGCACAGGAAATAAGACCACATGCACAGTTTTCCCAGCAGGATATGTAATTTTGTTATTGCATGAGTGCAGTAGTGAAGCAGTTAACTCGAAAAGAATACTGCAGATGATCGTAAATTGTTATACAATAATTTCATCTCTGGATGAGTCATAAAGTCCAGGTCCTCCTGAAGTCCATTATTCTTCTGAAGACAGAAGATAGATTGGAATTTTCTGCCCGCCCTCATTGTCTCCTCCAGTCCTCCTCCATGGTCTCAGTTTCCATCCACAAGGTTTTTGCCTCTGGCTGATGTCCAAGAGCCAGCTGCAAAACATCAGCTTGACACATGGAGAAAGCAGGAGGGTGAAGGAAGATAGCTGGACCCTAAGGAGGAACTTCAGGTTTTTAAAGTCTGTTACATGAGAGATACTCTGCCCCTCTATGTGAAATTTCCTCTTGCAAAACCTTTCCACAGCTGGCTATGTTTACTGTTTTTTTTACTAGGTGTATAATGGTGGTACCTCCAGGAAACTGAACTCTGATAATTAATGTAATCATCAGTCCCCAACCTAAAGCATTGGGAGTCCCTTTCCTGGTCCCCAGCACTTCCACACTCTGTTTTCTCCGTACAGAGAAAAGAAACAGACACTGAAAGGATAAGCACAAGAAATAAATATTATCACATATTATATTAACTATCCCATTGTTTATTAGTTCTATCTTTCAGTGAAATTATTCAGGGTTTTTCTTGGATAGCACAGCACTGTATGTTATTTACTTACTAAGTCCTTATAATCTTCTGACTTTTACACATAAATCTGACATCTCCTGCTCATCCATTCTTTCTTATCGCCTTTCAAAGATTCACAGTTTCCAAAATTCTTTTTAACAGTAAAACAACTTTCCTACATCATTAGCCAGTTTTAAATCCAGGTTTTAAAGATATAATCATCAAATGTTATGTCTGTCCAAATTTTTTTTTATGTGGTAATAATCTTCCAGTTAATATAACTCATGTGTACTTACAGTATACATCGTTAACAACTAAATTAGACCAAACTCATAAAGCTACAGCTATGCAGTTAAAAAAGAATTATCACAGCTTTTTTTTCATATAAGGCTGGGTTCACACTATTGCAATTTGATTATGGGTTTCTCTATGGAGCTGGTTCAGACATCTCCAGAACGGCTCAGGTGTGAATTGCACAGGAGTCCTGTGCATCTTCTGGTCCATTTCAGGTCTGATTTCAGCCAAAAATTGGGACTGAAATCAGACCTGAAACTGGGACGCATCGGACCCCTGCTGTGTGCCGCTCCATGCTTCAGTGTGAACCCAGCCTCAGAGTTCCTTACAAAGCACATGTAGTACCTTGTCCCATTTCCCTAATGCCCTGTAACTCTAGGCCCTTGTACACACAGTCGGACATTCCAACGGAAAATGTCCGATCAGACCGTGTTGTCGGATAATCTGACTGTGTGGGGGCTCCATCGGACTGTTTCCGTCGGACAATATCCGACGGACAAAGTTTTAGAGCTGGCCTATAAAACTTTCCGACAACATGATCCGATCGGACTTTGTCCGATTGTTTGTAGAGAATTCCGATCGAACAAAGTGCCACGCATGCTCAGATCAAATTCCTAGACCAAAGCTATTGGCTACTAGCCTGAACGTAGTCCCGTCGTAACGAAATAACGTCATCACGTTCTGAACGATCAGATTTTCCGACAATTTTGTCCGACCGTGTGTATGCAACATTGTCCGACCGTGTGTACAAGGGCTAGCAGTGTTGCTGGACAGGGCGCTCCTCCTTGGCACATGGCCTCTCAACTCCAAAGCTACCAATGGCTACTTTGATTGTGAACACCTGTCTCTGGCTCCAGGCACTTGCCCGAAGCAAGCGTTGGCACACCAAATGCCAAGGAACAGAAGGATGACATGTACCACCTTCTTTTACATTCTTCTTTACAGTGCTTGCCTTGGGCAAGTGCTGGGACCCAAGACAGGCCCTACAAAGCAAAGCAACTTTCTTCTTGCTAGCTGCAGTGTCAGATGGCTGTGCACCAAGGGGGAGTATCCTGGCCGACATTACAACCAGTTGGTGCCCCATCTTTGTTGTCAGTGGGAGGAATAGTGTTTCATTATCTATATCAGTGGGAGGGATTAGGACCTCTTATTGGAGTCAGTAGAAGGAAATGTCCCCATTCTTGGTGTCGGGGGGGGGGGGGGGGGAATAGTGCCACGTAATAATGCTCAATTTTTGGTGTCAGACATAGGAATAGTGCCTTGTATCAGTGGAGGAATAGTGCCCCAAAGGCCAAATAAAGGCAAGCAAAGAGCTCCATCCAGGTCCATGGGTCACAGTTTGGAGACCATTGGCCTACAACATTAATGGTTTACCTCTACCCTTCCAGTTCTTGAAGCTACAAGCGACAATATAACCAACTAGAAACACTACAGTAGTTGGAGGGCCCCAGGTTTCCTGTAAGCCTTTTTATACTGTGCGCCACACTCATAGATTCTTCATTTGATTATTAAACTGTCCTTAAACTGTCCTTAAACTGTCCTTGGTAGATAATTGGTTAATTTTACTAATGGAAGATGTTTGTAAGTAATTTGTTTAATTTACTGTATAAGTTTGGTATCTGGGGACAGTTCAAGCAGGAAGTCAAGCTCAGCCAAAATCTTGAATTCTGCATTCCCACCCCCACCTCCCCTCCTTCTTGGGATTTCATAAGTATTGTTTTATGACAGCACTCTATATTTTCTTTAAGGCTATTTTGTGCTTTGGAGACTCTGGAAGATCAACCAATAGTAAAAGACACACTCCAGTCAGAACTGAAAATCAAGATTTGACATGCATGCACAGTACAAAGCACTGTTGACAGATATGTTGTAACATTACATGGAGGTATGAGAAAGGGAAAGCAAAATACTAACAGATTAAATAGTGGCAATATGAACTAGAAATGTAATCAAAAGTGAAACTTCAGCAAAACATTTTTATTGTGTATGGGTAAAGTTGGGAAGTAGAATTTAGGCTAGGTTATGGTTGGTGTCTGTTTCTTTACAGGCAGCAGAGAGATTCTCCCTTACTTTCTATTGAGACATTACATCAGGAGGTGACGAACAGGGACAGCAATAAAAAACCTGACAGAGCTTCAAACCCTTCCCACTTTATTTAAAGCTGATTTGTCTGGAGTTTTTATCTTAAATAGAGCAGAATTGTAATTGCTTAGCTACATGTTCAGTTTAACTGTCCATGTTACTTTCTATGCAGAACCAGATTGTGTCTCCTCATGGATGTGCATTCCCATGGGGCAAACATCAATCTAGCAAACACTCTGGGTTTTTTTTTTTTTACTCAATCCAATGTCAAATGAGGCGACAGCTTTTAAAAACAGATATCAGGCTATAATAATATCAATTCTCACAGTTATAGGACCAGTAGGAGGAATGTATGACTACTAGAGCTTAGACCAGGGGTCTCTAAACTGCAACTCAAAGGCAAAGAGGGGACTTTCATAGGCACTCTGATGCAAAGGGGACTCTGATGGGAACAAGTTTATTTGGAATTTCTTATCAAGCGGATTACAAAAACCTCAAAGTAAAACTTATTCATTTAAGAGATGTTGTTGCCCTGCCCATGTTTCTATGTTAAAAGTTTTAATGGTGATTAAGATTTTTATTATGGATAATAAAGTTCTATTAATAATGGGTGCTGCTTATATCTCTTCTTCTTTATCTTCCACTGTCATATGAGAAAATAAAGTGTTTGGTGTGCAGATGGAGCTTTTGCCGATAAGCAGTGCAGAGGATTTTTCTGATTTGAGTGCATCTGATCTCTTTCTATATATGTGGTCTAATTTTCTGGCGAGCAGTTTTTTGCGTGAAGTGTGAAGATGCACGTGGTGCAACTCAAGAACAAAAGATGATAATTGGATGGAAATTATATTCATTTGGACTGTTTTACTTATACACTGCTGTGTTTTTTTGTCTATTATTGTCACAGGTTCATATGTATTATTGATTTCTGATATAAGACTAGAACCCCGTTTGTTATGTTATTAGTAGAGCGCTGCACAGTAAATTATATATATATATATATATATATATATATACAGTATATATATATATATATATATACATACATACATACATACATACATACATACACTTAACTGTGGCCCTTATACTGAAAAGTTTGGAAACCCTTGATTTAGACTATAAATGTGGTCCTTCCCCTGTATTAAATGCAGGGTTGTAAAAAACAAATAAATCACAGTCACCCATGTGGATGCAGGCTCTATGCAGGTGTCCCCACCGGCTCTAAGAACATGAACTGAGTGACCGCATGACTGCTGATTGCTCAGTACTTGATCTTCACTGATCAAAAAGCTAGTGACTGTCAGTCATTGGTTCTCGGCTCTTCCCCTTCAGTGCTCACTGGAGCACCGGGCTGTGCAGGGGGTGGAAACAGTTGATTCAGGCTCTCAGCGGCAGCCAGCAGAGCAGGGCCTGGACAGAAAGATCTGGCAATACTTCTCCTTTAAGTAACTATTAACTAAATAGCCACTAATACAGAAAGGGATTTCATTCCTGCCATAATACAAGACAGGTCAGCTGGCAGATCAGCTGGCAAAGCCTTTAGCTATCCTACCACAACATGTATTTTCATCATACTTTTATTTATTAGTATTATTATTATATGCATTCTACTCTGATTCACCCTTTTCAGCCAGTTCAGAGATGCACTTTAAAATATATGCACATTATGCAGTATTCACCATGTGAGTTCATAACATATGCTTGTTCTGTTTCTCACTGTGTACTAGATGCTATAGTGTCACATTTTTTCTAAGGTAGGATTTGTGAATTATGGTCATAAAAGTGGTATAAAAGGTTCGGCTTTTAAAAAAAAAAAACATGTCATACTCACCTGTTCTGTGCAGCGGTTTTGCACAGAGTAGACCTGATCCTATTTTTCTCCTCTGGTCCCCCACCAATGTTCCTGGTTCCTCCCCCTTGATCAGTGCCCCCAATAGCAAGCCACTTTCTATGGGGGCACTGGTGTGTGCTTGGTCCTGAGCCCTGCTCTCTCTGCATTGGCTTAATGGGATAGCCGAGGCTCTCGTGCACACTCGTGCTGGATCAAGAGGGGGCTCAGGCGAGTATTAGGGGGGCTGTAGGGGGTGAAAACACATATAAAATACATGAAAGTAGAAAACCTTCAGCCTTTACAATCATTTTAAAGATAAATCCAAGCAAACAGCTAAATACACTCTTGAAATTATATTTTAGCAAACTGTTCTGCTTACCAAAGACAGAAATCTCAACCTTGGGGGAAGCTTACCAGGGTGATCAAGTAGCAATGCACAAATCAAATCATAGCCATAATTAGTGTGGCTAATTTGAATAAAGAGACTTACTTTATTGTATACATGCTTCAATTCCCTGATAATGATTTCCCAATGCAAACCATTCTTCTAATGACCATAGCTCTGAACATACAAGGCTTACCAAAACCTCTTGTTCACGGGATAAATGCTCTAGGCTCCATCTTCACCAGCAGTGGCACAGGAACACAATTAGCGGCGCATTGTCAGAAACGCTTGCGCAGAGATACAATCAATACAGATGGGTTAAAGCTGAACTTAGGAAAAAAAATATGGTTGCATGATAGTATTAAAATCATGTTTCTGCAAGCTGACTACAACACATAGCGCTGGATTTCCAGGTTCTGCAGGGATGAATGATGCAATAAAGATAGTGAAAGGTTCTATTTGCATCCCTACCCCCTCCTCTCTAGTCACACATTCACAAATATAATATTCTTTTTGCAAAATACAAGGTGTTCTATGTAGGGAGGGAGAGGGGGAAAGTGGAGGGGATTTCATATGATCTTTCTTCTTCAACTTTAAAATTATCAGTCATTTATTTGTGTAAATTCTCTTTTTCTGTCATGAATGGAGAGACTAGGTCAGCCTTTCTCAACCTTTTCAATATGGGGGAATCCTTGAAATAACTTTCAGGTGTCAGCGAACCCGTGCTAATAATGACTATATCTACAACTCATGATACATTAGTATGATGGTCAGTGGGAAGAATGTGCCTTACATTTGTGGTCATTGGGAAGAATTACCACCTTACAGATAGCTAAAAAGATCAAGGGTGTCAGTGGGAACTTATCTGAGAGGCAGAAACTGCTCATTGCTCGAGGAACCTCTGGCAACCTCTGGAGGATCCCTAGGGTTTCATGGAACTCCGGTTGAGAAACCCTGGACTAGGTGAATGGAATTAGCCCCAGCCCTGTGCAGTTGTTCAGTGGTAACCTACCTTCATAAAATTTTCCCTCTATGTACTGCCATTTTCTCTTGACTGACAGGAGATCACCTGACACTCATTACCAGCTTAACTGCTGGGTGCTGGAGCACGAATAGCATTTTATAACTTATCTTCTAAAAATGGGGAGATGTTTGCAAAAGACCACCCCAAAATACTGAATGACTCCCGAGTTTCCCAGAAGGCTTCGCAGCTCTATAAAGAATTCTCTGCCCAAATAGACTTGAGTTTTAAACAGCCTGGCCCAGCAGAGCATGTCCAGTTACCTGACTTTTCTTTACTGCAGTAAAGCAACATAACCAAGGCATCTGCCTGCCCCCAGGCTGTGACTGGACAAAAAAAGAGACGGCAACAATCCAATGAGGTCTTCTCTCTGCTTTATCCTCATGTCAGTATGTTTGTTGTCAGCAAATATAAATGCAGGATACTGGCTTGGCTCCAATTATTGTGCCTCCCTCTTCCAAGTGTCGCTGCACAGGAAATTGCAAAAAACTGAAATCAGGTTCAATTCAAGTACCCATATAATTTATAATAAATACATAACTGCATTCATTGGTGTTTTTTTAGATGTATACTTGAAGTTCAGCTTTAACCACTTAAGGACCGCTTCATGCCGATGTATGTTGGCAGAATGGCACAGCTGGGCACAAGCAGGTACCTGTACGTTGCTCTTTAAGTGCCCAAGCCGTGGGTTGGGAGCGAGCCGCCGCTGGCGCGCTCCCGACCCGGTCCTGAGCTCCGTGACCATGGCCACGGGACCAGCGGACCCGATCGCTGCTGGTGTCCCGCAATCGTGTCACAGAGCTGAAGAATGAGGAGAGGTCTGTGTAAACAAACCTCTCCCCGTGCTTCCTACTGTGGCTGTCATCGATCGTCTGTTCCCTGATAAAGGGAAAGACGATCAGTGACGTCACACGCCAGGCCATGCCCCTCTACAATAAAACAAAACATAACGTCATACATAACCCCTCCTCGCCCCCTAGTGGTTAACTCCTTCACTGCCAGTGTCATTTACACAGCAATCAGTGCACTTAAATAGCAAAAATGTGTCAAAAATGTCCGATGTGTCCGCCATAATGTCGCAGGCACTGTTAGACCCCCTGGCTGCAGCTGCCTCTCTCTCACTAGCCCTTTTGGCTACTTACCACAGTCCTCCCAGACTGTCACACTCACCAGCCACCCAGTTGACTTCTCCAGCAAGGCCCTTAGTTATAAACACAGCAAGCATCTTGAATGATTACAGTTCCTTCCAAATAAGGATTGGCAGCAAAGGGTTAAGTGTATTGGTGAAGGGTAGGGATGAGCTTCGTGTTCGAGTCGAACATACGTTCGACTCGAACATCGGCTGTTCATCCGTTCAGCGAAGTCCGAACATTTTGGTCCGTTCGCGCCAAATTCGTGTGGCGCTCAAGGCCCACAATGCACTGCGATGGCGCAGTGCATTGCTGGCTCATGATTGGCCAAGCATGCACTGTGACCCCGCATGCTTGGCCAATCGCAGCACCAGCAGCGAGGAGAGCCATGATTGGTCACAGGCAGGATGCCTGTGGCCAATCATAGCTCAGGCTGTGTAGTGCACGCCCCACACTATATAAGGCCGCCAGCGCGGCGGCCTTGTGTAGTGTGTTGGCGTCTGAAGCAGTGGGTGTTCTGTGTACCTTCAACACAGTACACACCGATCGTTTTCGGCCGATTTTCGATCTTGCTGTTGTGTAGTGGTTGTTGTCTGCGTGCCCTGACCGCAGTATACACCGCTATATTCACCTCACCTATATAGCTAGTGATCTATCTTTTATAATAGAGCTTGCAGTCAGTAGTGTTAGGAGCTTGTGCGTGCTGTCTGCATGCTCTGTACCCAGTACATACCGCTATATCCACCTACCGTATATACTCGAGTATAGGCCGACCCGAATATAAGCCGAGGCCCCCAATTTACCCCCAAAAAAACTGGCAAACTTATTGACTCGTGTATAAGCCGAGGGTGAGACATGCCTGTCCATCCCTGTGTGTGTGTCCGTCCATCCCTGTGTGTCCGTCCATCCCTGTGTGTCCGTCCATCCCTGTGTGTCCGTCCATCCCTGTGTGTCCGTCCATCCATCCCTGTGTGTGTGTGTGTCCATCCATCCATCCATCCCTGTGTGTGTGTGTCTCCATCCATCCATCCATCCATCCCTGTGTGTGTGTGTCTCCATCCATCCATCCATCCATCCATCCCTGTGTGTGTGTGTCTCCATCCATCCATCCCTGTGTGTGTCTCCATCCATGTGTGTGTGTGTGTGTGTGTGTGTGTGTGTGTGTGTGTGTGTGTGTGTGTGTGTGTGTGTGTGTGTGTGTGTGTGTGTGTGTGTCCAGCCTACCTTTGTCCCGAGCCTCCGTCCCGTGCCTTGCCTCCTTGCCTCCGTCCCGTGCCGTGCCTTGCCTCCTTGCATCCGTCCCGTGTCGTGCCTTGCCTTGCCCCCGTCCCGTCCCGTCCCGTGCCGTGCCGTCCCGTGCCCTCTTCGTCGGCGGCCATTGTAAAGTTCAAAAGCTGCGCCGCCGCCTTCGCCTGTGATAGGCGGAACACTGAATTTCCCAGCAGCCTGTGTTCCGCCTATCACAGACGTCGTATCATCCTCGTCCGTAGTACGAGGATGATACGACGTCCGTGATAGGCGGAACACAGGCTGCTGGGAAATTCAGTGTTCCGCCTATCACAGGCGAAGGCGGAGCCGGAGGCGCGGCTTTTGAATAGAATGGCCGCTGTCTGTCTGCTCGACACGCTGATCGAGCGGGCAGACAGCGATGACTCGAGTATAAGCCGAGGGGGGCACTTTCAGCCTCAAAAAAGAGGCTGAAAATCTCGGCTTATACTCGAGTATATACGGTATATAGCTGTTCTCTATTTGAGCCCACTTGCCATCTGCAGGAGTTATTGGAAGTTGTGTGTGCCTCCAGCACAGCACAGTATACATCTGTATATACCCCTTTATCTCTGGTGTTCTATAATAAAGGCATCTGCAGGAGTTAGTGGGTGTTCTGTGTACCTTCAACACAGTACACACCGATCGTTTTCGGACGATTTTCGATCTTGCTGTTGTGTAGTGGTTGTTGTCTGCGTGCCCTGACCGCAGTATACACCGCTATATTCACCTCACCTATATAGCTAGTGATCTATCTTTTATAATAGAGCTTGCAGTCAGTAGTGTTTGGAGCTTGTGCGTGCTGTCTGCGTGCTCTGTACCCAGTACACACCGCTATATCCACCTACATAGCTCTTCTCTATTTGAGACCACTTGCCATCTGCAGGAGTTATTGGAAGTTGTGTGTGCCTACCAGCACAGCACAGTATACATCTGTATATACCCCTTTATCTCTGGTGTTCTATAATAAAGGCATCTGCAGGAGTTAGTGGGTGTTGTGTGCCTCTAGCACAATACACACTACCCAACTGCTTTTTTACCCAACTCCCTTCAGGCCATTACCATGTCTGGAAGGCCAGCAAGGAGAGGCAGACAGGCGCGAGCCGATAAAAGAGGGCAAGCAGGCTCTGTGTCTAGAGACATGCCAACGACTTGGTAGAGTGGATGACCAAGCCCTCTTCATCCTCCTCATCCTCTCTCACCCAGTCTCAGGGTACTAGCAAAGCAGCTGCCAACGCATCGTCTTCCCTCCTCTCAATGTCATCATCAGTGACTCCTTCCCTAGACCCACCATGTCCTCCTGAGGAGTCTCCTGAACTCTTTGAGCACAGTGTTGGGTACATGCTCCAGGAGGATGCCCAGTGTTTTGTGGGCTCTGATGATGACACTCAGCTAGAGGAAGGCAGTAGCGTGAGCGCAGAGAGAGGGGATGCTCAAGAAGGACAGCAATCTGGCAGTCATGTTCCACAAGCTGCAGCATACTGCCAGGTTTGCTACAGCGATGAAGAGGGAGGGGATGATGAGGACACTGACTCCACGTGGGTGCCTGGAAGGAGAGAGGAGGAGGAGGAGGAGGCACATGTCCAACGAGGCAGGATGCCCTCCGGGGGCCAGCTTAGGGGCAGCACACCGACTGAATCACACCGCTGAGCTCCACCTGTGCAGGGCGCTGCCTCTGCGCGTTATTCTAAAAGTTCTTTGGTGTGGGCCTTTTTTGAGACGAGTGCATCAGATCGCACCGCTGCTATTTGCAACATATGTCTCAAGCGTATCTCGCGTGGCCAAAACATCAGCCGCTTGGGCACCACATGCTTGACCAGACATATGTTGACCTGCCATGCAGCTCGTTGGCAAGCGTACCTCAAAGACCCACACCAAAGAACAAAACGGACCTCTCCTTGCTCCTCATCAGCTGGCATCTCCAACCCCACTAGACCTTCAGTCCTCTCTGAAACCTGCTCTGAGAGGAATGAAGGTGTAGAATTAGGTGTGTCACAGCCAAGTGCTTCCGGGAACTCTGCTAGCGGTACACCCACGTCCGATTATAGCAGGCAAATGTCCCTGCCCCAGCTGCTGGACCGGCGAAAGAAGTTCACTCCCAGCCATCCACATGCCCAGCGGTTGAATGCTAGCTTGGCTAAATTGCTAGCACTTCAACTGCTGCCTTTTCAGTTGGTAGACTCGGCCCCCTTCCGTGAGTTTGTACAATGTGTGGTTCCTCAGTGGCAGGTCCCCAAACGCCACTTTTTCTCACGGAAGGCGATTCCGGCTCTCTACCGGCATGTGGAAGGCAATGTCCTTGCCTCGCTGGACAGGGCGGTCAGCGGTAAGGTGCATATTACTGCTGACTCATGGTCCAGCAGGCATGGACAGGGACGTTACCTGTCTTTCACGGCCCATTGGGTCACTCTTCTGGCAGCTGGGAAGGATGCAGGACAAGGTGCAGTAGTGTTGGAGGTTGTTCCGCCACCATGCCTCCAAAATGCTACTATTGGTTGTGACACACCTCTCTCCTCCACCCCCTCCTCTTCTTCTTCCTCCATGGCCTCTTCCAGTGCTCTGTCCTCAGAACCAGCGGTGCTTCGTAGGCGTTCCAGGGGCTACGCAAGTACACAGGCAAAACGATGCCATGCCGTGCTTGCGCTGGTTTGTTTGGGGGACAGGAGTCACACTGGGGCGGATGTTTTGTCAGCTCTGCAGGGGCAGGCCGAGAGGTGGTTGACGCCATGCCAGCTTAAGCCAGGAATGGTGGTTTGTGACAATGGCACCAACCTCCTCTCCGCCCTCCGACAGGGACAACTGACTCATGTGCCCTGTGTAGCTCACGTCCTTAACCTGGTGGTGCAGCGGTTCTTGGGCAGGTACCCCGGCTTACAGGATGTCCTGAAGCAGGCCAGGAAAGTCTGTGTGCATTTCCGCCGATCATTTAATGCCTGTGCTCGGCTGGCTGAGCTCCAAAAGGAGTTGAACCTGCCCAAGAACCGCCTTATATGTGACATGCCCACCAGATGGAACTCAACGTTGGCCATGCTGCAGCGGCTGCACACGCAGCAGAGGGCCATCAATGAGTACCTGTGCGACTACGGCACCAGGACAGGGTCAGGGGAGCTCGGTTTTTTCTCACCACGCCAGTGGGGCATGATCAGGGATGCATGCACTGTCCTGTCACCGTTTGAGGAGGCCACAAGGATGGTGAGCAGTGACAGTGCATGCATCAGTGACACTGTACCTCTTGTCCACCTCTTGGAGCATACGCTGCGTGGAATAATGGACAGGGCACTTGAGGCAGAACAGAGGCAGGAAGAGGAGGACTTCCTTGCCTCTCAAGGCCCCCTTTATCCAGACAGTGTTCCTGCTGTGCCACCCATCACACAGGAAGAGGATGAGGAGGAGGAAGAGGAGGAGGAGGATGATTGTGTCAGCATGGAGGTGGAGGCTGGCACTCAGCATCAGCAGCAGCAGCAGCAGTCTTGTAGGGATGATTTACAGTCCCAAGAAACACGTGGACTTGTACGTGGCTGGGAGGAGGTAGCTGCGGATCATGTTGTCCTTAGTGACCCAGAGGACTCCGGACCGAATGCCTCAGCTAACCTACGCTGCATGACCTCCCTGATCCTGCAAAGCCTGCTGAAGGATCCTCGTATTCTTCGGATCAAGGAGAGGGACCATTACTGGCTGGCCACTCTCCTTGATCCACGGTACAAGGGTAAGGTTGCCGACCTTATCTTGCCATCGTAGAGGGAGCAGAGGATGAGACATCTCCGGGAGGCCTTGCAGAAAGGTCTGTGCAATGTGTTCCCAGAGACTGGGAGGTTACAAACTCCTGGTCCTGGACAACGTGTTGCTGAGGCATCGGTCAGAAGGAGCGGTGGAGAAGGTGGCCGTCTGACTGATGCTTTCAGACAATTTTTTAGTCCGCAGCCCCAAGGTATGATCGGTTCCAGCACCCATCGCCAGCGTCTGATTTACATGGTGCAGGAATACCTAGGGGCAAGGTCAGACTTGGACACCTTTCCCACCGAAAATCCTCTGGCTTACTGGGTCTTGAGGATGGATCACTGGCCAGAGCTTGCACAGTATGCAATTGAGCTACTGGCCTGTCCTGCATCCAGCGTTCTTTTGGAACGCACCTTCAGTGCTGCTGGTGGCTTTGTTACCGATCATAGGGTGCGCCTGTCCACCGAATCAGTTGATCGACTGACCTTCATCAAGATGAATCAGTCTTGGATCACCCACAGCTACCAAGCACCTGAAGCTGATGTAACAGAATAATTTTTTTTGAAATATCACATCCCTTCAAGACTGCCTATGCTGATGCTGAGTGACTGTCCTGTTATGTTGATTGTCTATCCTCTTCCTCCTCCGCTGATATGTTGGAAGAACATTTCTGGTTCTGGGTGATGCCATCAGCCCAATTTTTCTACCCCTGTTTAACAGGGGCATTTAAGTACAATTCTTGATGCAATGCTTTGCAGCAGGGCTAATTCCTGCAATCAAACAGGAGTATATGGAAGAGGTTGCAGTGTGGTGGCACCAGCACCAGTGCCTAAGGCCCAATTTTTCTGCCCCTGTTTAACAGGGGCGTTCAAGTACAATTTTTGATGCAAGGCTTTGCAGCAGGGCTAATTCCTGCAATAAAACTAGAGTATATGGAAGAGGTTGCAGTGTGGTGGCACCAGCACCAGTGCCTAAAGCCCAATTTTTCTGCCCCTGTTTAACAGGGGTGTTTAAGTACAATTTTTGATGCAATGCTTTGCAGCAGGGCTAATTCCTGCAATAAAACTAGAGTATATGGGAGAGGTTGCAGTGTGGTGGCACCAGCACCAGTGCCTAAGGCCCAATTTTTCTGCCCCTGTTTAACAGGGGCGTTTATTTACAATTTTTGATGCAATGCTTTGCAGCAGGGCTAATTCCTGCAATAAAACTAGAGTATATGGCAGAGGTTGCAGTGTGGTGGCACCAGCACCAGTGCCTAAGGCCCAATTTTTCTGCCCCTGTTTAACAGGGGCGTTTAAGTACAATTTTTGATGCAATGCTTTGCAGCAGGGCTAATTCCTGCAATAAAACTAGAGTATATGGCAGAGGTTGCAGTGTGGTGGCACCAGCACCAGTGCCTAAGGCACAATTTTTCTGCCCCTGTTTAACAGGGGCGTTTAAGTACAATTTTTGATGCAATGCTTTGCAGCAGGGCTAATTCCTGCAATAAAACTAGAGTATATGGGAGAGGTTGCAGTGTGGTGGCACCAGCAGCAGTGCCTAAGGCCACATTTTTCTGCCCCTGTTTAACAGGGACATGTAATTACAATTCTTGATATAATATTTCACAGGAGGGCCCCTTCCTGTGCCCACCCAGAGTAACGGTGAGGACTTATAGTGTTGTGGCACCAGCACCACAACCACCAAAGGTAAATTTTTCTACCACTGTTCAACAATGGCATGTAATTACAATTCTTGATATAATCGTTCACAGCAGGGCGCTCCAGCGCCCACCAAGAGTCACTTTGAGGGCTTACAATGTTGTGGCAAAACCAACACCTTGTTCCGCCATTTCTGCAGAGCATATAGGGCAGGCCCCTACTTTCAAACATCCAATTTACAAACATCTCCTACTTGCAAACGGAAGGAGACAACAGCAAGTGAGATGAAAAAAGATGGACGACAAAACAAATTATACAGGGGTGATAACCCTTCCCTATGTTTTCCAAAAAGCTTAAAAATAGTTTTTTTGACTGGAGCTACACTTTAAAAATGTACCAGTTGAAAATTACAAACAGATTCAACTTAACACAACAAACCTACACAGTCCCTGTCTTGTTTGCACCGCCTGTATACTGCTGTTCTGAGTGTATAGGGCCTGGGGGCCACACGCATTTCCTTTTTAATATGGGTACAGGGTTCCCCTTAATATGCGTACAAGACCCAAATAGGCTGGTAATGGGCAGGGAGGGCTACCCATGCCATTTTTCTCAATGATTTTCAACCATATTGCAGGAACCAGATATAGGATTAAAACCGCAAGCAGTTTTAAATGGTGTTATTTCCGTTTAATGTCATTTTGTGCAGGGACTGTTCTAAACACGGGAAACACGTGGCACTTCACAGGCATACTACAGACACCCCCCAGGCACCATATTTAAAGGAATATTTCACTTTTTTTTTCACTTTAATCGTCATTAAAATCAGTGCTCCCGCCAAAACGGACATTTTTAAAAACATTTTAGGCATTGACCCATGTCCCCTGGGGTAGGAGCCAGGTCCCCAAACCCTTTTTAGGACAGTATCTTGCATATTAGCCGTTAAAATTAGCACTTTTAATTTCGAACGTTCGAGTCCCATAGACTTCAATGGGGTTCTAAAGTTCGTTCGAATTTGGGGTCCGTTTGAAAGTTCTGGTGCGAACTGAACCGGGGGGTGTTCGGCTCATCCCTAGTGAAGGGTAGGGATGAGCTGAGTGTTCGAGTCAAACCCATGTTTGACTCGAACACTGGCTGTTCGCCCGTTCGACGAAATCCAAACATTATGGGCCATTCGCGCCAAATTTGAGTGGCGCTCACGGCCCATAAGTGCATTGTTGGCTGATGTTTGGCCAAGCATGCACTATGACCTGCATGCTTGGCCAATCACAGCGCCATCAGCAAAGAGAGCCATAGCCTGTGGCCAATTATGGCTCAGGGGTTTAGTACACGCCCCACACTATATAAAGCCGCCTTGCATAGTTTGTTGCGTTGCTCGTAGAGAGAGATAGACGGAGAGACCGTGTCTGAATTTACTTTGAAGCTATTGCAATTACAGTCGGTGTATTGTGCCACCTGCACAGTGTACACCTGAAGCTACCCCAATTGCTTGTGTTGCCCTGGTCCTATACCACAGGCAGCTGCAGTAATTACAGTCGGTGTATTGTGCCACCTGCATAGTGTACACCTGAAGCTACCCCAATTGCTAGTGTTGTTCTGGTCCTATACCACAGGCAGCTGTAGCAGTTACAGTCGGTGTATTGTGCCACCTGCACAGTGTACACCTGAAGCTACCCCAATTGCTGGTGTTATTCTGGTCCTATACCACAGGCAGCTGCAGTAATTACAGTCAGTGTATTTTGCCACCTGCACAATGTACACCTGAAGCTACCCCAATTGCTCATGTTCTTCTGGTCCTATACCACAGGCAGCTGTAGCAGTTACAGTCGGTGTATTGGGGGAGAGAATGGGTGCTACAGATGTTTTTTCTAATCAATGTTTTTCCTGTTCTGTGTATTCTGACAGAATGGAAGTCCCCCATACAGTAACTTAGTGAGAGTGATTCCCCTATCCAAATCGAGTTAGTGAATGGGGAAGTAATTTCTTCTTTGTTCAACCCCCTGGTTAAACAGAAAAAAAATGGTAATATATGGCCTGCCCTAGGCTTTAATGTATAATCACAGAAAAGTCAGGCCTTATCTACATAGGCGCTTTGGAGCAGTGACTGAAATTGCATTGAAACAATAGTCAGCCAAGCAACTAGAAATTTTAAAAAGCAGCTTCTATATATCTGATGAAAGGTTTTCTTTAAATCTAACCTGGTGACGTTGCATACACATACAATGAGTACTGCAACAAAAATGTGATTTTCTTTTTCTTTTTTTTAACAAAGTAGACAAGTAATGAGTTCCATCCTGAGTATAAATCACAGTTAAGTTCTACTGGCTGCACTTTCGCTTAGTTTCAGTTGTGAAATACTTTTTTACATTTCTTTGGACACTGAACTGCAAATCCTTGATAAAACAGATAGGGAAGTAATTAAATATTTTTGGTAGCGTTTATCTAGGCAGAGAATTGCCCCTTCCAAAAAAATTGGAACAGAATTACATAAACTGTAAAGGAGGGAGGAGACTTGATTTCCTCTGCAGGAAAGGCAGCCAGACTCAGAATTGTCTTAATCCCCAGAGAATATCTGTGTGCTATTCAACGCCGCATGATTTAAGAATAAAATATCTTCTAGATAAAAGCCCTAAATATCTTTTATATAGACATATTCAGAGTTAAAGGAAGTTGGAAATTCAGTCCTGGACAAAATTAGGCCATGGCACGACTCTAAATCCACCAAAATTCACGCATATTCAAATTCCTATTTTGGGGCTAGGTTCTCCTGCAGTATACCCTGGTAGAATTCTGAAAAATTCAGTCTTATTTTATGTTGTTATGTAAAAAAAATGTCCTGGTGTTCTTCTATAAAGGAATTCTGTACTGAGGCAGCATGTGCGTTGCCAGTACAGATTCCATCATATTTAAAGTATCATGCTACTTTAGGCAAACCTATCGCAGAACTGAACCTTCCTATTATTTACAGACAAGGAAGCTGCCATCTAAGTCTCATGTTTGATCTACAATTTGATGGCTTGAGAGTTCGGTTGAGAGCACAAGCAACTGTGGCAGTTATCATTCATGAATCATGACCATTGTTTTGGGAAACGAATGTAAAATGAATGAGTTTAGTTATGCTGTAATTGGTGATGCCCTTTTGTGCAAACTCTGCCTATTGTGTTGTGATTATTTTAATAATTGCTACTAGAACATGTTATTAAAGGAAGTAGATACCAACCGTTTGAGATGTCCTGAGACAGTCAAGCATGGAGAAGGTATGATATATAGTATGCGGGCAGTGAAGAAACTGTCTCTGGAACTGAGAAGAATATGTTGGCAGGTATGAGCATATGGCATATGGGGCATATGGTTTATGACGGGGGTCAGCAACCGGTAGACCCCAGCCAGGTGACTGGTAGATCGTGGTCTAGGTTTGCTGACCCTCTATCCCAGAGCATCAGACAGGATCTAATGCAGAGGGACTACTTGTAAAGTTGGAGCTGTAGTAGGGAGCAAGAGCCACACAATGAGATGCCTCCTCTGTAGTGCTGGCTCCTGTCCCATTGGGAGTGATACCAACTACACTCCACTTCTTATCCTGGCTAGGGGTCTCCAGAGCGGTGCCAGCAGCAGGAAAGAAAAGATCTTCAGGTCAATGTGAAGCAATACACTGGGCATAATAATATAGAGCTGCTTTCACACTGATGTGCTGCGGTTTACCCACATCGTGGGTACAGAGCAGTGTACCTGCAGCTTTCCTTTAGCTGCACTTAGCTATAGACTTAAATTATATCCTGTGAGTTTGGTGCACTTTTCTGAATGCAGGAGTTTTGGTGTGCTTTCTGAAAGTGTATCACACCTGCAGGCAGTGGCGGTGTGTCCATAAGGGCGCACGGGTGCCGCCCCCTCAATCACCAATAGATAGATTCATGCATTACATGAATCTATCCATGGCCACCTCTGCCACCCCCTAGTCAGGCGCCGGGTGCCTGAATTACAGTGGCAGGGGATGTTTTTGAAGCACCTGATTGGAGCCATAGGCTCTAATAGGTGTCAAAAAAGGAAAACAGCGAGTGCCATGCTTGGCGCTTGCAGTTCACCCAGATGTGTTAGAAAAGCAAATAAATATTTGCTTTCCTAACACTGAACCGCCTCTCTACCAATCAGGTGCTCGAGTCTGTTACCCATCACTTGATTAGCTGAAATGACAGGCACTGTGATTGGACGCCTATTAGGCACCCAATCATAGGAGAAGACGGGAGAAGAAGACATTGAGAACATCGCTCACCGAGGGGGTCGCACAATGGCGGCATTCCATGGTGGGGTCATTTGATGGCACAGTGGCAGCTTCTGATGGGCACAGTGGCATCATTTTATGGGCACAGTGGCAGCGCTTGGGCACAGTGGCTGCGTTTGATGGGCACAGTGGCACCATTTGATGGCACAGTGTCTGCGTTTGATGGCACAGTGGCTACATTTCATGGGTGCACTGGCTGTGTTTGATGGTACAGTGGCTGCGTTGGATGGCACAGTGGCTGCGTTGGATGGGCACAGTGAGGCTGCAATTGATGGGGTTTTTTTTTCAGAGTTTTTCAGTTTGTTTGCGCACCCCCAAAAATTTTCAGCACCAGTCGCCACTGCCTGCAGGATATAATAGAAGTCTATGGCAAAGCGCAGCTAACCCAGAAAAGTTAAAGATGCACTGCACTGCACCCTTGGTGCAGGTGGAGTGCAGCAGATCAGTGTAAAAGTAGCCTTATAGGGGGCTCAGAACAGTAAGGTTCCATTTACATTTGTAGTTTGGGGGTTGAAAAAACACTATAGTTAAGACATGTTTTTGCCACCCTGCTCCAACCGCACCCCCTTTAACTGCAATGGCCAGGGCTGTACACATGTCACAGCCACAGCAAGAGATATACGCCCTTTTTTTACTACCCCCAACTTTGTGTGAACGTGCCCTAAGGGTGCCACTGCCACATGCAACTAAGGGCTCATTCAGAAGTGCAGCAGGCACTGCTGCTCCTCTAAAGAGTGATCTGAGTGTTTTTGACAGGTGGTGAGGAGGCAATATGTTGCAACCTCACCACCTGATTTAAACCCATGATTGCTGTTCCATGCACTCCATGGTAGTATGGCAACTAGAGGTTAAAATCAGGTGTGAGGAGGTTCCACTGGTGATCTTTGACTTCTACCATGTTGTTCAGGTAGATCTCCACCTCCTCATGGTTTATGCTGTGGAGAACAGCGGCACTCATCTGAGTGCAGTTTACCCTTTCATGACTAAGCTTATTTTTGACATTGGTGTTTATAAGTTAAAATCCATATTTTTTGCTAGAAAATTACTTGGAACCCCCAAATATTATATATATTTTTTTAACAGAAACTCTAGATAATAAAACGGCGATTGTTGCAATATTTTATGTCACACGGTATTTGTGCAGCGGTGTTTTAAACGCAACTTTTTGGGAAAGGGGACACTTTCATGAAATTTTAAAAAACTAAACAGTAAAATTAGCCCAATTTTTTTGCATAATGTGAAAGATAATGTTACGCCGAGTAAATAGATACCAAACATGTCATGCTTTATAATTGCACGCACTCGTGGAATGGTGACAAACTATGGTACCTAAAGATCTCAATAGGCAACGCTTTCATTTTTTTTTCCGGTTACCAGGTTAGAGTTACAGAGGAGTTCTAGTGCTAGAATTATTGCTCTTGCTCTGACGATTGCAGCGATACCTCACATGTGTGATTTGAACTCACCGTTTACATATGCGGGGGCGCGACTTCCGTATGAGTTTCCTTTGCTGCGCAAGCTCACAGGGACGGGGGGGGGTGCTTTCAATTATTTTTTTTCTTATTTTTTTTTATTTATTTTAAAATTAATAAATAGTTAAAAAAATAAAATAATTGCTCACTTTTATTGCGGTCACAAGGAATGTAAACATCCCTTGTGACAGTAATAGGTGGTGATGGGTACTCTTTATGCAGGGATCGGGGGTCTCCTTTACACTTCAAAGTATTCAGATCGCCGTTTCCGGTGATTCTGAATACTGTATATATTTTTATATGGCAGCCGAGTACACGGGAAGTAACGTCATGACGGCTTCAGTGTTTACAATTAGGAGACTGGAATGAAGCCGCTTACGGCTTCATTCCAGTCCCTCCCTAGCCGCCAGAGGCATTGGATGTTTGATTGGGGCACCCGATTGAACGGGAGCCCTGGTAAGAGCGGCGGGAGGCGGCGGGAGGGGACGTAGGTCCCCTCCCGTTCCTCCGGCATAAAAGCCGAGTGGCTTTTAGCCACATGAGTTGTTATACCTGGAAAGCCGATCGCCGGCTCTGAAAATCAGTACAGGTGCGGGCATCATCCCGGTATAACCCCCAGAAGCCGAGTACGCACATCTGCGTACGCTCCGTGGCAAGGGGTTAAAATGATTAATGATCATTTTTTTAAGATAAAAATTGAAATAAGAATTAACTAACAATTAAGGGTTAAAATGGCTAGTCACAAGGGGAGGCTCGCTGTGTAGTCCTGATCCAGATAGCTGGCGGTGTGGGGTGCTGCTGCTGTCTCATTAGCTGCAGGGGTTTCCAAGGCTCAGAGTCAAGCTGGCAGTCGTCTCCCCGTCGGTTATGACGTCACTGGATGTTGGGCAGAGGGCCAGTAGGCACGTGTTCGGAGCATGCGTTCTCCTTCTTCAGGATGTGATAGCATCATGATGGAATGAGGTAGTATTAATATGGTGACATGGAGGAGGGAGGAACTACATTACCCAGTGTCCTTTGCGAGCTGCTACGGTGGTCAGGAGGTAACATTTTTAGTGCAGCAAAAAAGGCATAGGGGGATGTCTCATGTACATGGATACTAGGTATAAAAAATGGATTTAGGAATGAATATTCTGTTTCAAAACAGTAAGAAAGGTTATATGGAATAGTGGGAAAGAGATATTTGGTATAGAGGGGACTGGAACTACTTGAATGGTGGCTATGGGGCTGGCCCTCTAATGGTGGGTATTGGTAATACATGAGTCAAAAAGGGGATAAGTACAGCACAAATTGATTATGAATGAATGAAATGAATGAAATACTTGCATACTTGATTAGGGTTGTGCAGATTCATAGTATGGCCATAAAGGATCTATTGAAAGTGAGAAATGTCTATATAGATCATTTTGGATGCATACACATGTATACATATATGTGTACACATGTGTATATAGAAATATAAAAAAAAAAACTCAAAATATAAAAGGAAAAAAAATGTATTAAAAAAATATATATAAAGTAAAAGGGCATTATATGTATGAATGTAAATGTAAGTAAAACTCCAAATCCTCGTTGAGGCCTCCTGGTGCCATACTTCCCAGAGTGCATATCCAAAAACTTTCTCTTGTGCAAAGGGGCCGGAACCGTTCAGATTTCGGAAGGCTCTTGGAGATGATTTCCAACACCCAAACTCGAAGGCCCGTGGATTACAATTCTAGAAAATGTCTGACAACACTACGTTTCTAAGTGCCATCTTCTACTGACCGTCTGTGTTTGCCAAATCTCTTTCTGATGGTTCTAATAGTTCTGTCTACATAAAGTTGGTTACAGGGGCAGGAAATGGCAAATTTGGTGGAGCAGTTATAAAAATCATCAAAGATGTAGGTCTTGCCTTTGGTCTTATACTCCCCCCTACCTCCTCAAGGTTGTCTATCCCTGGTCTATGAGCTGTACAGAACACCAAATCAAGAGAAATAAAAGATTACTTTACATGTTCTAAACGTTATGACTCCTCTCAACACCCATTGCTCCACCTTTCCCTGCAGTTCTCTTGCTGAATTTAGCCATAAACATCCAAAGATGACTAAGAAAGGAAAATAAAATAAGGAAGAAAAACTACTACAATTTGTACATTTTAAGGGCCGGTTCACACAGCGAGGCGCGGCGAGGCGTCTCCGACTTACCTCGCCGCGACCTGCGGGGAGCTCAGCGGCGACTTGCAGAGGACTTCTGTATAGAAGTCAATGCAAGTCGCCCCCGAAGTCGCCCCGAAGTAGTACAGGAACCTTTTTTCTGAGTCAGAGCGACTCGAGTCGCTCCTCTCAGAACGGTTCCATTGTACAGAACGGGGGCGACTTGCGGGAGCGAGGCGAGGCGAGCCGTGTCGCCTCGCCTCGCCTCGCTGTGTGAACCGGCCCTAAGGCATTGAGATTCCCCTTCTAACACTGCTGTCCTAGTCACTGGCTCATCAGAACCCTATGGCAAACACAGCCCCATATACAGTGCTAATTGCTTGGCTTTTATGCTATTAAGTAAGATGGCGTCCATATTTTTTATTTACCAACCCAGGACAAATATGCAAATCATCAGCCCTGACTTCCTTCTACCCCACCCCTCCCTTTTAATTCTTCTGCATGCTTGTGTCCTGTCATTGACTCACAGCTTTAAAACTAGAGACAGCCAGGAAACTAGCATTTTAAGAAAGAGTTTAGCATAGAGTGCCCTATGTGCAACAAATGTACTAAAGTAGCTCCTGCATTTTTTTTTTTTGCAGTGCTCCTCACATGTTTTTGCAATGCCCATTTTGGTGCATTTCTTGCGGATTTTGTTGCATACCAAACACGCAACAAAATGTGCAACTGCTACCCACATTTGGAATGCCATTAAACGTGCATTTTGTCAAAATTTTCAAGCACCAAATGCACCTTCCCAGAAGGTCTAGATATGAATGGGGTCTTAGTGTAAGTGTACTTTAAACACTGCAAAAAGAAGAAAAAAGGGAATTCATTATTTTTTGGCATTTTATGAGCAGACTTTGTATGTGGGATTAGATAGGTGGTATTACCCAAATAGAAATCCATTAAAATAATGCCTGTTTCTTGCTCTTAGCTAAAGTTGTATAAATGTAATCCTTAAGGGCCGGTTCACACAGCGGGCGATGCGAGGCGACACGACTCGTCTCGCCTCGCTCCCGCAAGTCGCCCCCGTTCTGTACAATGGAACCGTTCTGAGAGGAGCGACTCGAGTCGCTCCGACTCAGAAAAAAGGTTCCTGTACTACTTCTGGGCGACTTCGGGGGCGACTTGCATTGACTTCTATACAGAAGTCCTCTACAAGTCGCCGCTGAGGTCGCGGCGAGGCAAGTCGGAGACGCCTCGCCGCGCCTGCAGTGTGAACCGGCCCTAAGAATTTCAATTGTAGCCATGTTCCAAAAAACAGGGGTAACCATTTCTGTTTTTCAATAACAGTCTAGTACCATTGATGTCATAATATTATGCATGCACTGATTGCATTGGTGATAAAACATGCTGAGAGAATTTTATATTGTGAGACTGAAGTGAAAATATATCAAAAAAACTGCAGCTGGTACACTATAGCAGACACCTTTGAAGCCTTCATGTTAGACCAGGTGCCCCGAACTCTACAGTGTTATGGTCCAGTATTGTCAAGCTCTTGACCAGGGCAATGGAGTCAATATTTGCATACTAGAGTACCCCAGGATTCAAGGCACCCAAAGTATAATATAAAACAATTGTTCTAAAGCGCAAACATCTTAAGGTAATTTCCACCTACTGAGGAAGCCCAATGAGAGGGCATTACGCATCTAGGGGTAGGAGCCAAGCCTGTGATGTCGCGCTGCCACCACTGCTGATGTTTGGAGTGGTGAGCCAACTGATGTGGTTGAAACAGGCTATTTTATATTGTTTTTTTGTAAGTGGATTTTAGTGGGGTCTTTTAATAAAGTGTAAAACAGGAAAGCCCTATGTATTTGCCTACTTAAACAATCTAAAGGTAACTGTTACATGAATTCCTAAGGATTTTTTTAATTCCAGTGAAGTCTGAAATTCTAAGGGTGGGGCTGGGCTGGGGGCAGTGACATTGCAATACATGTAGCATGCTATGCCAAATTAGAGTCAATGACAACATATCTGAGTTTTTAGGGACATAGTTTGATAATGATAGAATTGTTGACACATTAAATTTTAGTGAAATAGTTCCACAAAACATAGAGCACTGAAAGGTATTGAACACCAACAATGGCATCATAGCACTAATTGTATATCAGACTGTACATTCAAAATATTAATAGTATCCAAGGAAGCGTCTTGACTGTGTTTGTTATATAGAGTAATATTTAGGCAAATGTGGCAGTAGACAAGCTTGGAACAATACATGGGCAATATCCAGGCAATTCTGGCTATATGTGAGTAATGCACTGACAATGGTGACCATAGATGAAGCAAACACAGGTAACACATTGATTTCAGGGGCACAAAAATCATAACTGTCTGGAGAATAAGCACAAAAACACTCTAGAATGGGCATATACAATTCCAAAAATGTTATATACTGTACTAGGAGGATCACAAAAAAAAATCAATGAAATTCAGTGGGTCGCAGCATCAAAAGAATGAGTCTGGGAGGTTCGCTAAAAATTCTAACTTTGTATCATTGTTAGGATCTAGGGATGAGCTTCGTGTTCGAGTCGAACATACGTTCGAGTCGAACATCGGCTGTTCGCCCGTTCGGCGAATTCTGAACGTTATGGGCCGTTCGTGCCAAATTCGTGTGGCGCTCACGGCCCACAATGCACTGCGTCATCGCAGTGCATTGCTGGCTCATGATTGGCCAAGCATGCACTGTGAACCCGCATGCTTGTCCAATCACAGCGCCAGCAGCGAGGAGAGCCATGATTGGCCACAGGCAGGATGCCTGTGGCCAATCATAGCTCAGGCTGTGTAGTACACGCCCCACACTATATAAGGCCGCCAGCGCGGCGGCCTTGTGTAGTGTTTTGGCGTCTGAAGCAGTTAGTGGGTGTTCTGTGTACCTTCAACACAGTATACACCGATCGTTATCGGCCGATTTTCGATCTTCCTCTTCTGTAGTGGTTGTTGTCTGCGTGCCCTGACCGCAGTATACACCGCTATATTCACCTCACCTATATAGCTAGTGATCTATCTTTTATAATAGAGCTTGCAGTCAGTAGTGTTAGGAGCTTGTGCGTGCTGTCTGCGTGCTCTGTACCCAGTACACACCGCTATATCCACCTACATAGCTCTTCTCTATTTGAGCCCACTTGCCATCTGCTGGAGTTATTGGAAGCTGTGTGTGCCTCCAGCATAGCACAGTATACATCTGTATATACCCCTTTATCTCTGGTGTTCTATAATAAAGGCATCTGCAGGAGTTAGTTGGTGTTTTGTGCCTCCAGCACAATATACACCTGTATCTACCCTTTATTGCTGTTCTCTAATAGAGCCATCTGCAGGGCTTAGTGGGTGTTGTGTGACTCCATTACAGTATACCCCTTTATCTCTGGTGTTCTATAATAAAGGCATCTGCAGGAGTTAGTGGGTGTTGTGTGCCTCCAGCACAATATACACCTGTATCTACCCTTTATTGCTGTTCTCTAATAGAGCCATCTGCAGGGCTTAGTGGGTGTTGTGTGACTCCATTACAGTATACCCCTTTATCTCTGGTGTTCTATAATAAAGGCATCTGCAGGAGTTAGTGGGTGTTGTGTGCCTCCAGCACAATATACACTACCCAACTGCTGTTTTACCCAACTCCCTTCTGGTCATTACCATGTCTGGAAGGCCAGCAAGGAGAGGCAGACAGGCACGAGCCGATAAAAGAGGGCAAGCAGGCTCTGTGTCTAGAGACAACAGTGCTGGTCGTGGACGCGGTGCATTGTCATCAGCACTTGGTCATGGGACACGCTTGTCCTTCTTTTCGGCAGCTGGACATGTTGAACCGCAACATGCCAACGACTTGGTAGAGTGGATGACCAAGCCCTCTTCATCCTCCTCATCCTCTCTCACTCAGTCTCAGGGAACTAGCAAAGCAGCTGCCAACGCATCTTCTTCCCTTGTCTCAATGTCATCATCAGTGACTCCTTCCCTAGACCCACCACGTCCTCCTGAGGAGTCTCCTGAACTCTTTGAGCACAGTGTTGGGTACATGCTCCAGGAGGATGCCCAGTGTTTTGTAGGCTCTGATGATGACACTCAGCTAGAGGAAGGCAGTAGCAGAGAGAGGGGATGCTCAAGAAGGACAGCAATCTGGCAATCATGTTCCACAAGCTGCAGCATATTGCCAGGTTTGCTACAGCGATGAAGAGGGAGGGGATGATGAGGGCACTGACTCCACGTGGGTGCCTGGTAGGAGAGAGGAGGAGGAGGAGGAGGAGGCACATGTCCAACGAGGCAGGATGCCCTCTGGGGGCCAGCTTAGGGGCAGCACACCGACTGAATCACACCGCAGAGAGCTCCGCCTGTGCAGGCTGCTGCCTCTGCGCGTTATTCTAAAAGTTCTTTGGTGTGGGCCTTTTTTGAGACGAGTGCATCAGATCGCACCGCTGCTATTTGCAACATATGTCTCAAGCGTATCTCGCGTGGCCAAAACATCAGCCGCTTGGGCACCACATGCTTGACCAGACATATGTTGACCTGCCATGCAGCTCGTTGGCAAACGTACCTCAAAGACCCACACCAAAGAACAAAGCGGACCTCTCCTTGCTCCTCATCAGCTGGCATCTCCAACCCCACTAGACCATCAGTCCTCTCTGAAACCTGCTCTGAGAGGAATGAAGGTGTAGAATTAGGTGTGTCACAGCCAAGTGCTTCCGGGCACTCTGCTAGCAGTACACCCACGTCCGATTATAGCAGGCAAATGTCCCTGCCCCAGCTGCTGGACCGGCGAAAGAAGTTCACTCCCAGCCATCCACATGCCCAGCGGTTGAATGCTAGCTTGGCTAAATTGCTAGCACTTCAACTGCTGCCTTTTCAGTTGGTAGACTCGGCCCCCTTCCGTGAGTTTGTACAATGTGCGGTTCCTCAGTGGAAGGTCCCCAAACGCCACTTTTTCTCACGGAAGGCGATTCCGGCTCTCTACCGGCATGTGGAAGGCAATGTCCTTGCCTCGCTGGACAGGGCGGTCAGCGGTAAGGTGCATATTACCGCTGACTCATGGTCCAGCAGGCATGGACAGGGACGTTACCTGTCTTTCACGGCCCATTGGGTCACTCTTCTGGCAACTGGGAAGGATGCAGGATAAGGTGCAGTAGTGTTGGAGGTTGTTCCGCCACCATGCCTCCAAAATGCTACTATTGGTTGTGACACACCTCTCTCCTCCACCCCCTCCTCTTCTTCTTCCTCCATGGCCTCTTCCAGTGCTCTGGCCTCAGAACCAGCGGTGCTCCGTAGGCGTTCCAGGGGCTACGCAAGTACGCAGGCAAAACGATGCCATGCCGTGCTTGCGCTGGTTTGTTTGGGGGACAGGAGCCACACTGGGGCAGATGTTTTGTCAGCTCTGCAGGGGCAGGCCGAGAGGTGGTTGACGCCACGCCAGCTTAAGCCAGGAATGGTGGTTTGCGACAATGGCACCAACCTCCTCTCCGCCCTCCGACAGGGACAACTGACCCATGTGCCCTGTGTAGCTCACGTCCTTAACCTGGTGGTGCAGCGGTTCTTGGGCAGGTACCCCGGCTTACAGGATGTCCTGAAACAGGCCAGGAAAGTCTGTGTGCATTTCCTCCGATCATTTAATGCCTGTGCTCGGCTGGCTGAGCTCCAAAAGGAGTTGAACCTGCCCAAGAACTGCCTTATATGTGACATGCCCACCAGGTGGATCTCAACGTTGACCATGCTGCAGTGGCTGCACACGCAGCAGAGGGCCATCAATGAGTACCTGTGCGACTACGGCACCAGGACAGGGTCAGGGGAGCTCGGTTTTTTTTCCCCACGCATGGCCTCCCTGATCCTGCAAAGCCTGCGGAAGGATCCTCGTATTCTTCGGATCAAGGAGAGGGACCATTACTGGCTGGCCACTCTCCTTGATCCACGGTACAAGGGTAAGATTGCCGACCTTATCTTGCCATTGCAGAGGGAGCAGAGGATGAGACATCTCCGGGAGGCCTTACAGAAAGGTCTGTGCAACGCGTTCCCAGAGACTGGGAGGTTACAAACTCCTGGTCCTGGACAACGTGTTGCTGAGGCATCGGTCAGAAGGAGCGGTGGATAAGGTGGCCGTCTGACTGATGCTTTCAGACAATTTTTTAGTCCGCAGCCCCAAGGTATGATCGGTTCCAGCAACCATCGCCAACGTCTGATTTACATGGTGCAGGAATACCTAGGGGCAAGGTCAGACTTGGACACCTTTCCCACCGAAAATCCTCTGGCTTACTGGGTCTTGAGGATGGAGATGCCAGATGCCAGAGCTTGCACAGTATGCAATTGAGTTACTGGCCTGTCCTGCATCCAGCGTTCTTTTCGGAACGCACCTTCGGTGCTGCTGGTGGCTTTGTTACCGATCACAGGGTGCGCCTGTCCACCGAATCAGTTGATCGACTGACCTTCATCAAGATGAATCAGTCTTGGATCACCCACAGCTACCAAGCACCTGAAGCTGATGTAACCGAATAATTTTTTTTGAAATATCACATCCCTTCAAGACTGCCTATGCTGATGCTGAGTGACTGTCCTGTTATGTTGATTGTCTATCCTCTTCCTCCTCCGCTGATATGTTGGAAGAACATTTCTGGTTCTGGGTGATGCCATCAGCCCAATTTTTCTGCCCCTGTTTAACAGGGGCGTTTAATTACAATTTTTGATGCAATGCTTTGCAGCAGGGCTAATTCCTGCACTAAAACTACAGTATATGGGAGAGGTTGCAGTGTGGTGGCACCAGCACCAGTGCCTAAGGCCCAATTTTTCTGCCCCTGTTTAACAGGGACATGTATTTACAATTCTTGATCTAATATTTCACAGGAGGGCCCGGTCTTGTGCCCACCCAGAGAAACTGTGAGGACTTATAGTGTTTTGGCACCAGCACCACAACCACCAAAGGTCAATTTTTCTACCACTGTTCAACAATGGCATGTAATTACAATTCTTGATATAATCGTTCACAGCAGGGCGCTCCAGCGCCCACCAAGAGTCACTTTGAGGGCTTACAATGTTGTGGCAAAACCAACATCTTGTTCCGCCATTTCTGCAGAGCATATAGGGCAGGCCCCTACTTTCAAACATCCAACTTACAAACATCTCCTACTTGCAAACGGAAGGAGACAACAGCAAGTGAGATGAAAAAAGACGGACGGCAAAACAAATTATACAGGGGTGATCACCCTTCCCTATGTTTTCCAAAAAGCTTAAAAATAGTTTTTTTGACTGGAGCTACACTTTAAAAATGTACCAGTTGAAAATTACAAACAGATTCAACTTAACACAACAAACCTGCACAGTCCCTGTCTTGTTTGCACCGCCTGTATACTGCTGTTCTGAGTATATAGGGCCTGGGGGCCACACGCATTTCCTTTTTTTAATATGGGTACGGGGTTCCCCTTAATATGCGTACAAGACCCAAAGGGGCTGGTAATGGGCAGGGAGGGCTACCCATGCCATTTTTCTCAATGATTTTCAACCATATTGCAGGAACCAGATATAACATTAAAACCGCAAGCAGTTTTAAATGATGTTATTTCCGTTTAATGTCATTTTGAGCAGGGACTGTTCTAAACATGGGAAACACATGGCACTTCACAGGCATACTACAGACACCCCCCAGGCACCATATTTAAAGGAATAGTGCACTTTTTTTTCACTTTAATCGTCATTAAAATCAGTGCTCCCGCCAAAACGGCCATTTTTAAAAACATTTTAGGCATTGACCCATGTCCCCTGGGGCAGGAGCCAGGTCCCCAAACCCTTTTTAGGACAGTATCTTGCATATTAGCCGTTAAAATTAGCACTTTTAATTTCGAACGTTCGAGTCCCATAGACTTCAATGGGGTTCTAAAGTTCGTACGAATTTGGGGTCCGTTCGAAAGTTCTGGTGCGAACCGAACCGGGGGGTGTTCGGCTCATCCCTATTAGGATCCACAAATTAGAACAGAACATCAACAATACTACAGGAAATAACACCAGGGGACAAACTTGGGAAATTTGGAATAAAGCACAGGTTTGCTTTAAAGCACACCTCAAGCCAACATTTTTGCCCTTTAGAATGGATCATGTTATTTAAACTGTAGTCTGTGACTGTATTGAGGGTATTTCTTTGACTTCCTGTGAGATTACCAGGACAGAAAATGTATTTATTTATTTTATTTTTATTAAGAGTATAGAATGCAGTTATAGCACTTGCTTTTAGTATGGTAGGGAAGGATTAAAATTTCGGTCAGTTTTGAATTGAAGCATAATGCAACTCAAAGCAGCTCAATACAACTTCTAAACACAACTCCTAAGGGGAATGGTCGGTGGTGGAAAGTGGGGTCCCCCAAGGTTCTGTCCTGGGACCAGTCCTATTTAATTTATTTATAAAGACCTGGAGGATGGGATAAACAGCTCAATCTCTGTATTTGTGGATGATACTAAGCTAAGCAGGGTAATGACTTCTCCATAGGATGTGGAAACCTTGCAAGAAGATCTGAACAAATTAATAGAGTGGACAACTACATGGCAAATGAGGTTTAATGTAGAAAAATTTCAAATAATGCATTTGGGTGGCAAAAATATGAATGCAATCCACTCACTGGGGGGAGAATATCTGGGGGCATCTAGGATGGAAGGCTCAGTAATGGCATGCAATGCCAAGCTGCTACAAGCAAAGCAAACAGAATATTGGCATGCATTATTAACTCCATAGATCAAATGATAATTCTCCCACTCTACAAGACTCTGGTCCAGCCGCACCTGGAGTATGCTGTCCAGTTCTGGGCACCAGTCCTTGGGAAGGATGTGCTGGAACTGGAGAGAGTCCAGAGAAGGGCAACAAAACTAATAAAGGGACCGGAGGACCTGAATTATGAGGACGGGTTACGAGCAGTGAATTTGTTCTCTCTGGAGAGGAGACACTTGAGAGTGGATATGATTTAAATGTATTAATTGTGTACTGGTGACCCCACAATAGGGATAAAACTTTTCGGCAAAAGGGAATTTAATAAGACATGCGACCATTCACTAAAACTATAAGAAAAAGTAGAGGCTTCTTTACTGTAAGGGCGGTTAGGATGTGGAATTCTCTTCCATAGACGGTGGTCTCAGCGGGGAGCATAGATAATTTCAAAAAACAAATGATATGCACCTGAAGGACCACAACATACAGGGATATACAATGTAAGACTGACATAAAGTCACACAGATAGGTTGGACTTGATGGACTTGTGATTTTTTCAACCTTGCATACTATGTAACTATGTAACTTAAAGGCAAATCAAAGCAACTCAAACAGCAGTTCAGAAGCACCATATTGCCTTTGGCCCACTTAGGAAGATGAAGCTCATTTACATATATTCTTAATGTAACATTAAACCCTTACTTTTTATGCACTTTTAGAAACTGATTTAATCACTTGCAAAGGCTTTATCTTTTGTCTTTGCCTATGTTCCAGTTTATCTGGTGCCATGACTCTTTCCTTTCTCTTGCGGCATCCTACAGCGCTACCCTTGCATGCAAGGACTAGAGTTGTGTCTCCCTACACCAGGGGTGCTCAAGCTTTTGAAAAACAAGAGCCACTTGCTTCTTCTGGCTCTGGCTCAACCACTTTGGAATGGCTGGTCAGCAAACTGCAATCTAGATTTGCCGACCTGCCATTCTACATCAGAGGACCGCTAGTTGAGCACTGCTGCATTACACTGTGTGCATCAATAGAAACACACAGCCCCATAGCCTGGGATGACAAGGCACTTCCCTTCTACGTAGTCCTTCCCCTGCCCTTCACCATAGCATATTGCATTGTCCAGATTGCACTGTCTAATATTAACACTTTCCTTCTGAAAATAGGAGGTTCAAGGAAGCCATCAGGACCCAGCAGCATTGAAAAATGCAAGTTCTTGGGGTAAGAATTTTAACAGATAGTTTACCAGGGGAAAGTTCTTTATATTGTACTTAATATGTTACGCTAAAAAACACTGAGGAGAAACTTTTAACTCCTGCTTAAGACTTTCCAACTCAACCTCAAGGCCTAGGTGAAACCCTACTTTTCGGGGTTTGGAAGGGCTGCAATTAAAAAAACAAATGTCCTTCCAAGGATTCTATTCTATTTTCAAACAATTCCACTGTAGCTACACAAGTCATATTTTATTGTCTAATCGGCCCCAAGGATTAGCTACCGAACTACCTCCAGTCCAAAAAACAAAGGGGGAATTGGATTGCCTGATGAACAGAAATATTTCTGGGCGTGCCATCTCCCTAGGATAGTAGATTGGAATGTGAATGCCACTTCTAAAGATTGGGTCACGTTAGAACAATGAAACATGATATAACATATAGGCTTTTTATCAGAGATATGGCCTCTCTTCCACCCTACAGCAGTAAGAGCCCACTCATTCATTGAAGGCATGCTCCACTGCTTTGGAATAATGTGTGAAAATTTTTTTTGTCGACGATCACTTTAAAGACCAACCTGCCTTGGCTACGGCTCAAGACAGTCATTGAATTTCCCTGTGGCCATATTTCCAGATACGACCCTACAACAACGATAAAACAAGGCACTTGTACACTAGGAACCTCACCAGACTGGAAACACTTTGCACATCTAGGATCAAACAACGACACATGA
Organism: Lithobates pipiens; assembly: GCF_037356315.1. Classification (NCBI taxonomy): domain Eukaryota; kingdom Metazoa; phylum Chordata; class Amphibia; order Anura; family Ranidae; genus Lithobates; species Lithobates pipiens. The sequence goes on from NW_027507784.1 coordinate 128,140,345, forward strand.
TTTCTGACAATTCTACTAGTGTGTTTTCAACTGTCAGAGCTAACAAGCGGGTGTTCTGTGCCACTTGGGAAGTGGATATAGAGTGCACATTTCCTGAGGAGGAGTGTAAACAGATTAACGTAGCAGTCACTAAGGGATCTCTGTCTGTCAACGTCCAGGAGAGCTGGTACAAACTGCAATCGAGATGGTATAAAACATTGTGCCTGCTACACAAAATCTTCCCTATGACCTCTGATGCCTGTTGGCTTTGCAGCCAAGCTGAGAGCAACTTGCTACATATTTGGTGGACCTATACAAACATTTCAGGAAACAGTCCATTAGGTCACATAAGTGTTGACACTTGTTTTGGACTTCACCCCTGCCCAATACCTGTTACACCTGTTTATCAGCAAAACTATATTTCAAATCATTAGCCATGCATATGGTCAGTGCAGCTAAAATGTTTGTGCAGGTCCTTTGGAGATCTACAAGGGTTCCTTCCATTTGTGGCTGGTTCTCCAGTCTAGACAAAATAGCTGACATAAACTGAAGAATTAGTTCACATTGCTCATAGCAAAATCTATATGTATACAACTATGTTGGTATGCTGGATAGATTTCAAAACAACAGATACCTACTGTGTCTTAGTTGGGTGACCCTTATCCACCCCTTACACTCGACGGACCATGGCTCATTTGGTGTTAGAGAGATGGAAGTGGACAACCTCTGGGGAGGAGCCCCACACCATCCTTATCATATCCATGCAATATCATTGCTTCCCTCTCCCCTGGTCACCTTTTCCCATCCATCTAAGACTGGTTGTTGAAAGGGCAGTACTGGTATATATGGACAGAAATAGTAATCCTTTAGAAATTAAAACAAATCACTTACATGTATTTCTGCTTCGTATTTAGCTGTTTGCCTGGTTTTCAACTAATCTGTTTATCTTCGTTTTCAGCAACACCTAGGAATTTGATTAATTAGGGGAAACCCTTCATGTGAGTCAGGTTATATTTAGCTGTTTTTAAATATTTGCTTTGTCCTTTCCATTACTGTTTCACAAGCATGCTTCTACACATCTTACTAATTTCAGCAGATTTTGGATGATTAAGTCACTCAAGACAAATATTTTATTTCAAAATTATGAGGTTTACTTCAGCTACCAAGGAAAACATACCTAAAATAAGCTAAAAAGGGAATTTTCATAGGGATGTTTTCTGGGTTGGGCTATTTCATTATATCTAAAGAACAGCAGTTGAGAACTATTTTCCATGTGGCCAGCTATACAAGGTTACCAAGGAGAAGTCACTGCAATGTACATGAGTGCAATAGGTGGCTGAACTATACAGTAAGTCAATGAGCTTGTGGCCCACAGTAACAATATGTGGTTTTACATAAAAAATATTGTGTATATATATATATATATATATATATATATATATATATATATATATATATAGTAAAATATAAATATAATATTTTATACCTGGCATCATAAGTTATTTACCCCAAGCAGTGTTCCTTGTTCCCTGACTCTGATGGAAGGAGTTATTTGGAAGTCTGAGTCACTACCACTCCTTGATCCCACCCAAAACCTATTAAATCTTTCCTGGCACCTGGAGGTTCTGAATACAAAGCTCTGTAGTGTTGCAGGGAAATGCCTGGACTATGGACCTGTCACAAAGTTTCCAATGATGTTATGAGACCAGTAATGTTAATTCCCCCTTGCAACTGTCAATTTCTATATCCCTGTTATGATTCCCATGAGTAACTGAAATCAGTTTAATGACAATGCAGCAACAGTTTATTTTTTTTAAGTTTCTTGTTATTTTTAGTTTCTTTTGCTTCTTGGAGTTTGCATTTTTATATTAAAATGCTTTTTTTTTGTTTCAATCATTTTTATTAAGTTTAGTTGTCAGACAACAAAGAAAATCAACATACAGTAAATAACAATGTGTCTGCAATTATCAACATTCTTCAGTCGCTTGTGCTCTATGTATACTCTAAGTAATGTGCATTTGTTCTCATAACAGTATCAAGATTACAACTCTACACTTTGGAGGTAATGCTAAGGCCTTCTGTTTATCACAACGGTTCTGTGAACATCCACCTGCGATCACTCTAATTTGTCGCCGTGGACATTCCACTTTATTGTGATGGATAACTCCTGTATTAATTATCTATCATCCTAACTGATATCTTGAGTATAACGACCACTTTTACCCATTTTGGTAACCAACTGAGAGTATATAATATAAAACACAAAACCGAAAAACAGAAAACCATGAAAAGGTAAAAAGTTGAATAATAAAAAAAACATAAATACAGTAATTTCGATGTCTATTCTTTCCATTTGTTAACTCTACCAGTTATTACTTTCCAACCCTCCACCTATCTTGTGCTCTTTGATTATACCAGTCTCTTCAAGGAGTCCATTGTTTGTAAATTATTTCATAGTTCCCTGTGGATGATGAGTGTAAAACCTCATAGGCGCCGTGGGTGTGGATAGTTTGTACCATCTCCGAGACAGGAGGCACCGCTATTTCCCTCCAATGGCGGAGAATAGACAACCTAGTGGCTAGTAAAACATGTGATATTACAGTTCTGTAGGGTGGAGGTATGGAATGTATGTCTAAGGATAGTATCGCCATTCCTGGAGATAAAAGTTGGTGTGCGCCTGTGATACCCACTATAATTTCTTCAACTTGAAACTACAGTGATCTTATCTTGGGGCAAAGCAATAGGATGTGGATTAAAGTACCCGTTTCTCTACACATTCTCCAACAGCTTGAGGTAGCATCCCGGTAATCTTGCATATGTGCATGACCTATTCCCCCTGCCTTCCTGTGCTTGATCAGCCTGCTAAAGGCACACGTAGCTCTTTTTCCCCTGCCAAAGCTATTTATTTAATATTGATTGTAGTGACTTAAAAAAGGAGTTAGGGATTGGAATTGGCAATGTTCTATAAGGATAGAGTAGTTGGGGTAGTATCTACATCTTAAAAGCCGCAAGCCTACCAAGTCTTGATAGTTTGTTTTGTGTAGTTTTGTGTAACTTAGCCTCCATTGAGTTTAGGAAGAGTGTGTAGTTTGCTGAGATAAGGTCCTCTGTTTTAGAAGTTAAGGTTATACCTAAATATTTGACGCCTTCTCTTTTCCAGATGTATGGAAATTTGTGACCTAGATCTCAACTCGGTTTATTTAAATGTAAAATATAGGACTTTGTTTCATTCACCTTTTAGTAGGAGACTTTGTTAAATGTCTGTAGTGCACAGCAGGGAGAGAGGTTTCTGGGTTTGTGAGCATTAATATTATGTCGTCCGCAAAGAGACTTATGGTATGGGCTCTGGCACCTTAACTGTTGTCACTAGGGATGAGCCGAACACCCCCCGGTTCGGTTCGCACCAGAACTTGCGAACGACCCCCGCGTTCGGTACGAACGTTAGAACCCCATTGAAGTCTATGGGACTCGAACGTTCGAATTGGAAAGTGCTAATTTTAACGGCTAATATGCAAGATAGTGTCCTAAAAAGGGTTTGGGGACCTGCCTCCTGCCTCAGGGGACATGGGTCACTGCAAAAAAAAGTTTTAAAAACTGCCGTTTTGGCGGGAGCACTGATTTTAATGACGATTAAAGTGAAAAAAAAAAAGTGAAACATTCCTTTAAATATGGTGCCTGGGGGGTGTCTGTAGTATGCCTGTGAAGTGCCACGTGTTTCCCGTGTTTAGAACAGTCCCTGCACAAAATGACATTAAACGGAAATAACACCATTTAAAACTGCTTGCGGTTTTAATGTTATATCTGGTTCCTGCAATATGGTTGAAAATCATTCAGAAACATGGCATGGGTAGCCCTCCCTGCCCATTACCAGCCTATTTGGGTCTTGTACGCATATTAAGGGGAACCCCGTACCCATATTAAAAAAAGGAAATGCGTGTGGCCCCCAGGCCCTATATACTCAGAACAGCAGTATACAGGCGGTGCAAACAAGACAGGGACTGTGTAGGTTTGTTGTGTTAAGTTGAATCTGTTTGTCATTTTCAACCGGTACATTTTTAAAGTGTAGCTCCAGTCAAAAAAACTATCTTTAAGCTTTTTGGAAAACATAGGGAAGGGTTATCACCCCTGTATAATTTGTTTTGTCGTCCATCTTTTTTCATCTCACTTGCTGCTGTCTCCTTGCGTTTGCAAGTAGGAGATGTTTGTAAGTTGGATGTTTGAAAGTAGGGGCCTGCCCTATATTATAGCGGTATGTACTTGGTACAGAGCACGCAGACAGCACGCACTATCTCCTAACACTACTGACTGCAAGCTCTATTATTAACCACTTGTTAGCCCAATGTTTGCATAAAGTGAAAGATGAAGTTATGCTGAGTAAATAGATATCAAACATGTCACTCTTCAAAATTGCACATGCCCGTGGAATGGCGCCAAACGTCGCTACTTAAAAAATCCCCATAGGCGACGCTTTAATTTTTTTTTTACTGGTTACATGTTTTGAGTTGCAGAGGAGGTCTAGGACTAGAATTATTGCTCTCGCTCTAACATTCTCGGCGATACCTCACATGTGTGGCACATGCGAGCACATGGGGACATGGGCGCTTTAATTTTTATTTTATTTTTTTATTGTTCATTTTACTTTATTTATGTTAGTTTGACATTTTTTTCCCCAAAAATATATTTTTGATCACTTTTATTCCTATTACAAGAAATGTAAACATCCCTTGTAATAGGAATATGGGGTGACAGGTCCTCTTTACAGTGAAATCTGGGGGGTCAATATGACCCCACATCTCACCTCTAGGCTGGGAAGCCTGAAATAAAAAATAAAAAAAAGATTCTGGCTTTGATCGTACTGGCGAGTTGGTAGAAGCACCGGAGGGCGGTGAGGGGTGGGGGGCGTCTATGGCTGGGTATTTCAGGGTATCACCAAGTATGGCTGGGTATCTCTGAGTATGGCTGGGTATGGCAATTTATGGCAGGGTATCACAGAGTATTGGCGGGGTATTGGCGGGGTACTACAGAGTAATAGCAGGGTACTGCAGAGTATTGGGGGGTACTACAGTGTAATGGCAGGGTACTGCAGAGTATTGGGGGTACTGCAGAGTAATGGCGGGTACTGCAGAGTAATGGCGGGTACTGCAGAGTATTGGGGGGTACTGCAGAGTAATGGGGGTTACTGCAGAGTAATGGGGGGTACTGCAGAGTAATGGCAGGGTACTGCACTGCAGAGTAATGGCAGGGTACTGCAGAGTATTGGGGTACTGAAGAGTAATGGCGGGTACTGCAGAGTAATGGCGGGTACTGCAGAGTATTGGGGGGTACTGCAGAGTAATGGGGGTTACTGCAGAGTAATGGGGGGTACTGCAGAGTAATGGCAGGGTACTGCACTGCAGAGTAATGGCAGGGTACTGCAGAGTATTGGGGGTACTGCAGAGTAATGGCGGGTACTGCAGAGTATTGGGGGGTACTGCAGAGTAATGGGGGTTACTGCAGAGTAATGGGGGGTACTGCAGAGTAATGGCAGGGTACTGCACTGCAGAGTAATGGCAGGGTACTGCACTGCAGAGTAATGGCGGGGTACTGCAGAGTAATGGCAGGGTACTGCAGAGTATGCACTGGTATTGCAGAGTATTGGCAGGGAATTGAGGGGTTAAATTCGGTGAGCAGCGATGTGGGCACTGCAGATGCAGCCCACATCGCTGCTGACACCGATCTCTTTCCCCTCCGCTGTACCGATCGGTACAGAGAGGGGAGGGAGGAACATGCGTCATAACATGACGCCGGTTTGTTTCCAAGTGATCACTCCGTCATTTGACGGAGCAATCACGTGGTAAACGGCCGCTATGAGCGGCCGTTTACCGTGATCCGTGATGCGACCCGGCGGTCACGGATGCTCTCGAGTGCGCACACCTCGGGGCACGCGAGAGCAGAATTCTGGGAGGCCGTTAATTAACGGCCTCTCAGAGTTAAACAACCCCCCTGAAGCCATTAATCGGCAATGGGCAGTTGTTAAGTGGTTAAAGCTAGATCACTAGCTATATAGGTGAGGTGAATATAGTGGTGTATACTGCAGTCAGGGCACAGACAACAACCACTACACAGCAGCAAGATAGGAAATCAGCCAAAAACGATTGGTGTGTACTGTGTTGAAGGTACACAGAACACCCACTGCTTCAGATGCTAAGTAACACACTACAAGAAGCCGCCTCAAAGGCGGCCTTATATAGTGTGGGGCGTGCACTACACAGCCTGAGCTATGATTGGCCACAGGCAGGATGCCTGTGGCCAATCATGGCTCTCCTCGCTGCCGGCGCTGCGATTGGCCAAGCATGCGGGGTCACAGTGCATGCTTGGCCAATCATGGGGCAGCAATGCACTGCGCCACCGCAGTGCATTGTGGTCCGCGCGCGCGTCACTCGAATTTTGACGCGAACGGCCCAAACGTTCGGAATTCGCCGAACGGCCGAACAGCCAATGTTCGAGTCGAACGTACGTTCGACTCGAACACGAAGCTCATCCCTAGTTGTCACCTGTGGGTGGGATCGAATGCAGGATGCTAATGGTTCCATTAGAAGGTTAAAAATGAGTGGGGAGAGGGGGGCAACCCTGCATAGTTCCATTTGTAATTGTAAATGGTGTAGACATTGCACCAAATATATAAACTTGGGCCGACGGGTGGGTATATAGGGCCATTATGGCTGGTATATAGAGCCGTGAAACCCAAACTTTTCCAACATCTGAGCTAGAAATTGCCAGTGCATCCAAGGCTAGAAGCAAAGAAGGTGTTTGGTGCCTCTTGGTGAGATGAATTACATTTATTACACACCTAGTCGCATCCTTTGTCTGTCTTCCCTTCGTGAAACCCATTTGGTCTAGATCAGGGATATGCAATTAGCGGACCTCCAGCTGTTGCAGAACTACAAGTCCCATGAGGCATAGCAAGACTCTGACAGCCACAAGCATGACACCCAGAGGCAGAGGCATGATGGGACTTGTAGTTTTGAAACAGCTGGAGGTCCGCTAATTGCAGAGCCCTGGTCTAGATCAACAAGAGAAGGCAGTATATTAACTAATCTCATTGCCAATAGTTTAGCATATATCTTGATATTATTATTAAGCAAAGAAATAGGCCTAAAATTTTGTGGAGAGTCAGGTTCCTTCCCCGGTTCTGGTAGAGCTACTATCAAGGACTTTAACATCTCTGGGGGGAACGAGAAGGAGGCAGCAGCAGAGCTGTACATTCCCACTAGATGTGGGGTTAGAATATCTTGGAATGTTCTGTAATATCCTCCTGGGAACCCGTCAGGGCCTGGAGATTTGTTAGCGGGAAGAGAACTTATGATGTTCTTCACTTCTTCCTCTGAGATAGGAGAATTTAGGCTTTCAAGATGTTCAGGTGTAAGTTGGGGAAGTGTGAGTTTTTCTAAAAATTATTTTATAACAGCTGGTGTGGGTTGTGCGGTAGAAGGGTCATCTTTGATATTGTATAGTGAGTTGTAGTATTGACTGAAGGCATCACCTATAGCTTGTGGGTGGTGTTGTTTGGTGTGTGTGGTAGAGTGTATTGTGAAGGGAATTTTTGTTTATATCTGTGTCCTCTAAGTTTGTTAGCGAGCAGCTTCCCCGCTCTATTACCGCATGCGTAGTAAGATCATTTGAGTCTCCTAGAGGTTTTTTCAAAATCCTCCATAAATAGAACTAGTAATTCATTGCGGAAATGAGTTAGCTGCTCAGTCAGTGCCTGGGAGGTATGTGTCATGTTTGGTTTTTCAAGTCTATCAGTTTGCGAGATTAATTCCTTGGTGTGCTGCTGCCTCTTTCTCTTATTCCGAGCCTCTTGTTGGATCATAATGCCTCTTGTGATCGCCTTTTTAGCGTTCCATTCAGTAAAGGGATTAGATACCGAGTTTTGGTTATTTTCAAAGAACTCTGCAATTTGTTTAGCAATCTGATACCTGGTCAGACCATCCTGGAAAAGCCTAGGATTGGCCCTCCTTATGAAGTTAGGACTGTGAGCAGAGGAATTGTCCACAACCAGTCTCACCGATGATCTGACCAGGTAATGGTGTTCATTTTTGCAGATTTACATTTGAACAATGCCCATTTATCTACTAAAAACAGATTAATTCTACTATATGATTTATGGATATTCGAAAAGTAATTTTGTTCATTAGTGTTGATGCATCTCCATGTATCAAACAACTCATAAGACCTCATTGCCGCCTTTAATGATGGTGGGGTACATTTAGGTTTGGAGGAAGAGTCCATTGTTAGGTCTGGGGTAATATTAAAGTTCCCACACAGCACTAACAGTCCTTTCTGTACCTTGCTTATTTTCCTCATCATCCTGTGGAAAAAACGTATTTGTCAGGTGTTAGGTGCGTAGATGTTAGTTACTGTGTAGGTAATAGAGTTAATTTTGCATATCACAATCAGAAATCAACCTTGCGGACCTCTTGTGGTCAGAAGGCTACTGAGTCTCTCTTTGCTAGCGGTACCCCTTTCTTTTTTTCTTCTGCTTTAACGGTGTAAATGAAAGGGAATTTGGGGTGTATGCATTTAGGAGGTGATCGCTTAATAAAAATGTGTCTCTTGAACACATAACATGTCACAATTATGTTGGAGGGCTTCCTTCCATAGGGATCTTCATTTGGCCTGCTGGTTAAGACCTTTGGCGTTTATGGTCAAAACATGGTACCGCCATGTTGGAGTAGTTCATGGTAGGTAATGCTAAGTGTCATGGTGCTGAGGTAGATCACTTGCTGTTGGTAGCAAAGAATCCTTTATCAAGTAGAAGAGTGGAAGCTGGTGGAGTCCTGGAGTCCATGTTGTCCTTTCAGATGTAGGCCAAGTTAACTCTGTACTTGGAAGTTCACTTGTGAGTGTTAGAGTGGAAAGAGAATAAACATAGGAACAGTAATTGGCCAAAACATTGGCAACAAGCCTAATAACAGGGAAGGGTAGATGGGTGTGACACATAGTCACTCAGAGATTAATAGGGGAGAGAGTTGGCCTTTTGAAACAGCAAGCGAAATATGACAACAGTTTGGATCGGAGGGAACTCCTCCCTAGCGGGTAACTGCATTTGTAGTTATAACCCAGTTCCAGATCAATTATGAGAGCGGGCGTTCACTGTACGCAACTCAGAGGTTGATGCGATTGCTATTTTGGCGTGGATGAGTGGTCAGTTCGTGAACAATGCCCCACATATTCAGTAAGGCCATGCCTTTAGCCACCAAACCCATCACATGTTCTTAGTGACGATCAACTTTTGTTGGAAAAACCCATTTGTAGCTCAGCTTGTAATTTCTAAGGGCTTTGGTAATGGTATTTAGATTCCTGCGTTTTTGGAGGGTATACTGAGAGAGTTCCGCGTAGAATTGTAATTCTGTGTAAGGGGATATTATTTGTTCTCTCTGGCCGGAAACTGCCATTAGTTTTTCTTTAGTATGGTAAAAATGGAGTCTCAATATGACATCTCAGGGTACATTAGCAGAGATGTAGGTAGGCTTAGGGAGGCAGTGAATTCTATCCACAGAGAAATCAAAGGGAGACATATCAGGTAGAACTGTGGTAAAAAGCTGGAAGACATATTTGCACAGATCTTGTTGCAGGACAGATTCTGGAATAACCCTGATCTTGACACTATTCCTTCTGGATCCATCCTCCATGTCCACCATTTTAGTTTTAATCCCCTCAATGTCTTCCTCGTTACTTTCATTAGCGTCAACTATAGCATTGATTGTGGATGCATACTCGCCCTTTTTTTTCTACATGAGCTGTTTTATCTGAGACCAATTGTAGTGAGCTTCTTAGTGAGACCAGTATTTCTTTAAGTACAGTGTCAAGAACAGGCTTGTTGTGGAAAATTGGTCTATGGAGTCTGGAAGCTTTCTAGTGTCATCCCCTGAGTCATGGAGAGAGCTCAGCTCATTATCTTCATCCGCTGCATCCATCCTGAATCTTGTCTTTTCTGGGCTTCCAGAGGATGGTGTAGCTGGTGAGAGATGTGTACCTTTTGACAACTTTAGTCATGATCTTGGCCTTTCTGACATTTGGGTTTGGGTAAGGTCCATGCTTCCCATCATAGTCGCACCTCTTTAAGATGTTCACCATCTCACCCAAAGACATATTAGAGGCCTTAAATCTCCTCCGGGATCGGGACGATCGTGGCTCTAGGCTTTCGTCATTGCTGCTGTCTTCATGCACCTGTTGTCTCTCTGCCATGTGCTCTCCCACTGCGCCGAAATACAAGGGGTGGGAAATATACTATAAAGAAGGTCAGGGGCCCGCGGAGTTTCACACATTCGCAGTGTATATAAATCAAAAAACTTGTGCATCGTACGTAAGATCTGTGAGTGAAGGACGGAGTAGCGGAAGCACCGATCGGTCTAACGAAGGTCGAACAAACAACGGATTTTGTTGTCTGAAAATTTGAGATCCAGCTCTCAAATTTTTTGTTGCCAGAAATTCCGCCAAAAAATGTCCAATGGAGCCTACACATGGTCTGAATTTCCGACAGCAAGCTCCCATCGAACATTTGTTGTCGGAAAATGAGATTGTGTGCACACAGCATTACAATACATAAAATATATGCACAGCAAGTGAATCGTTATTACCAAGTAGTGAGCACAGCTTCTATTTCCTTAGTTTATTCTAAAATGTATAGAAGTGATTTATAACATTTAAATTATTCACGTTGACACCTGTACATGTAATAAACATGCCTTAGTACTTCACTGACCAATTTGCAATTTAATTTTGCAATATGATCTTTGTAATGTATCAAATATAGGGATAAGCAAACCTGCCCAGGTGTGATTCATTGTCCATTTCAAGAAATGCCTAACTTCTAAAACTTTTGATATTCAACTTGGTGTGGGCTAATAAACAAGCTATTGTCAAAATTGAGGCATGGGAAGCCAGCATTGTCATGAAAGACATGTACTATACCAATGGCAAAAAAAAAAAAATACGACAGAGAGAAGAACTTTTTACAATATGTGGCTTTGAGGATAACATTAAAGATGTGCAAATCCTTTAAATACAGGTTCGGGGTATATGTTAAAGCTGCACATGATGGTGCTACCAAACAGCACAATCTTCACCCAGAGATTCAGAAAGAAGGAGGGGAAAGATGGTGCATCAGTAAAGCTGGCAGACAACTGGCTGCTCTGTGCCTGCAAGGATATAGGTTTAGAAGGTTTTGTCAGCCAGTTAACTATCTGCTGGGTGAGCTGTGATTGTATTGATTGACCACTTTGGGGGGAAAAAAGCACATGTGCCCTATCTCCAGTTTGTGCAGACTTACCATAGTTATGTCCTGCAGTACCTGCTCACTTTCTACTAATGCCACTTATAGCACCCCTGTCTCTCATTTTAGACCTGCCTCTCATAATAGTATTTTTTGGGAGGGGAATGGAAGGCCTAACTTTTACTGAAACTTAGGCGATCGGTGGGTGGTTTTGATGTGCACATGTTACCACACAGCTACAGTATATGTCAGAATTGATATCATTGGAAACTTGGTTAAGTGCAGTCACTTTTCTGTCAGTGGATTACAATACCCAGATCACAGGAACAGAGTCTTAAGGGGACATAGGTACAGTGGTGTGAAAAAGTGTTTGCCCCCTTCCTCATTTCCTGTTCCTTTGCATGTTTGTCACACTTAAGTGTTTCGGAACATCAAACCAATTTAAACAATAGTCAAGGACAACACAAGTAAACACAAAATGCAATTTGTAAATGAAGGTGTTTATTATTAAAGGTGAAAAAAAATCCAAACCATCATGGCCCTGTGTGAAAAAGTGATTGCCCCCCTTGTTAAAACATACTATAACTGTGGTTGTCCACACCTGAGTTCAATTTCTCTAGCCACACCCAGGCCTGATTATTGCCACACCTGTTCACAATCAAGGCATCACTTAAATAGGAGCTGCTTGACACAGTAAGGTCCACCAGAAGATCCTTAAAAGCTACACATCATGCCGAGACCCAAAGAAATTCAGGAACAATTGAGAAAGAAAGTAATTGAGATCTATCAGTCTGGAAAGGGTTATAAAGCCATTTCCAAAGCTTTGGGAATCCAGCGAACCACAGTGAGAGCCATTATCCACAAATGGCGAAGACATGGAACAGTGGTGAACCTTCCCAGGAGTGGCCGGCCGCCCAAAATTACCCCAAGAGCGCAGCGACGACTCATCCAAGAGGTCACAAAAGACCTCACAACAACGTCCAAGGAACTGCAGGCCTCACTTGCCTCAGTTAAGGTCAGCGTTCATGCCTCCACCATCAGGAAAAGACTGGGCAAAAATGGCCTGCATGGCAGAGTTCCAAGGAGAAAACCACTGCTGAGCAAAAAGAACATCAAAGCTCTTCTCAATTTCTCCACAACACATCTTGATGATCCCCAAGACTTTTGGGACAACATTCTGTGGACCGATGAGACAAAAGTGGAACTCTTTGGAAGGTGTGTGTCCAAGTATATCTGGCGTAGAAGGAACACTGCATTTCATAAAAAGAACATTATACCAACAGTAAAATATGGTGGTGGTAGTGTGATGGTCTGGGGCTGTTTTGCTGCTTCAGGACCTGGAAGACTTGCCGTGATAAAAGGAACTATGAATTCTGCTGTCTACCAAGAGATCCTGAAGGAGAATGTCCGACCATCTGTTCGTGTACTCAAGCTGAAACGAACTTGGGTTCTGCAGCAGGACAATGATCCTAAACACACCAGCAAGTCCACCACCGAATGGCTGAAGAAAAACAAAATGAAGACTTTGGAGTGGCCTAGCCAAAGTCCTGACCTGAATCCTATTGAGATGTTGTGGTATGACCTTAAAAAGGCCGTTCATGCTCGAAAACCCTCTAATGTAACTGAATTAGGACAATTCTGCAAAGATGAGTGGGCCAAAATTCCTCCAGGACGCTGTAAAAGCCTCATTGCACATTATCGCAAACGCTTGGTTGCAGTTGTTGCTGCTAAGGGTGGCCCAACCAGTTATTAGGTTTAGGGGGCAATCACTTTTTCACACAGGGCCATGATGGTTTGGATTTTTTTTCACCTTTAATAATAAACACCTTCATTTACAAATTGCATTTTGTGTTTACTTGTGTTGTCCTTGACTATTGTTTAAATTGGTTTGATGTTCCGAAACACTTAAGTGTGACAAACATGCAAAGGAACAGGAAATGAGGAAGGGGGCAAACACTTTTTCACACCACTGTATGTCAATCGCATCTCTTTTTAAAATAAAAAGGAAAAACATTTCAGAAACACACATATGGAGAGCAGCTGACCCTTCACTGCAAAGAGGATCTACAGAGGCTAAATAATATGATGAGGACTCTGGCATGTTAAAAGCAGTACTGATGCATCAAAGCCATCCAGATGTTAGAGGAAGTCAGTGACCTCATTTCAAAGCACATGGCGTTTGCCCGCTTTCCAGATGTCTTATGTCCTAGGAGTAGGAAATCATATACAAGCATATAGGTGTTAATTATATGTATCTACCTAAATTGAAAGCTCCATGCAAGTATTATGCAAGGGACCACTAGTCCATAGCAAAGCTCCCGATTCATAATATAAACCAAGGCCCCCTTGACATTTCTTCAATATTTATGATGCTTGCAAAAGGGGTTGCCCAAATTTTGACTTCTGTTTCTTCTTTGCTGTGTTCAGCTGCTTACTTTGCTGTTACTAATCGTTTGCTTCTCTTTCATTTAGATCAGTGGTCTCTAAACTGCGGCCAAGGAGCCAGATGTAGCCCTTTGCCTGCCTTTACTCTCCGCGGACACCAACAGTGGGGCACAATTACTTCCACTGACACCAACAATGGGGCACATTTCCTCCTACTGGATATAGTGATAGTGCATCTTCAGTGTAGTGCATCCAAACAGTTTTACTGCAATATATTCAAGTGTGTCAGTGCAGTGCGTCTGTGCAGTTTTACTGCAGTGTAATAAAGTTTGTCAGTGTAGTACGTCCATGCAGTTTTACTGCAGTATATTGAAGTGTGTCAGTGTAGTGCATCTGCGCAGTTTTACTGCAGTATATTGAAGGGCATCAGTGCAGTTTTACTGCCATATATTGTAGTGCGTCATTGCAGTTTTACAGCAGTATATTGTAGTGCATCAGTGCTGTTTTACTGTAGTATATTGTAATGCAGTTTGATTGCAGTATTCTGTAGTGTATCAGTGCAGTGTAGTTTTACTGCAGTACATTGTATTACGTCAGTGCAGTTTTACTGCAGTATATTAAAGTGCGTCACTGCAGTATATTGTAGCATGTCAGTGGAGTGTGTCTGTGCAGTGTAGTATTTTACACCACATTAGATAATATTTTGTGCTGTATACAGTGCTGTATATCCCCATTTTTTTTGTTGCAACATTATTATTTTTTTCTTTTTTCATCCCATACCTGCCACCTTTTTTTGAAATTGTGAACCACAGCTTTTCTGACTGCAGCGCTGTTGTTCCCTCTTTTTTTTATAGTTTTGGCATTTCTGTCAGTGGCAGTACTCAAGTTATGCTGCACCAAACACCACTTTCCGTTGATTAAAGTGCATCCAATTACACATTTCCCCGTCTCTATTACATTTCGGTAATGAGTCCACCCCCCATCTTGTCTGAGAGGCCAACAAGGAGAGACAGATGTTCACATGCCACTGTCGGGGGCAGCAGCATATGTTTCCACAGACAAAGGCGGTCGTTGTTTGTCCTCAGGCAGGGCACCATTTTCTCTGTTTAGTGATGTTGCCCATGCTATCCAGCCACAGCCTGCAGAGGACTGGCTTACTAAACCATTCTCATCCTCCTCTATCACTCAAGCAGAGACTAGTGAGCAGTCCACCACAGCTGCCAGAGCTGCTTATTCTGCCTCCTTGTCCACAGCTAACCCTGCCATAGACCAAGCATCATGAATGGAGGACTTATGCATTATGAGTTATTTGAACACAGTGTCAGCCAGTTGGTCCTTGACAATGCACAGGCATTAATTGATTCTAGTGTTGGTTCTGAGGTTGAGGAAGGTAGGAACATGAGCCTACAGAGTGGGGAGAACACTTTTAAACAACAAATTGTCGGTCTTGTTTCCCAAGCCACAGAGTATTGCCAAGTTTACGCCAGTGATGATGAGGATGGAGGGGATAATGATAAGGTCATTGACACAACTTGGTGCTGGATAGGGCAGAGGAGGAAAGTTAGGGTGAGGCAAAACCCCAATGATTCAGAATGTCCTCCAGAGTTAGCTGTCATGGAAGAGTAGAAAGCAGCCACTCTCTCAAACTTTGCCTGAAACCGATCAAGCCTGGTTTTTAACCTCCCACCACTCAGCCCGTTGGCAAGAGCACCTGGAAGTCACACAAAAGGGATGCAATTCTTCTTCTCCTCACTCCTCCCCTTGTAGGTCTACCCCCGCTATATCTCATGACTTCTCAGCAGCCTCTACTGACAGGGATGGTGGTATAGCAAAGGGTGTCACAGGTCCTTGAAGCATGTCTGCCAGCTGCGCACCAACAGCTGTAGAGTAAAGCAGGCTAATTTCCCTGCCCCAGCTGTGGCAGCGGAAAAAAAAATAAAGTACCTGCCACCCACATGTCCAGTGTCTAAATTCCAGCTTGTCCAAGCTGCTGACTTTACAACTCCTGCCTTTCTGTCTGGTGAATTCTGCCTGCTTCCGTGAATTTGCAGAACGTGCCGTACCACAATGGCAGGTTCCCAATCTCTATTTCAGCTTTGTACCATCACGTGGAAGGCAATGTTGTGGCATCGTTGGGCAAGGCAGTCAGTAGCAGAGTCCATGTTACTGCTGACATGTGGTCCAGCAAGCATGGTCAGGGATGCTATATTTCATTCACAGCACACTGGGTAACTCTGCTTGAAACCAGGAAGGATGCAAGACAGGGCTTAGTGCTGGAGCTTGTTTTGCTGCCACGTCTCCATACAGCTGGTGGTGATGATGCAAGATTTATCAACTCCACCCCCTCCCTCTCTGCAGGGATAGTGGTGTGCGATAATGGCACTAACCACCTCCTTCTACAGGGAATGTTGACACATGTTCCATGACTGGCACATGTCCTCAATTTGGTGGTACAGAATTTCTTAAACAGGTACCCGGGGTTTCAAGATCTTCTAAAGCAGGCCAGAAGAGTCTGTAGCCATTTCAGGTGGTCATACACAGCCAGTGTTCGGCTGGTTGAAATTCAGCAGAAATTCCACCTGTCCATAAACCGCCTAAATTTGTGACATGCCCAACAGGTGGAACTCAACTTTGGCAAATATATAAATAAAAAATGCTGCGCTACAGTGATGGTGATGTACCAATGTGTATAATGAAAATTGCTATATATACACATTAACCACTTACAGACCGGACCACTTTGCTGGTCAAAGACCAGACCACTTTTTGCGATTCGGCACTGCGTCGCTTTAACTGACAATTGCGCGGTCATGCGACGTGGCTCCCAAACAAAATTGATGTCCTTTTTTTCCCATAAATAGAGCTTTCTTTTGGTGGTATTTGATCACCCCTGCGGTTTTTATTTTTTGCGCTATAAACAAAAATAGAGTGACAATTTTGAAAAAAAACGCATTATTTTTTACTTTTTGTTATAATAAATATCCCCCAAAAATATATAAAAAAACATTTTTATTCCCTCAGTTTAGGCCGATACGTATTCTTCTACATATTTTTGGTAAAAAAATCGCAATAAACGATTATTGATTAGTTTGCGCAAAAGTTATAGCATTTACAAAATAGGGATAGTTTTATATCATTTTTATTAATAATTTTTTATTATTTATTTTTTTACTAGTAATGGCGGCGATCAGTGATTTTTATTGTGACTTCGACATTGTGGGGGACCCATCGGACATTTTTGACACATTTTTGGGACCATTGTCATTTATACAGTAATCACTGCTATATAAATGCAGTGATTCCTGTGTAAATGTCACTGGCAGTGAAGGGGTTAACCAGTGGGTGGCAGTGTAGGGGTTAAGTGTTCCTAGGGCTGTGTTACTAACTGTGGGGGGGTTGGGCTTTCATTTAGTGAACACTGATCTCTGCTCCAATCACATGGAGCAGAGATCAGCGTCACTAGTTGCTAGGCAGAATGGAGAAATGCTGTTTACATGGCATTTCCTCCATTCAGCCGTCCCGTGAGATGATCGCGGGTATGCCCGCGGCGATCGTGTCCGCAGGTCCCGCGACCGAACTCACGGGGGTCCCAACCAGCACGGGAGCGTGCCGGCGGCGGCGCGCTCCCGATGGCAGGGCGGCATTGAAGATTGGACGTACATGTACGCCAATATGCTTGCCCGTGCCATTCTGTCGACATACATCGGCGTGCGCTGGTCGGGAACCGGTTAAAGAAGTGAATAGAAATTAACTGTCTAAATGAAGTTCTAATACTCATAAAATACTTCAATACTATCCAGTGATCCTTAATAAACACAATAAATGTCCAATGCTAAAAAGTTCAAACAACACTATTTGGTAATTTGGTATTAAAAGTGTTCAATCTGTGAAATATTTCACTCGCTGTGTCTCCTTTATGGGTGTAAATCCCACCATTAGGAATAGCCTTCACTTGTGATCTTCTACATACAATATTCTACTGGTGCTTAAAACCCAAATCCGAGTGCTGTAAGTGCTTGCTGTATCTTCTCCAGTGTTCCACCAGCTAGTGAATATATAAGAATGGCCCCTTACCTGTTGCCTAGACCTATGTTATAGATCTAGAAATGCCTGTTCCCCAATGTCAGGGGTAATCAGATGTGTAGACTTCTTTAAGGATGGTCAACTGATTAAAGACTTGCTGTTACTCCTCGTAGCTCATCTGTGACGTCACCACACTCCTCCCCACGTGTATCGCCACTAACCACTTGACTTCACCAGGGGTAGCTAGGTGATTTGCATGGCCGTCTTAAATGACATGTCACCTAGCTACCCCTGATTAAGTCACAGATGCATGCACTGTACTGTCACCATTTGAGGAGGTGACAAGGATGGTGAGCCGTGACAATGCTTGCATCAGTGACACAATCCCTGTTGTGTTCCTGCTGGAGCAGACTCTGCGTGGTATTATGGACAGTGCACTCGAGGCAGAGCAGCAGAAGGAAGAGGAGGACTTCCTTTCCTCTCAAGGGTCGCTTTATGCAGATGCCATTCTTGTGATGTCACAGAACACACAAGAGGAGATGGAGGAGGAGGAGGAGGATTCTGGCAGGTTTGGAGGCATTGAAGCAGGGAAAGACACATGTCAAACCTTAAGTCCACTTTTACACGGGCGCTCTGATCAAGTCCACCTGTCAGTTTTTAAGGCAAACCTGATCGGACGCTACATGCACCTCTATGGAGCGGCAGTTGTCAGTGGTGACATGTCCATTGACATCCGCCAGTATCCAATCCGGTCCTGTCTGTGAAATCCAGGCAGATGAAAATCCTATTTTCCATTCATCTGTTGGATGGGATCCAATGGGATTGGATGAAAATGGACAGGCCATTCGTTTTCATCCGATCTTCCATAGAGGAGAGTGGGGCTCTGACAGGTCCGTCTCTGCTGAGCAAAGCGGAGTCTGTCAGGCGGAAAGTCTGTGTGAAAGGACCCTTAGGGATGGTTTTCTGTCCCCAGAAACCTTGGGAGTAGTACTGTAATCCCCAATGCCCCTGAGGACTCTGCTTCTCGTGCCTCTGCAAACCTGCAGTGCATGGACTCCCCTATTCTTCAAAGTATGCAAAAGGACCCAGTCTCATGGAAAGGCTAGTTTTAGGCTTCTGTTGGTCAAACAAGGAGCAGTGGAGAAGAGGGCCTCAATGATGCATTTCAAAATTATTCTAGTCCTCGGTGCCCAGGGCTGTCAGCTTCCACATCCCATTGGCAACATCTGCATCATATGGTGGAGGATTATCTAGGGGCAAAAACAGACATGGAGAACTTTCCAGTCAACTATCCATAGGGATACTGGGTCATGAGAATAGACCACTGGCCAGAACTTGACCAGTATGCAATTGAGCTGCTGGGCTGCCCGGCATCCAGAGTGCTTTCCTAATGGGCATTCAGTGCTGCCAGAGGTTTATTGACAGATAAAATAGCATTGTTGATCGGCTGACATTTATCAAAATGAATCATTCCTGGATTAGCAGCAGCTATTAGGCCCATGATGCTGATGTCGCCAATTAAGTGTTTATGGGATGTGGACTCTCTGCTGACTGTCTAATGCCTAGTTTTGTGGGTGTTGATTTTATCTGGAAGATTTTTATGGGGATAGGTTCATGAGCACTATTATTTATATATATATATATATATATATATATATATATATTGGTTATATATTCATTAACCAATTTTTTCACATCTTTTGACAGGTGCATACAATTTATATTTTTTACAGCAAGGCCAATTCTAGATTTTATCAAGAGTACCTCTATGGGGTTATGGAGTAAAGGCACAACCAACACTCAAAAGCCAAATTTTTCCACTACTGTTTGCCTGAGTTATATCATTTAAATTTTTTACAACAAGGCCAATTCTTGCTTTCATCAATAGTACTGTACTTCTATAGGGTTACTGTGTTAAGGCACCACCAACACACAAAGGCCCAATTCTTCCGCACCTGTTACTTCTATCCAAAGTCTGCAAAGCAGACACCAGAATTTAGCTAAAACATCTTTAATCTTGTTCTGAGTGCACAAAATTGTGGGCTAATCTTACAGACTGGCTCCCCAAGCCGTTGTTTACAAAATGAAGAAAGCTTGCAGGGAAAATGTATTTTGTTCTTTTTATAAATGTAATTTTGCTGCAGCAGGTTCTATATATGGTACAGATGTACCACTTTAAAGGCAGACTGAGGGGACCCCCCAGGTAATATATTTAAATGGATTTTAATAACTGCTCATTTAAAAGTTATCGTTTTTACAACCTTTTTTGCATTGGTACCACCAAGGCAGTACCCGAATTCCCATACCATTTGTATGTCCAAGAACCTGCATATAAGACTTCAAAATGGGTGCTTTTGATTTTTCCAGTTTGGGTCCATAGACTTTAATGGGGTTCGTTGTTCGGCTCCAAACTTTTGCGATGTTAGAAAGTTCTGGTGCAAAAGCGAAACGGCTGATGTTCGGTCCATCTCTACATACAAGGCACAATTGGCTGGGCTCTGGTGGGGCAAGAAAATCTTTTCAGATGGCAAAAATTTAGATATCTGTCTATATTAACAAGTTTGATAATTGTAATTATTAATTACTTCTAACTACATGTTCTAAGACACTTCTGCACCTTATTCCAATATAAATTATGTAGAGAAGTGATTCCAGTAGCTGGAAGTGCAACGTTACAACCAATACCATTAGACTGTAATGTGCATATTTATAGCTAAGCCTAGAACACTAGCACCCCAAAGAACTCTCCCCATGTGGAGAGCAAACAGCCTGGTATGGTTTCGGGAGGGGGGGCACTCGCTTGCCCCCCCTTTCCTGGCCTGGCCTGCCAGGCTGCTTGCTTGGCTAAGGGTCTGATATGGATTTTGGGGGGGGGGGGCAATTTTTTTTTTAAAAGCATTTTTTCCATTTTTTTTCAACTATATTGCCGAGAGCAGGCAATACATTACAGCAGCGAACAAGTTTAAATTACATTTTTGTCTTTGGAAATGTCATTATTGCTGTGGCATGTTCTATACATTGTACAAACGCGCCACTTTACAGACTAAGGTGGCCCCCCAGGCACTATATTTAAAGGAATATTTCATTTTTATTGTTTCACTATAAGCATCATTGAAATCACTGCTCAATTGTTTTGATACATGTCCCCTAGGGCAGGACACAGGTCTCTGTAAACTTTTTATGGCAATAACTTGCATATAAGCCTATAAAATGAGGACTTTTGATTTTTCATGTGTCCCATAGACTTTAATGGGGTTTGCATGTTCTCTAGAACTTTTTGCCTGTTGAAGGTGTTCTGGTACCCAAGGTGTCCTTTGTGGTAATTGTGCCTGTCATTCCAATTATTACAAACTTCCATTTTTGGGCTCTAGTATTTATGCTAACACTTCTACTTGTATCTGAAATTTTCTTTCACAATTTGGTAAATCATTTAGTGAATCAGAGAATCTGACATTTTAAATGACAGTTTTTTTCTTTTTGTGTTACCTGCAAAAATACCTTTAGGGACAAAAAGTTTGATAATATACTCAACATTCTCTGGTGTCTGTAGTGCAGAGGGTGACATCACATCCCACTGACAAGATCCTGGGAAATTCTGAGTACTTCCAATTTCAGGAGAATATGCCACAGTACACGGCTGGGTCTGTGTTCTCAGTGAGATTGTTCAGTATGAAGCATGAACACATCACCTTCACCTTGGCACCAAAGGGGAAAGCTGGACAAAATTAGGTATATCGTCTAACTTACTTGCTTTACATGCAATTTAAATATTGAGATTACACATTCTATGCACATGTAGCACCCTCCTAGGCTGCTAGGCAAATGTAGTTTTTGGCTTCTGCTGTAATGACAGAAGTAGTGATTGTTGATTTGGTCTACTCAGAGCTTCACAGACTGAGAGTTTGATTACTTCCCCTGGCCTCTAAAATATATTTCTAGAGCCTAGGGTAGGAGGATTCAAATGTCCAGTCTAAATATTAAGCAAGGCCTAATGGCCCTGGGGAGGTGTGCCCAGATGGAGCTAGTTTGCTGTTAAATATTCTAAAGCCCCGAGGAGATTGTATTTCCCCCCCACCCCCCATGGGAAGGGATTTGTGAGCTTAGAGGAAAGGGCTTACTGCCCCTGGAGCCCTATGGACTGAAAGCTGGGCCACTTTGCAAGCCAATAGGCTTCACCTATGGACTGTCTATGTACTAGGATTCAGTAAGTAAAGCTTTTACTTGTTCCCCTACTGCTTCATGGTCCCCAGTAGTGAATAGTGGAATGTTCCAGTCTGCCTTTACTTGTGCTTATGCTACTTCATGGTCCCTAGCCGTGAACTATGGACTGTTCTGGTGTGCCTACAATAGTACTATTGCTACTACGAGGTAAGTGTCCTCTAGCACCACCCTCCCAAGTTCTACTAGAAAATAAACTTTAAAAATACAACCCCTAGACTGATCACTGAGCCGGACAAATGGACTGTTGTTGCAATGTGTATGGCTGCCTCTGCTCTGTTGGGTAAAGAACCTGCTAATGTACAGTGGCTCCTTTGGTGGTAGCGCTACCCACAAACACTTGTGGAAGCATAAAACTACATTTTGGAACTTCATATAGTTTATCTGCATGCGCAGCTTAGTGTACAATCTTGATTTTCCTTAGTGCTAACATGAATAATCTCATGTATGCATGCGCAGGAGTTATGTCATCCTGGGCCAACCAATCAACATATCATAAGACACACATCATAGGAATATGTGGGTGACAGTATGGGAGGTAGTAGACATCGCAGTGCTGAAACAGACATACGTTTAATTTGGTTTTTATTATAGTAATGAAAGGCTTGACAAATTTTAGCAATTTCAGTGAAACACAACAGATGTTCGCTAAAAGCCCAATTCAAGCCAATAAGAGGAATTTTGACTTACATGTAAATACCAAATCTTGTATACTGCAGAAAACAGGCAAATTATTCATATACTGTGAGTTATGCAGATGTACCTTAAGGTGTCTGGACACTGGCAAAGCTTTCAAGGAAGAGGCAAATAATTTGAAAATGCTGAAGGACAAGTTTTGGTCAAGACCCGCTTGTAAGAAAGCCAGCATGGAAGGCATTGAGTAATCTCTGGGATTGAAGTGCCTGTGCCTTCACACAAGGCAAAAAAGGATTTCCAGGTATGAAGTGCCTGTGCCTTCACACAAGGCAAAAAAGGATTTCCAGGTATAATACATTTTTCTGAAGAAGACTTTTCTTGGTTTCAGCAAGGTAGGAATCATAGACTCAGAAACTCCTCTATCCTTTAAGACCTGGATTTCAAGAGCCATGCTGTTAAAGTCAGAGACTGAGAAGCAGGATGGTACAGAAGGCCTTGAGATAGCATATCTGGTCTGTTGGGTAAAAGCCAGGGGTTCTCTGCTAGAAGTCTGAGTATGTCTGTGTACCAGGTTCTTTCGGACAATTAAGATCACCATTTTCTCTCTTGCTCTATTTTCTTGCGCAAATGGGGTAGGATTTGCACTGGAGAGATGGAATAAATTAGCGTGAAATGAAAACAGGAGGTTATCAAAAGATCTGAAGCTAAAGCTAAAGGATTCCTAATTCTGGTAACAAACAGAGGTAGTCTGTTGTTGAATATGAAGGCTAGGATGTCCACATCCAGAGTCCCCCCATCTGGCATATCAGGTTGAAGGCATCTTGATGAAGGGCCTGTTTACCTTAATCCAGGGGATGGTGGCTGAGGTAATCCACTTCCCATTTGCCCCTAGTATGTAGACTGCAGAGATTGCTGGACAGTGAGCTGCTGTCCATCAGGTTATCTAATTTGCTTCCTTCAAGGCAAGCGGACAATCTTCAACATTGAAGGCTGATGTAGGCCACAGCCATGGCATTGTCTGGGTGCACCCTGATTGGGTGTGCTTTTAAAAGAGGGTCCAGTGCTGCAGGGTCACCCAGACTGCTTGAGCTCAAAGGTGTTGGTGGGGAACTTGATTTCCCCCGTAACCATATTCCTTGGACCATCAGGGACTGGAGCATGCCTCCTCAACCTGAGGGACATCCCTACTGTTTGGTGTCAGGTGGTGATACTAGCTGAAGGCCTTGAGCATAGGCATGGTTTTGTAGCAATATGACAACCATGAATATCCAAGGTGCCTATCAGCATGTTCCCATTTACCCCCACCCCCCCCCCCCCCATCAATGCTTTCTGTTCTTCGCAGTGACAGACAATCACTTTCAGATTGTTGCACTACCCTTTGGCCTATCCTCTGCTCAAGAATGTTTACAAAGAACTTAGAACCTCTCCTTGCCCTTCTAGAATTCAGGGCGTCCATGGCATGAGCTATCTAGATGATCTTCCTCTGAAGGACTTATATCCCTTCCAGTTATCATAAAGTGTCCACACTTGAGGTGGATCTTACTTGAAAAAGGGGTTTTTACTCTGAAATGATGTGATTCCCACCTCCGCCTTATTCTGAGTGTCCACATGCGAGCCAAAGGTTTTCTCTGGTATCTATCCATGTCTATTAATGTTTTTTTCATTTTTGTACTTTTAGCCTGGATCTCCTCCATGTTCTAATGAAAAGATATATGATGCTTGTAGCTAGGAGTTTGTCTAGTTAGAAGAACTGTCTTGCGCATGTAGTCTGATGAACTGTTATGTCTCTATATGATACTTTCTTTCATAAACATGTGAAAATCAAAAATTTAGCTGTTTGGAGTGCTGCCTACTTTTATTTATATATTATGTTTCTTGCTTTGTCTAATGCTTTGGTATTAGATTTCTGAAGAGCTGCTAAGATTGTTGGGAGACCCAGTCTTTTTTGCCCTATCTACCAGTCCAAGAAAAATTGATCTGCCAAGCCTCTACTGACACACCCTTTACTGCAATAAGTAGTCACCAAAAATAACTTTTTGGCTTAAGTAGATTTGTCCTTTGTGCTTATGAAGCTTTTCCATTCATTTTAGTCTGCTTTCTTAGGTTTTCCTCTTAGTGCGTGTCTACCCTTACTAGTCATAACTGAATCAGGAGAGAATGACTACTAAATAGCATCAATGACTGAGAATTTGCAAACTTGATTTGTTAGTATTCCAGAAGTAACAGCATTAAACACAGCCGTTAAGTATTGAGCTAAATATTTCCTGCACTTGGCCTCTAGCTGCCAATAAGCTACCTTTCCTACTATGTTACTGATTGCAAGGACATGCTGGGACTTGTAGTTCCTCAACTGTAGAAGCACTTCCATCAGTATGTGGGTTAGGTGCAGCATTGTATGGTGGGCAGGAAACACAGATACTGATTTAGTCAGTAACAATGTATTGTAGAACAGTTTTGGCAAAACAACAGACCCAGCGGGGAGCACACCCAACCGGAGCCACTTACAACTGAGACACATAATATGCAGAATGGAAGATGTCGACAGCGTCTACCATGGAGGAGCTTCCTTCTCCCCTGGGACCTCTCCCTATCTTTAGTACTGTCCTTGACAGATGGGGTTCCTTTCCCTAAGCTGACCATTCGCATTGAAGTCCTTCAAAAGGCTGGTAACTGGAATCTTAAATAGACTCTGCCTGACCCAAGATGGATGTCAGAGTCACATGGGGTGCCAACATCCAATCGGAATGCTGCCTCCCTGTGACTGAGGAAATCATAGAGGAACCGAGTTCCTCACAACTTCCTCCCTTTGGGAACAACACATCAGCATACCAGCCAGGGGAGGCAACTAAGGCTGGCAATACACGATTCGAATCTCAGCCGGTTCCTGCTGAATTCTATTCTATTCTGATTCTAACCGTTATTGGGCAGGCTAAATGTTCCAAGTTGATAGATTGATCAATTTGGGTACAACCAGCCTGTCGGATTCTGTTACGTACAATTATCGATAGCGGCTGCTATAGTCCTTAGCAATAATCACTGTCTTCTCCTGGCAAGGACAGCTCCCCCCCCCCCCCCCCTCACTGGGAGCAGGGATTTTCCTGTCACCACTGTCTGTGTTGATGGGGGAATTGTGCACATTTCTTTCCTGCAATCCATGGTTGCAGGAATGAAATTCATACCTTGTATGGGCGGCCTAACATTTTCAAAAGGAGAAGTCAGCAATTACAGTCTCCATTAACTCTTTCTAGACAGATGGCTTTATGGGATACTGGGTGGCAGCATTCTTATGATGTCTGTACCCAGAAATTGCTATTGCAGGAAAGCTCTGGGAATTCAGTTCTAAGACTAGTGTATTAAAGCTGAACTCCAGGCAGAAAAAAAAAGCAGAGCTTAATGCAACTATGTAATCATGAATATATCACTAAAAACTATTTTATTAAAAGAAAGCAGCGTAAGTACATGAATTTTATTTCGTATCAGCCTCATGCCATCTTTGTTCAACAAAGTTTTGCTTTTTTGGGGGGTTGGGAGGAGGGTGGATTTAGCCAAGGAGCCATTCCTCTGATATACTTCCCCTTTTACTGCCTAGTCAAAGGGTAGAGGTGGATGGGCAGTCTTAAAGCCTAAGGCAGGCCATACATGAATAATTTTATTTTATTCAACCAGCAGATTGAACGAAAGAAAATGACTCACTTACCCCATCCACACATTTCAGGTGTATTATATGCTTTCCCGCAGTTAGAATACACTCATTAGCACCCCCCTGACAAAGCATAGAATTTTCAACAGGCTAGTTGTACAGAATTCAATCGAGAGATCGACCAGTCTGCCCATAAATGGTCAAATTTCGATCCATCTGTGGCCAGCTCAAAGCAGTACTAATCCCAAAAGCAAACATTTATTATATTGCAGCTTACAAATTCTTATGCTACGTACACACAAGCGGAATATCCAACAGAAAAAGTCAGACCGATCGTGTGTATACCTCATCGGACTTTCTTTTTCAAAAATTCTGATGGACCTAGAAATAGAACATGTTCTAAATATTTCCGACGGAACCAATTCCTATCGGGAAAACCGCTCGTCTGTATGCTGTTCCGACAGACCAAAAACGACGCATGCTCTGAAGCAAGTACGAGACGGAAGCTATTGGCTACTGGCTATTGAACTTCCTTTTTCTAGTCCCGTCGTACGTGTTGTATGTCATCGCGTTCTTGACGATTGGACTTTGGTGTGATCGTGTGTATGCAAGACAGCATCAGCGGAATTCTGTCGGAAAAACCTTCAGAGTTTTATCTGACGGGAAAACCGGTCGTGTGTACAGGGCATTAGATGCGGTGGCTGTATTCGTTTCCTTCTCTAGGCTTTTTTTTCTTCTATTTTGATCTAGTGATCCAGCCAGCAAGTCTATTCTTTTTTACAAACTCAAGCTCTCCAGAAGAATGTAACAGTTTACATGAATAAGACAGACCATTTAACTCTGGCAGGGGTAATTAAAGTTATCAGCTTTTATTCATGCAAAACCTTTACCCAAAAGGAACAAATACTGTTAGCTATAAATTTACTTTGTAAATTATAAAGTGTGAGTTGGAGTTTGACTTCAGTTTGTTAGTGTATCTAGATCTGCTAATACGTTAAACACTACCCTTCCCTATTAGATTTACAATGTTGCTGTCTGCTTTGCCTCCTGCTTTCATTCCTCCAGAGTTGTGTCTCAATAATACAAGAGGTGTTACTGGTCAGATCACCAGGTGAAAACAGGGTAAAAAGCAAAAGCAAAGAAAACTAATGCAGCCACCACATCTATTGATTGGTAAGCTACAATATTTTTTTTTTTTGTTTTGGGTTTAACACAGCTTTATTAAGTTTAGTAAAAAAAAAAAATAGAAAAAAAAAAAACAGTACAAGGGACGTTACTCATTATCATATCAAAGCTCCTACTTTAGGTCAAGGGACCTCATATGCACTTATCAAGAGTCTTGATTATGAAAAACATTCTGCCATCCCTTCCATTCATAGAAGCCATAGTACAGCTTTCATTATTGGGCATAACTTGTATTTTTGATAAGTCTATGTGATAGGTCACTTGGCTCTGGTAACTCCTGCTACAGAAGATTACTGGGGCAGGGGTAGGAGGGGATTGGAAGAGAAAGATTTCAACTAAAGCAGGAGCCAGCAGAACAAGGGACCATCACAATGATAGTAAGTCACGTCCTTTGTGCTGATTTTTTTTTAATAAACATAGGCTTTAAAGTGTTAGTTCAACTTTACAGAAAAAAAAAAAGGTGATCTAACACTGGACATCCTCCCCCACTCCCCGCTGTACTTACCTCTGGCGATCCTTAGCTGTCAAGGCTCCCACAGCCGTTCAAGATCCATCATATGGATGGCACTGAACAATCAGAACCCATCTAGTTCGTCTCAAAAGAGCCAACAGAAAAAAGGGAGAACAGCGAGGATTTCAAATCCCTGGACTGTTTGACCACTGGACCAGCTGCAGGAGCCCTGTGAACTCAGGATCATCTGAGGTAAGTACAGCGGGGACCAGGGGGGTGGTGAGGGCGTCTAGTGTTAGTTCATCTTTAAATTGTTTCCTGTAAAAGCAAACTAACCCTTTAAATGAAAGTGGAACTGAAGCAGAGAGCGAGAGAAGAGATCAGGTCCCATTCCCTGCCACACAGGGCTATACTATGTGGCAGAGCTGTGTAACTCTTATGGCTGAATGGACAGAAGTACAAATTCTTTGGTAGGTAAAAGAGCTCTTCGAGATTTCATAATTTGCCGCGACATGAATGTTAATTCTCCATTACGAATGCTAGTTTACAAGACCAACCGCTTCTGGCTCGTCCTTGCTTCCGAGCATGCGTGTTTGTACTTTGGACTTTTGTCCGACAGACTTGTGTACACACGCTTGGAAAATCTGACAACAGACACGGAAAACATTAAAACCTGTTATCCAACATCTGTCCATGGAAAATTCGAGGACCCAATGGAGCATACACAAGGTTGGATTTTCCGCCAACAGCCTGTCATCACACATTTCCATCAGAAAATTCGATCATGTGTATGAGGCTTAAGTCTTAGGACTAAATGGTATTTAAGTTTTAGTCCCATTTTAGTCTTCTGCAATTGTTTTAGTCATCTAAAATCTAATGGGTGTATTTAAATAGTGATGCATTATTTAAGCATTTCTCTACAGTTTCCAAACTCATTATATACTACTGGATTAAAAAAATCGAATATGTTATTATTTATGATATTGGGGTATGAACATGCACTACAGACCAGTGTTAATTTGGACATCAAATTTCAATTTAGTTTTAGTCTTATGCCCCGTACACACGAGCGGACTTTTCGACATCCAAACTCCAACGGACTGAGTCCGGCGGACTATCCGATCGTGTGTGGGCTGCAACGGACTTTAGCGAAGCTAAAGTCTGACGGACTTTAGAAATGAAGCATGCTTTAAATTTTCCCGACGGAACTCCGCCGGACCCGGTCCCCTTTGAAAAATCCGCTCGTGTGTGTGCTACTCCGACGGACTAAAACCGACGCTAGGGCAGCTATTGGCTACTGTCTATGAACTTCCTACGTCGAATCCAGTCGTACGTCATCACGTTCGACTCCGTCGGAGTTTGGTGTGATGGTGTGTGGTCAAGTCCGTTCGGTCGAAAAGTCCGCCAGAACTCCGTCGGAACTCCAGCGGAACTCCGGCGGAACTCCTTTGGAGGTCTGTCAGACTTAATCCCTCTCGTGTGTACGGGGCATTAGTCTTTTTGACTAAAATACCATTTTAGTTTTAGTCATATTTTTGTTATCTCAATTGTTTTAGTTTTAGTCGTATTTTAATCGACTAAAATGGTATTAAGTTAGTCAACTAAAATGTTTTAGTCGACAAAATTAACACTGACTAGCCCATTATGCTTTTACTGTGCAGGGAACAAAAGAGGAAGTAAAACCCACCATAACATGAGCTCAAACCATGGCTTCACTTTCATTCAGTACTGTTGTGCACTTGCAATAAAAACATTTATTTTATAGGTCTAGATAAGTATAGGTTTTGGGTATTAAAGCGGTGTTCCGCTTAAAAAAAATAAAAATATAAATATAAATACAAATATAATATAAATACAAATACTGTAGCTGCTAGCTGGTGACTTTTAATAATCGTACACTTACCTGTCCCAGAGTCCAGCGATGCGGGGGATCAAAGCCCCGCTTGTCTCCTCCTCCTCTCGTCGGCACTGGTATTTTAACTGTGGGTGCCCGGCTGTGGCTTCACAGCCGGGCACCCACTGCACATGCACGTGCTGCGCCGCACGCCTTGACTGGCCGCGCAATCAAGTGGGACCTGTCAGGTGTCCCAGATGATTGACACGAGGGAGGGGGGAGAGGCGATCTCCCTTCCTGCGCTGAGGGAAGTGACGTCAGGAGCCGAAGGAGGCAGACTATGCTTGATCCCCTAGCAACAGGCATTTAGAGGTGAGTAAAAAAAAAGTTTTATTTTACTTTTTTTTTAACCACTTAACATTCGCCCCATAGCCGAATGACAGCTACAGGGTGGTTTCTTAACTCTGAGAGGCCATCATATGACGTCCTCCCAGAATTCCGCTCTCGCACGCCCTCCTGGGGTGCGCACTTGAGAGCATCCGTGACCGCCGCGTCCATCGCGGCCGACAAATGACGGAGCGATCACTTGTAAACAAACCGGCCTCATGTTATGACGCCGGTTCCTCCCTCCCCTCTCTGTACCAATCGGTACAGCGGAGGGGGAAGAGATCGGTGTCAGCAATGCTGTGGGCTGCATCTGCAGTGCCCACATCGCTGCTCACCGAACTTAACCCCTCAATTCCCTGCCAATACTCTGCCAATATCCACCAATACTCTGCCAATACCCGCCAATACTCTGCAATACCAGCCAATACTCTGCAATACCCGCCAATACTCTGCAATACCAGCCAATACTCTGCAATACCCGCCAATATTCTGCAATACCCGCCAATATTCTGCAATACGAGCCAATACTCTGCAATACCCGCCAATACTCTGCAATACCCACAAATACTCTGCAATAACCTGCAATACTCTGCAATACCCGCCAATACTCTGCAATACCAGCCAATACTCTGCAATACCAGCCAATACTCTGCAATACCCTGCCAATACTCTGCCATAAATTGCCATACCCAGCCATACTCGGAGATACCCAGCCATACTCGGAGATACCCTGCAATACCCAGCCATAGACATCCCCCCCCTCCTGCCGCCCTCTGGTGCTTCTACCGACTCGCCAATACGATCAAAGCCAGAATATTTTTTTTTTATTTCAGGCTTCCCAGCCTCGAGGTGAGATGTGGGGTCTTATTGACCCCATATCTCACTGTAAAGAGGACCTGTCATGCCATATTCCTATTACAAGGGATGTTTACATTCCTTGTAATAGGAATACAAGTGATCAAAAATGTATTTTTGGGAAAAAAAATGTCAAACTAAAATAAATAAAGTAAAATGAACAATAAAATGTTTTTTTTTTTTAAAGCGCCCCTGTCCCCATGTGCTCGCATGCAGAAGCGAACGCATACGTATGTCCCGCCCACATATTAAAACGGTGTTCAAACCACACATGTGAGGTATCAATGCGAACGTTAGAGCGAGAGCAATAATTCTGGCCCTAGACCTCCTCTGTAGCTCAAAACATGTAACCAGTAAAAAAATTTAAAGCGTCGCCTATGGGGATTTTTAAATAGCGACGTTTGGCGCCATTCCACGAGCGTGTGAAATTTTGAAGAGTGACATGTTAGGTATCTATTTACTCAGCATAACCTCATATTTCACATTATGCAAAAACATTTTGCTAACTTTACTGTTTTTTTTTTTAAGCACAAAACTCTTTTTTTTCCCCAAAAAAACGCGTTCGAAAAATTGCTGCTCAAATACTGTGCGAGATAAAAAGTTACAACGACCATCATTGTATTCTCTAGGGTTTTTTGCTAAAAAAACATATATAATGTTTTGGGGTTCTATGTAATTTTCTAGCAAATAAATGATGATTTTTACATGTAGGAGAGAAATGTCAGAATTGTCCTGGGTGCTCCAGAACGCCTGATGGTGCTCCCTGCATGTTGGGTCTCTGTATGTGGCCAGGCTGTGTAAAAGTCTCACATATGTGGTATCGCCATACTCGGGAGTAATAGCAGAATGTGTTTTGGGGTGTAATTTGTGGTATGCATATGCTGTGTGTGAGAAATAAACTGATAATATGACAATTTTGTGAAAAAAAAAAAAGTAAAAAAACTCTTGATTTTGCAAAGAATTGTGGGAAAAAATGACAACTTAAAAAAACTCATGCCTCTTACTAAATACCTTGGAATATCTTCTTTCCAAAAAGGGGTCATTTGGCGGTTATTTGTACTTTTATGGCATGTTAGGGTCTCAAGAATTGAAATAGGCCGTGGACTCTATAACTTTCACAAAGACCAAATAATATCCACCAATTTGTACTTATTTTTACCAAAGATATGTAGTAGTATAAATTTTGGCCAAAATGTATGAAGAAAATTACTAATCTGCTAAATTTTAATTTTATAACAGAAACAAAGAAAAATAAAAAAAATTTACAGAATTTTCGGTCTTTTTTCTTTTATAGCACAAAAAATAAAAAACCTAGCGGTGATTAAATACCACCAAAAGAAAGCTCTATTTGTATGTAAAAAAATTACAAAAATTTCATATGGGTACAGTGTTGCACGACTGAGTAATTGTCATTCAAAATGTGAGAGCACCGAAAGCTGAAAATTAGTCTGGTTATTAAGGGTGTTTAAGTGCCCAGTGGTCAAGCACATTAATTTTTTTATTTTTTGGGGGTGGAACTCCACTTTAATACATATATTTACATATACATTTGACATGTAATACACTCATTGCCTGGCTGAAGCATAATGAGTTAAGTCTTGATACCCCTATTTACAAACTCATACAGTTCAGCTGCTAGGAGACTACAAATATTTGAAGCTCTACAAACTCACTCTGCCCCTTTTAGAGACAAACTAGTTACAGATGTTTTCAGAAAATGTATTCCAGATGTATTCTGGGATCCTGGCTGTTACTTGAACTCACCAATCTACACTCGTTATGGCACCTTTATACATCTCCTGGAATTGTCCTCAGAGTTTCCAACTTTCTCCAATTAAATCTGCAAAAGTAGCTAGAGTAAGTTTATAAAAAAACGCTGAAAAGATGTAAATTTGTTTGTCATTATTACATTTTTGAATTCAACAGCAGAAAGTAACATTATTACTTCCAGTTGTTAGAGGAGGTTTTCTTTTATGTCTCATTATAATATTTATGAACACTTATAAACAGCTTAAAAAACAACCCCCCCCTTGTGTTTGTATGGCTCTAAACTTTTCATGAGTAACTCATCATCTGTTTAGATTAGTCTACTTTAATGCACAATAGTCCCTAACTCTTATTTGTCTTTTGTTGATGTCTGAGCATTTTGTTTAAGCTTTAAAGTAATATAAAGAACAGACAGCGCAGTCAGGACATTGTTCTGATTTCGATGCATGCTTCTTATCAATGCATATCTAAAGCATAAATATAGGGGTGTTGGATTACAAGCAGGCTGTTTAATTGAAAAGATGAAGGCTGCCTTTACATGGAGAGACAGGGGGGGGGGGTTGAGGGGTTTGGTTAAAAAGGGATTTGAACACACAGATAAAAACGGGAAAATGTAGGGGTCAGCGAGCCCTCAGTTCTAGCTTGATGTAGCTTTGTCATAAGGTAAAGTATAACTAAAGGCAACACTTTTGAATAGAGTGATGTTTTTATTGCTGTCTGTGCCCCCAATGGGAAGATTCACTCTTGCTTAGTAGTAAGAGTAATGCCACGTACACACGACCGGACTTTTCGATGGACAAGGTCCAACGGAATGAATCCGTCAGATATTACGATCGTGTATGGGCTCCAGCGGACTTTTTTTCACCAAAAGTCAGACGGACCTAGAAAGAAAACATGTTTCAAATCTTTCCGATGGACTCGAGTCCAACTGAAATATCAGTTTGTCTGTATGCTAGTCCGACGGACGAAAACCGATGCTAGGGCAGCTATTGGCTACTCGCTATGAACTTCCTTATTCTACTCTGGTCGTACGACATCACGTTTGAATCCGTCGACTTTGGTGTGTGGCCAAGTCCGTTCGTTCGGAAAGTCCGTCGGAACTCCACCGAAAGTCAGTCGGGAAGATCGTCGGACCTGGTCCATCGAAAAGTCCGGTCGTGTGTACGTGGAATTAAAGATAAAAAGAAAAACTTTGGGTTGTCACCAGAGGAGAAATCTTCACATGGGGACACTATCTCCTTCCTCCAGTGAAAAATGCCCTATTACTTTAGTGATGAGTAGAAATGCTTCTTACATTGGTGGTTTATGGGTGAATGAGTGTCCCTTTACAGGCAAAATATATAGTATATTGTGTTCTCTGCAACATGGCAGCAAACAATGCTTTGAGGGAAAACTGCAGATATTTGCTGCTCAAATACTTTGAGACTTTTATCATAGGGTATCAAGGTCCCCGGCCTCCTTCAGTCTAATAAGAACCTCCAGAGCTAGAGATTCTTCTTATTATTATACAGGTTTTATATAGTGCCAACAGTTTGTACAGCGCATTACAACATGAGGGCAGACATTACAGTTACATTACAATTTGGTACA
Organism: Lithobates pipiens; assembly: GCF_037356315.1. NCBI lineage: Eukaryota > Metazoa > Chordata > Amphibia > Anura > Ranidae > Lithobates > Lithobates pipiens. The sequence continues at coordinate 128,174,552 of NW_027507784.1, forward strand.
AGAGGAATCAGAGGGCCCTGCTCGTTAGCGCTTACAATCCAAAAAGGAAGGGCCAATTGATACAAAAAGGTAATAGCTGTGGGAGATGAGCTGATGGAGGAAGTAAAACAGTGTTAGTTAGAAGCAGGATAGGCTTCTTTGAAGAGAAGGGTTTTCAGGGATCGACTAAAGATGGGTAGATTAGGGGACAGTCGGACAGATTGGGGTAGGGAGTTCCAAAGGATGGGAGAAGCTCTGGAGAAATACTGGAGGCGAGCATGGGAGGAGGTGACAAGGGAGCTAGAGAGCAAGAGGTCCTGGAATAACCAAAGAGAGCAGCTTGGTTGGTATTTTGGGGCTAGGTTAGTGATGTAGCTTGGGGCAGAGCTATGGTTGGTTTGTATATTATTGTTAGTACTTTGAATTTTATTTGTTGGGTGAGTGGAAGCCAGTGTAGGGATTGGCAGAGAGGGGTGAAGGACACAGAATGGTTGGTAAGGTGGATAAGTCTTGCAGCAGCATTCATTATGAACTGAAGGGGGGATAGTCTATGTAAATGTAATCTAATGAGTGAGTTGCAGTAGTCAAGGTTGAGAGATAACCAGGGATAGCTGGCATCCTTTTGTATATGTTGGGTTGTAAAACATAGTGGGTGCAAAGTCGCCAGAGTAATTGGGCACCAGACACTTCTTGAATGCAAAAGAGATTTTATTTATCTTAACAAAACTTTGGGAGAAAGGGTTAGGGCCAGTACACCCTTAGGTAGTTGCAAGATTAATTGGCAGCCTCCGAGACTTCAACAGGAGGACAGCCATGCAGGCAAATGCATCCAGCAAGATGCCCCATCTGCATGTGTAGGAATGCTGTCTCCTATGGCAACAGTCTTTAACAGTGCTTAACACAAAGTGTAACAGTTCCTTCACTTCCACTACAATCACGTCTTGTAGTTCTTCAGCCCACTCGGCTCCCAGTCTCTCTCTCACTAGACTAGCTGATTCACTGCCACTGAATCCCTAGAGCTCCTCCTTTCTCAAGCGTCATCCCAGATTCTCTGCTGGATCCCTAGCTGGGCACTCAAGATACTTCTCAAGCTTCACCTCACTGACCTGCTCAGTCCCGGGCTTGACACATAAGGCTGCTCTGCAAGCGTCACTTCCGCTTCCGGATTCAAGAAAACCCCAGCCCATTGGCTGAGATACCCCATATACCCATAATCTAACCTTGCAGTGCCCTTCTCATATCTAATGCCACCAAGTACCCAGCCACCTAGCTGCAAAAGACAGAAGTGCAGTAATTACAAACTTAGAGTGAAATAAATTGATCCTCAATAATCAGCCAAGGTAGCTATATCTGGCAGGTAAATTTAGGAGCAATCCTGCCTAAACTCCAGGGTGCTACAATAGTATGTGAGAAAAATCAAATTGCACAACCAAAACCTTAAAAACTGATACAAATTAAATACTATATGTGTTCTTATAGTCCATATAGCGCTTCAATAGAATTTTGTGATGTTAACCATTCCGGATATAACTTGAGACTTTTGTTGGATCTTTATAGTAAGAGAGGCCATTTACCGGATCAGGTGGATCTCAAATTATAGAGATCAAACTCGCTCAGCAATGGGTCTTTCAACCTGTGAGTATTCCTCCTGAGCCTCCATTCCCAGGCGATGCCTTGTATGATTAAACGCAGTCTTTGACGTCACCGCGCACCAGCTGGCTGGCCTGAGCCACGGCTGTTTGAAATTGTTTTTCTTTGCTTTTGGATGTCAGTGCCTTTTAAGCTTGTAATACATCTTTTTTAACGGAGATACTGTACCATGAAGCCTCTTTTTCTTCTTACCTGGTAAACATATTCCAATGTGGAAGACCATACAGAAGGATCTGTCAAGTGCCTTTGTAATAAATGTTGCATGATGAGAACAACAGTTAGCTGTATCGGGAGGGATACCGCCTCTAGAGGAGTCCCAGGAGGAATACTCACAGGCTGAAAGACCCATTGCTGAGTGAGTTTGATCTCTATAATTTGAGATCCACCTGATCCGGTAAGCAGCCTCTATTACTATAAAGATGCAACAGAAGTTTCAAGCTATATCCGGAATGGTTAACATCACAAAATTCTATTGAAGCGCTATATGGACTTGAACATATATAGTATTTAATTTGTATTGGTTTTTAAGGTTTTGGCTGCGCAATTTGATTTTGGCCAAAAATGTTTGTGTCTAATCTGCTTGCAATGTTGATGTGCACAATTTTTTTTCTTCTTGTTTGACTCCACAGTTTCCTTCAACGCCACAGGAATGGCAGACTGTGGCCTCCCACTTTGCCAGCCGTTGGGACTTTCCCAATTGTGGAGGTGCAATTGATGGGAAACACGTCCGCATCCTCCCACCCCCCAACTTGGGGTCCTACTATTATAATTACAAGGGGTATAATAGTATCGTGATGTTGGCGGTGGTGTCAGCGACATATAACTTCCTGTATGTGGACGTGGGGAAAAATGGCCGGATGTCATATTTTCAAGTTTTCGCGTGGATAGAGTTCTACTGGCATCTCCAGAGTTGCAGTCTGGGCTTGCCACCTCCAGAGGAGAATGTGGAAGGACTCTCCTTTGTTTTCGTCGAGGATGAGGTGTTTGCTCTGGCAAACCATCTGATGCGGCCTTTCCCAATGGGGACCCTCACCCCGGACCAAAGGATCTTTAATTTGGCCAGAGCCAGAAGAGTAGTGGAGAACACTTTCGGGAAAATGGCCAGCCGGTTCTGCCTATTTTTGACTCCAATCCACATGGCAGAATATAAACTCAATCATATTGTGCTTTCGTGCTGCATTCTGCACAATTTTTTGAAAAAACACTCAGCAAACTATGTGGCCTCAGTTGGGCCTGATGCAGACTTACCTGAAAATGCCAACCTGATGGCCCTTGAAGATGGCCGTCCTGGCTTGCCCCCCCCCCCCCAAAGCACCCATGCGGTCAGAACAAGATATGTGGAGTACTTTTTGGGTAGGGGGCCATTAATATGCCAGACAATGTCTGAGGGGCATTTTTTTAATACATTTTTCTTTGAAACTCCAATAATTTTTGTTTTCATTTACTGCTTGGCTTTGTTTTAGGTGTCTCCTAGGTTTTTTTGAGCCTCTTTCTACAACAGTGCAAACCTTCTTCAGTGTCTTCTTCAGATAATCTTATTATGTTGTGGGTCTGCTACACACACACCTTGTTTTTGTTGTTAATGTATGTAGTGCATTACTGACAAAAATATTGCTCATTTTCAGCACCATGGCAGAAATTTAAAAAGCACTGTGGGTGTTATTTACTAAAGGCAAATCCACTTTGCACTACAAGTGCACTGCAAAAGTGCACCTGAAAATGCACTTGGAGTGCAAAGTTGATTTGCCTTTAGTAAATAACACCAATTGTCACAGAAAACAACAACTTTACTACAAATACTGCTTTTGTGCATTGATAAAGGAAGCCACACATTGTTGATAATTTAACTTTTTACTCAAAGCACATTCACATGTGCATTGAGAAAAGGGTTTTACAACAAACCAACATATTTGTTGTATATAAAACATTATTGTTGGTAACATTTTTCTAACTTGCCGTTTTTGTGTAAACAGGCATGTATCAAAGCATAACATACAGAACACAGGAACTTACAAAGTTCAACTTTGAAAAGTGAAGACAATGTCAGACATGAGTATGTACAAACTGTGCTGATATTGTCTTCATCAGATGGGGTGTCACCCCTGTAAAAGCAACATTTGGAAGATACACATAAATTGTAAATCAAAAAGTGGCCAGTTTCCTCTTGATCCCATGCCTAATGTCAAAATGTGCTATCTCCCATCACGGGGTATCAATGTACGTGTTTTGGGGCTGCAGTCCCTTCATCTCAGCCACTTTAGTGCAAGGAAGGGGTTGCACCCACAAAACGCATACATTGATCCCCCATGATGGGAGATAGCACATGTTGACACACTGTGTGCATCTTCCGAATTTGGCTTTTCGAAAAATATGAAAGTGTTTTGGAAAAATTAAAATCGATGCTAGCTAGTTTTGGGTGTTTCAGATTCTCCCTAAAACATCAATGATGTTCTGCATTTTTTGCTGAACATCATTGATGTTTTTCTGGATATTCTTTAACCACTTCCCACCCGGCCAATGTATATATACGGCCGGGTGGGAGCCGCCTGCTCCTGATAGGACGTTCAGGAACGTCATTCAGGAGCAGCGGGATCGCGCGCGCGCGCGCCCGCGCAGCGGCGCGATCCCGATGTGCTCGTGTCACCCGGACACGGCACATCTCAGATCGGCAGGAGGGCTCTGTGATTGGCCCTCCTGATCACATGACGGCCGTGTCCAATCACGGCCGTCATGTGATGTAAACAAACAGCCGGTTGCTAGGCAATCGGCTCTCCTCTCCTCACACGGAAGTCACCGCTGAGAAGAGGAGAGCAGAACGCTGCAGCCGGCTGATGATCAGTGAGTATGGGCTGCTTTTCACAGCTTTTTACTCACTGATCATCAGTGTAGTGTAAACACACAACACACCACACAGTGAAAACACAGTCCCCACATATGTCCCCAAAACACACATGTCCCCAAAACATACATGTCCCCAAATAATAAAAACACATGTCCCTAATAATAAAAACATGTCCCCCACATATGTCCCACTAAAATCACATGTCCCAATGATTATCTGCACACATATGTACGTGATCACCTGCACACATATGTACATGATCATTTGCGTACATATGTCCGTGATCACACAAACCAATTATTATACACTTAACGGAATTTTTTTTACCAAAAACATGTAGCAGAATACATTTTGGCTTAAATTTATGACAAAATTTGATTTTATTGGATTTCTTTTCAAATAGAAAAAAGAAAATATTGTTTTTTTCCCAAATTTCCGCTTTTTTTGCGCTTATATCGCAAAAAAAAAAAAACGGAGTCGTGAATAAATAACACCAAAATAAAGCTCTATTTGTGCGAACAAAATGATAACAATTTCATTTGGGTACAGTGTAGCATGACCGCGCAATTGTCACTGAAAGCGCTAGAGCGCTGAAAGCTGAAAATTGGGCTGGGAAGGAAGGGGGTGAAAGTGCCCTGTATTGAAGTGGTTAAATCAAGATTGCACCCCATTATCTCTGCAATGAGGATCTGAGCACTTTCACTGGTAAAATTTGATTCTTCTTCCACAACATCCACATCACCTAAACATAAACCAAAAAAAATACTGTGTGTTATAAATATGCAGGCATAAATTGATTAGCTTACCAAAAGCTGTGGTCTCAGACACTCACCTGTTGTGGTGCCAATTTAGCCAATCTCTACAATCTCTCCTTCCTCCTCTTCCTCTGCTTCTGGTGCTGGTGCTGGTATTTCCCCTTCTTTGGGAGGTGTGGGGTCCCTGGTGTCCTCAGACGTCCCGAGTCTTCTCTCCCCTATGAGAATGTAAAAAAGGAATACTTAGCAGACAGATATTTAAAGGGCAGCAACAGGAATATGAAACATTGCTTGGAAGAGTTGTACAATTGTGTTTTTTGGCAGAGTTCAAAGGTGAAAACATTATTTTTTACACTTTCTAAAGCTGGAATACTTACCTGTTGTGTGAACAAATGTAGTCAAGTGCAACTTGGCAAAACATCGTCTTTGGAGTGGGCTAACGAACGATGTTTATTTTACGAACGATTGAACCCATGAACATGAAAGCGGCCATTTCAAACTGTGCAACATTAAATCAAGACACGTGGAGCAGTATGCAAGCAATAATAATAATATGAACACACGACAACTACTTACTTTTTTGAAGAACTCGTTTGAGCCTTCTGTACTGATCATGCTTCCTCAGTTTCAGGTCTGACCAGCGTTTCCTCAGTTGATCCTTGGATCGTCGTACCCCAAAATTATTCTGAAGACTCTTCACAACTTTAGTCATGATCTTGGCCTTTCTGACATTTGGATTTGGGTAAGGTCCATACTTCCCATCATAGTCGTTCCTCTTCAATATGTCCACCATCTCCAACAACTCTCCAAAAGACATATTTGAGGCCTAACATCTTCTCCTCCGAGATCGGGACGTTTCTGGCTCCGGGCTTTCCTCGTCCTTCTCCTCGTTAGTGGAATTCTTATCATGCCCCTGCTGTGTTTCCGCCATGTGCTCTCCCCACTGCGCCGAAAGAGAAGGGGCGGGGAATAGACTAGAAAGAACGTCAGGGGTGGGCAGAGTTTCAAGCATGCGCACTGTATATAAAACGCAACACACGTGTGTCGTACGTACGATCCGTGAGCAGAGGGAGAAGCTGACGTGCCGATCGTTCAAAGGAAGGTACAATTTTAACTTGGTACATCACTAGCCTATACTGCTTCTATATTGAGGCCTATATTGCGACAAGATTAGGAGAATTTAGCCTGACATTAGGGTTTGTCTTGCGTTGTGTCTTGCAGATAAAATAATATGGATGGGTTTACGACCACAGCTTTCTCCCCCTGTTCATCGACAAGTACAGGGAGCTGCCCTGTCTGTAGGAAGCTACACATTCCCACTACAGCAAACAATTAAAGAGGCAGGCAGCAATGGAGAAAGTGCTGGAGTTTGTGAAGCCGGTGGTCCCCAGGGCAGACATCACCTATTTAAAAAATAAAATTGGTGGCCTGAGGAGTACATATCAGAGAGAGCGCAAGAAGGTGCTGAAGTCCATGAAAACTGGAGCAGCAACAGATAAAGTTTATGTCCCTAGGCTGTGGTACTATGAGAGGATGCATTTTCTGTCAGACCAGGCTGAGGTCAGGGAATCCCTCTCTACTCTTCCTTCCCTGCTTTCTTCTACGCTTCATTCCACCCCTGCTGAGGCTTCCGATGCCCGACCTGGGCCTTCCAGACAGGAAGAACTGGAGGAGCCCAGCTTGAGCCAGGTATAGTATTGTTCTACATATTTTTGGAGTAAAAATGAATGATGTTAACTTGATTTTTGCTCACTAATTGCTGATTTTAGAAAGTGATTCACATATCAATAGATAGTAGTGGCCAAAATATTTGGGCCAAGAATGAAAAATGCTGGGCTCAGAATGATAGTCTTTTCTATTTGTTAACAATTTGCAACAGTCAAGAGTGGAAAATTGTGTGTGTTTGATGAACCAAAAACTAAAACTATGTCCCTTTTTCATACACAGGAATACCTCAGCCAGGAGGAGGGTGTGGAATGCAGCAACCAGGAGGTGGCTGTGGAACGTGGCAGCCAGGAGGAGGCAGGGGTAAGTGGCAGTCAAGAGGTGGGCAGGCCTAGGAGCCTGACTTAATCACAAGTCACTCCCCTCCGCCTTCCACCCAAAAGGGCCAGAAAGGGGGGGGGGGAATGTGGAGGAGTCGGCTCTCAAGCTCAGTGGCCCTCAAAGCCACCCCCACATATCAAGAGGCCTTTGCTGCCTTGGCTGCCTGCAAACTCCAGCAAATGGAGGAGGGGCAACACCTCATGTGTGAGGAGCTAATTATCCAAACACTCAATAAGGGGTTGAAGGGCCAAATCACACAAACAACACACTTGTGTCATTTGGACCATGCTCCTCCTCCTCCTTCTGCAACACCTCCAGCACCACAGCCACAGCCTGGAAGAAAGTGTGGAAGGAAGACCAGAGAGTGATGACCTGGGTTCAGTCTGGTCTGACAGAAGATGCAGGCTCTTGTATGACCACAGCCTGGGGACATAGATGTCATCTGCTGCTGTTCCGGGTTTCTTGGACTTCAGGACCAGACTGTTCTCCCTCAGATATGTACTCCTCAGGCCACCAATTTTTGCGTTTAAATAGTTTATGTGTTCCGGGGGGGGGCAAAGCCTTTGCTAATTTCCCCAGTTTCTTCAGAGCTGCCTCCCTCTTTATGTTTATGACACCTAAATAAAGTTTTTTTTTTGGGTTCAAGAAATACTTGCCTATGTGTTTTACTTCAAAAACGACAGTTTATTTGTGAGTAGGCGGGTACATTTCAAAAGTACAAAGTCAAATTAAAACAATTGTCACCAACACCAAACAACCTCCCAGAGATTAAAAAAGAAAACAATAAAATAAATAGCTAATAATAGTGTTGTGGTAAATTGACACATAAAACACACCAACAAAAATTACGAAGATGAGCAAAATGTCATAAAAGGAGATCTTGATTAAAAAACCAACCACAAAATTTACAGAAAAAAAAATCAAAAATGATTAGGGAGATCTGACAAATTACAGCACAGTGGTGTAGTGGTTAGCACTTTCACCTAGCAGCAATAGGGTTGCTGGTTCAAATCCCGACCACAACACTATCTGCCTGGAGTTTGCATGTTCTCCCTGTGCCTGCGTGGGTTTCCTCCGGGTACTCCGGTTTCCTCCCACAATCCAAAGACATGCTGGTAGGTTAATTAGACCCTGTCCAAAAAAGAATTGGCCATAATATGTGTATGTCAATGTTGTAAGTGTGTCGGGACTCTACAGGTTAAAGGACCGCATAAATAGCTGCAGATGGACACCGGTGGCAAGAAAAAGCGCCCAGAGGCGATTCAGTTCGTATAGGTAGCGCTATATAAGTCATTCATTCATTCATTCAAAATATTGTGTTCATGTAATGAGGAAAAAGAACAAAGAAATAGGTTTTGGAGAAGTGTGTGTGAATATGAGCAGCAAAACAACTTCATTCTTGTAGCATTATAAAGAAAAAGAGAATGCGCTGCATTAAAGAATTTTTAACATTGCAGCTTGACCAATGTGCTATATCGATTACGAACGGTAGTTTTACCTGACTGAGCGCTTCCGTCTCAGAATTTATTCTGAGCATGCTTGGCACTTTGTCCGTCGGACTAGGCTACACACGTTTGGAATTGACACGCATCGGATCATGTTGTCGGAAAATTTTATATCCAGCTCTCAAAATTTTTTGGTCAGACGTTCCGACGGAAAAAGTCCAATGGAGCCCACACACGGTCGGATTATCCAACAACATGGTCCGATCGGACATTTTACATCGCATTTTCTGATCGTGTGTAAGGGCTTAGACGTGCACTCCACAAATCTGTTTTTATGGAAGAGTGACAAGAAGAAAGCCATTATTGAAAGAAGTCCTGTTTGCAGTTTGCGAGAAGCCATGTAGGGAACACAGCAAACATGTGGAAGAAGGTGCTCTGATCAGATGAGACCAAATGTAACTTTTTGGCTTAAAAGCAAAACGCTATATGTGGCAAAAAACTAACAGTGCACATTATCCTGAACACCCTGAACCACCCCCACTGTGAAAGATGGTGGTGGCAGTATCATGTGGAGGGGATGCTTTTCTTCAGCAGGAACAGGGAAGCTGGTCAGAGTTGATGGGAAGATGGATGAAGCCAAATACAGGGCAATCTTAGAAGAAAACCTTTTATGCTACCTACACACGATCGGACTATCCGACGGACTTGTGCAGGCGGACCAGAGTACGGCGCACAATTCGCCCGTGTGTGGGCTCCAGCTGACTTTTTCTTCTGAAAAGTCCAGCGGACTTTGAAAGAAGTCTTGACTCAAAATTATCCACTGGACTCAGCAGACCAGCGAACAATCCGCCTGTCTGTGTGCTAGTCCGTCGGACTTTTGAAATGAACGGACTAGCCCACACACACAGAGAAAAGTCTGTTAATTTTGAACATGGCTCCAGGTAGACGGAACTAGCAAAGGAAGTCAATGCCACCGCCTCCATCTACGAGATTGACACCTCGCTAGCCCCGTCACCTGGTATGGATTGAAAAAATTGCTTGGGGCTCCCCCAAAGATCCATAGCAGACCCTTATCCAAGCACACAGCCGGCTAGGAAAGGGGGTGGGGACAAGCAAGCGCCCCCCTCCTAAGCCATACAAGCCCTCAACATCCCAAAGCACCTTGTCCCATGTTGATGGCTGTTGGTTGTCGGGGTCTGCGGGCAGGGGGCTTATGGGAATCCGGGAGCCCCCTTTAATAAGGGGCTCCCAGATTCAGTCCCCCCACCCTATGTGAATGAGTATGGGGTATGATGTACCCCATTCACCTGGGGGAAAAAGTGTACATAAAAAAACACAATACAGGTTTTTAAAGTACTTTATTAGTCAGCTCCGGGGGTCTTCTTCCGTCTTTGTGGGTCTTCTCGCCAGGCTCCTCTTTTGCTAGCTCTTTTACTAGCAGAGGAGCCCGGCTTTCTTCTTCGCCTTCCCCACCGTCCAGGGGTCTTATTCCGACTTCGGGGGTCTTCTTTTGACTTAGGGGTCTTGTCCCATTCTTCGGTTCTTCTTGTCGGTCCTCCGCTATCTTCTTACAGCTCTTTTACTAGCGTTGGCCTGGTGTTGTCGCTGTCGCCGCTGCCTTCTTCTCCTTCTTCTCTTCTTCTCCACTGGACCCAGTTCCTATCGAGAAATCTGTTTGTGTGTATGCTAGTCCAACAGACAAAAAACGACGCTAGGGCAGCTATTGGCTACTGGCTATGAATTTTCTTATTCTAGTCCAGTCATACATCATCACGTTCGAATCCGTCAGACTTTGGTGTGATTGTGTGTGTCCAAGTCTATTCATTCGTAAAGTCCACTGGAACTCCGTCGGGAAGACAGACCTAGTCCATCGAAAAGTCCAGTCGTATGTACGCGGCATTACAGCAGTATTTGCAGTGAAAGGTGGTTCTACAAAGTATTGACTCAGGGGGCTGAATACAAATGCATGCGACACTTTTCACATATTTATTTGTAAAAAAAATTGAAAACCATTTAGAATTTTCCTTCCACTTCACAATTATGTGCCACTTTGTGTTGGTCTATCACATTAAATCCCAATAAACTACATTTACATTTTTAGTTGTACCACAACAAAATTTGGAACATTTTAAGGGGTGTGAATACTTTTTCAAGGCACTGTATACTGTATACAGGTCCTCAGTTCAGAGTGAGAGAAAGGGGAAAATTACATTTGCAAAATTAATATTCACTGAGCCCAGTAATCATGTCGTCAACACCCTTCAGAATACCTTGTAGAGAACACCTTGTAGAGAACACCTCTAAAAATACAAGGTGTGTGAATGGTGGTGGTGCCAAAGGAGTGACTGTGTGCAGACAAAGGAGTTTTCTGTGTGCAGAAGGGAAGCTGTTTGCACAGAACCTGAGAAAGACCAGGAATATTGTATCTAGCACAAACTAGTACAATGATTTTTCACGTCCCCAATGGCCCATCAGATATGAGATATGCATTTTTACAAGTAATACATTTTTATTAGGAGAGTCAACAGTACAAAAACAATGTAGCATGCAAAGTCCAAGGAGTGCTAGTACAATGAGGGCATATATACCATCCAGAATATATATAACACAACACATAAATCATAGGGCTTCAAGGAAGAAAATTCAGCACATCTGTTCAAATGAGCAGTACAGCATCCATGATTATGACAGTCACATTGGTCAATCACAGGTATTATAGAGATAAGTTTGGACCACATGGAGAGGCTGCATGGCAAAGTTGCCACTGTCCTATAGGAATAAGAAAAATGGAAGAAAAAGAAGGGGGCAGGGGAAAACAGAGGGTGAGGGATGGGGGATTGAGACTGCAACTAAGAGACCAGAATAATCGGCTGAAAAAACAGTAGGAGAGAAGTAAATGTGTGTTCAATGTGGGGGGGGGGGGGGATCAGATGGAGACCCAAGAGTCTATCTAGGTGTCCAAAATCTTTTCAAACTTCCTGGGGCAGCTCCTACTGTCATAGGTCAGTTTATACATCGGCAAAACATTATTAATAGCATTGAAAGAAAAAGGATTTTCGGGACTTTGAATGAGGCTAGCACTAAAGAAATGCCTGCCTCCATCCCTATCAATAGTATATGAAAGGAGAGAACAGAATTGGGACTTTGAATGAAGCACACATCAGTAAGAGGATAAGTCAAGTGACTATAATAAATATTTATTTGGTATAGTCCATGATATGTCATAGAACCATTTTGGGCATCGACCTCTAAAATGCTCTGGGCATACAGCCTCCACACAATAGATCATGGACGCTAATATAGCAAATAAGAGAGACTCAGAGTATGATCAAGTGACTCTAAATTGGTGTTTTTTTAACAGACTTTTTTTTTTTTTTGTATTGTACTCTCCCTGCAAGTGACGGTAGCAACCTGGTTAACACGAGAACGTGTGCAAACGAGTTTAATATAATACAGAGGAATAAATGGTTCATAAGCGTGGGAAAAGTCTAATGAGTGGGGATACTGAGTGTTTGGTACTTGTTGGCCTAGTCCTAAACTATAGAAATATACACAAATCAAGCTACAGCAAGGTTAAACCGTTTCGTTAAGGCGTCTCCTTATGACAAATGAGGAATGAGCTTGGGTCTGAAGTTATATATAATAAATATAAATTGAAATCACAATAATAAAAAAATATAACAGAGACTATACGGTGACAAATAGTGGCACAAGTGTGACATTTTACTTCTTGGGTCTGAGCAGATACTTAGATAATGAAGGGAAAGACACCTAAGACAGGAGCAACTCCTAAATCACCCCGGCGGAGCCTGGTTGTGAGCCCCGGCTCCATGAATAAATTTGTTACACAAACGGGGGGTTCAGAGAAACAACAACTAGAGAAGCAATTGCAAACAAGAAGTTCCCAAGCAGAAAATAAAGACAAAAAGGACAAGGAAAAGAGGGAAAAAAAAGACAACAACCTCAAAACAACTCCCTACAGGCCCAAGAGTGCACGCCGGAGGCGGAGACTGATCAATCAGCTGATTTAGATCACGAAACAGAGGATATACAGTCTCACTCGCTGCAGCTTGAAAATCCCTCAGCATTGCCTACAAAAAAAGAAATAATTTCTATGTTTGCAGCATTGGAAAATTCCATGAAAAAGGAAATGGATAGAGTACATAAGAATCTTGCTCATGTACTGGATCGGGTAGAAGAAATGGAAAAAAAAGTGGAAAAAGAAGCAAACATAATAAAGAAATTAGAAGCCGAAGTAATTTCTTTACAAAAAGTTCAACAAGAGCAAGCATATAAAGTAGAGGATCAAGAAAATAGGGATAGAAGGAAAAATATAAGAATACGAGGTGTCCCGGATACCGTACAGCAAGAAGATTTAACAAAAATAATAAAAAAGATATGTAATCCATTGATGAATAAAGATATAACAAATCCAATAAACATCGAAAGGGTGCACCGCTTAAGGAAACCTAAATAATTGTCGCAGGGTATCCCACGGGACATAATAGTGCGTTTCCAGCAGGAAGAAGATAAAAATCAAATATGGAAAAACACCAATTGTATATGAAGGAAAAGACATAGGCCGCGTACACACGCGCGGACTGTTCGCCCAACCTTGTCCGCTGAACAGTGTTTGGGCGGACAGTCCGCTCGTGTGTGGGGCTTCAGCGGACAGTTTCAGCGGACAGTTGGCCGAACAAGGTCTTACGGAAATTCCGAAAAACTGTCCGCTGAAACAAGGTTTCAGCGGACTGTTCGCTCGTGTGTAGGCTTGTTCGGCCAACTAAGTCTCGCGCATGCTCAGAAAGGATTTCCACGTCGGAAGGTTGCATTGCAGTGTATAGGACGTCGTATTTTTCGTCCCGTCGTACGTGCCGTTCACGTCATCGCGCACGGTTTCAGCAAACTGTTCGTCCGTCGTGTGTGGCCATGTCCGTCCATGCTAAGTTTGAGCGGACTGTTCGCTCAAACTGTTGGACGGACAAAGTTGGGCCAACAGTCCGCGCGTGTGTACGCGGCCATACAGATATTCCAGGATTTATCTCCAGATACCCTGAAAAGAAGAAGAGCACTAAAACCGCTATTGACAGTCTTGAATGAGAACGGGATGCAGTATAACTGGGAGTTCCCTGCATGCCTAATAGGCAGAAAGAACGGACGGACTGGGAGACTGAGACATATTGAAGATGTAACAGAATTTTGTAAAAAACTGGATATCCCAGTCCCAAGGATAGGGGCGTAGGGTGGTGGCGGGGAGTGGAGGGGGGATGAGTGAACCCCCCTCTCCTGTAATAGGAGGGGGGATAAGCGATAGCAGTCGACAGGCTGGACTACATGTTCTTTTTGCAAACCCCCGGGGCTCTCTCCCTTCCCGCCCCCCCTCGCGCTTCCCCCCTTCCACTAAAGGGGGGATGGGGAGGGGACGGGGAGGCAGTGGGGGGGGGGGCTTTGATCCTCCGGGCATGTCTTGTATTCATCTCGCAAGTAATAGGCGAGATGGAAGACGACGTGGCCGAACAGAACTCCACCCTAGGACATAGGGATATAAGGAACAAGGAGGTTCCGGAGAAATTATGCCAGACCAAGGGGTCAAAATTACATCAAATGACGGGACGGGAATGGGGGAGGGAAAGTGGGTTGGCCCGAATCCAATAAGAGAAATAGGAAAGATTTTAGAAGTACTGGATGCCATAACTTAAGATAGTAACATACAATGTGAGAGGAATGAATTCTCCAAGAAAAAGGTTTAATATTTTTGAAGAACTAGAGGGCTATCTTGCGGATATTGTTTTTTTACAGGAGACACATCTAGCCCTGGATTGCAATACTCGGATAGATACGGGAAAATATCCAACAAGGTATTATGCTGATTCCCCGATTAAGGGAGCTAGGGGGGTCGCTATTGGGTTTGCAAAAGCTGTCGGGTGGAAGTTAGATGAGATAAAGGTGGACCCGGAAGGGAGGTTTTTATTCTTAAAGGGTAACATATTAAGGCAAAAATACACATTAATTAACATTTATTGTCCCAATAAGGCCCCAAAAAAATACCTAAATGGGATATTGAAAATAATAGAGAAATATAAACAAGGTCATGTGATCATAGCAGGGGACCTGAATTTCACCATGAAGCCCAAAATAGACAGTACATTAGTTATTCCCCTCCAAGAAATTATACAATACAGAATATAAAAAAAAAAAAAATTCACACACAACAGCTTGTGGATGCATGGAGAGCATGCAACCCGGTGGAAAAAGATTATACATATTACTCTCCGGTTCATGATACTTATGCAAGATTAGACTATATAATCTTAGACCATGAAACATTAGAAAT
The DNA here is from genome assembly GCF_037356315.1 of Lithobates pipiens. Classification (NCBI taxonomy): domain Eukaryota; kingdom Metazoa; phylum Chordata; class Amphibia; order Anura; family Ranidae; genus Lithobates; species Lithobates pipiens. Next base: position 128,189,603 of record NW_027507784.1, read on the forward strand.
GTTGGTAAATGTCCAGATAGGTAACATTACGATATCGGACCATGCCCCGGTGATAGCCAAAATTAGGCAGGGGGAAAAAGAGCCCAGAAGGGGGACTTGGAAACTTAACGAGGCGCTTATTGAGAACAAGGACGTTGAGAGTAATATAAAAATAGAGATAGAACAATTCTTTAAAATAAATGACGCCATAGAAGTCTCCAAAGCCACCTTATGGGAAGCTCATAAAGCCCTAATTCGAGGGAAGTTAATCAGTATAGGCTCGGGTAAAAAAAAGAAAGCGACGCAAGATATAATAACTTAAAAAAAGCGCTTCATGAGTTAGAACAAAAACATAAGAAATATCTAGATAAAAAGATATACAAGGAGATCATCCAAAAACGTACACAATTAAACGATTTGATAGAGCAAAAACAAAGAAGTGTGTATAAAAATGTAGCTAAAGAAAGATAGCTGTGGGCGAATAATACGGGGAAACATCTGGTAAGAATAGCACGGGAAAAAAAAGCCTTAAATTATATTGAGAAGATTAAAGATGAACACGGGGAACTAAAATTCAGAACGTCAGAGATCGCAGAGGCCTTTAAATTATACTACAAAACCTTATATTCAATAAGAAGTAATGAGTCAGGGGCACAAATGGAGAAAGGGAAAATTAAAATTCAGCAATACTTAAGTGAAACAGATTTACCTAAAATATCAGAAGAAAGGGCCAAAAGTTTAGAGGAGCCAATTAGGCCAGAATAAATATATAAAGCAATAAAAGAAACACCGAATGGGAAAGGTCCAGGCCCGGGCGGTTTCACAATCAGGTATTATAAGAAATTTAAACATCAATTGGTCCCTGAACTATGCAAATATTGGAATAGACTGGGTGAGGATGAGAGTATGAGGAAAGAGGCCTTACTGGCATATATAACAGTTATTCCGAAATCAGGTAAGGATGAAACCATCTGCTCCAACTACCGGCCAATAGCTTTGTTGAATGCAGATACAAAGTTATACGCGAAGGTATTAGCAACAAGAATAAAAAACTTGATGCTGGAGTTAATAAATGGGGACCAGGTAGGATTCATCCCAGGAAGGGAGGGACGAGATAACAGCTTGAGGAAGCTGCTTCTTATAGGTAAAGATAGGGAAAATAAACCCCCAATGGTATTGATTTCTATAGATGCCGAAAAGGCATTCGATAGAATTGACTGGTGTTTTATAATAGAAACTCTCCGGAACATAGGCTTAGGCCCAAAGATGCTGGAGTGGATCAATAACCTATATACACAACCATCAGCTAGAGTGGGAGTAAATGGGAGTATGTCATCTGTGTTTGAAATGCTAAATGGGACAAGGCAGGGCTGTCCACTTTCGCCCCTGCTATATGTAATTGCTCTGGAACCATTCTTGGCAAAAATTTGAAATAACGCAAATATAATTAGGGTTAAATGGGGGGAAGAAGATCATAAAGTGGCGGCTTACGTGGACGACATACTCCTATATATAACTAAACCAAGATTGTCCCTACCTAGCCTAATAAAAGAAATAAAAGATTATGGCGCTCTTTCAAATTTTAAAATAAATCCTATAAAAACAGTTATATTGAACATAGGATTGGATAATGAGGAAGAGAGGTTATTACAATAAAAATACCCCTTTACATGGGAAAAAAAAGAAATAACATACCTAGGCATAAAAATAACAAAGACGGTCCAGGACCTATACCAAGCGAATTATATTCCATTAGTAAATGAAATCAAAGCAGTGTTAGGGAATATAAGAAAGGGATCAATTTCTTGGACGGGTAGAATTAACATTCTGAAAATGGTGGTTTTACCTAAAATCACCTATAAACTCCAAATGCTTCCAATTAATATTCCAAATAGCTTCTTTAAAATAATAAAAACACTTTTCTTAAAATTTATATGGCAAAATAAAAAATCGAGGATAAATTATAATATATTAACTAGGAAAAAAAAAAATGGCGGGATGGCTTTGCCAGATATTTATAGATACTACAATGCAATCATGTTGGCGAGAATGGTGGAATGGGCAAATGTGGACACGGACAAGAAGTGGGTAAAAATGGAAGAGTCACTAACAGGCACACAATTAAAAAAAATTATCTGGATCCCCCCAAAATTTAGATTTAGAGTAGGCACTAATAAGGCACATGAAATCACGATAATAACATTAAAAATTTGGGATGCACTACACCGCAGAAATAAATGGGTTTATAATTCTCCATTAATTCCACTAGAGGGTACAGATTGTTTTATTACAGGAAAGGGCACTCAATTAGGTAAACAAATGGAAAATATACAATTAAAAGATATTACTTTAGGCAGTAATTTGATGTTAAAACAAGATATACTTAAGAAGCATGGATGGAAAAATTTAAAGGAATGGGAGTACGTTCAGATTCAACATTTTGTTAGTTCAATCCCAAAACCCATAAGAGATGAGAATACTTTAACACTTATAGAAAAACTATGTAACTCTAAAGTAAAAGTAAAGCACTGTATGTCAAGAGTGTATGAATTTTTGTCGGAAATGGAGGCACAAGATGGTATACCAGTAATAGAAAAATGGGAAGTGGACATGGGTATCAAAATAGAGGAGAGGCAGATGATGGAGTCAGTATATAGGCAGGTGTCAGACAAAAACGTCTAGAGAGGTTAATTACAAGTGTATGATGAGATGGCAATTAAGGCCGCGTACACACGCGCGGACTGTTTGCCCAACCTTGTTCGTCAAACAGTTTCGGCAAACAGTCCGCTCAAAATTTGCATGAGCGGACTTGCCCACACACGAGCGGACTGTTTCAACGAACTGTTTGCCAAACAGTCCGCTCAACTTTTGAAATGAACGGACTCGCCCACGTAAGGCGGAGGCAAATCCGCCCATTTCGAGCGCGTGTACAGGTAGGCGGGGCCCGCGAAGGAGACGTCGCGGGCTCCGCAGCCTGGAATGGGCTTAAAGGGGAACCCCAACGCCGAAAAAAATCGGCGTGGGGGTTCCCCCAAAGTCCACACCAGACCCTTGTCCGAGCACGCTACCCGGCCGGCCAGGAAAGGGGGGCGAGCGAGCGCGCCCCCCCTCCTGAGCCGTACCAGGCCGCGTGCCCTCAACATGGGGGGTGCCTTGGGGAAGGGGGGGCCGCGCGCCCCCCCCACCCCAAAGCACCTTGTCCCCATGTTGATGAGGACAAGGGCCTCTTCCCGACAACCCTGGCCGTTGGTTGTCGGGGTCTGCGGGCGGGGGGCTTATCGGAATCCGGGAGCCCCCTTTAAGAAGGGGGCCCCCGGATACCGGCCCCCCACCCTATGTGAATGAGTATGGGGTACAATGTACCCCTACCCATTCACCTGTGAAATAAAGTACAAAAAAAAACACAACACAGGGAAAAAATATTTTATTGCACAGCTCCGGGGGTCTTCCGTCTTCGGGGGTCTTCTCGCCGGACTCCTCCGCTATCTGTGTGTAGCTCTTTTACTAGCGGAGGAGTCCGGCTTTCTTCCTCCCCGCCGCCGGCCTCTTCTCCCGACTTCGGGGGTCTTGTCCCCCTCTTCGGTTCTTCTGCCGGGCCACCGCGCCTTCTTGTAGCTCTTTTGCAGGCGGTGGCCCGGTCTTCTGTCGCCGCTGCCTTCCGTTCTTCTGTCGCCGCCTTCGGTTCTTCTGCCGGGCCACCGCGCCTTCTTGTAGCTCTTTTACAGGCGGTGGCCCGGTCTTCTGTCGCCGCTGTCGTCGCCGCCGCCGCCGCCTTCCGTTCTTGTTCTTCTTCTTGTTCTTCTTCTTCTTCCCCAGGAGATGTTGACTCGACGAGCTCTCCGGCCGGAATGCCAGAGCCGCGCTGTGCGGTCACTTATATAGTGACAATGGGGCGGTGTCACATGGTATATGTCACATGGGTTGGTCACATGGGTTGATGTCACATGGGGACTATGACATCGTAAGGGGGCGGGGTCACCATGTGACCAACCCATGTGACATATACCATGTGACACCGCCCCATTGTCACTATATAAGTGACCGCACAGCGCGGCTCTGGCATTCCGGCCGGAGAGCTCGTCGAGTCAACATCTCCTGGGGAAGAAGAAGAAGAACAAGAAGAACAAGAAGAACAAGAACGGAAGGCGGCGGCGGCGGCGACGACAGCGGCGACAGAAGACCGGGCCACCGCCTGTAAAAGAGCTACAAGAAGGCGCGGTGGCCCGGCAGAAGAACCGAAGGCGGCGACAGAAGAACGGAAGGCAGCGGCGACAGAAGACCGGGCCACCGCCTGCAAAAGAGCTACAAGAAGGCGCGGTGGCCCGGCAGAAGAACCGAAGAGGGGGACAAGATCCCCGAAGTCGGGAGAAGAGGCCGGCGGCGGGGAGGAAGAAAGCCGGACTCCTCCGCTAGTAAAAGAGCTACACACAGATAGCGGAGGAGTCCGGCGAGAAGACCCCCGAAGACGGAAGACCCCCGGAGCTGTGCAATAAAATATTTTTTCCCTGTGTTGTGTTTTTTTTTGTACTTTATTTCACAGGTGAATGGGTAGGGGTACATTGTACCCCATACTCATTCACATAGGGTGGGGGGCCGGTATCCGGGGGCCCCCTTCTTAAAGGGGGCTCCCGGATTCCGATAAGCCCCCCGCCCGCAGACCCCGACAACCAACGGCCAGGGTTGTCGGGAAGAGGCCCTTGTCCTCATCAACATGGGGACAAGGTGCTTTGGGGTGGGGGGGGCGCGCGGCCCCCCCTTCCCCAAGGCACCCCCCATGTTGAGGGCACGCGGCCTGGTACGGCTCAGGAGGGGGGGCGCGCTCGCTCGCCCCCCTTTCCTGGCCGGCCGGGTAGCGTGCTCGGACAAGGGTCTGGTGTGGACTTTGGGGGAACCCCCACGCCGATTTTTTTCGGCGTTGGGGTTCCCCTTTAAGCCCATTCCAGGCGGCGGAGCCCGCGACGTCTCCTTCGCGGGCCCCGCCTACCTGTACACGCGCTCGAAATGGGCGGACTTTCCGAGCGGGAACAGTCCGCTCATTTCGAAAGTACAGCGGACAGGCCCACACACGGGCGGACTGTTCGCTCAAACACGGTTTCAGCGGACAGTTTTTCGGAATTTCTGAAAGACTTTGTCCGTCCAACTGTCCGCTGAAACTGTCCGCTGAAAGCCCACACACGAGCGGACTGTCCGCCCAAACACTGTTCAGCGGACAAGGTTGGGCGAACAGTCCGCCCGTGTGTACGCGGCCTAACTCCTGTTAGATTGCATAAAATAGATCCCACTAGATCTATGTACTGTTGTGAAGGAGTGTAAATCACCTGGAACAGTATTTCACATTTGGTGGGAATGTCCAGAGATAAAGCTATATTGGCAAGAGATTTTTGCCTATATAGAAATAATAACCAGAGAAAAAATACCACGCCGCCCGTTGGAATGTTTGTTCTATGGAGTAGAGGAAATAAGTAGTAATTCACAAACGAAAACTAAAAAGAAAAAAAAAATGTATACGCTGGTAGTTTTTTTGCTTAATGCTGCAAAAGCCCTGATACCGGTAAATTGGTTACAAGTTAAAAAACCCACTATTAGAGAATGGGTGCAGAGAATTGAACACATTAACAATATGGAATATTTTTTTTTTTTTTTTTGAATAAATTTTTATTGAAAAAGTGTTAGAACAGTACATAAAATCATCATCAGCAGATACAAGTGTTTTCTTGTTTATATAAGTACAGTGTACAAAGTAGACTATAACACAAGACGAGATTTTCATCATCTTGAAGGCGTGTAAAAGAAAAGAAAGGAAAAACAAAAGACTTAAAAACTTGAACGAGAGCGGACGCTAATCCACTCCCTCAGAGGATTAGACAGACATGAGGAGACTGTAACTGGATGGATCTAACTAGCCCGGAGGCTCTAAAATTAACCTCATGGAACTAACCAAATATGGCAAAAACAGGAGAGGGGATGGGAGAAGGGGGGGGGGGGGGAAGGAAGAGGGGGGGAGGGGGGGAAAGTGGGCTTAGGTCCAATACTCCATTGAAGGAAGAGATCCAATAGTGGAAGAGTTCACGTTTGATGAGGATCTTTGTACACAAATGAGTGTTTATCAAGGAGCGTACGGTCGTGTGGAGAGAGGTGCATCGAAATAAAAAGGTTCCATCTGTCATGAAAGCGTTTGGAGGCTTTCTGGTGGTCCAGGTTGGCATTCATTTTGTCCCGAAAAAGGAGTTGTAGGAGATCCCTTTCGACCTGTGAAATGGAGGGCGTGGATGCGGAGGTCCAGTTGGCCAGTATGGCCCTTCTGGCTAATAGGAGGCAGATCAAGGACCAGTCCTTTCCCGGTGGGCTGGGGGCGGTTGACCAGGGAAGTAGAGTGTAGTCCCAATGCCCAAAGATGAGGAGGAGCGGATTCTTGGGGAGTTTCAACAGCGTAATCCTGAAGATATAAGCCAAAACTTGATCCCAGAAAGTAGCAATAAAGTTGCAAGTCCAGAACCGGTGTACGAGAGAAGGTTTGGGTTGTTGGCACATTGGGCACAGTGACGGGGAGGAAGAGGCCGAAGAATGGTTGGGAGTGGGAAGAAAAGGAATATGGGCGCGGTGGGCGATTTTCAGCTGGGTTTCCCTCCATAATTCATTAGGGATCAGATTGTACACAGAATTGAGGCCTTGCAGGATTTTGTCTACTATGTCTTCCTCTGGAAAGTCCTTCGCCCAATTCAGCACTGATGACGAGGCTAAGGATGGAGTAATTTTCAAAAGTAGTGGTTTGTATATGTCAGAAATTTTGCAGGTGTCATTCCGGATGAGAGTTTCCATGAACGATGTAGTGAATCTGACGGATTCGGTCCTGCAGGTTTTTTGAAGAAAGCTGACACATTGGCGATAATGGAAGTTTGAGGCATCCGGAAGAGAAAATTTTGCTGCTAGGGAGCTAAATGGCAGCACCCTGCCAGAATCTGGATCACACATGGAGAAAAATGTAGCAAGACCCTTTTGGCGCCATTCATCGTAAGGTTGTCGTTCCAAACCCGGAGTAAAATTTGGGTTCCCTTGAATTGGAAGAAATTTAGAGATGAAAGGAGAGAGACGGAGACTTTTCCTTACCTCCCTCCAGGCAATGGCAGTGTCCCTCAGCAGGAGGTTGTGTTGATGTGGAGTAGCTAGAGATTTCCACTTGCAGTGAAGAAGGGCAGTAAGGGAATAGGGATGGACCATTGCCGTTTCCAAGTGAAAATTTGAACATTGGGACTTTTGGGTAATCCAGTCTAAACTCACCCTCAAGAGACATGCTAAATTATACAGTCTAACGTTCGGAAGACTAATACCGCCTTCGGTCCTGGGAAGATGAAGTTTCGAGAAGGCAATGCGCGGTCTTTTGTTTCGCCAAAGAAATTTTGATATTGCAGAGTTTAAAATTTGGATATCCTTGTGTCTGATGAGTAAAGGTATCGTTTGAAGAGGGTATAGCAGGCGTGCGAAACTGACCATTTTTATCAGGTGACATCTTCCCAGGAGCGAGAGGGGCAGATCCATCCAGTTTTCAAGTTCCAGAGTGAGCTTGTTAAAAAGGGGAGGATAATTCAGATGGTAAAGTGAGGAGGGAAGCTTCCCTATTTTAATACCCAGATAAGTGATGTGTGATTTAGCTATCGAGAAGATGGAATTGTGAGACCAGGCCGGAGGTGGGAGGGAACCGAGGGGCAGTATCTCGCTCTTGGAATAGTTTATGCGTAAACCGGAGCATTTTCGGAATAGATCAAATGTGTTCTTTATCGTGGGCATATCTGCGGAAGGATTTGCGGAGAATATGAGGACGTCATCTGCAAAGAGAGACGTCTTCAGTTGTAGCTCGCCTATCGGAATGCCATGGATTGGGGCTACTGTGGACAAAAACCTAGATAGTGGTTCCAGGGCCAAATTAAAGAGGAGAGGGGATAAGGGGCAGCCTTGTCTCGTACCCTTATGGAGGCGAAATTCATTTGAGAGCAGGCCAGCTGCAACCAATCTGGCGGCCGGAGAGGTATACATAGATTTTACTAGATGTAAGAAAGGGCCGGTGAAACCCATTTTGTTCAGAACCAGAGACAGCCATTCAAAACTAACATTGTCGAAAGCTTTTTCGGCATCAAGAGTAATGATGGCAAAGTCCCCGTTCGGGTTGCATCTAGCGTGCTCTAGTGCCATCATCACCTTTCTGATGTTGATCGTCGCCGTTCTGCCTTTCACAAAGCCTGACTGGGCAGGATGGATCAGAAAAGGGATGATGTTAGCTAGCCTTGTGGCTATGATTTTGGATAAAATCTTGACATCAAGATTTAGGAGCGATATGGGCCTATAAGAGCCTGGTTCTGTAGGTTCCTTCCCCTTTTTTTCTAGAAGTTTTATTATCGCCTGGTTGCCTGTGGGTAGATAGGGGCCCCCTGTCCACATGTGTTGGTACACCCTTTCAAGTGTGGGTGCTAGGAGTGAATTGAGGGATTTATAAAATTCGCCCGTTAGTCCATCTGGACCAGGGGCTTTGGAAGAGGCTAGAGTCCGAATCGTGTTGGTTATTTCCGCGAGAGATATGGGGGCATTCAGGGAGTCTAGTTGTGAGGGGGATATTTGAGTCAGAGTCACTTTGCCTATAAATTCGTGTGCCGTTTGCTCGTCGATAGGGTCGGCCGCATACAAGGCCGTATAGTAGCGCAGCATGGCAGAGTTTATGCCCTGTTGCGACGTTGTTATAGAGCCGTCGGGCTCCCGGATAGCAGGTATGATAGTTGGGCGGTAGGTTCCTTTACATAGTCTGGCTAGCAGTTTACCGGCTTTGTTCCCGAATTTGTGGAGAGTGGCATCAAAGTGAGCTCTCTTAATCGATTCTAGTGTGTCGGCCCAAGTTTCAAAGGATTGTTTGGCTATGCGCCAAGCTTCCCGGTTTTCAGGTGTGTCATGGGTATAGAGTGTACGTTGAGCCTGATGGAGTCTGGAACTGGCCGTAGTGTAGTTAAGATGTGCATTCTTTTTGAAGGAGGATGCATAAGAGATAATGCGTCCTCGGAGGAAAGCTTTCCCTGCGTCCCATAGCAGATTAGGGTTGTCCGCATGGTCCGCATTAGTTTGTACGTATAAACGCCATTCTTTGGTGATGTAGGTGTGGAAGTCCGCGTTGTGCTGGAGGAAGGCGGGGAATCGCCAAATTTTGGGATTCGGATGGATATCAGGAGTCTCTAGAGATATAGATATAGGAGCATGGTCAGAGATAGCAATATCATGTATCTCCGCGTCCGGGATGAAGGGGAGTAGGTCATGCGAGCTAAATATGTAGTCAATTCTAGTGAATAAGTTGTGTGGATGGGAGTAGAAGGAGAATTCCCTATCAGTCGGGTGGTGTATGCGCCATAGGTCAAGGAGACGAAGGGATTCCATTGTGTCCGCTAACAATGTAGTGTTGGTCGGTGTCAAGGACGAGTCAAGTCGTCGTTTCGAAGATTTATCAGCTAGTGGGTGTATTACGGAATTAAAGTCTCCCCCCACGACTTGAGGTAAGGAGGGGTAGCGCAGGAGCCAGGTTGTCAGTGTGGTGAAGAATTGCTTCGTAGGACTGTTTGGGGCGTATATGTTGGATATCACTATTTCTTTTGTCCCAATGCGGATACGAATAGAGAGCAATCTGCCCTGAGTATCCGTATCCGTTGACAGTATGGTACAAGGGAGATTTTTATGAATAAGGATAAGGACTCCCGCTTTACGGCCGAGAGCTTCTGAGCCCGCCACCGCCCCCACCCAGAGTTTCTTCATCCGAACAAAATCGGTTGAAGAAAGATGTGTCTCCTGAAGCAAAGCTATATCTGCTTTGAGCCGTTTGAGATGGCGAAGAACCTTCATTCTCTTAGCAGGGGAACGAAGGCCCTTCACATTCCACGAAATTATTCGCAGCATGATGGGATTAGGATGGGGATATGGTGTGCTAGTAGTGAAATCATTCGGATGTGTGTGGTTAAGTGTAGTGAGCAGTAGTTATCTATACTGGAGCATGAGATCAAAGCCCTAAGAAGGGGGATGATGAGTATGCGTGCACTAATAGAAAACCTATCGGGTAGAGGAAAAGGAGAGGAGGGGGAAGGATAAAACTGTCGCAGTAGCCAAAGATAAGATAAGCAGAAATAAACATAATCGCTAACCAACTTCTCTTTTTTCCGCATGGGGATCACTGCGAAGACCAGTTCCCATAACCAGCCCTGCATCATGTCAGAGGCTTCCGCCCCTTAGAGATGGAGTATAAGGCAACGGCAGGGCATGCGGGAGAGCAGCACATGGACGCAGGTCTGCACAGAGAACCCAGGGGGAAGAGGGTACGAATGTGTACAAAAATGAAGATATAGATACCACAAATTAGAGTACATAAGTTGCCATGTTAAGCAAAATACCTCTATGGCCATGAACCACTGAGGAAGGGTGAAAATACAACTAAAGTGGAACATAACTAAAAAGTTCGTCAGCAAAGAGTCAATTCAAGATGTATGCAGACAGAACAACAAGTCTGAACAAGTAGTAACAGATATTACCTGTGAGGTGTGGACTGTCCAGGAGGGAGAGTCCAAAGTTCAGAACACCTTGACCAGGTACGGAGGAAGGCCAAACAGAGCCATAAAGAAAGAAACACTTGCGTGTGGAAACAGCGGGGCCAGTGCGTGCCCCTCAGCGTGTAGTGAGGCCATGATGAGTTGGGCCCGAGGCCCTGAAGCGCTTGGGAGAGTCCTTGCGCGGGCTCCTCTGATCCAGGGCCCGGTTGAGTGGTGGGGCCTTAGGTGTGGGGCTGAGGAGGGATCCTGAGCGCGACGATTTCAAGTAGGCAGATGCTTCCTCCGGGTCTTGAAAGGATAGTTGTTCACCGGAGGGTGTTTTGATCCGTAGGGTAGCCGGGAATGCCAATGTGAATTTGAATTGCCGTTGGTGAAGTTCTGCACAAACATGCTGGAAAGCTTTGCGTCGTTTAGAAACATCTACCGAATAGTCGGCGAAGATCAGGATGCGGACTCCTTCTATCTGTAGGGATCTTGCTTGCCGGTATTGTTGCAGTATGGCGGCTTTGTCCGAGTAGTTGAGATATTTGGCTATGATCGGGCGCGGTAACTTGCGTTCCGAGTTGAAAGCCCCCATGCGGTGAGCGCGCTCCACGATACACGGGCCTCCCAGACCCAGAGCTTCAGGGATGCGACGAGCGCATAATTCCATTAGGGCAGATTGATGGAGCGATTCAGGAAAACCTACGAAACGCAGGTTGTTTCTCCTGGACCTGTTCTCGAGGTCATCGAGTTTTTCCAGAATAAATTTGTTCGTTCTGTCCTGTGCATGTTCCAGGGATTGCGTCTGGTAAAGCTCGTCCTCAATGGTGGATATGCGATGCTCTGCTTCATTCAATCTGGATGCATGTTCCCCCAGCTGGGCTTGGACTTTCTGCATACCTGAGCTGACAGCTTTCTCCACTGATGCAGCTATCATAGGAGAGAGGAGAGCAGCCACAGCCTGTGCCAGGAGTTCTGTGTGATGGTCTCGTGGCAGTGGAGGTAAGTGTGGCTGCTGGATGAAGGAAGATGTTTCAGGGCTAGATGGAGGAGGGGGGGCCTGGATCTGTGGTAGTAAAGAGTCACTCATACTGGATGGATGAGCAGGCCGTTCCCCTACCTCCATAGCAGGCGACGTCTCCTCAGGCTGGGCCGCACAGGCCGGATCCGTGTAGGCCGAAGCCGGGGCCTCGATTTGCGGCTGGGCCGGCCGTGCGGCGGCGGCCGCGTACGATCGCGGCCCGGTTTTTTCGACGAACCGGTCCATCCCGTGGCCGGGGACGTGGAGAAGGCTGGTGGGGCTTTTTGGGGCGGAAAACGCCGATTTTCAGGCCGATGTGGAGGGCGGTTTGCGGGAGCTGTGAGAGGCACAGCTACTCCATGCGGCGCCGGAACCGGAAGTACAATATGGAATATTTAATTAAAATGGAAAATAACCAAATGAACAAATATTGGGCAGTATGGAAAAAATGGAGATCATTCAAAAGGACTGAAACATACATCCAGGTATTAGTAGAATAAATAGAGGAGGAAGGGCCAACAAACATAGGGGAGGTTGGTTGGGGGGTTAGGGTATATTCTGGGAAAGCAGTGGGGAAGGTAGATAAGTAAGCAAGTGGGGAAAAAAGGGCCATGGATCATATTGTAAAGAACATTTGTTTTGTTTGCCTGTTTTTTTTTTTCATTCATTGTATTGGTGGCCTGTTTTGTATCATATTATTTTCCCTTTTGTTACTCTCCCTGCTTGTTTTTAATTGTATAAATTTATAAAATTTAAATTATAAAAAAAATAAAAAAATAAAAAAATACAAACATTTTGGGCATCAACCTCTAAAATGCTCTGGGCATACAGCCTCCACACAATAGATCATGGACTAATATTTCATAATAGTTTACAATCCAAAAAAAAAACATTCACATAAAACATAAAGAACAGTATGCATGTATATACGTTTCTTGCTGTGGTTGGACCCAAAATGGGCAAGATAACCATGGTAACTAAATAATAAATTAAAAAATCCATTAAAAATGCCTAAATAATAAGTTATGAATCGGAGAGAATCATATGAATCTTGATTTTCCATGATTGAGATAAAAGATAATGGCTAAAGGCTCTACGCGTTTCGCGGTATTCCAACCGCTCATCGGGAGCATACATCATGGAATAATTCTACAAATTGTATAAAAAGAAAAAAAAAATTTGTTTAAATTATTAAGTAAAAATTAACAAAATAATTTGATTGTTATAATTGATTTGAAGGCTAAGCGTCCAACTCACGTCTACATCAGTGGGCCAGTAAAACAGCATCAAGGTTCGCAAAAAGAGCCGCAGTGCATAGCCACCAAGCACAGAGGCAGCCTGCGGGAAAGGTAACCACCAACATAGGCACTCCCAGGGTGGGTAGATGCAAGGCCTTTGAAATAAATGCAAATGTCTATGTGAGGAATCTATGTGAAACAGACCACATATGGATCTATGTATGTGTTGTGTATGAAATATATGTATTGAAAATTAATGTGGTGAAGTGACAAAGGGGCAAAAAGGAAAACATGATTAAACTATCAAACTAGCAAAAGACAATGACCACCAAAAAAAAAAAAAAAAGGGGGGGGTATAAACAATGAGGAAACCTGAAGTGATTGGTGAGTAAACTTAATGTCAAAATTGTATGTGATTGTGCAGGGAGGGAGATGGAGATGTGTATAGCCCAACCTGTGAAGTGCCCACAATGGAGAACCATCCTTGTCCCAAGCACGGGCGTCACGCAGGCGAACACACCACCGGAGAGTAGGACATCTTTCACCTGGGCGGCTCAGCCGTCTGGCGATTAGCGCCGATCCATCTTCCCAGTGTGATCGCAGAAGAGTGGCAATCCGACGGCACCAGTGTGCCACGAGGATGCCTAGTGCCTGGCTTGTATAGCATGACGTCCGTGAAAAGAGACCAAGTATCCGCCCCCTCCAGATGACCAACAGGCGAGGAGAAGGGAGGAAACCCACATAGAATACCTCCGCAGAGGGAGGCCAGCACTGGCGGACAGATCAGCGAAACTCGAATCGCTGTCAAGGGCCCGTGGATGCAGTACAAACGGGACGCATTAACCTAGATACAATTGAATAAATAATAACTATAGGACCATTTATCACAACAGCCTATACATGCTAGCAAAAATGATATGCGGACTACTGATGTGTGCTTCCATCCCAGGTGTTTGATAAACATTGAAAGAAAAAGGATTTTCGGGACTTTGAATGAGGCTAGCACTAAAGAAATGCCTGCCTCCATCCCTATCACATGTATGACATATCATGGACTATACCAAATAAATATTTATTATAGTCACTTGACTTATCCTCTTACTGATGTGTGCTTCATTCAAAGTCCCAATTCTGTTCTCTCCTTTCATATACTATTAATAGCAGCAAACCAGGAGGACACTGCGGGAGGTTTAAGTGGCTTCCAATGTATAAGAATTTCTCTGCAGGCATAAAAAGTAGCATAGAAAATGAATGCAGGTATATACCATATAGAGGAAAGAGCCCTCCACTGAGTGACAGCGTGGGCCGAGGGGGCTGGCATGTAGTAACACCTGTGTAGGAACTTCAGTTGTAAAAATCAATCCTTAGCTGAGACCATATTTGTGACATAATTAGGCATAAAGTCACCCCAGTCATATTCCTCCAGGTCTAGCAGATTGTCTTTCCATTTCTGATATGTATGAGATACTTGGAAGCATAGACAAGAGAGTCTGACATATGTAGACGTATGTATAATAGAGGTTTTTCCAGCTTTCTTGAGGTAAGAAGCCTGTCAATAGGATCAGAGTCAAGGGTAAGGGTGGTGAGGAACTGCATACAAAATGCATGGCATAACTGTAAGTATCTAAAGAATATCCAAATAGGGAGGTTGTATTTAGCCTTAAGAGTGGGAAAATCCATTTGTTTCCCTTCTGATATGATGCGTTTCAGACTCACAACACATGAGTTGCCCACAGCTGTGGGTCCAGAATACTTCTCAGATGGGGGAGAGTGGGAATACTGCATAAAGATACATATATGTAGCGGCCATCACCCTTGGAAGGGTGCCCTTGACTTTTGGGCTTACCGGTTACCTCCGCTTGGCTTGTTCTTCCACGTCTAGGGGTTATCAGGGTTAGTACCCAACAACTTTGGATGCTGACACCATAAAAGTCCTTTAGAAAGGCTTTTATTTGCAGGGGTAACATCCAACAAACACAGTCTCGTATGGGAACAGAGGACAAGGGGGAAGAAACTCAGGGACCTTGAACTGCTAAAATCAGAAAGTCTCTAATACCACCCAGAGAGTAGCCACTCGCAGCTGGGCGCTTCAAAGCTGAACAAATCTCTAGCCAGAGATTATGGCAATCAGCACTTTGATCCAGAACTTGTGAAATCTCTGACCTTGAACAAGATGTAACAGAAAGTGAACAGGAACCTTTTTCCTCAGTACCTGGAACGTTCTCTTTCTCCTTGGCAGTACTGCAAAAAGTGTGGATTCGTTAGTGTCCTTCACAACCCAGCAACCAGGCACTTCTTAGGATGCCCGCTTGTTTGCCCTCCTCCGAAGAGTCCTCCCCCGGTGGCTTACACGAGCTGCGGTGCCCCTCCAAGCCGAGACCACACCCGGACGCCTTGAATCCTCCCTCAGTTACTGCGCCTCGGACCAGCCGGTTTTGAGACTCGGGAACAGACGGATCCTCACTCCAGACCAGGCGGGTCTATTGGGTCTATCCAACCGAAGCATGTTGAGGAGCGGCACATGCTCCCGTGACCGGGGCTCCTTGCGGGGCTACCCCAGTCCCGACTCAGGAACAGGCCGCTATGGCCTCAGGAACGAACCTTGAACACGTGACTTCAACACCTTAAGTACCCTTCCCCAGACTCCTCAGCGGGGCCCGGCGTACCCACTGATTGGCTCTGAGAGAACTGATACCCAAACCGTCCAACCAGACCTGGTTCTGAGCCTGTCATGTACACTTAACTGTATACATGACCAGACAGAACTCTAACACAGCCCAGTCAAACTGATGTCAAAGTTAAACCTACATAATTAACCCTCAGAACCCCATTACTGTTCTGAGGCAAAAAAACGAACTTTGTACATGACAGACACCTTGTCCAAAGTGTCATCACTACATATATATGTGGGGAGGGGGGGGGGGGGGGCGATATTTCACTCTAGCCTTGTGCCATGTTGAGAGGGTGGTTCTCATCAAACATAGGACACCAGAGTGAGATCAGGGTCCTCTAAAGTCAAGGTTACTAAGGGTTGCATAAGAACCAACAATAGCTGCCTCCAGAGTCACAGTTCGATTGTCTCTAGGGTAGGAGAACCATCATCGCATCATTAGCAGTACTACTGCCCAATAATGTACCTGGAAATTTGGAAGGGATAGGTCACTTCGTGACAGAGGGAGCTGTAGCATTGTTTTAACAAAACAAAGGGTCTTCCCTGCCCACACAAAGGAAACAATTATACTATCCAGTTTGGTGAAAAATTATTTTAATAATGGTATTGGTGCATTCCTGCAGTAAGTAATTTAGGAAGGAACACCTTTTTAATTAAATTAACCCTACAAACTGTAGTAAGTGGAATGGATTTCCAGGATGTTTATCTCTGGGAAATAAAGAGGAAGCAGGTTGAGGTCAAAGTAACTTGCCAAGGAACCACTAATTTGTATCCCAAGATATTTGAATTAATCTACCCAGCATAGTGGAATAGTTGTAGCTGGTTTGGGGTGTGAAAGACTAAGTGGAAAAATGGGAGACTTCCCCAAGCTAACTCCAATCCCAGAGAAAGTACCAACTTGTCTATAATCTGCAACGCCATCTGCAAAGAGGAAAGTATGTCCCCGGGATAAAGAACAATGTCATCCGCACATAATGACGACTTCTCCTCCAGCACCCTCACGCTGATACCCTTCACTCAGTCAGCAACAAGGAATTGGTCAGCCAATGGCTTCAAGGCTAGAGCAAATATACCAGGGGAAAGGGGACACCCTGTCTCATTCCTCTATGGAGAGGCAGAATTGTTGGTATAGACCCTAGCTGTCCGAGAGGAGTACAGAATATGCAGCCAGACGATAAAGTGGGGTCCAAACCCAAATTTGCAGAGGACAGCCCAGAGGTTATCCCAATCAAAATAGTAAATTGCTTTGTCAGCAACCAGGGAGATGGACTATGGCAGCCCCAGCCATGTGGGTAAACAACCTGCGTATATTAATATCTGTCTCCTAGCACGCCGGCACTAACCGCATAATTTACAGGGGCTGCTTTGGTGTCCATATCATCAGAAATATACATTTGACCCCCAGTTTCTACACCACAGAGGATTTCCAGGATCTCCTTAGTGTGTAGTGCAATGTAACAAAAATTGAAATTGAAGTACCAAACCAGCTTCTGATAAGGCCTGCGCTTGCAATTACACTGGAAATAATAACAAAGGTTCAGTTCAGTTCTAGTCTTGTCAAACAAGCCCTGATGAAGGATGCAGTCTTTGGCCTCTGAAACACATTGGATACTTTTTGTATTGTCTACCTGACTTTTATTGGAATAAAATTGTACCTGGGCCTCTCAACGGTGGTGCGGGGTTTCAATTTTTATCAGATTCCCATTCACCATGAAGACATAGAAAAGAGTGCCTTTATATGCCAACTGGGCTTCTAATGCCCCATACACACTATCGGATTTTCTGCTGATTTCTTCCTTCATGTTTACCAAAACCATGGAGTGCAAGGGCCTGCCTGATTGCATAAAAATTTGAACTCCTAAGGTTTGACCTTATATTATATGGTTTTGGTAAATCTGAAGGAAAAACTGATAGTATGGGGCTATGAGTTTTAAAGAATGTCCCCAGTCTTGACCGGAGCCAGTGCCTTCTTCCAGTTTCTAATGAATTAAACAATAGGGGATGTGAACATGATGGGTGTGTTGGTGTACCTGGATAACATGAAGTGGGCTGATGCTTTCTTTTGAGGTACCAGTTCTGCTAGCCATCTGTCACATGTCTTTGACATGGTCTCAGCTGAAGGAATAGCCACAGGCTCAAAGGATTTGAAGGCTGTTGTGACATGGCCAAGACACCCAGAGTGTGTCAGAATTTACAACATTCCTGGAATTCTGAACAGGATTCTGCAGATGGCAGAATGAATATTGATACAGCCCTGGCCTGTCCCAGAGAGGGAGGGCAGAACTGGACAGCATACTCCAGGTGCGGCCCGGACCAGAGTCTTGAGACTCCAGAGCAGGAGAATTATCATTTTATCTCTGGAGTTAATCCCCTTTTTAATTCAGGCCAATATTCTGTTTGCTTTGTCAGCAGCAGCTTGGCATTGCATGCCATTGCTGAGCCTATCATTTACTAGGACCCCCAGGTCCTTTTCCATCTTAGATTCCCCCAGAGGTTCTCCCCCAGTGTATAGATTGCATTAAAATTTTTGCCACCCAAATGCATTATTTTACATTTTTCTACATTAAACCTCATTTGCCATGTAGTTTCCCACCCCATTAATTTGTTCAGATCTTTTTGCAAGGTTTCCACATTCTGTGGAGAAGTTATTGTCCTGCTTAGCTTAGCATTGTCTGCAAAAACAGAGATTGAACTGTTTACCCCAACCTGCAGGTCGTTTATGAAAATGAAATAGGATTGGTCCCAGCACAGAACCTCGGGGGGACCCCACTACCCACCCCTAACCATTCTGAGTACTCCCCATTTGTCACCACCTTCTGAACTCGACCTTTGAAGCCAGTTTTCAATCCATATACTCACCCTATGGTCCATGCCAAAGGACCTTATTTTGTACGCTAAACGATTATGGGGAACTGTGTCAAATGCTTTTGCAAAAGCCAGATACACCACGTCTACGGGTCTTCCTTTATCTAGATGGCAACTCACCTCCTCATAGAAGGTTAGTAGATTGGCTTGTCAAGAATGACTCTTCATGAATCCATGTTGATTACTGCTGATGAATGATACTGTTCTCATTACTAAAATCTTGTATATAGTCCCTTATCATCCCCTCCAATAGCCTACATACTATTGATGTTAAGCTAACCAGTCTGTAATTCCCAGGGCCCTTTTTAAATATTGCTGCTACCATTCCAGTCAGTAGACTCTCCATAAAAATTAAGAACAATGGTCTGGCAATTACTTGACTGAGTTCCCTAAATACCCTCGAGTGCAAGCCATCTGGTCCCGGTGATTTATTAATGTTAGGTTTCCCAGGTCTAATTTAAATTCTGTCCTCTGTTAATCATGGAGGTGCTTCTCGTGATCTGTTATGAGTATAAACACTGCAGTTTTGGTTACTGAAGCCCCCTCCATTCCCTCACTGAGACTGAGAAGAATAAATTTAATACGTTCGCCATCTCCCCATCCTTTGTAACCAGGAGTCCTTCCTCATTCTTTATGGGACCAATATGGTCTGTTCTCCCTTTTTTACTGTTTACCTACTTAAAGAATTTCTTGGGATTTTGTTTTGCGCTCCTCCGCTATGTGTCTTTCATGTTTTGTCTTAACCGCCCTAATTGCACCCACACATTTCTTGTTGCATTCTTTATAAAGTCTGAATGCTGATGATAATCCCTCAATCTTGTATTTTTTGAAGGCCTTCTCCTTTGCTTTTATATGCATGTTTACATTGGAGTTAAGCCATTCAGGACTTTTGTTCACTCTTTTAAATGTATTATCCGATGGGATGCATTGGCTAATGCCCTTATTTAATATGCTCTTAAAGCAAACCCATCTCTCCTCCGTGTTCTTTGATCCTAAGATTTTATCCCAATTTATGCTTTCTAGCAAGGTTCGTAGTTTAGGTAAGTTGGCTCTTTTGAAATTCAGTGTCTTTGTAATCCCTGTATGTTTCCTATTTGTGTGATTTATACTGAAGCCAATTGACCTGTGATCGCTGTTTCCTAAATCGCCCTGTATTTCCACATCCATGATCAAGTTTGTATTGTTGGTAATCAGTAGATCCAGTAATGCTTTATTTCTAGCTGGTGCGTCTACCATCTGACCAATAAAATTGTCCTGCAAGACATTTAGGAACGGGGGAGACTTAGACAAATGCGTGGTTCCCTCCACCCAGTCTATGTCTGGATAATTAAAATCTCCCATTATGATAACACTTCCCATCCTTGCTGCTAATCACAATTGTGATAGTGATAGGATATCCGTCCCCCCCTCATCCGTCAGGTTAGGGTGCCTATAGCATACTCTCAGTATTATTTTCCCCTTAGCTTCATCCTTTTGGAGCTCTACCCATAAGGATTCCACCTCCTCCCTAGCTCCCTTAGTGATGTCATCTCTCACATTCACTTGTACATTATTCTTGCTATATAGGCATACCCTCCCCCTTTTTTTATCCTCTCTATGTCTGTGATAAAAAGTATACCCTTGAATGGTTGCCAGCCAATCATGAGAGCTGTTGAACCAGGTCTCTGAAATTCCCACAAAATCCAAATCCTCCTTGTACCACACTATCTCTAGTTCACCCATCTTGTTCGCCAGGCTCCTGGCATTGGTGAACATGCCACGTAGTTTTGACCGGTCATATACTATCCTCTTATTGGGTGTTCTGAGATTGCAACTAGGACTTGTTACCATGCTTACCTTGGGTTTATGTGCTTTAGTCAACCTACCACGAATGCCCCCAATACTACCCTCTGGAATATGTTCTGTGCTGACTATCTCTACCTCTATACTACTATACTACCTCTGGACCCTCCCCCCATCGCCTAGTTTAAAAACCCCTCTAACTTTTTGGCCATCTTCACTCCCAGCCGATCTGCATCCTCCTCATTTAGGTGAAGTCCGTCCCTTCTATATTACTGGTGACCGACTGAGAAGTCGGCCCAGTCCTCCAGGAACCCAAACCCCTCCTTCCTACACCAGCTCCTCAGCCACTTTTGTACTTCCCTAATCTCCCTCTGCCTTTCTGGTGTGGCTTGTGGTATTCCTGAAAATACTACCTTGGAAGTAATTTTACTCAATTTAGCTCCCAAGTCCCTAAAATTGTTCTTTAGGACACTCCATCTGCCTATGACTTTGTCATTGGTGCCACCGTGCACCATGACAGCCAGGTCTTTCCTAGCCCCTCCCAGTAATCTGTCCACCGGATCCGTGATGTGCCGAACCTGAGCGCCCGGTAGACAACATACAGTTTGGTGTAAATAAATACTGTGCAAAAAAAAGCATATAAAGTGCAACAATCCTTCAAATATGCAATAAATGCATAAGTGCAAATATTTACTTGTGCAATAAGCAAATAAAGTGCAAAGAATTCTTTAACCAGTTGCCGACCGCCGCACGCCGATGTACGTCGGTACAATGGCACGGGCAGGCATAAGGACATACATGTACGTCCCTTGCCTCCCGCGGGTCGGGGGCCCGATCGGGCCCCCGCCCGGTGCCTGCGGCGGTCGGTATTCGTACGGGAGCGATCCCGGACGAGGGGACGGCCATTCATTCATGGCCACCCCCTCGCGATCGCTCCCGACGAATAGAAATCCCCGGTGACATCACTTCCTCTCCTGTAATGTAAACACAGGAGAGGAAGTGATGTATTCTCTCCTCCGTGTCGGTATTTTTCGTTCCGACACGGAGGAGAGCGGATCAGTAAGTTGCACCAACACTCACACACACAGTAGAACATGCCAGGCACACTCACACCCCCCCTTTACCCCCCGATCACCCCCCCAATTACCCCTGCCCCCCAGTCACAGTGACACCAATGTCATTTTTTTTTTTTTTTTTTTTTTTTTTGCATTGGTGTCATTTGTGACTGTAATAACTGTTAGGGCAGTTAGAGTTAGCCCCCTTTAGTTCTAATGTACCCCCCTAACCCCCCCAATAAAGGTTTAACCCCGTGATCACCCCCCGTCGCCAGTGTCACTAAGGCTGGGTTCACATTGCAGCGGTTTATGAGAACGAATGTGATTCGCACCGCACTGCAGTGCAAATCACATCCGATCTCTGTGCGATTCGAGTTCAGCCATTCGCCGCACCCGCCGCACCCGCCACACCCGCCGCACCCGCCGCAAATTCGCACGGGACCCTTTTTTTGGCCCGCAGCAGAATCGGATCGCATGGGTGTTCACACCATGCGATCCGAGTTTGCAGATCGCACTGCGATATGCGAACTGATCTGGGGGTGTCAGTAACATTTCACTGACACTCCCAGCAGTTCGCATAGGGCAGTGTGAACTGCCGCCGGGAGGCATGCGATGCGGGAACCCGCCGCGGATTCGCGGCGTTTCCGCATCGCTCCAGTGTGAACCCAGCCTAATAAGCGATCATTTTTCTGATCGCCGTATTAGTGTCACAGGTGACGCTAGTTAGGCAGGTAGGTATTTAGGTTCGCCGCAGCTTTTTATAGCGCCAGGGACCCCCATATACTACCGCATAAAGCCCCCTGATTGCCCCCTAGTTAACCCTTTCACCAGTGATCACCATATAACTGTTACAGGTGACGCTGGTTGGTTAGTTATTTTTTTATAGTTTCAGGGCACCCGCCATTTATTACCTAATAAAGGTTTAACCCCCTGATCACCCGGCGGGTGTCATTTGTGACTAATAACTGTTAGGGCAGTTAGGGTTAGCCCCCTTTAGTTCTAAGGTACCCCCCTAACCCCCCCAATAAAGGTTTAACCCCGTGATCACCCCCCGTCGCCAGTGTCACTAAGGCTGGGTTCACATTGCAGCGGTTTATGAGAACGGATGTGATTCGCACCGCACTGCAGTGCAAATCACATCCGATCTCTGTGCGATTCGAGTTCAGCCATTCGCCGCACCCGCCGCACCCGCCGCAAATTCGCACGGGACCCTTTTTTTGGCCCGCAGCAGAATCGGATCGCATGGGTGTTCACACCATGCGATCCGAGTTTGCAGATCGCACTGCGATATGCGAACTGATCTGGGGGTGTCAGTAACATTTCACTGACACTCCCAGCAGTTCGCATAGGGCAGTGTGAACTGCCGCCGGGAGGCATGCGATGCGGGAACCCGCCGCGCATTCGTGGCGTTCCCGCATCGCTCCAGTGTGAACCCAGCCTAATAAGCGATCGTTTTTCTGATCGCTGTATTAGTGTCACAGGTGACGCTAGTTAGGCAGGTAGGTATTTAGGTTCGCTGCAGCTTTTTATAGCGCCAGGGACCCCCATATACTACCGCATAAAGCCCCCTAATTGCCCCCTAGTTAACCCTTTCACCAGTGATCACCATATAACTGTTACAGGTGACGCTGGTTGGTTAGTTATTTTTTTATAGTTTCAGGGCACCCGCCATTTATTACCTAGTCTCACTAGTGTACCCCTAAATTTAGGGGTGTCTACTTTCCAAAATGGGGTCATTTGGGGGGGGTTTGTGCCATCTTGGCATTTTATGGCCTTCAAAACTGTAACGCCCTTAGAAAGCCTGAAGGCGGTGCTTGGTTTTCGGGGCCCCGTACGCGGCTAGGCTCCCAAAAAGTCCCACATATGTGGTATCCCCATACTCAGGAGAAGCAGCAGAATTTATTTTGGGGTGTCATTTCACATATGCCCATGGCATGCGTGAGCAATATATCATTTAGTGACAACTTTGTGAAAAAAAAAAAAAAAAAAAAAAAGTTTGTAATTTTCCCGCAACTTGTGGCAAAATATAAAATATTCCATGGACTCAACATGCCTCTCAGCAAATAGCTTGGGGTGTCTACTTTCTAAAATGGGGTCATTTGTGGGGGTTTTGTGCCATCTTGGCATTTTATGGCCTTCAAAACTGTAATAGGTAGTGAGGAGTGAAATCAAAAAATTAC
Source organism: Lithobates pipiens (assembly GCF_037356315.1). NCBI lineage: Eukaryota > Metazoa > Chordata > Amphibia > Anura > Ranidae > Lithobates > Lithobates pipiens. The sequence continues at coordinate 128,212,944 of NW_027507784.1, forward strand.
GCCCTTAGAAAGCCTGAAGGCGGTGCTTGGTTTTCGGGGCCCCGTACGCGGCTAGGCTCCCAAAAAGTCCCACATATGTGGTATCCCCGTACTCAGGAGAAGCAGCAGAATTTATTTTGGGGTGTCATTTCACATATGCCCATGGCATGCATGAGCAATATATCATTTAGTGACAACTTTGTTAAAAAAAAAAAAAAAAAAAAAAAGTTTGTAATTTTCCCGCAACTTGTGGCAAAATATAAAATATTCCATGAACTCAACATGCCTCTCAGCAAATAGCTTGGGGTGTCTACTTTCTAAAATGGGGTCATTTGTGGGGGTTTTGTGCCATCTTGGCATTTTATGGCCTTCAAAACTGTAATAGGTAGTGAGAAGTGAACTCAAAAATTTACGCCCTTAGAAAGCCTGAAGGCGGTGCTTGGTTTTCGGGGCCCCGTACGCGGCTAGGCTCCCAAAAAGTCCCACATATGTGGTATCCCCATACTCAGGAGAAGCAGCAGAATTTATTTTGGGGTGTCATTTCACATACGCCCATAGCATGTGTGAGCAATATATCATTTAGTGACAACTTTGTGTAAAAAAAAAAAAAAATTTTTTTTTTTGTCATTATTCAATCGCTTGAGGCAAAAAAATAAAATATTCAATGGGCTCAACATGCCTCTTATCAATTTCCTTAGGGGGTCTACTTTCCAAAATGGGGTCATTTGGGGGGGTTTTGTACTGCCCTGCCATTTTAGCACCTCAAGAAATGAGATAGGCAGTCGTAAACTAAAAGCTGCGTAAATTCCAGAAAACGTACCTTAGTTTGTAGATGTGACAACTTTTGCGCAAACCAATAAATATACAATTATTGACTTTTTTTTTACCAAAGACATGTGGCTGAATACATTTTGGCCTAAATGTATGACTAAAATTGAGTTTATTGGATTTTTCTAATAACAAAAAGTAGAAAATATCATTTTTTTTCAAAATTTGCGGTCTTTTTACGTTTATATCGCAAAAAATAAAAATCGCAGAGGCAATCAAATACCATCAAAAGAAAGCTCTATTTGTGGGAAGAAAAGGACGCAAATTTTGTTTGGGTACAACATTGCATGACCGCGCAATTACCAGTTAAAGCAGCGCAGTGCCAAAGTGTAAAAAGACCTCTGGTCATTTACCAGCAAAATGGTCCGGTCTGAAAGTGGTTAAATATGTCCGTGTATTACAGCAATAAAGTGATCTGATGAGGAAGTACAGTTCTGAATGCAAAGTCCCAAAAGTGTTAATAATACTTCCAAAAGTTCAAATTAATCCATGCAGTGAAAGCTGAGTGTGAAAAACTTCAAACTGTGACACTCCACCGATGATCCACACTCAAAAAGTGCTCAACATGTGCACCCCTTGTTTCCCACAGCCTCTCACCTCTAAAAACGGCCACTAAAGGCCATATGGCGCTGGGTATACAATCACTGCAACCACACGCCTCCTTCACTCCTCGTTGCGTCACGTTCACGTGACTTTTTCAAAGGACCCTTTTCTTCTTCCCATATGAGCTTTTAATACTGATGTTATACGATATTATATGATGGGCTGGATGTACGAGGAGTGAAGGAAGAGTGTGGTTGCAGCCATTTAAGGGATACATACATCACCTGGAAGATTTAATGTGACCATTTCACCTGATGTGTATTATGCATGCTTGGTATCAAAATTTCCTTACACTTTGGTGTAAACACTTAAAGGGGTTGTAAACCCTATGCATTAAGGTGAAAAAAACTTCTGACACTGATCGACCACCCAGCCCCCCTGTTTTACTCACCTGACCCCTTTGTTCCCTCGGCGGAGACGCACTCTTCCTCTCTGCCTGGGGTTCTCGGCTCTTGATTAGATAGATTGATAGCAGCACTGCCATTGGCTCCCACTGCTGTCAATCAAATCCAATGATGCAGGCACCGGGGGGCAGGCAGAGTCAGGCATTCTGTGTCTATAGACGCAAATGCTGGACTCGGGAGCGTGCCCGCAAGGTGGTTTACTTTCTCCCAGGGGGTTTACCGATGCAAGGAGGAGCCGCGTGTGCTGCCGATGGACCCCAGAAGACAACGTTTGGGGCCACGCTGTGCAAAATTATCTGCACAGTGGAGGAAAGCATGATATGTTTGTTATTTAAAAAACAAAAAACAAAAACAAAGATTTAGCGTCACTTTAATTCAGCTGAATCATAGCTGGGTTTATGGAAACCGCATGAAACTTAGTCGGTATGTTAATCATAGGCAGGGACTGATGTGAATGTACAAATATATACACTATATTGTCAAAAGTATTGGGATACCTGCCTTTACATGCATGCATGAACTATAATGGCATTCCAGTCTAAGTCTGTAGGGTTCAATATTGAGTTGGCCTACCCTTTGCAGCTATAAGAGCTTCAACTCTTCTGGAAAGGCTGTTCAGAAGGTTTAGGAATGTGTCTGTGGGAATGTTTGACCATTTTTCCAGAAGTGCATTTGTGAGGTCAGTCACTGAGTTGGACGTGAAGTTCTGGCTCACATTCTTCGCTCTAATTCATCCCAAAGGTGCTCTATCCGGTTGAGGTCAGGTCTCTGTAGAGTCAAACTCGCTCATCCATGTCTTTATGGACCTTGCTTTGTGCACTGGGTCCAAATCATTTGGTGGAGGGGGCATTATGGTGTGGGGTTGTTTTTCAGGGTTTGGGCCAGGCACTTTAGTTTCAGTGAAGGGATCTGTTAAGGAGTCAGCATACCAATATAGTTTGGATAATTGAATGCTCCCAGCTTTTTTGGAACAGTTTGAGGATGGCTCTTTAATGATCCAACATGACTGCGCATCAGTGCACAAAGCAAGGTCCATAAGGACATGGACAAGCGAGTTTGGGGTGGAGGAACTTTTGGAGGAACTTGACTGGCCTGCATAGTCCTGACCTAAACCCAATAGAACACCTTTGGGATGAATTAGAGCAGAGACTGTGTGGAAGGCCTTCTTGCCCAACATCAGTGCCTGACCTCACAAATGCGCTTCTGGAAGAATGGTCAAACATTCCCATAGGCACACGCCTAAACCTTGTGGACAGCCTTTCCAGAAGAGTTGAAGCTGTTGCAGCTGCACAGGGCGGGTCAACTAAATATTGAGCCCTACGTACTAAGACTGGGATGCCATTAAAGTTCATGTGCATGTAAAGGCAGGCGTCCCAATACTTTTGAAAATTTAGTTTATGTAGAGCACAACGTAAATTGACAACACTATACAAGTACCTGTATGAAAAATGTAAGTCACTAAACACAGTGTAACAGAAGTATTTAGTCTGTTTACAATAGGCTGTATAAACATCTCTGCTTTTAGGGTCTACTAAGTTCTGCGTATGATAGCCATTTATGATCAGGCTCATTGATAGGCTGTGTAGATCCTGGCCAAGATATTTTACCTGGAATTTGTGATGGCTGGCTTCATTTCTTGAGCTAAACTGTGTTCTATAGACATGTCCAAAATGATGAAATTTGTTTTATTTTGCTTCTTTATTTAACTAATTTCGTTTTAGTAAGATTTGTTAAATTTGTTTAATTCGTTTTCAGAATCAGTTTAGTTTTGTTTTGTTTATTCAAATTAGATTTAGTTCATTCAGATTGAATTTCTGAATTTGACCAAATTCAAAAACATTTCAACTGCATTTGAAAGCATTTACAAGAATCTGTGTGTGACAGATGTTTTGGTGTGCGCTGGTACACATTGAGACAGATGTTGATGGGACACTAGTCATACAGGTGTTTTTGTACACTGGAACATGCTTGCTGTGACGGCTGCATGGTTGCACTGGTAAGCTCTGACAGGTGTTGATTGGACACACACTACTACAGATGTTATTGGGCATAGGTACACTGTGATAAATGTTGATAGGACACTAGTAGTACACCCGACCTAGAGCACATTTTTAGAAAGGAAGAATGACCATCATTTTTTTCATCAGCAGGAATATGATGTACTCCTTTCAATTTTGTTTTCAAATTTGAATCTATTGGAGTTAGTAACGATTTGAATATTGGATTTTTATTTCTGTCCGCTCAGGTAGCCCTTGTACAATCACATATACTGTATGTTTAATTTAAAGAGGAAGTAAACTCTGACACACTGATGCTTCTCTTCATTTAGTCCATTATAATAAGTCACTATCAGACTATAGCCACTGTAATCCAACCCAAATCTCATATTACTTACTGTTTAACCACTTAAGGACCGCCGTATTGCCAATGTACGTCAACACAATGGCACAGGCAGGCACAAGCACGTGCATGTACGTGCCTGCCTTCCAGCGGGTGGGGGGTCCGATCGGACCCCCTCCCGCTGGATACGGCGGTCCGTTTCCCTCCGGGAGCGTTCCGTGATGAGGGGATGGCCGTTGGTTTTCGGCCACCCCCTCTGGATCGCTCCTGGCCAATGAGAAGCTTCCTCCCACTGTGTATTGTTTACACAGGAAGGAGGAAGTGATGTCATTCTCCTCGGGGCGGTCTTTTTGACCGGACTACGAGGAGAAGACACAAAGTAAGTGTGCACCAACACTACACTGACATGTAGGTACACACAGGCCCTTGGGGCAAAAAAAAAAATATTCAATGGTCTCAACATGGCCCTCAGCAAATAGCTTGGGGTGTTTACTTTCCAAAATGGGGTCATTTGGGGGGGTTTTGTGCCATCTTGGCATTTTATGGCCTTCAAAACTGTGATAGGTAGTGAGGAGTAAAATAAAAAAATTTATGCCCTTAGAAATCCTGAAGGCGGTGCTTGGATTTCGGGGTCCCGTACGCGGCTAGGCTCCCACAAAGTCCCACACATGTGGTATCCCTGTACTCAGGAGAAGCAGCAGAATGTATTTTGGGGTGTCATTTCACATATGCCCATGGCATGTGTGAGCAATATATCATTTAGTGACAACTTTTTGTAAAAAAAAAATAATTTTTTATTTTTTGTCATTATTCAATCCCTTGGGACAAAAAAAAAAATATTCAATGGTCTCAACATGGCCCTCAGCAAATAGCTCGGGGTGTCTACTTTCCAAAATGGGGTCATTTGGGGGGGGTTTTGTGCCATCTTGGCATTTTATGGCCTTCAAAACTGTGATAGGTAGTGAGGAGTAAAATAAAAAAATGTTTGCCCTTAGAAATCCTGAAGGCGGTGCTTGGATTTCGGGGTCCCGTACGCGGCTAGGCTCCCAAAAAGTCCCACACATGTGGTATCCCTGTACTCAGGAGAAGCAGCAGAATGTATTTTGGGGTGTCATTTCACATATGCCCATGGCATGTGTGAGCAATATATCATTTAGTGACAACTTTTTGTAAATTTTTTTTTGTCATTATTCAATCCCTTAGGACAAAAAAAATAAATATTCAATGGGCTCAACATACCCATCAGCAATTTCCTTGGGGTGTCTACTTTCCAAAACGGGGTCATTTGGGGGGGTTTGTACTGCCCTGCCATTTTAGCACCTCAAGAAATGAGATAGGCAGTCATAAATTAAAAGCTGTGTAAATTCCAGAAAATGTACTCTAGTTTGTAGACGCTATAACTTTTGCGCAAACCAAAAAATATACGCTTATTGACATTTTTTTTACTAAAGACATGTGGCTGAATAAATTTTGCCCTCAATGTATGACTAAAATTTAGTTTATTCGATTTTTCTTATAACAAAAAGAAGAAAATATCTTTTTTTTTCAAAATTTCGCTCTTTTTCCATTTATATTGCAAAAAATTAAAATCGCAGAGGCAATCAAATACCATCAAAAGAAAGCTCTATTTGTGGGAAGAAAAGGACGCAAATTTCGTTTGGGTGCAATATTGCATGACCGCGCAATTACCAGTTAAAGCAGCGCAGTGCGAAATTGGAAAAAGACCTCTGGTCCTTAAGGTGTTTATTGGTCCGGGGCTGAAGTGGTTAAAGAAACTTTAAAAAAAACTTGTTTCCAGGGGTTAGGCAGCGCCATCTTAAGTATTGTTTTCTGAGTCCACAGTGTACTGTATTTCCGCCCTTACATTGAGCACTTCCTGTACTGTTAACCAAGCCTCCTTCTCAATCCAACGTTTCTATGGCAACCCTGCTTCCCTGTTCATAGCTTACTTGTTTATTTCATAGAATTTACTTGTGCCGATGTCTAATGCTTCCCTTTGTCAGACTTATCAGCTTCAGCTGATAAGACTGCAGTAATGGCCAAGTTTAGACTGTATGTGAGGTCACATGGTCACATGGTGTGTAGGAGGAAGCTCTGAGGGATTAGCAGAGTTCAGTGTTGTGCCGTAGGAAGTCCTGATAACAGATAGATAAGACATAGTGTGCCTTAAATCAGGGGAGATCTGGGCATTCTCAGTGACTTCATTCTACAGAACAACAAGGATTACAACAATACTAAGCAAGTAAGGAGACATCTACAAGCAGTGTTCATTAGGGTTTTTTATGCTGATTTACATGGGAAAAAGTTTTGGGGGAGGGTTTACAACCACTTTAAGAACCTGAATGCTGGGCAATTATTTCCCGCCTCTGCCATTTTTCAGCTTTTCACTTTGGATGTTGTTGGGATGTTTGTGCAATGGTACACTGTGACTAATGTTTTGGTGTGCGCTGGTACACACTGGGACAGATGTTGATGGGACACTAGTCATATAGATGTGATACTTTGTAGAGCCATCTTTTGCTGCGATTACAGCTGCAAGTCGCTTGGGGTATGTCTCTATAAGTTTTGCACATCGAGAGACTGAAATTCTTGCCCATTCTTCCTTGAAAAACAGCTCGAGCTCAGTGAGGTTGGATGGAGAGCGTTTGTGAACAGCAGTTTTCAGCTCTTTCCACAGATTCTCGATTGGATTCAGGTCTGGACTTTGACTTGGCCATTCTAACACCTGGATACGTTTATTTGTGAACCATTCCTTTGTAAATGTTGCTGTATGTTTGGGATCATTGTCTTGTTGGAAGATAAATCTCCGTCCCAGTTTCAGGTCTTTTGCAGACTCCAACAGGTTTTCATCCAGAATGGTCCTGTATTTGGCTGCATCCATCTTCCCCTCAATTTTAACCATCTTCCCTATCCCTGCTGAAGAAAAGCAGGCCCAAACCATGATGCTGCCACCACCATGTTTGACAGTGGGGATGGTGTGTTGAGGGTGATTAGCTGTGTTGCTTTTACGCCAAACATATTGTTTTGCATTGTGGGCAAAAAGTTCGATTTTGGTTTCATCTGACCAGAGCACCTTCTTCCACATGTTTGGTGTGTCTCCCAGGTGGCTTGTGGCAAACTTTAGATGAGACTTTTTATGGATATCTTTGAGAAAAGGCTTTCTTCTTGCCACTCTTCCATAAAGGCCAGATTTGTGCAGTGTACGACTGATTGTTGTCCTATGGACAGACTCTCCCACCTCAGCTGTAGTTCTCTGCAGTTCATCCAGAGTGATTATGGGCCTCTTGGCTGCATCTCTGATCAGTCTTCTCCTTGTCTGAGCTGAAAGTTTAGAGGGACGGCCAGGTCTTGGTAGATTTACAGTGGTCTGATACTCCTTCCATTTCAAAATGATCGCTTGCACAGTGCTCCTTGGGATGTTTAACCACTTGGGATCCGCGGTATTGCAAAATGACGGCAACAGCGCGGACCCACATTTCCGGGACTACGTCTATTGACGTCGTCCCGGATACGAGCGGCCTGCGCGCCCCCTGAGGGGCGCGCGCGGCGCGCTCTGTGATCGGCGAGTCCGTGAGACTCGCCTGATCACCGATCCGTGCAAGGGGTCGATCCCGACCCCTTATCACGTGATCAGCTGTCAGCCAATGACAGCTGATCATGTGATAGAACGGAGCCGGTAATCGGCTATTATTCCTCCTCGCGCTGACAGCGCGAGGAGAGAAAAAAAAAGCCGATCACCGGCGGCCGTGATCGGGACATCAGTCCCGATCACGGCCAGCAATACAGCTGACCACCTGCCCCCTGCCAGTGCCCACCTGCCCACCGCCGTGCCATCCTGAATAAAAGTAAGTGCCCCCCATCAGTGCCCCCATCAGTGCCCCCATCAGTGCCCATAGTGCCCACAGTGCCACCTACAGTGCCACCCACAATGCCACCCACAGTGCCATCCAGCAGTGCCACCAACAGTGCCACCCACAGTGCCCACAATCTGCCTCAAAGGTGCTGCGACCCAGTGCCGCCCATCAGTGCCCAGCAGTGCCGCCCATCAGTGCCCAGCAGTGCCGCCCATCAGTGCCCAGCAGTGCCACCTATCAGAGCCACCTATCAGTGCCACCTATCAGTGCCCATCAGTCCCATCTATCAGTGGTACCTATCAGTGCCCATCCGTGCCACCCATCCATGCCACTTATCCGTGCCACCCATCCATGCCATCTTATCTGTGCCCATCTTTGCCCATCAGTGCCGCCTTATCTGTGCCCATCGGTGCCGCCTTATCTGTGCCTATTAGTGCCGCCTTAACTATGCCTATCAGTGCCCACCAGTGCAGCCCATCAGTGCCCACCAATGCAGCCCATCAGTGCCCACCAATGCAGCCCATCAGTGCCCACCAATGCAGCCATCAGTGCCGCCTAATCAGCGCACTTCAATGAAGGAGAAAAATGACCCGTTTGCAAAATTTTATAACAAACTATTAAAACATGATTTTTTTTTTTTTGCATCTTTTTTTGTTTGTTTAGCAAAAAATAAAACTCCGAGCTGTAACTAAATACCACCAAAAGAAAGCTCTATTTGTGGGAAAAAAATGATAAAAATTTCATTTGGGTACAGTGTTGTATGCCCGCGCAATTGTCATTCAAAGTGCATCAGCGCTGAAAGCTGAAAATTGGTCTGGGACTGAGGGGGGTTTAAGTGCCCAGTAAGCAAGTGGTTAAAGCTTGGGAAATCTTTTTGTATCCAAATCCGACTTTAAACTTCTCCACAACAGTATTACGGACCTGCCTGGTGTGTTCCTTGGTCTTCATGATGCTCTCTGCGCTTTCAACAGAACCCTGAGACTATCACAGAGCAGGTGCATTTATACAGAGACTTGATTACACACAGGTGGATTCTATTTATCACCATCAGTCATTTAGGACAACATTGGATCATTCAGAGATCCTCGCTGAACTTCTGGAGTGAGTTTGCTGCACTGAAAGTAAAGGGGCCGAATAATTTTGCACGCATCATTTTTCAGTTTTTTATTTGCTAAAAAAGTTTAAAATATCCAATAGATTTCGTTCCACTTCACAATTGTGTCCCATTTGTTGGTGATTCTTCACAAAAAATTAAAATTTTATATCTTTATGTTTGAAGCCTGAAATGTGGCAAAAGGTTGAAAAGTTCAAGGGGGCCGAATACTTTCGCAAGGCACTGTATATATATATATATATATATATATATATATATATATATATATATATATTATCTGATTATTATTAATTTTCTTTAAAACATATTACATACAACTTTATCATCCAATTCCGTTTTATAAACACTTCACATGAATCTTCTTATATCCCTTACCCTCCCTCACATAAAAAATAAATAAATACACCCCATCAAATCAAATTATATAGCTCCTCCAATATCCACCTTCCCAAGAATCCAAGAATCCTTCAATAGGGAGAGAAGAGCTCTCCCTATTGAACCCCAGCATCATAACCACTTCATACCCCAGGTGCCCCAGTGTTTTAGCATTAGACCCCTCTCAAAATCAAGTGTCCAGCATGTTCATATACCGCCTAAAGTTTTTGAACTCCAACCATTTCCCTTAGGAAATATTTCTCGAAGGAGTCCTCTCCTATACACGGTGCCTTGGAAATTCATACCCCTTGAAATTTTGCACATTTTGTCATGTTACAACCAAAAATGTAAATGTATTTTATTGGGATTTTATGAGATAGACCAACAACAAGTGGCACATAATTGTGAAGTGGAAGGAAAATGATAAATAGTTTTCAATTTTTTTTTACAAATAAATATCTGAAAAGTGTGGCGTGAATTTGTATTCAGCCCCATTGAATCAATACTTTGTAGAACCACCTTTCGCTGCAATTACAGCTGCAAGTCTTTTTGGGGATGTCTCTACCAGCTTTGCACATCTAGAGTGACATTTTTGTCCATTCTTCTTTGAAAAATAGCTCAAGCTCTATCAGATTGAATGGAAAGCGTCTGTGAACAGCGATTTTCAAGTCTTGCCACAGATTCTCAATTGGATTTAGGTCTGGACTTTGACTGGGCCCTTCTATTGCCCCGTACACATGATCGGACATTCCGACGACAAAATCCGTCTGATTTTTTCCGACAGATTTTGGCCCAAACTTGTCTTGCATACACACGGTCGCACAAAGTTGTCTGAAAATTCGATCGCTCAGAACGAGGTGACGTAAAAGAAGTATGTCGGGACTATAAATGGGCCAGTAGCCAATAGTTTTCGTCTTGTAATTTATTCTGAGCATGCGTGGCACTTTGTGCGTCAGATTACACATGATCGGAATTTGAACGATCGTATTTTGTTGTAGGGAAAAATTTAGCTCCAGCTCTCAAAATTTGAGAGGAAATTCCAACGGAAAAAGTCAGATGGAGCCCACACACGATCGGATTTTCCGACAACACAATTCGATTGCACATATTCCATCGGAAAGTCCTGCCGTGTGTACAGGGCATAACACAGGAGTATGCTTTGATCTAATACATTCCATTGTAGCTCTGGTTGTATGTTAAGGGTTGTTGTCCTGCTGGAAGGTGAACCTCTGCAACCAGTCTCAAGTCTTTTTCAGAGTCTAAGCCCTTGTACACACGGTCGGAGAATCCGTCGGAATGTGTCCTATCGGACCGTGTTGTCGGATAATCCGACTGTGCGTGGTATGCATCGGACTGATTCCGTCGGAATATCCGTCGGACCCAATTTTCCAACTTGTTGGAAATATTTTCCGACCAACTGGTTCGATCAGACATACTCCGATCGTGTGTAGAGAATTTTGATCGGACCAAGTGCCACGCATGCTCAGATCAAATTCCTACATCAAAGCTATTGGCTACTAGCCTGAACGTAGTCCCATCGTAACAAAATTACATCATCACGTTCTGAATGATCAGATTTTTTGACAACTTAGTCCGACCATGTGTATGCAATAGTTTCGGACACGATCCGACGGACAAAATCCGACGGACAAAATCCGACGGATTTGGTTGGCAGAATGTCCGACCGTGTGTACAGGGGCTAAGCCCTTGTACACACAGTCGGAGAATCCGTCGGAATGTGTCCTATCGGACCGTGTTGTCGGATAATCCGACTGTGTGTGGTATGCATCGAACTGATTCCGTCGGAATATCCGTCGGACCCAATTTCCAACTTGTTGGATATATTTTCCGACCAACTGGTTCGATCGGACATACTCCGATCATGTGTAGAGAATTTTGATCGGACCAAGTGCCACGCATGCTCAGATCAAATTCCTACATCAAAGCTTTTGGCTGCTAGCCTGAACGTAGTCCCATCGTAACGAAATTACGTCATCACGTTCTGAATGATCGGATTTTTCGACAACTTAGTCCGACCGTGTGTATGCAACAGTTTCGGACAAGATCCGACGGGCAAAATCCGACGGACAAAATCAGACGGATTTGGTTGTCGAAATCTCCGACCGTGTGTACAGGGGCTAACAGGTTTTCTTCTAAGATTGCACTGTATTTGGCTCCATCCATCTTCCCATCAATTCTGACCAGCTTCCATGTCCCTGATAAAGAAAAACATCCCCACAACATGATGTTGCCATCACCATGTTTCACGGTGGGAATGGTGTGTTTAGGATGATGTGCAGTGTCGTTTTCCGTCACACATAGCATTTTGCTTTTAGGCAAAAAAAAACTTTATGGCTTTTAGGCCATAAAGGCCAGATTTGTGGTGTTCACCACTAATAGTTGTCCTGTGGACAGATTCTTCCATCTGAGCTGTGGATCTCTGTAGCTCCTCCAGAGTTACCATGGGCCTCTTGGCTGCTTCTCTGATTAAAGATCTCCTTGCCCCGCCTGACAGTTTAGGTGGACAGCCATGTCTTGGTAGGTTTGCAGTTGTGCCATACTCTTTCCATTTTCAGATGATGGATTGAATAGTGCCCTGTGAGATGTTCAAAGGTTGGGATATTTTTTATAATCTAACCTTGCTTTAAACGTCTCCACAACGTTATCCGTGACCTGTCCGGTGTGTTTCTTGGCCTTCATGATGATGTTTGTTTATGAAGGTTCTCTAACAAACCTATGCGGGCTTCAGAGAACAGCTGTATTTACACTGAAAATTGAGGTAGTTGCGTGCTAATATGGTATGAAATGTGAAACTTAGAAAAACATATAATAGTGATAACTTTTTACTGCAGCTGTCACTAATGCAGACTCACCATCGCCTGGTAACACACACACACAGTGGGCATCTCCTCCTGTGTATCACGGAGCTGGCTGGGTCTGTGTTTGGCGGCTCTGTAGCAAAGTCCTGCCCCCCTAGACCGGCTTGTGTGATAGGCGGGACACTGATTCAATCTACTATTACACGAGCCAGTCTAGGGGGGTGGGACCTTGTTACAGCGCAGCCTACACAGGAGAAGGAGGAGAGAGGGAAAGATCAGAATGCTGCCACGATTATAAGCCTGAAGTGACCCCTAGACTGAAAAGCTAGGGGTTCATTACATGCGGTGAGTGGGGACACCGGAGGGGGTGTTTGGCACACCTTGAAAACTCTGGAGCACTTTGTACTTTTTTGGATTGGAGCACATCAGTCACTTTATATGGACATTCACTTTTTATTGATTTCATTATATTCATTAGGGATGAGCCGAACATCCCCTCGAACGTTCGAAATGAAAAGTGCTATTTTTAACGGCTAATATGCAAGATACTGTCCTAAAAAGGGTTTGGGGACCTGGCTCCTGCCCTAGGGGACATGGGTCAATGCCTAAAATGTTTTTAAAAATGGCCGTTTTGGCGGGAGCACTGATTTTAATGACGATTAAAGTGAAAAAAGAAGTGAAATATTCCTTTAAATATGGTGCCTGGGGGGTGTCTGTAGTATGCCTGTGAAGTGCCACGTGTTTCCCGTGTTTAGAACAGTCCCTGCACAAAATGACATTAAACGGAAATAACACCATTTAAAACTGCTTGCGGTTTTAATGTTATATCTGGTTCCTGCAATATGGTTGAAAATCATTGAGAAAAATGGCATGGGTAGCCCTCCCTGCCCATTACCAGCCTATTTGGGTCTTGTACGCATATTAAGGGGAACCCTGTACCCATATTAAAAAAAGGAAATGCGTGTGGCCCCCAGGCCCTATATACTCAGAACAGCAGTATACAGGCGGTGCAAACAAGACAGGGACTGTGTAGGTTTGTTGTGTTAAGTTGAATCTGTTTGTAATTTTCAACTGGTACATTTTTAAAGTGTAGCTTTTTGGAAAACATAGGGAAGGGTTATCACCCCTGTATAATTTGTTTTGTCGTCCATCTTTTTTCATCTCACTTGCTGTTGTCTCCTTCCGTTTGCAAGTAGGAGATGTTTGTAAATTGGATGTTTAAAAGTAGGGGCCTGCCCTATATGCTCTGCAGAAATGGCGGAACAAGGTGTTGGTTTTGCCACAACATTGTAAGCCCTCAAAGTGACTCTTGGTGGGCGCTGGAGCGCCCTGCTGTGAACGATTATATCAAGAATTGTAATTACATGCCATTGTTGAACAGTGGTAGAAAAATTGACCTTTGGTGGTTGTGGTGCTGGTGCCACAACACTATAAGTCCTCACCATTACTCTGGGTGGGCACAGGAAGGGGCCCTCCTGTGAAATATTATATCAAGAATTGTAATTACATGTCCCTGTTAAACAGGGGCAGAAAAATTTGGCTTTAGGCACTGCTGCTGGTGCCACCACACTGCGACCTCTTCCATATACTCTAGTTTTATTGCAGGAATTAGCCCTGCTGCAAAGCATTGCATTAAAAATTGTACTTAAACGCCCCTGTTAAACAGGGGCAGAAAAATTTGGCCTTAGGCACTGCTGCTGGTGCCACCACACTGCGACCTCTTCCATATACTCTAGTTTTATTGCAGGAATTAGCCCTGCTGCAAAGCATTGCATCAAAAATTGTACTTAAACGCCCCTGTTAAACAGGGGCAGAAAAATTGGGCCTTAGGCACTGGTGCTGGTGCCACCACACTGCAACCTCTGCCATGTACTCTAGTTTTATTGCAGGAATTAGCCCTGCTGCAAAGCATTGCATCAAAAATTGTACTTAAACGCCCCTGTTAAACAGGGGCAGAAAAATTGGGCCTTAGGCACTGGTGCTGGTGCCACCACACTGCAACCTCTGCCATATACTCTAGTTTTATTGCAGGAATTAGCCCTGCTGCAAAGCATTGCATCAAAAATTGTAATTAAACGCCCCTGTTAAACAGGGGCAGAAAAATTGGGCCTTAGGCACTGGTGCTGGTGCCACCCCACTGCAACCTCTGCCATATACTCTAGTTTTATTGCAGGAATTAGCCCTGCTGCAAAGCATTGCATCAAAAATTGTACTTAAACGCCCCTGTTAAACAGGGGCAGAAAAATTTGGCCTTAGGCACTGCTGCTGGTGCCACCACACTGCAACCTCTGCCATATACTCTAGTTTTATTGCAGGAATTAGCCCTGCTGCAAAGCATTGCATCAAAAATTGTACTTAAACGCCCCTGTTAAACAGGGGCAGAAAAATTTGGCCTTAGGCACTGCTGCTGGTGCCACCACACTGCAACCTCTTCCATATACTCTAGTTTTATTGCAGGAATTAGCCCTGCTGCAAAGCATTGCATCAAAAATTGTACTTAAACGCCCCTGTTAAACAGGGGCAGAAAAATTTGGCCTTAGGCACTGCTGCTGGTGCCACCACACTGCAACCTCTTCCATATACTCTAGTTTTATTGCAGGAATTAGCCCTGCTGCAAAGCATTGCATCAAAAATTGTACTTAAACGCCCCTGTTAAACAGGGGCAGAAAAATTTGGCCTTAGGCACTGCTGCTGGTGCCACCACACTGCAGCCTCTTCCATATACTCTAGTTTTATTGCAGGAATTAGCCCTGCTGCAAAGCATTGCATCAAAAATTGTACTTAAACGCCCCTGTTAAACAGGGGCAGAAAAATTGGGCCTTAGGCACTGGTGCTGGTGCCACCACACTGCAACCTCTGCCATATACTCTAGTTTTATTGCAGGAATTAGCCCTGCTGCAAAGCATTGCATCAAAAATTGTAATTAAACGCCCCTGTTAAACAGGGGCAGAAAAATTGGGCCTTAGGCACTGGTGCTGGTGCCACCACACTGCAACGTCTGCCATATACTCTAGTTTTATTGCAGGAATTAGCCCTGCTGCAAAGCATTGCATCAAAAATTGTACTTAAACGCCCCTGTTAAACAGGGGCAGAAAAATTTGGCCTTAGGCACTGCTGCTGGTGCCACCACACTGCAACCTCTTCCATATACTCTAGTTTTATTGCAGGAATTAGCCCTGGGTGTTGTGTGCCTCTAGCACAATATACACTACCCAACTGCTTTTTTACCCAACTCCCTTCAGGCCATTACCATGTCTGGAAGGCCAGCAAGGAGAGGCAGACAGGCGCGAGCCGATAAAAGAGGGCAAGCAGGCTCTGTGTCTAGAGACAACAGTGCTGGTCGTGGACGCGGTGCATTGTCATCAGCACGTGGCTATGGGACACGCTTGTCCTTCTTTTCGGCAGCTGGACATGTTGAACCGCAACATGCCAACGACTTGGTAGAGTGGATGACCAAGCCCTCTTCATCCTCCTCATCCTCTCTCACCCAGTCTCAGGGTACTAGCAAAGCAGCTGCCAACGCATCGTCTTCCCTCCTCTCAATGTCATCATCAGTGACTCCTTCCCTAGACCCACCACGTCCTCCTGAGGAGTCTCCTGAACTCTTTGAGCACAGTGTTGGGTACATGCTCCAGGAGAATGCCCAGTGTTTTGTAGGCTCTGATGATGACACTCAGCTAGAGGAAGGCAGTAGCGTGAATGCAGAGAGAGGGGATGCTCAAGAAGGACAGCAATCTGGCAGTCATGTTCCACAAGCTGCAGCATATTGCCAGGTTTGCTACAGCGATGAAGAGGGAGGGGATGATGAGGGCACTGACTCCACGTGGGTGCCTGGTAGGAGAGAGGAGGAGGAGGAGGAGGAGGCACATGTCCAATGAGGCAGGATGCCCTCCGGGGGCCAGCTTAGGGGCAGCACACCGACTGAATCACACCGCAGAGCTCCGCCTGTGCAGGGTGCTGCCTCTGCGCGTTATTCTAAAAGTTCTTTGGTGTGGGCCTTTTTTGAGACGAGTGCATCAGATCGCACCGCTGCTATTTGCAACATATGTCTCAAGCGTATCTCGCGTGGCCAAAACATCAGCTGCTTGGGTACCACATGCTTGACCAGACATATGTTGACCTGCCATGCAGCTCGTTGGCAAGTGTACCTCAAAGACCCACACCAAAGAACAAAGCGGACCTCTCCTTGCTCCTCATCAGCTGGTATCTCCAACCCCACTAGACCTTCAGTCCTCTCTGAAACCTGCTCTGAGAGGAATGAAGGTGTAGAATTAGGTGTGTCACAGCCAAGTGCTTCCGGGCACTCTGCTAGCAGTACACCCACGTCCGATTATAGCAGGCAAATGTCCCTGCCCCAGCTGCTGGACCGGCGAAAGAAGTTCACTCCCAGCCATCCACATGCCCAGCGGTTGAATGCTAGCTTGGCTAAATTGCTAGCACTTCAACTGCTGCCTTTTTCAGTTGGTAGACTCGGCCCCCTTCCGTGAGTTTGTACAATGTGCGGTTCCTCAGTGGCAGGTCCCCAAACGCCACTTTTTCTCACGGAAGGCGATTCTGGCTCTCTACCGGCATGTGGATGGCAATGTCCTTGCCTCGCTGGACAGGGAGG
This sequence comes from Lithobates pipiens, assembly GCF_037356315.1. Taxonomy (NCBI): domain Eukaryota; kingdom Metazoa; phylum Chordata; class Amphibia; order Anura; family Ranidae; genus Lithobates; species Lithobates pipiens. The sequence goes on from NW_027507784.1 coordinate 128,229,869, forward strand.
TCAGCGGTAAGGTGCATATTACCGCTGACTCATGGTCCAGCAGGCATGGACAGGGACGTTACCTGTCTTTCACGGCCCATTGGGTCACTCTTCTGGCAGCTGGGAAGGATGCAGGACAAGGTGCAGTAGTGTTGGAGGTTGTTCCGCCACCACGCCTCCAAAATGCTACTATTGGTTGTGACACACCTCTCTCCCCCACCCCCTCCTCTTCTTCTTCCTCCATGGCCTCTTCCAGTGCTCTGTCCTCAGAACCAGCGGTGCTCCGTAGGCGTTCCAGGGGCTACGCAAGTACGCAGGCAAAACGATGCCATGCAGTGCTTGCGCTGGTTTGTTTGGGGGACAGGAGCCACACTGGGGCGGATGTTTTGTCAGCTCTGCAGGGGCAGGCCGAGAGGTGGTTGACGCCATGCCAGCTTAAGCCAGGAATGGTGGTTTGCGACAATGGCACCAACCTCCTCTCCGCCCTCCGACAGGGACAACTGACCCATGTGCCCTGTGTAGCTCACGTCCTTAACCTGGTGGTGCAGCGGTTCTTGGGCAGGTACCCCGGCTTACAGGATGTCCTGAAGCAGGCCAGGAAAGTCTGTGTGCATTTCCGCTGATCATTTAATGCCTGTGCTCGGCTGGCTGAGCTCCAAAAGGAGTTGAACCTGCCCAAGAACCGCCTTATATGTGACATGCCCACCAGGTGGAACTCAACGTTGGCCATGCTGCAGCGGCTGCACACGCAGCAGAGGGCCATCAGTGAGTACCTGTGCAACTACAGCACCAGGACAGGGTCAGGGGAGCTTGGTTTTTTTTCCCCACGCCAGTGGGGCATGATCAGGGATGCATGCACTGTCCTATCACCGTTTGAGGAGGCCACAAGGATGGTGAGCAGTGACAGTGCATGCATCAGTGACACTGTACCTCTTGTCCACCTCTTGGAGCATACGCTGCGTGGAATAATGGAAAGGGCACTTGAGGCAGAACAGAGGCAGGAAGAGGAGGACTTCCTTGCCTCTCAATGCCCCCTTTATCCAGACAGTGTTCCTGCTCTGCCACCCATCACACAGGAAGAGGATGAGGAGGAGGAAGAGGAGGAGGAGGATGATTGTGTCAGCATGGAGGTGGAGGCTGGCACTCAGCATCAGCAGCAGCAGTCTTGTAGGGATGATTTACAGTCCCAAGAAACACGTGGACTTGTACGTGGCTGGGAGGAGGTAGCTGCGGATCATGTTGTCCTTAGTGACCCAGAGGACTCCGGACCGAATGCCTCAGCTAACCTACACTGCATGGCCTCCCTGATCCTGCAAAGCCTGCGGAAGGATCCTCGTATTCTTCGGATCAAGGAGAGGGACCATTACTGGCTGGCCACTCTCCTTGATCCACGGTACAAGGGTAAGGTTGCCGACCTTATCTTGCCATCGCAGAGGGATTAGAGGATGAGACATCTCCGGGAGGCCTTGCAGAAAGGTCTGTGCAACGCGTTCCCAGAGACTGGGAGGTTACAAACTCCTGGTCCTGGACAACGTGTTGCTGAGGCATCGGTCAGAAGGAGCGGTGGAGAAGGTGGCCGTCTGACTGATGCTTTCAGACAATTTTTTAGCCTGCAGCCCCAAGGTATGATTGGTTCCAGCAACCATCGCCAGCGTCTGATTTACATGGTGCAGGAATACCTAGGGGCAAGGTCAGACTTGGACACCTTTCCCACCGAAAATCCTCTGGCTTACTGGGTCTTGAGGATGGATCACTGGCCAGAGCTTGCACAGTATGCAATTGAGCTACTGGCCTGTCCTGCATCCAGCGTTCTTTCGGAACGCACCTTCAGTGCTGCTGGTGGCTTTGTTACTGATCACAGGGTGCGCCTGTCCACCGAATCAGTTGATCGACTGACCTTCATCAAGATGAATCAGTCTTGGATCACCCACAGCTACCAAGCACCTGAAGCTGATGTAACCGAATCATTTTTTTGGAAATATCACATCCCTTCAAGACTGCCTATGACTGTCCTGTTATGTTGATTGTCTATTCTCTTCCTCCTCCGCTGATATGTTGGAAGAACATTTCTGGTTCTGGGTGATGCCATCAGCCCAATTTTTCTGCCCCTGTTTAACAGGGGCGTTTAAGTACAATTTTTGATGCAATGCTTTGCAGCAGGGCTAATTCCTGCAATAAAACTAGAGTATATGGGAGAGGTTGCAGTGTGGTGGCACCAGCACCAGTGCCTAAGGCCCAATTTTTCTGCCCCTGTTTTACAGGGGCGTTTAAGTACAATTTTTGATGCAATGCTTTGCAGCAGGGCTAATTCCTGCAATAAAACTAGAGTATATGGGAGAGGTTGCAGTGTGGTGGCACCAGCACCAGTGCCTAAGGCCCAATTTTTCTGCCCCTGTTTAACAGGGACATGTAATTACAATGCTTGATATAATATTTCACAGGAGGGACCGTTCCTGTACCCACCCAGAGTACATGTGAGGATTTATAGTGTTGTGGCACCAGCACCACAACCACCAAAGGTCAATTTTTCTACCACTGTTCAACAATGGCATGTAATTACAATTCTTGATATAATCGTTCACAGCAGGGCGCTCCAGCGCCCACCAAGAGTCACTTTGAGGGCTTACAATGTTGTGGCAAAACCAACCCCTTGTTCCGCCATTTCTGCAGAGCATATAGGGCAGGCCCCTACTTTCAAACATCCAACTTACAAACATCTCCTACTTGCAAATGGAAGGAGACAACAGCAAGTGAGATGAAAAAAGATGTATGACAAAACAAATTATACAGGGGTGATAACCCTTCCCTATGTTTTCCAAACAGCTTAACAATAGTTTTTTTGACTGGAGCTACACTTTAAAAATGTACCAGTTGAAAATTACAAACAGATTCAACTTAACACAACAAACCTACACAGTCCCTGTCTTGTTTGCGCTGCCTGTATACTGCTGTTCTGAGTATATAGGGCCTGGGGGCCACACGCATTTCCTTTTTTTAACATGGGTACTGGGTTCCCCTTAATATGCGTACAAGACCCAAAGGGGCTGGTAATGGGCAGGGAGGGCTACCCATGCCATTGTTCTCAATGATTTTCAACCATATTGCAGGAACCAGATATAACATTAAAACCGCAAGCAGTTTTAAATGATGTTATTTCCATTTAATGTCATTTTGTGCAGGGACTGTTCTAAACACGGGAAACACGTGGCACTTCACAGGCATACTACAGACACCCCCCAGGCACCATATTTAAAGGAATATTTCACTTTTTTTTTCACTTTAATCGTCATTAAAATCAGTGCTCCCGCCAAAACGGCCATTTTTAAAAACATTTTAGGCATTGACCCATGTCCCCTGGGGCAGGAGCCAGGTCCCCAAACCCTTTTTAGGACAGTATCTTGCATATTAGCCGTTAAAATTAGCACTTTTAATTTCGACCGTTCGAGTCCCATAGACTTCAATGGGGTTCTAAAGTTCAGGGGTCCGTTCGAAAGTTCTGGTGCGAACCGAACCGGGGGGTGTTCGGCTCATCCCTAGTCATTATATTTAATGGAATTTTATACCTTTGCTGTTATTTTAGAACATTAGGACATCATTGGGTTGATTTACTAAAACTGGAGAATGTGAAATCTGGTGCAGCTCTGCATAGAAACCAATCAGCTTCCAGGTTTTATTGTCAAAGCCTAATTGAACAAGCTGAAGTTGGAAGCTGATTGGCTACCATGCACAGCTGCACCAGATTTAGAATTCTCCAGTTTTAGTAAATCCCTCAACAGTATGTCTCTAATCTGACTTGACTTTTTTAACCACATGCTGGCCAGCGCACGACGATATACGTCGGCACAATGACACGGCTGGGCAAATGGACATACAGGTATGTCCCCTTTAAGAAGTGGACTCTGTGTCTGCCGAGTGTCCCGCGGTTGTGTCACAGAGCGGTAGAACGGAGAGATGCGTATGTGAACAAGGCATTTCCCTGTTCTGCCTAGTGACATGACCTGTCATCGGGAGCAGTGATTGCTGTCATGTGAGTGGTAGCCCATCCCCCCACAGTTAGAATCACTCCCTAGGACACAAATAACCCCTTGATCATCCCCTAGTGTTTAACCCCTTCCCTGCCAGTGTCATTTACAGAGTTATCAGTGCATTTTTATAGCACTGATTGCTGTATAAATGACAATGGCCCCAAAATAGTGTCAAAAGTGTCTGCCATAATGTCGCAGTCATGATAAAAATCGCTGATCACCACCATTACTAATTAAAAAAAATGTATAATAAAAATGCCATAAAACTATCCCCTATTTTGTAGACCCTATATCTTTTGGGCAAATCAATCATCATATGCTTATTGCGATTATTATTTTTTTACCAAAAATATGTAGAAGAATACATATCGGCCTAAACTGAGGAAAAAATAATATTTTATATATTTTTGGGGATATTTATTATAGCAAAAAGTAAAAAATATAGCTTTTTTTCTAAAATTGTCGCTCTTTTTTTGTTTATATTGCAAAAAATAAAAACTGCAGAGGTGATCAAATACTACCAAAAGAAAGCTCTATTTGTGGGGAAAAGGGACGTCAATTTTGTTTTTGTGCAACATCGCACGACTGTGCAATTATCAGTTGAAGCGACGCAGTGCCGAATCGCAAAAAGTGCTCTGGTCAGGAAGGTGTAAAATCTTCCAGAGCTGAAGTGGTTAAATATTTAAAGACTAGCAAAAGAGTGCCCATTCCAGAATGGTTAAATTTGGGGTGACAGGGGCAGAATGTACAGAAGAGATGTGCAAAGGTATGCTGGAGGCAGTATGTACATGAGAGGAGTGCAGAGAGGGTATGATGGGTCAGTATGTCCAGAAGGGGAGTGCGGAAGGTATGAAAGGGCAGTATGTGTAGGATAGGAATGAGCAGGATATGAAAGGTCAGAATGTCCAGGAATGGAGGGTGGAGGGTATGATGTGTGCAGTAGGAGAAGAGATGAGCTTGGAAGCTGGTCTAGGAATAAAGATCTGCTCTGGCATTGTAGCCACCCCAGTCTATATCTGCGAATACAGCTACACTTTTTTAAAGCTAACATTTATTAAATAAGTTTATATACCTATAGGATTAAGTTACCCACATATACAGGGAAAAGAATATACACAAACTGCTATTCAAAATGCTTTATGTGTTGAAAATCTAAATATTTAAGACAATTAATTGGATATTTGTATTGACAAAGATATTATCTCAAAACTTTTTTTACTTTTGTAATCTAAATTGTCTGCCTACTGCACCTCCAAATAGGAAATCCTCTGTCTAAACCCAAAATGAGCATTGTGACTCATAAGAGGATCATAATTACCTCCACTGTGGTCTGTAAGAAATGGTTGTTAATAATCCACTATATGTATTGTATCTATGTGCAGCACTGACACCCGAAGGAGCTGCTGGTTTTACTGGGCTTACCGTTACCTTCTTGACCTCTTCTCCATCTAGGGGTTCCCCCTTCTCCGTCTAGGGGTAGATGACCCAAAGAAATGTGGAAATTGACACTGAATCTTCTTTTGGGTTATTTATTTGAACCAGAAACAGAGTCTTTAGACAAGGGTAGAGGGTTAGAATTAAAGGGGTTGTAAACCCCGTTTTACTTACCTGAACCCTCGAAAATCCCGCGCTCGCCCCGTCGTCCTTCTTCACCACTCAGCCTGGCCACTGATTGGCTGGAGTGGATGGATGGAAAGCAGCGCAGCCATTGGCTCACGCTGCTGTCAATCACATCCACTGACGTGGAGCACCTGGGGGCGGGGGCGGGGCCATGTGATACAGCGAGCGGCTATAGCCGCCGGCTGTATCATGGGAGCGCGTCCGCAGATGCTTCTCACCATGCGAGGGAGCTCGCATGAATGTGAGAAGTACCTGCGGGAGGAAGCAGAGACAGCCGCCGAGGCACACCAGAAGAGCAGGTTCGGGGCCACTATGTGCAAAACGAGCTGCACAGTGAAGGTAAGTATAACATGTTTGTTATTTAGAAAAAAAAAAAATGAACTTTACAATCCCTTTAAGCTCAGGTACTTTCAGACTGCAAAAAATGGAAAGTCTCTTATAGGAAAAATCCAGAGAGTAGCAACCATTTCACAGCTGGATTTTACAACCCCCGGATAGACCTCCTCTCGCTAGGCCTAGCAGCCGGTAGGGTGTTAAGCAAAGTCTCTGCCACAGACTTGAGGGTAGAATATTTGAGAAAGTCTCTGCCACAGACTTTAGCGTTACTGAGGGACATAAACAAATTTAAAGAGCTATCATACAGTACCAGTATCTCTCAGCCGATCCGGCGATACCGTATGAGTGTAGATCCATATAGTGTCCTTCAACTAAGCTTCCAGCTCCTTCAGAGAAGCCAGCCTTGTGCATGGCCTTCTCCTGAAGAGTCCTCCCCTGGGTTTTCTCCAGTTGCTGGCCTCTCCCTTGGATGAGACGGCACCGGACCACCTTTGGATCAATAGGCCCCAAAATCCATCCAATCCATTGTCCCTGCAGTTGCGTTGCCTCAGGCTAGCCAGCCCCGAGACTCGAATTGCATGGTTCCGCACCCCAGGCCAGGAGGGCCATGGGGGCTGGTCAGGAGGACCAGAACCAAACAGACAGAAAATATTCTCTGGAACAGAACAGGACAGAACCCCAAAGCATGTGATGTCAGTACCTTAAATACCATCTCCCAGAATGCACAGCAGGAGAACACGCCCACTGGGCTGGTTCCGAAAGAACAATGGCATTCAATACACCCAGCTAGACTGCATTCTCAACCTTGCCGGAGGTGACAGCGACACCTGCGGTCAAGGAGAACCCTGTACAACCCAGCTGGACTGGCACTGAAACCAGAAATTTAGAAAATTAGCACCAAAACCCAACTGTGTTTTCAGGAAAGTTCACTTTGAAAAAACCATAGCACCTGCTCGTCAGGAGCCTACGCTACATATGCATTGACACAATTCAGATATAAATAAATGTGTCTTGGTAAAAGGTCTCTCAAGTATATTGAGAAACAGCAGATCCCCAACACTGGAGTTGCCATACGTGTCTTGTCTTGTGTTAATGCTCTTTTTTGTTGTTTTTTTTGTAATTGTAAATATGTCCCCTATGTTTTTTTTTTTTTGTGTGTTCTGTATTTTTTTTGAAGAATCAATAAAAACGTATATTTAAAAAAAATGCTCTAAAGCAGGGGTAGGCAACCTCGGCCCTTCAGCTGTTTTGAAACTAAGTCCCATGAGACTTTGCGAGACCCTAACAATCACAGCTATGACTCCTAGAGGGAGAGCCATGATGCAATTTGTAGTTTCACCACAGCTGGAAGGCAGAGGTTGCCTGCTTTAATATGAATCACTGGATAAATTATATATCAATAGTATGGCCACATTGCACCTTCAGCTCACATCCCATCTGCAGCTGCTGGGTAATGAGGTGCAGCACAACCCCTGTAGGAGCCGCTGATTAGGATTTGTCCTCTGTTCTTTGCCTCAATCTTTTCAAGAATCTCAGCCCCTCTAATGCCGCGTACACACGAGCGGATTGTATGGCGTACTTAGTCCGTCGAAACACATTTCAGCGGACAATCCGCTTGTGTGTGGGCTTCAGCTGACTTTTTCAGCGTGCAGTCCGGAGTACTAAGTATTTTGTTTTTTTCGAAATTTTGTCCGTCGTACTTTGGTTTCAGCGGACAATATGGTCGTCAGTATGCTAGTTCGACGGACTAAGAATGGCGCATGCCCAGAAAGGATTTACACGGCGGAAGGGTGCTTTGCTGTGTCTTGGACTTCCTATTTCTAGTCCCGTCGTACGTGCTGTAAACGTCATCACGCAAGCTTTCGACGGACTGTTTGTGTATCCGTGTGTGGTCAAGTCCGTTCAGTGGAAAGTACGACGGACTGTCCGTCGGATTGTATGACGGACTAAGTACGCCATACAATCCGCTCGTGTGTACGCAGCATAACACACCAAGTTAAGTGTACAAGCAATATCACAGAAAATCACTGAAAGTACTACTTATTACCCAGTAGTAGTGCTATATAAAAGAAAACAGATACCAAACCAGGTAGTAAAGACACACGTACTATATTGTCACCCAATATGGTTGGTAACTTGGCAAGAGCAAAATAAATTAATAATGGTAATAACACAATTTAATATACAAAGTGATGAACAGTAAGGACTAGGCATAAGATGACATTTGGTGTCCAGATCAGCATAAACAGTAGCTGGGCCACCTCAAGTGCAGCAGTGAGGAGTAGTAAAGTTTATTTATACACTAAATATGAAGGGTGCCAACCCAAAACACCACACTTAAAGTGGTGTTGCACATAAAAAAAAAAAATCATCAAAATTCATAAAAAAAATGTAAATTATTATTTTTTTAACTCACCTCTAAATACCTGTTGCTAGGGGGTCCCTCGTAGTCTGCCTCCTTCAGTGCCTGGGCTCTTGACGTCACAGCTCTGCCCCCTCCCTCCTGTCAGTCATCTCGGACATGTGACAGGTCCCAGATGACTGCGCGGCCAATCACGGCGCTTGCGCCGCTTGCGCATGTGCAGTGGGTGCCCGGATGTGAAGCCACAGCCGGTTGCCCACAGTTAGAATGCCGGCGCCGCCGAGCGGAGGGGGGAACGAGCGGGGCTTCATTCCCCTGCATTGCTGGACCCTGGGACAGGTAAGTGTCCTATTATTAAAAGTCAGCAGCTGCAGTATTTGTAGCTGCTGACTTTTAATTTCTTTTTCTGGGGAACTCCTCTTTAATAACTCAAGGCTGCTGCCCCTTTAAGTGCAAAGAAGACACTAATACAAATGGATAAATTAAAAAGGTAGGCACTGCCCTATATACAAAAAATACTGTGAACAATACGCAATTAAATTATTTAAATAAAACACTTATAAAGTACATAGTATATATAAATATAAAAAGTCTGTATATGTGATGATATGTTACCAATCACTGTGCTGCTCAATCTACAAATGTGCCCAAAAACTTCAGTTAAAAGTGCTCCACCACGTGTGTTTATAAAATTCGCACTCTCCAAAACCATAATGGCCAACAAGGTGATCATCAAGCGGGTTTACAACTGAGCCCAGCTCTTGGAGGCTTAAGAAAAGTCTTCTTTCAAAACTCTTTTATTCTCTCTGACACTGAAATAAAGTGCTCCAAACTGGACTGCAAGAAGAGGATATATAGGGGGTTATTTACTAAAGGAAACACCACTTTGCACTTCAATTTCACTTGGAAGTAAAGTCACTGTAGATCTGAGGGGGACATGCAAGGAAAATAAAAAACAGCATTTTAGCTTGCACATGATTGGATGATAGAATCAGCAGAGCTTCTACTCATTTCATATCTACCCCTTAGATTTAGAGCGGCTGCACTTCCAAGTGCACTTGCAGTGCAAAGTGGATTTGCCTTTCGTAAATAACCCCCACAGTGTAGTATATTTATTAACCCCCCGACGGTATTCCCGAGTCTGGCTCACCCCGAGCCAGACTCGGGACCGCATTGCTGGATCCAGGAGGACGCTTACTTACCTTCTCCCTTGGATCCAGCGATGTCCCCCCGCTGTACAAGCGAGCCGTGTCTCACTCGATCTATCATGGAGCCGATCTCCGTGCCCTGCGAGCGTTGCGACGCACGGGGACGGAGATCGGCACCAAATTCTAAAAGTGAAACACTCAGTATACATACAGATTACATTGCTGTATGTAATAATTTCACATCCCCTTTGTCCCTAGTGGTCTGCCCAGTGTCCTGCATGCAGTTTTATATAATAAAAATTGTTCTTTATGCCTGGAAACTGGAGATTGTCCATAGCAACCAAAACTGTCCCTTTAAATCAAAAATGATTTTAGACCAGCTAGAAAACAGCAAGAATAAATTGTAATCACTTGCAGAATTGAGCGATAGCGATTTGTGGGAGATCCGTCATCAAATACTGAAAAGTAATGACAGAGACAATTCTGCAACTGAGAAAATGTCAGTGTTTTTGATTTGATTACATTATTGAATAATTTTTATTATTGTTATATTATTATTTGGTATAATTATTTATAGTTATTTATTATATTATAATTTATGATTTCATTTTTCAAACTTTATCATACCCGGGATGTCTGCTAGACTCTGGTTTGGACAGATTTAAGTGAGTTATTGCTAAGAATTACAGGACTACAATATAAAACGCCAAATTTTCATGCAAAATAATTGTACCGCTTTTAGCACCTAAAATCCGAAATAATCGTACCGCCAGGGAGGTTAAGGCACGATAAAGATAAGATAAAAATATGCACTCACATAGAAGTAACTTACATTTGAACCCAACTTCCTGATGATGCACACCTGAGCGAAATGCATTAAAGTGGTTGTATAGTCAAATTGGGGACTTTTACCCACAGGAAAGCCTATAATAAGGGTTACCTGTAGGCAGCGGCGCATGTGCACATGGGATTCCCGGCTGGAAGCCCGGAAGACGCCGGATCCTGCCGGAGAGAAATCTCCCACGCGCATGCGCGGGAGTGACGATATCGCGGCTCTGGCCACTTACAGCGCCACTTACTGTCCCCCTGTCAGAACACAATAGCACAGCAGGGGAGATTGTTGTACTAACATCGCATAGTTAGTACAGCAACTCTGATCTGACCTGTGAGTTGAACAGAAAAAAAAATAGTGGATTGTACTAGGCATAATATTTATTCTCATCCATTAACCACTTAATAACCGGCCTATAGCCAAATGACGGCTACAGGTCAGTTTGTTATCTCTGGGAGGCCGTCATATGACGTCCTCCCGGAGAATCGTTCCTGCGCGCCCCCTCGGGCGCGCACACCGGAACATCCGTGCTCGCCGGGTTCACGGGACCCGGCGCAACATGGATCGCGGTAAAGGGCCAATAGCAGAGGTCCTTTACCACGTGATCGCTCCGTTTAATGACGGAGCAATCACAAAATGTAAACAAAAACGTCATGGGGTCATGAAAAGTTCATCTCTCTCCTCTCCTCACACCGATTCAGCGTGAGAGGAGAGGAGAGCTATCGAGTGACGAGTGAGTGTTTAAAACATTGCCTAACAGTGCCCAGCAGTGCCCCAGCAGTGCCCAGCAGTGCTACAACAGTGCCCAGCAGTGCCACAACAGTGATCAGCAGTGCCACAATAGTGCCATCTGTCACCTCTGTGCCATCTGTCACCTCTGTGCCACCTGTGCCACACCTGTGCCACCCCTGTGCCACCCCTGTGCCACCAGATCCACACCAGATCCACACCAGTGCCACTACAGTGCACACCAGTGCCACACCAGTGCCAACTGTGCCCATCAGTGCCACCTGTGCCCATCAGTGCCACCTGTGCCCATCAGTGCCACATCAGTGCCGCCTGTGCCCCACCAGTGCCGCCTGTGCCCCACCAGTGCCGCCTGTGCGCCACCAGTGCCGCCTGTGCCCGCCAGTGCCGCCTGTGCCCGCCAGTGCCATCTGTGTGCTAGTCAGTGCCACCAGAGCCACACCAGTGCAACCAAAGCCACTATAGTGATATCAGTGCCGCCTGTGCCCACCAGTGCCATATGTGTGCCCACCAGTGCCATCTGTGTGCTAATCAGTGCCACCAGAGCCACACCAGTGCAACCAAAGCCACTATAGTGCCCAGTGCCACCTGTGTCCACCAGTGCCGCCTGTGCCCACCAGTGCCACCTGTGCCCACCAGTGCAGCCTCAACAGCCACCAGTATGGCAAAAAAATATTTTACTAGCGAGGAGGCCTACCAGCTTCTAAGTATAACCGATGAGAGCAGCGCGGAGCTCTCTGATTCTCTGTCCGATTCGGATTCTGCCTATGAACCTGTTACAAGCAGCGGGTCTGATACTGAATCAGAAGAGGAATATGTGCCCGTGAAAAGAATGCGTTCTGGCGTGGAGCAGCAGCCTACTACCAGCAGTGCAGAGCTGTCCACCTCTAGAGCACAGCTGTCCACCTCGAGAGCAGTGCCGTCCACCTCGAGAGCAGTGCTGTCCATCCCGAGAGTAGTGCCGTCCACCCCGAGAGTAGTGCCGTCCACCCCGAGAGCAGTGCCGTCCACCTCGAGAGCAGTCCCGAGAGCAGTGCCGTCCACCTCGAATAGGGGCCATGCCAGCCTTCCCTATGCCCTTCAACACCCCCTGTGGCTGCCCTCTAATTCCGGAGAAGCAAATATCCCCCCCTTCACCGCCCAGCCAGGTGTCCAGGTGAACACCGATGATTTTTCAATGCTAGATTTTTTTCATTTGGCTTTCACCGAAGACTTACTATCGTCCATTGTGGCCCAGTGCAACCTCTACGCACAGCAGCACATAGTAAGCAACCCTGTCTCTAGTTATGCCCGTCCCTTTCAGTGGAGAGAACTAACTGTAGAGGAATTCAAAATTTTCTTAGGCCTAACTTTTTCTATGGGACTTTAAAAAAAAAAACAATTGTACTCCTATTGGTCTACCAAACCTGTCCACCACATGCCACTCTTCTCATCCCTTATGCCAAGATCACGATACCTAATGATTATGCGGTTCCTCCACTACAATGACAACACCCAGTGCCTTCCCCGAAATGACCCAGCTTTTGACAAACTATTTAAAATTCGGCCACTCCTAAATTATTTCTCTGAAAAATTTCCCCAATTATATTCCCCCCGAACAGAATATTTCCGTGGATGAGTCCCTTGTAAAATTCTCAGGCAGGCTTGGCATCAAACAGTTTATCCCCAGCAAAAGGGCCCGATATGGGGTTAAAATGTACAAACTTTGTGACCGAGCCACGGGATACATCTACTCCTTCCTGGTGTACGAAGGGAAGGACTCCCAACTGCACCCCCCTGAATGCCCAGAGTACATTGGAGCCAGCGGAAGAGTGGTCTGGCAGCTTGTCTATCCACTCCTTGGAAAGGGATACCATCTTTTTTTTTTTTTAATAATTTTTATTCAGAAAAAAAAGAAATAAGGACATACAAAGGCATACACAAAGGCACAATCAGTGATAAGAAGGGACAATCAGTGATAAGAAGGGAGGGTATAAATATCCAGGGCAATCCCCGGGGTAGAGAAAAAACCGTGGTACACAAAAGAGTTCAGCGAACAGTAATACTATAATAGCATAAGGCAGTAGGGACCAACCGGATGAATCTGGGACTGTTACGAACCCTAAGTAGAGCAGGTAGTAATATCGGCTCCCTAGCGGAGCAAGTGCCTATACTAAATTGTATAAATCCAAGTAGGTAGGAGGGAGGGGAAGACAAAGGAAAGGGGGGGGGGGGGAAAGGGACCGGGGGGTAGAAAAGGCAGAATAGGAACAAGGAAAACACCTTAAGAGGGGGTTCATATGCAGTGATCACATAGGAGAAACCTGGGGAGCAAATAAGGACCATGACAGTCCAGGCAGTTAAGTAGATCCTGGAGATATATTAGGAGTGGAGCAAGTCATTGTAGGTAAAAGACAGTTGATCCAATGCACGTTGATCAGATGGTGACATGGTTGCGGTGATAAACAAACGCCATTTGGCGAAAAAAGCAGCTTTTTGGGAGACATGGGAGAAGTCGGCCAGAAGCCTCTCCTTATACAGGAGAGATAGAAGGTCCTTGAGAAGTTGGGAGGCCGGAGGGCCCAGAGGCGAAAGCCAAAAACGAAGTATAAGGCGGCGGGCCAGAAGTAGACATAATAAGATCCAGTCGACTGTAGCATGCTGGGAGTGGGGCCCTAAAATGGGTCCGGCACCCGGCAATGTAGACCATGGCAACAGCAAAGGGTCCCAGTATCCAAAGATTAGGAGCAAAGGTTCCTTGGGTAGTTTCAGTAGAGTGATATCAAAGATGAATGCTATGACCTGATCCCAGAATGTAGATATTATCTGACAAGACCAGAAGCGATGAGAGAGAGATGGCTTTAAATCTTTACAGTGAGGGCAGGATGCCCCGTCTTGCTTTGCTTTGGGAGACAAAAACGGTACGTAGGCCCTGTGGGCAATCTTGAGCTGAGTTTCCCTCCAGATTTCGTTAGGCGTGAGTCACAGTACTTTGTTGAGACCCAGCATAATCTTGTAGACGATGTCGGGGTCTGGGAAGGTCGAGGACCAGTTTGCAATGGAGGTGGAGGAGGCCGGTGGCGTTGAGCGTTCCAGAAGGGGTTTGTAGACATCAGAGATCTTAAAACACTCATCTCGTATCAGCTGATCCATGAAGCTGGGTTGGAAACGAAGAAGCTCTTTCTTGCAACTCTGGGTAATAAAGCTGACACACTGTTGGTAGTGCAGAAAATGCGAGGCGGGTATGGAGAACAATTCCATCACGTACTGAAAAGGAAGAAGTCTGCCAGTAGCTGGGTCGCACAGGGAGGAAAAGAGGGAAAGGCCCCGTTCTGTCCAAGACGAGAAAGCTTTGCATTGAAGGCCTGGAATGAAGCAAGGATTTCCTTGGATAGGCAGGTGAGTAGAAATGAAGGGTGGGAGGTTAGCCAGTTTCCTGGATTCTCTCCAGGCTATCGCTGTGTCTCTGAAAACAAGATTGTGTTGGTGGGGGGGGGGGTACGGACTTCCATCGGCAATGCAGCAGGGCAGTCAAGGAGAAAGGGTGAGCCATAGCAGATTCGAGATCAAAATTGGAGTACCTGGACGAGTGGGTGATCCAATCAAGGCTGGTTCTGAGTAGACACGCTAAATTATACAATCTAACATTAGGTAAACTGATACCCCCTTTGCCCCTGGGAAGATGTAATTTTTTGTAAGCAATACGTGGTCTTTTGCCGTGCCATAAAAATTTTGAGATAGCAGAATCCAAAGAAGTAACATCTTTATGTTTAAGCAATAGTGGGAGAGTTTGCATAGGGTATAAGAGTTTGGCAAAGCTGACCATTTTCACAAGGTGGCACCTTCCCAGGAGCGAAAGGGGTAGATCCATCCAGTTGGTCAGTTCTTGGGAAATCTTAGAGAGCAGGGGGGGATAATTCAGCTGGTATAATGAGGAAGGTAGTTTCCCAATTTTGATACCTAGGTATGTGATGAAGGAAGGGGCAACCGAAAATAAAGAGCCAGCGGCCCAGGAGGGGGTGGAATGGGAGCCAATAGGAAGAATCTCACTTTTAGAATAATTGATGCGGAGCCCTGAGCAGAGCCTAAATTCATCGAAAACGCTTTTAATAGTGTGAATGTCAGCTGCTGGATTGGATGAGAAGATAAGTACATCGTCTGCGAACAGAGATGTGCGGAGTTCCTTGCCCCCTATGTCTATGCCGTGGAAAGGAGCCGTATAGGTTAGGTGTCTAGAAAAAGGTTCAAGGGCTATGTTAAAGAGTAGAGGGGATAGAGGGCAGCCCTGTCTGGTGCCTTTGTGTAGTGGAAAACTGGGTGAAAGGAGGCCAGCTGCTACCAGGTTGGCGGAAGGGGAGGAGTACATAGAGTTAATGAGGTGGGAGAAGGGGCCTGAGAAACCTAATTTGGAGAGGGTTAAAGAGAGCCAATCAAAACTGACATTATCAAAGGCTTTCTCTGCATCTAACGTGATAATGGCATAGGAGCCTTTGGGGTTTTGTTTGGCAGCTTCAAGGGCTAGTAAGACTTTACGGATATTTAATGTGGCCGTTCGCCCTTTGGTAAAACCCGATTGGGCCGAGTGTATTAAATGGGGCAAGATATCAGCCAATCTTGTGGCGACAATCTTCGAGAGAATTTTTACATCTAAATTAAGGAGGGAGATGGGCCTGTAAGAGCCGAGCTGTAGTGGATCCTTTCCTTTTTTTGAGAGGAGCTTAATGACAGCTTGATTCCCTGAGGGGAGATATGGACCTCCCACCCAGATAGCGGAATAGACGGAGAGGAGAGTGGGTGCCGCTATGTGTGTGTGGTTTTTATAAAAATCACTAGTAAAGCCGTCGGGACCGGGGGCCTTGTGTGAGTTGAGATGGCGAATGGTATTCTCTATCTCAGGGAGAGTGATGGGGGCATTGAGGGACTCCAATTGCTCCGTCGAGATGGAGGGGAGATGAAGAGTGTCTAAGAATTGTCGAGCCTTTCGTTGTATGATGGGGTCTGGGGCGTACAGATTGGTGTAGTACCGTAACATCGCTTCATTAATGGCTTGAGGGGACGAGAGTGTGCGGCCCATGTGGTCAGAGAGGGCGGTGATGTGAGTAGGGCGAAGACTACCTTTACATAGTCTGGAGAGAAGCTTTCCTGCTTTATTACCGTACCTGTGAAGGGTGGCATCTAAGTGAGCCTTCTTTGTGCGCTCAAGGGTGTCAGCCCAGTTGTCAAAATTGGACTTGGCTGAGACCCATTCGTCATGGTGTTTGGGGGTATTGGCGGAGGACAGCTGCCGTTGGGCAGTATGAAGTCTGGTACTGGCCAATTTGTAGTGTTGGAGAGCGTTGCGTTTAAATGATGTGGCATAGCTGATAATGCGCCCCCTAAGATACGCTTTGCCGGCATCCCAAAAAAGGTTAGAATTAGCAAAGTGGGCGGCATTTGCAGAAGTGTATTCTGCCCAGGCCTTGTCTAAATATGTGAGAAAATCTGAGTTATTGGTTAGAAAAGCGGGGAATCGCCAGAGGTTAGGGTGAGGAGGGAGATCCAGCCTATCTAGGGAGATTGCCACAGGGGCATGGTCCGATATCGCAATGTCGTGTATTTCGGCGTCAGAAGTTAAGGTTATGATATCATCTGACCCAAAAAAGTGATCAAGTCTCGCTAGAGACCTATGAGGGTTGGAGTAAAACGTGAACTCCTTGTCAACAGGGTGTGAAAGACGCCAAAGATCAGTCATGTGTAGGGAGTCCATGGTGGACGAAAATAAGGAGGGGTTTGGTACGGCCGTGCCTGATGTGGGATACCATCTTTATGTGGATAATTTTTATACGAGCTTGCCCCTCTTCCGCAATCTTCACCGGAGAGACACCCCAGCATGTGGTACAGTGAGAGCCAATAGAAAGGGCTTCCCGCAAAAACTCGTCAATGAAAGGCTACAACGAGGGGAGACGGCATCTTTGCGGAACCAGGAGCTATTGGCTGTCAAGTGGAGGGACAAACGAAACGTCCACATGCTGACGACAATTCATAATGACACCTACATAGAAGTCTCCAGAAGAAACGGCCCAATCCAGAAACCAGCCTGCATCTATGATTACAATTTGTTTATGGGAGGAGTGGACTTTAACGATCAGATGATTGAACCATACCTTCCCACAAGAAAATCCCGCCACTGGTATAAAAAAGTGTCCATTTATCTTTTCAGTTTGGCCATGTATAACACTTATGTTCTTTACCAAAAATCTACAGAGAACCCCGTATCCTATTTGTACTACCAAGAAGAAGTTATTTCCGCCCTATTGTACCCTGAAGGCCCACCAGAAACTATTCGCTCTGATTGTGTGAGCAGACTCCACGAGCGCCACTTTCCTGACAAAATCCCCCCCCCCCCCATGAAACAGGCTGCAGACGTCAGAAAAAATGCCGGGTGTGCTCCAGAGGAGGAATTAGAAGAGACACCACATTTTATTGTCCCGATTGTCCTTCCCAACCAGGCCTCTGTATAGGTGAATGCTTCCGCCGTTACCATACTTCTCTACATTATTAGGGAAGTATGGTAAACGTAATTCTCATTTCCTGTCATTTTCCTCCACACCCCTTATGCCACTGCACTGAACTGTACATACCTCTGCCTTCTCCGGAACCGACCCTGGCCTGTTATACGACCAAGCTTTTGCCTAACGCTAAACATACCTCTGCCTTCTCCGGAACTGACCCTGGCCTGTTATACGACCACGCTTCTGCCTAACGCTAAACTGTACCTGCCTCTGCCTTCTCTGGAACTGACCATGGACTGTTTGACCACGTTTTTTGCCTGCCTCTTGGATTGATCTTTTACCCTGCTATGCTAGTGGGAACAAAAGGGGTCTCACATATGTGAGGGGCTCCAGAATAGTTTTTCTGGATGAAGAAAACAAATTTTTTAGTTTTCTTATTCCCGAATTAGGGACTGGAGACTCAGAGGCTTCAAAGAGATTTGGGCGGGAGAAGCCTCTACCCCTTTCCCCATTATTTCATAGCCTGCTACTTGGACCATGTTCCTGCTTACTACCAGGATGGACAATATTCCTGCCTGCTGCCTGGACAATTCCATTCACTGTCGCTAACCACGTCCCTGCCTGCAGCCTGGATCAGGGCTCTCCTGTGGACAATTGGACTACTAAAACCACAGGTAATTTTTTGTTTACCCCTTACTTGGTATGTACGTGCTATGTTAGAAATATGAAGGGCCTTCAAAAATGTGATAGATTGTAAGGAAATTGGATGCGCAAGTTATGTTCCTAGAACACCTGATGATGCTTCTTAGATGTTGAGCCTTAGATGCTTTCCAAAATGGGGTCACTTTGTGGGCGTTTCCATTGTCCTGGTGCTCCAGGGCCTTCAAAAGTGTAATAGGTGGTTAAGAGATTAGATGGGTAATTTATGCTCCTAGAACGCCTGAAGTTGCTACTTCAATGTTGGGCCTGTGTATGTGGCCAGGCTGTGTAAAAGTCTCACACATGTGGTATCGCCATACTCAGGAGGAGTAGCAGAATATATTTTGGGGTGTCATTTTTGCTATGTACATGCTATGTGTTGGAAATATCTTATAAATGGACAACTTTTTGTAAAAAAAATGCATTTTCATTTTTTTTACACATTTTCCAAAAACTTTGGGAAAAAAATGAACCATTCAAAGGACTCATTATGCCTCATAGATTATACGTTGGGGTGTTTGCTTTCCAAAATGGGGTCACTTTGTGGGCGTTTCCATTGTCCTGGTGCTCCAGGGCCTTCAAAAGTGTAATAGGTGGTTGAGAGATTAGATGGGTAATTTATGCTCCTAGAACGCCTGAAGTTGCTACTTCAATGTTGGGCCTGTGTATGTGGCCAGGCTGTGTAAAAGTCTCACACATGTGGTATCGCCATACTCAGGAGGAGTAGCAGAATATATTTTGGGGTGTCATTTTTGCTATGTACATGCTATGTGTTGGAAATATCTTATAAATGGACAACTTTTTGTAAAAAAAATGCATTTTCATTTTTTTTACACATTTTCCAAAAACTTTGGGAAAAAAATGAACCATTCAAAGGACTCATTATGCCTCATAGATTATACGTTGGGGTGTTTGCTTTCCAAAATGGGGTCACTTTGTGGGCGTTTCCATTGTCCTGGTGCTCCAGGGCCTTCAAAAGTGTAATAGGTGGTTGAGAGATTAGATGGGTAATTTATGCTCCTAGAACGCCTGAAGTTGCTACTTCAATGTTGGGCCTGTGTATGTGGCCAGGCTGTGTAAAAGTCTCACACATGTGGTATCGCCATACTCAGGATACCACACATGTGGTATCGCCGTAGCAGAATATATTTTGGGGTGTCATTTTTGCTATGTACATGCTATGTGTTGTAAATATCTTATAAGTGGACAACTTTTTGTAAAAAAAATGCATTTTCATTTTTATTCCACATTTTCCAAAAACTTTGGGAAAAAAATGAACCATTCAAAGGACTCATTATGCCTCATAGATTATACGTTGGGGTGTTTGCTTTCCAAAATGGGGTCACTTTGTGGGCGTTTCCATTGTCCTGGTGCTCCAGGGCCTTCAAAAGTGTAATAGGTGGTTGAGAGATTAGATGGGTAATTTATGCTCCTAGAACGCCTGAAGTTGCTACTTCAATGTTGGGCCTGTGTATGTGGCCAGGCTGTGTAAAAGTCTCACACATGTGGTATCGCCATACTCAGGAGGAGTAGCAGAATATATTTTGGGGTGTCATTTTTGCTATGTACATGCTATGTGTTGGAAATATCTTATAAATGGACAACTTTTTGTAAAAAAAATGCATTTTCATTTTTTTTACACATTTTCCAAAAACTTTGGGAAAAAAATGAACCATTCAAAGGACTCATTATGCCTCATAGATTATACGTTGGGGTGTTTGCTTTCCAAAATGGGGTCACTTTGTGGGCGTTTCCATTGTCCTGGTGCTCCAGGGCCTTCAAAAGTGTAATAGGTGGTTGAGAGATTAGATGGGTAATTTATGCTCCTAGAACGCCTGAAGTTGCTACTTCAATGTTGGGCCTGTGTATGTGGCCAGGCTGTGTAAAAGTCTCACACATGTGGTATTGCCGTACTCAGGAGGAGCAGCAGAATTTATTTTGGGGTTTCATTTGTTGAATGTACATGCTGTGTGAGAGAAATAACCTGTTATAATGACAATTTGGTGTGAAAAAAAATTAAATTTAAAAAAATCTTCATTTTGCAAAGAATTGTGGGAAAAAATGACAAGTTCAAAAAACTAACTGTGCCATGTACTAAATACCTTGGAATGTCTACTTTCCAAAATGGGGTCATTTGGGGGGTTTTTGTACTTTACTGGCTTGTTAGGGTCTCAAGAAATGAGATAGGCTGTCAGTACATCAGGTGTGATCAAATTGATACATTTTCAGCGATTGGCACCATAGCTTGTACACCCTATAACTTTCACAGAGAATAAAAAATTTCCACTAATTTGGGTTATTTTTACTAAAGATATTTAGCAGTATACATTTTTGGCCAAATTTATGAAGAAAAATTACTTATTTACAAAAAAATTAATAGAAATGAAGAAAAAAGCATTTTTTTACAAAATTTTCGGTATTTTTTCATTTATAGCACAAAAAATAAAAAACCCAGAGGCGATCAAATACCACCAAAAGAAAGCTCTATTTGTGTGAAAAAAAGGACGAAAATTTCATATGGGTACAGTGTTGCATGACTGAGTAACTGTCATTCAAATTGTGAGAGCACTGAAAGCTGAAAATTGGTCTGGTTATTAAGGGTGTTTAAGTGCCCAGTTGTCAAGTGGTTTAGCAAAGTAAAGGAGCTTAATCGTACTGATCCAGGAACTTATGGGCTGTTGTGGTTATAAGAATGGAACAAAGGGGGATTTTTTTGCCATTGTATGCCATATGCATACTGCATAAAGGGATAGTGAATTAAAATTTTTAACATCACATGCGACATTTGGGAAAAAAGCGTCAGTTCACCTAAATTCCAAATGCGATCTGCTTTAGTGAATGGGACCCAGTATTACGTACAAATAGCATTTACTATGGGTCTTATCTGTCTGAATCAATCAATTAATTTTACTTTTGATCATGCTTTTTTTTTTTTTTTTTATGTGCAATAATGTCTATCATGTTATTTGTATAACCATGTGATCTACTTACCATGTCTGTCATAATTCTGTATCGTACATATTGGTCTATTATTAATGCTATCCATTGCATCATGCCCAATGGGGTTATTAATAAATATCATATTTACTCATTTTGTTTAATTCATCCTACCCAAGTGTTGTGTATCATGTAATGTCCCATCTTCCCACTACCCCCCCACCCCCCCCCCCCCCCATCAAATAATAGGGGTGGAGACCTGTGTACTGGAAAGTCCCAAAAATGTCCTTGTTTTATGTATAAATAGCAGTTTGAATACATTTCTTCATTTATTGATTTCTCAGGAAATCAAAGGGGACAGCGAAGGATGTTGCAGGATGTTTTGACATCCTTAAGCAAACACCAGTGCAGACACATTATCAAAATGATTTCTCGGAAAATCAAAGGGGAAACTTTTATAAAAAGAGAGGAGGGGGATACAGAGGGAGAGGGCAAGGACAAAGAGGGGGTTACACACAGAGACAACCAAGAGGATGACTTACAGCCAAAAGTTGAGGATTTCTTAAAGAAGGGGATCTTAAAGGGAAGTGGTCTCGCTCTACAATACTCCCATTAACCCAGTAAACAAGGCAAATGGTGACTATAGGTTTGTACAAGACCTAAGGGCCATCAATAGCCTAGTGGTACCAATTTCCCCAATAGTGCCTGATGTGTCATCAACACTTACTGCCATACCACCCGATGTAGAGTAGTGATGGACGAACTTCCGACGGGACGTTTCGCGAACGCGAAACGCGAACGGACACAAACGTTCGCGAAAACGACCGTTCGCCGCGGGCTCCATTGACTTCAATGGGAGGCGAATTTCGCAAACCTTTAGGTCGAATTTGCGGCCACGGGGTAATTATTAGGGGGTAGCACGTAGTCCCACCACCTGGACAATAGCATAATACATGTATGAGGTGAATTTGGGATCGATAACTACAAGCATTTTTTTTTTATTTGGGAAATTGTTCTGACAATTCAGGACTATGGAGCTAATGAAGGCAATGGAGGAGAGGGAAGGTCAGGGACCAGGGTAGGCAAACAAGAGGGTGCAGGAGATACAGAGCACTGACAGCAGCACCGTAATACAGAGCACTGACATCAGCACCGTGACATACAGCGCTGACAGCAGCTCCGTGACATACAGCGCTGACAGCAGCTCCGTGACATACAGCGCTGACAGCAGCTCCGTGACATACAGCGCTGACAGCAGCTCCGTGACATACAGCGCTGACAGCAGCTCCGTGACATACAGCGCTGACAGCAGCACCGTGACATACAGCGCTGACAGCAGCTCCGTGACATACAGCGCTGACAGCAGCTCCGTGACATACAGCGCTGACAGCAGCTCCGTGACATACAGCACTGACAGCAGCTCCGTGACATACAGCGCTGACAGCAGCTCCGTGACATACAGCGCTGACAGCAGCACCGTGACATACAGCGCTGACAGCAGCTCCGTGACATACAGCGCTGACAGCAGCTCCGTGACATACAGCGCTGACAGCAGCTCCGTGACATACAGCGCTGACAGCAGCTCCGTGACATACAGCGCTGACAGCAGCTCCGTGACATACAGCGCTGACAGCAGCTCCGTGACATACAGCGCTGACAGCAGCTCCGTGACATACAGCGCTGACAGCAGCTCCGTGACATACAGCGCTGACAGCAGCTCCGTGACATACAGCGCTGACAGCAGCTCCGTGACATACAGCGCTGACAGCAGCACCGTAAGCAGCCCCAGGAGGAAGTCAGCACAGCACAGGGATGGTGTGATCCCCTCATAATAAGAACCCCCAGGAGGAAGTCAGCACAGCACAGGGATGGTGGGAGCCCCTCATAATAAGAACACCCAGGAGGAAGTCAGCACAGCACAGGGATGGTGGGAACCCCTCATAATAAGCAGCCCCAGTAGAAATATGACACCGCTCAACCTCTTCAAAGAGGAGGGTAGGGGCATATAGTACGGTGTGCTTTTTTGGGTCAGGGAAGTGAGCCAAATGAATTAAGAAGGTCTGTGTGCTTGATTCCAAAAATTGTTTATAGACATATACATGGTCTACTGATCACATGTGTTGAATTCCTCCGAGATCCATGCCTCATTCATTTTTAGAAATGTGAGGTAGTTAACACTGTGGTGAGCTAGGCGAGTACGCTTATCGGTCACAATCCCCCCTGCTGCGCTGAACGTCCTTTCGGACAGGACACTGGATGAGGGGCAAGCCAACAGTTCGATTGCAAATTGGGCAAGCTCTGGCCAGAGGTCAAGCCTGCCCACCCAGTAGTCTAGGGGTTCATCACTCCTCAGAGCGTCCACATCGGCCGTTAACCCAATGTAGTCGGACACCTGACGGTCTAGGCGTTCCCTGATGCTGGATCCGGATGACACCTGTCGATGGGTCGGCTGAAAGAATGACCTCATATCCGAAGTCACCAACACATCTTCAAACCGGCCTCTTCTTGCAGGCGCTGTTGGATTGGTACCCGCAAATCCTTCTCTGGGAGTGGGAATTGCTCCTCTGCCAGCGCACGCAAAAGCAGAATGCAGCATTTCTCGAAGCAAGGCCTGGAAGTGCTGCATTCTGACAGCCCTCTGCGACGGCGGTAACATTTCCGCCATTTTGTGTTTGTACCGGGGGTCTAAGTACGTTGCCACCCAGTACTGGTCCTTGACCCTCATGCTTTTTATACGGGGGTCCCTATTAAAACACTGGAGCATGAAGGCCCCCATTTGCACTAAAGTGGAAGCGGTGTGGTGGCCTGGCTCCTGCTCATCATCCAGGATAATGTCGTCCTCTTCATTCTCCTCTCCCCATCCTCGCACAACAGGGATCCCAGAAAGGTTTAAAGCATGCTCTTCTTGCTCCTGCTCATCCGCCCCGGCACCATCCTCCTCTGACTCCTCATCAGACTCCTGTTGTTGACTTGTCTCAGATAGAGTAGCCCCCCCTGGGAATTCATCCAGCATTGCGACTTCCTCATCTTCCCGCTCCTGCTCCTCCACAGCCTGATCAATGACACGACGCAATGCACGCTCCAGAAAGAAGGCATAAGGTACCATGTCACTGATGGCGCCATGGCTGCGACTGACCAGTTTGGTGATCTCCTCAAATGGCCGCAGAAGTCTGCATGTGTCGCGCATGAGCAGCCACTGGCGCGGTGAAAAAAAACCCAGCTCCCCAGAACCGTTTCTTTCGCAGAGTTCATACAGGTAGACGTTAACTGCACGTTTCTGCTGGAGCAGCCTATCAAGCATATAGAAGGTTGAGTTCCATCGCGTCGGGCAATCGCAAATAAGACGTCTGACCGGCAGATGGTGTCGCCGCTGAATGTCAGCAAGGCGAGCCATGGCCGTGTAAGATCTTCTGAAATGGGCCGAGATTTTCCTTGCCTGCCGCAAGATGTCCTGGACCCCAGGGTATTTGACAAGGAATCGCTGCACGACCAAGTTTAAGACGTGTGCCATGCACGGCACGTGCGTGATTTTGCCCTGTTTCAATGCGCTAAGCAGATTGGCACCGTTGTCACACACCACTTTACCAACTGTCAAATTGAGCGGTGTTAGCCACTCATCTGCCTGTGAACGCAAAGCTGAAAGGAGTGCCGGGCCAGTGTGGCTCTTTGCTTCCAGGCACAACAGACGCAGCACGGCATGGCAACGTCTCACCTGGCATGTGGAATAGGTTCTGGGGAGCTTGGGCGGTGCAGTGGAAGAGACGCTAGCAGCGGAAAAGGAGGAGGCAGCTGAGGAGGAGAGGGAGGAGGATGGAGTAGGAGGAGGAGAAGAAGAGTCAGGCCTGCATGCAATCCGTGGCGGTAAAACCAAATCTACACGGGTGCCACGGGTTACATGCTTGACGGCCGTCAGAAGGTTCACCCAGTGGGCAGTAAAACTGATATACCTTCCCTGCCCGTGTTTGCTAGACCACGTGTCTGTGGTCAGATGTATCTTGGCACCGACACTGTGTGCCAGAGATACATTCACTTGCCGCTGAACATGGCCATATAGCTCTGGGATGCCCTTCTCTGAGAAATACTTCCTTCCTGGGACCTTCCATTGTGGTGTTCCAATGGCCACAAATTTGCGAAAGGCCTCCGAGTCCACCAGTTTATATGGCAGTAGTTGGCGGGCTATGAGTTCTGACAAGCCAGCCGCCAACCGTTGGGCAAGAGGGTTATCCGGCGTCATCATTTTTTTACGCTCAAACATTAGGCCCACGGAAGCCTGCCTTTTTGCAGAAAAATGTGAGCTTGGCGTGATGGAAGGTGGAGTGGAGGACAATTGTGAGGAGAGAGGAGAAGGAGAAGTAGAAGACGAGGCTGGACGGTGAGAGCCTGCAGTGTGGCTTTGTGTGTTCCGTTGCTCCCACTGGGCTCGGTGATGGCTGCTCATGTGCCTTCTTAAGGCGGTCGTCCCTAGGTGAGTATTGGGCTTACCGCGACTAACGCGTTGACTGCAAAGATTGCAGATGGCAACGCTATTGTCAGCAGCGGACACGTTAAAAAAAGCCCACACTGCGGAGCCATGTGCCGGTGTCCTGGGAGCGCCAGATGTGACCGTACATGGTCGATGACTCGCTCCTGATACATTTGCAGTCTGCTTTGTCCCTGCTGTGCAATGTAAGTCATTGCTGCTTCTCCTCCCTATCTGCTGGTCCATATCTCCCTCTGAACTCCCCTCCTCTTCCTCTCTTGTGGGCACCCACGTGACATCACTAGACACGTCATCATCAACGTCACCTTCCCCACCGCTATAAGTAGAGTAGGCAGCAACACCGGGGACCAACCTCCTCCTTGGGCTGATCTGGGTACTGGCGTCAGACTGCTGAGTAGCGCTTGTTGCTACCTCCTCTTCCTGATCCAATACCAAGAGTGGCTGCGCATCAGAAATGTCCTCTTGATATGGATCGGAAAATAATTCCAGTGACTCAAGCGGAAGGTATGTGGTGGTGGTGGTGGTGGTCGTGTTGTTGGTGGTAGTGTCTTTGGGGGTGCACATAGCAGAGAGTGAAGAAGAGGGTGCAGATCGAGAGGATGAGGAGGGTGCAGAAGAGTAAGGCTGAGCGAGCCACTCAACCAAGTCTGGTGCATCCTTTAAAGTAATTGAACGCACCTTCTGCAACTTCCCACTTTGGCTCAAGCCTGTTGCTCCTGCCCTACCCCTACCACCCCTGCGGAAGGGCCTGCCTCTTCCTCTGCATGTCATTTTTTAAATGACCCTGTGACAAAACTCTTAGTCCCTATACCGCTGAAGGACTGCTGCAGTATAGGTGAGCGGTCAGCAGTGGTGCACGTCAACCCTATCTATTGTGGACCGATAGCGGTCCTTACAGAACAGCAGACTGTACCGCACTCAAGCCTATGTACCGTAGCACCCTATACCAAGTTACCAGTCCTTATAAGAACTTTTGTGGACCAAGCAGGTTGTGTATTAGTGTTTAGCAGACTGTACGTCAGTCCCTATACCGCTGAAGGACTGCTGCAGTATAGGGCAGCGGTCAGCAGTGGTGCACGTCAACCCTATCTATTGTGGACCGATAGCGGTCCTTACAGAACAGCAGACTGTACCGCACTCAAGCCTATGTACCGTAGCACCCTATACCAAGTTACCAGTCCTTATAAGAACTTTTGTGGAACAAGCAGGTTGTGTGTTAGTGATTAGCAGACTGTACGTCAGTCCCTATACCGCTGAAGGACTGCTGCAGTATAGGTGAGCGGTCAGCAGTGGTGCACGTCAACCCTATCTATTGTGGACCGATAGCGGTCCTTACAGAACAGCAGACTGTACCGCACTCAAGCCTATGTACCGTAGCACCCTATACCAAGTTACCAGTCCTTATAAGAACTTTTGTGGACCAAGCAGGTTGTGTATTAGTGTTTAGCAGACTGTACGTCAGTCCCTATACCGCTGAAGGACTGCTGCAGTATAGGGCAGCGGTCAGCAGTGGTGCACGTCAACCCTATCTATTGTGGACCGATAGCGGTCCTTACAGAACAGCAGACTGTACCGCACTCAAGCCTATGTACCGTAGCACCCTATACCAAGTTACCAGTCCTTATAAGAACTTTTGTGGACCAAGCAGGTTGTGTATTAGTGTTTAGCAGACTGTACGTCAGTCCCTATACCGCTGAAGGACTGCTGCAGTATAGGGCAGCGGTCAGCAGTGGTGCACGTCAACCCTATCTATTGTGGACCGATAGCGGTCCTTACAGAACAGCAGACTGTACCGCACTCAAGCCTATGTACCGTAGCACCCTATACCAAGTTACCAGTCCTTATAAGAACTTTTGTGGAACAAGCAGGTTGTGTGTTAGTGATTAGCAGACTGTACGTCAGTCCCTATACCGCTGAAGGACTGCTGCAGTATAGGTGAGCGGTCAGCAGTGGTGCACGTCAACCCTATCTATTGTGGACCGATAGCGGTCCTTACAGAACAGCAGACTGTACCGCACTCAAGCCTATGTACCGTAGCACCCTATACCAAGTTACCAGTCCTTATAAGAACTTTTGTGGACCAAGCAGGTTGTGTATTAGTGTTTAGCAGACTGTACGTCAGTCCCTATACCGCTGAAGGACTGCTGCAGTATAGGGCAGCGGTCAGCAGTGGTGCACGTCAACCCTATCTATTGTGGACCGATAGCGGTCCTTACAGAACAGCAGACTGTACCGCACTCAAGCCTATGTACCGTAGCACCCTATACCAAGTTACCAGTCCTTATAAGAACTTTTGTGGACCAAGCAGGTTGTGTGTTAGTGTTTAGCAGACTGTACGTCAGTCCCTATACCGCTGAAGGACTGCTGCAGTATAGGGCAGCGGTCAGCAGTGGTGCACGTCAACCCTATCTATTGTGGACCGATAGCGGTCCTTACAGAACAGCAGACTGTACCGCACTCAAGCCTATGTACCGTAGCACCCTATACCAAGTTACCAGTCCTTATAAGAACTTTTGTGGAACAAGCAGGTTGTGTGTTAGTGATTAGCAGACTGTACGTCAGTCCCTATACCGCTGAAGGACTGCTGCAGTATAGGTGAGCGGTCAGCAGTGGTGCACGTCAACCCTATCTATTGTGGACCGATAGCGGTCCTTACAGAACAGCAGACTGTACCGCACTCAAGCCTATGTACCGTAGCACCCTATACCAAGTTACCAGTCCTTATAAGAACTTTTGTGGACCAAGCAGGTTGTGTATTAGTGTTTAGCAGACTGTACGTCAGTCCCTATACCGCTGAAGGACTGCTGCAGTATAGGGCAGCGGTCAGCAGTGGTGCACGTCAACCCTATCTATTGTGGACCGATAGCGGTCCTTACAGAACAGCAGACTGTACCGCACTCAAGCCTATGTACCGTAGCACCCTATACCAAGTTACCAGTCCTTATAAGAACTTTTGTGGACCAAGCAGGTTGTGTATTAGTGTTTAGCAGACTGTACGTCAGTCCCTATACCGCTGAAGGACTGCTGCAGTATAGGGCAGCGGTCAGCAGTGGTGCACGTCAACCCTATCTATTGTGGACCGATAGCGGTCCTTACAGAACAGCAGACTGTACCGCACTCAAGCCTATGTACCGTAGCACCCTATACCAAGTTACCAGTCCTTATAAGAACTTTTGTGGAACAAGCAGGTTGTGTGTTAGTGATTAGCAGACTGTACGTCAGTCCCTATACCGCTGAAGGACTGCTGCAGTATAGGGCAGCGGTCAGCAGTGGTGCACGTCAACCCTATCTATTGTGGACCGATAGCGGTCCTTACAGAACAGCAGACTGTACCGCACTCAAGCCTATGTACCGTAGCACCCTATACCAAGTTACCAGTCCTTATAAGAACTTTTGTGGAACAAGTGAGTTGTGAATGTTTAGCAGACTGCAGCAGAAGGGCAGCAGTCAAGTATAATATCCTTTCTATATTTGGAAGAAAGAATATTATACATGTACAAGCCTATTACTGTACCACTGATACCAGTCCTGAAAAGAACCTTTGTGGAACTAATAATAACAGCAAGTCTTTAAAATTACCCTCACTGCCTGACAACACTGCTTCCTTCCTGTCCCTATACAAATTGGCAAAAAAAGAGAACGATTAGTGGTTACTGGAACAGCTCTTTTGTGGACCTTGATAGTAACAGCTAATGATGATGATGATGATGATGATGATGAAAGACTAATCTGGCTGTCCCTGTAGCATACACCGTCCTTTCCCTTTCTCTAAACTAACAAAAGACACTCAGGC
This sequence comes from Lithobates pipiens, assembly GCF_037356315.1. NCBI lineage: Eukaryota > Metazoa > Chordata > Amphibia > Anura > Ranidae > Lithobates > Lithobates pipiens. The sequence goes on from NW_027507784.1 coordinate 128,259,297, forward strand.
TGCTGCAAGAATCAGCAGCACAGCAAACCTATCAACACCTAACACCTATACCAGTCCTGAAAAGAACTTTTGTGTACCAAATAGCTAGTGGTTTATCTCTCCCTACTCCACACAGGAACCTGTCCCTATCTTAACAGAAGAAAGAATGTAAAATGGCCACCGGATCGGGTGTATTTATAGGTTAGGGGGAATGTACAAGTGTCCATGTGCTGTCATGTCTCAATTGGCTGTCCTGTATCACATGATAAACGTGTCACCAAAGGTTAAAGTTCTTGTATACATTAAACACGTAAGTCCGCCGCGGCGAACGACGGAAAAAGGCGTTCGAACGTGCGGACCGCGAATGTCGGAAATTCGCCGCGAAACGACCGCCGGGCGAACCGTTCGGCCATCACTAATGTAGAGTATTTTACTGTGATTGATTTATTGAATGCATTTTTATTTCCATCCCTGTGGATGAGGAGACACAGCCAATCTTTGCTTTCTGTTTTAAAAAAAACTAACATGGTGTAAAATGCCCCAGGGCTATATAGACTCCTCTGCAGTCTATTCCATTGTCCATTGTCCTCCAAACTACTCTCAGAGCTTGGATACCAGGACACTGTTCATCCCTGCTGCAGTATGTGGCTCCTCATCTGCAGTTCTAATCGGGTGGCCGCCCTGGAGGATGGGAGGGATCTTTTGAAATATCTTTTTGAAAGTGGTCACAAAGTGTCAAAGAAATAATTGCAATGGTGTCAGGAAACAGTTGCATATCTTGGTTTTGTACTCTCAAAAGGAGAAAGGAAAGTCAGAGTCCGCCAAACAATCCGCCTGTGTGTGAGCTCCGGCGGACTTTTTCTTTCCATAAGTCCGGCGGACTTAGAAAGAAGTCTGGACTCAAAATTGTCAACAATCCGGCCATCTGTGCGCTAGTCCGCCAGATTTTTGAAATGAACGGACTTGCCCACACACGGAGGAAAGTCCGTTCATTTTGAACGCGGCTTCAGATAGACGGGACTAGCCTACTGGAAGAAGAAAGCGGAGGCCCGGCAAGAAGAACCGAAGAGGGGGACAAGACCCCCCGAAGGCGGAATTAGAGGCGGCCGTGGCAACAGAAGATCGAGTCACCGCTAGTAAAAGAGCTGGAAGAAGAAAGCAGAGGCCCGGCAAAAAGACCCGAAGAGGGGGACAAGACCCCCGAAGTTGGAAGAAGACCCCTGGATGGCGGCGACGACGAAGAAGAAAGCCGGGCTCCTCCACTAGTAAAAGAGCTAGCAGAAGATAGCGGAGGAGTCCGGCAAGAAGACCCCCCCAAGACAGAAGACAACCGGAGCTGCGCAATAAATTATTTTAAAAACATGTGTTGTGTTTTTTTCTTTACACTTTTTTCACCAGGTAAATGGGTAGGGGTACATGGTACCCCAATACTCATTCACATAGGGTGGGGGGGCTGAATCTGGGGGCCTCCTTATTAAAAGGGGCTCCCGGATTCCGATAAGCCCCCTGCCCGGCTCTTGTCCTTGTCAACATGGGGACAAGGTGCTTTGGGGTGGGGGGCCGCAGGCCCCCCTTCCCCAAAGCAACCCCCTATGTTGAGGGCACGCAGCCTGGTGTGGCTCAGTAGGGGGGGGCGCTCGCTCGTCCCCTCCCCTTTCCTGAACGGCCGGGCTGAGTGCTCAGATAAGGGTCTGATATGGACTTTGGGGGGGACCCCCACGCCATTTTCTCGACATAGGGCTTCCCCTTTAAGTCCATACCAGGTGACGGGGCCAGCGAGGTGTCAATCTCGCCGCCTAAGGCGACATTGACTTCCTTCGCTAGTCCTGTCTACCTGGAGCCGTATTCAAAGTGAACGGACTTTCCTCCGTGTGTGGGCAAGTCCGTTCATTTCAAAAGTCCAACGGACTCCCGCCATAGTCCGGCGGTTTATCCGTTGCACCAGGTCCGCCAGAAAAGTCCGGTCGTGTATGAGCAGGTCCGCTCATTCGAAAAGTCCGGTGGACCTCCGCTTCAAAGTCCAGCGGTTTGTCCGCCGGATAGTCCGATCGTGTGTACATAAGACTTTGTCAGGTGTCCTCGCTCAGGAGCATGGAGGCAAGTTGCGCCCTATTGTTTTTTTTTTTCAAAGATGGTTGCGGTGCAGATTCAAGGCATGCCTGAGTGTCTCAGAGCTTTATCATCCTGTGCGATGATGGCTGAGATGGCCACTTCTTTCACTCTGGGGCACATCCTGTGCGATGATGGTTGAGTCGGCCATTTCTTTCACTCTGTAGCACAGCCTCACACTTCACACCACCCACAATGTATCAATCCTGTTGAAAAATTTACATACACTGCACATGTCTGCTCAGAGGTTGAGGGGCTATTAGGTGATCTTGCTGTCTAATCCAAAATTGCACATCAAATGCTTCTCCCACTGCAGGACTAGCACCAATCTTAAATGCCCTTTTAGAATTAAAAGTAGAGCAGGATGAGGTTGTGTCACAACGTGATTGCATAAATCTCATTCACCAAGACACATCACATAGGTCTGATTTATCTTCCACAACACTACAGAACACACACAGGTCAACAAACAGATAGCCAAGGGAAATGCTCTGGCTGATTTAGCTGCTAAACAAGCTGCTACTTCACAAAATGCACAGATCCAAATGCCCATGTTAGCACCAGAATTGCCCTTTTTTGATCAGGTTCTTTCAGACTTGCAGGGATGTGCAGAAGAAGCTGATCTCAGAGATTGGGACAAAATAGGTGTGCAGAAAGATCCAAAGACTGGACATCACTTTTTATTTCCCAGTATCATGGAATAGGTCACAGAGGCTGAAAGGCCACTTGTGAACTATTGGAGAAAGATTTTTATTAAACAGAACTTTCCAGGAGGGTTAAAGATTATGTATCAGGATGCATCACATGTATCAGGAACAATCCAAACAACCCACACAAGGCCAAACATGAACACCTGATATATTCAACAACTCATTTTACACATTTGCAGATTGACTTCACACACATGCCCAAACTAGGCAAAAGACAGGAATATCTTTTGGTAATTGTGAACGTGTTCTCAAGATGAGTTGAACTTTTTGTAACCACAAAAGAAGAAGAAGCACAAAATGTAGTGAAGATCCTCGTTCAGGAAATCATTCCTCAATGGGGATGCCCACTTTAAATAAACTCAGACAATGGGCCTGCATTTGTATCAAGGGTCTGCCAGGACTTGGTAAAAAAGCTAAAGATAGAATGGAAGTTTCACATTCCCTACCACCCTCAAAGCTCAGGGAGAGTAGAAAGAATGAATAGAACAATAAAAGACAAAAATAAGAAAGGCCATAAGAGTTACCTTTGCCAACTGGAAGAAGGTCCCCCCAGCAGTCCTGGCAGAAATAAGAATGACCCCTTCCAAGACAACAGGGTATTCACCTTTTGAAGTCTTGATGGGTCGACCTTTCCCCACCCCATGGGCCAGAGCATCTTTAATGATATAAAAGGGAGATTTAGACTTAATACAGGAAGAATATGTAAGGAAATTGGTTGAAACATTGGATACAGTTGAGGGAAATGTTGCTCGCACCTCTCCTTTTTCTTCACAGGAAGCTACTCACCCCTTCAAGGTGGGAGACAATGTGGTGGTCCAACAGCTGAACAGAAGTAAGAAGCAAGAGTATCCCTTTGGACCTCCTACCACAGTGGTTGCAGTGACAAGAACAGCCATCCTAGTGGAGAATTGCCAGTCCAGGATCCATGCCAACCGAGTGAAAAAGGTTGGCCAAAGCCCCAAGGGCAGGAAGGAGATTTTGGATACAGAAGGCCCTCAAGCAGAAGTCCAAGCAGATGAAGGAGAAGTTCCTAGGAAAGCAGGTCCAGCCAGAGAAGATGACCTCACTTATTTCACCACAGACTTCTGGCAAGGCATTTTGCCTCCTGATCCTGATCTCTTTGACAGTGTTCCTACCCAACTGGATCATCACTATCTGCCACCCTGAAGATTTGGGTGCAATTAAAAGTATATTTGAGAACACACACACACACACACAAGAGAACATTACAGGGACACAAGCTAGAATCGAGAGAGAGACTGGAGATAGTTTTACTGATAAGAGGCTTATGATAAAATGTAAGTATGCTTATGTTCAAAAATCAGGGTATGAAGAATGTTGGATATGTAGCAAATTATATCCTAGCACTGCCTGAATTCCCCTTTTGGCTGTACCTTTAAATATTTCCTCCTTTCTCAACGAGACTACTCCTGTATTCTTGACTAACATATCCACTCTGTACATAAACAACATTGTTACCTTTCCAATAGTAGGTAGAAGTCGTTCCCCTGTTTGGTGTTTTAATTTAGGGAATGAGACACAGACTAACCCCTCTTTCTGCAGCAGGTCAATATTTAACATCCCCTAGAGGCCAGCTCCAGCAGGAAGCTAGGGACATTGCTAAAACATGGAGCCCATTTGCCAATGCAGGATTTGGGCTTGGAGGTATATTTTCATGGTTAAAAGACATTGTCCTTGTTATTGTTATTGTATTTATCCTTGCTCTGATTCTTTACCTCTGCTTTAAGTGTTGTACTTGCATAATTGCACGCCTTCAATCTCCTAATGATAAGGTTCTATCTTACATGACATACATGACGAGTCATCAGGCAATCAATGCCACAATCCCAGAGAAATATTAAAACACAACACAGAATGTAGAGATCATCTTATATGATCTAAGAGGGGATTGAAGGGATATGTAATTAACCGCTTTCATTGTTTAAGAAATCGGTTTCCATTTTGTGTCTCCCTAACATCCACTTCACAAATAGATATGCTCAATTTTTGCTAATCTAGTTTCGTTTTCCATGTTACTGTTATCTTCTTAAGTTGTTTTGTTTCTTGTAAAGCACATGATTTTTTAGACACTTTGTTGTCTTGTGTCATTGTCTCAATGGGCTAATCTCACAGGCCTGTGGGGATTGAACGTCACATCTTACCAGAGATATCGAGGGTTAAAAACCACCCCTAGACAATCTACATTCCCTTCGGTAACTTAATTCTTTAGGTATTTAAAGTGGTTGTAAACTCAGAAAAAAAAACTTGCAAGACAAAGGCATAATGAGCTAGTATGCATCGCATATTTACCTTAGATCAAAGCTGTTGCACCAGTTCCTGCACACCGCTATGACCTGAGACATGTCTTCCAGAGTTATTTCTGGGTTCGTGGGGCACTGTAATGAGTCAGACCCGTGATGACGTCCCTCCTGCGCACATGCGTGGGGGCCGTTGGTCATGGCTAATGAAGAAACAATACGATTTCTTCAGTGCACATGTGCCTATGACGTCGGCCCATGTGGATACAGTGAATATCTCTTAAACTGTGGAAGTTTAGGAGATATTCACAATATCTACAGGTAAGCCTTGTTATAGACTTACCGGTAGGTAAAAGTGGCGTAACATGGTTTACAACCACTTTAACCAGTTGCCGACCGCCGCACGACGATGTACGTCGACAGCATGGCACGGGCAGGCATATTGGCGTACATGTACGTCCCTTGCCTCCCGCGGGTCGGGGGCCCGATCGGGCCCCCGCCCGGTGCCTGCGGCGGTCGGTTTTCGTCCGGGAGCGATCCGGGACGAGGGGGCAGCCATTCATTCATGGCCACCCCCACGCGATCGCTCCCGACGAATAGGAATCCCCCGTGACATCACTTCCTCTCCTGTAATGTAAACACAGGAGAGGAAGTGATGTATTCTCTCCTCCATGTCGGTATTTTTCGTTCCGACACGGAGGAGAGCGGATCGGTGAGTTGCACCAACACTCTACACACACAGTAGAACATGCCAGGCACACTCACACCCCCCCTTTACCCCCCGATCACCCCCCCAATTACCCCTGCCCCCCAGTCACAGTGACACCAATGTCATTTTTTTTTTTTTTTTTTTTTTTGCATTGGTGTCATTTGTGACTGTAATAACTGTTAGGGCAGTTAGGGTTAGCCCCCTTTAGTTCTAATGTACCCCCCTAACCCCCCCAATAAAGGTTTAACCCCGTGATCACCCCCCGTCGCCAGTGTCACTAAGGCTGGGTTCACATTGCAGCGGTTTATGAGAACGAATGTGATTCGCACCGCACTGCAGTGCAAATCACATCCGATCTCTGTGCGATTCGAGTTCAGCCATTCGCCGCACCCGCCGCACCCGCTGCAAATTCGCACGGGACCCTTTTTTTGGCCCGCAGCAGAATCGGATCGCATGGGTGTTCACACCATGCGATCCGAGTTTGCAGATCGCACTGCGATATGCGAACTGATCTGGGGGTGTCAGTAACATTTCACTGACACTCCCAGCAGTCCGCATAGGGCAGTGTGAACTGCCGCCGGGAGGCATGCGATGCGGGAACCCGCCGCGGATTCGCGGCGTTTCCGCATCGCTCCAGTGTGAACCCAGCCTAATAAGCGATAATTTTTCTGATCGCCGTATTAGTGTCACAGGTGACGCTAGTTAGGCAGGTAGGTATTTAGGTTCGCCGCAGCTTTTTATAGCGCCAGGGACCCCCATATACTACCGCATAAAGCCCCCTGATTGCCCCCTAGTTAACCCTTTCACCAGTGATCACCATATAACTGTTACAGGTGACGCTGGTTGGTTAGTTATTTTTTTATAGTTTCAGGGCACCCGCCATTTATTACCTAATAAAGGTTTAACCCCCTGATCACCCGGCGGGTGTCATTTGTGACTAATAACTGTTAGGGCAGTTAGGGTTAGCCCCCTTTAGTTCTAAGGTACCCCCCTAACCCCCCCAATAAAGGTTTAACCCCGTGATCACCCCCCGTCGCCAGTGTCACTAAGGCTGGGTTCACATTGCAGCGGTTTATGAGAACGGATGTGATTCGCACCGCACTGCAGTGCAAATCACATCCGATCTCTGTGCGATTCGAGTTCAGCTATACAGATAGTATGGCTGAATTCGTGTCGCACCCGCCGCACCCGCCGCAAACTCGCACGGGACCCTTTTTTTGGTCCACAGCAGAATCGGATCGCATGGGTGTTCACACCATGCGATCCAAGTTTGCAGATCGCACTGCGATATGCGAACTGATCTGGGGGTGTCATTAACATTTCACTGACACTCCCAGCAGTTCGCATAGGGCAGTGTGAACTGCCGCCGGGAGGCATGCGATGCGGGAACCCGCCGCGCATTCGTGGCGTTCCCGCATCGCTCCAGTGTGAACCCAGCCTAATAAGCGATCGTTTTTCTGATCGCTGTATTAGTGTCACAGGTGACGCTAGTTAGGCAGGTAGGTATTTAGGTTCGCCGCAGCTTTTTATAGCGCCAGGGACCCCCATATACTACCGCATAAAGCCCCCTGATTGCCCCCTAGTTAACCCTTTCACCAGTGATCACCATATAACTGTTACAGGTGACGCTGGTTGGTTAGTTATTTTTTTATAGTTTCAGGGCACCCGCCATTTATTACCTAGTCTCACTAGTGTACCCCTAAATTTAGGGGTGTCTACTTTCCAAAATGGGGTCATTTGGGGGGGGTTTGTGCCATCTTGGCATTTTATGGCCTTCAAAACTGTAACGCCCTTAGAAAGCCTGAAGGCGGTGCTTGGTTTTCGGGGCCCCGTACGCGGCTAGGCTCCCAAAAAGTCCCACATATGTGGTATCCCCGTACTCAGGAGAAGCAGCAGAATTTATTTTGGGGTGTCATTTCACATATGCCCATGGCATGCGTGAGCAATATATCATTTAGTGACAACTTTGTGAAAAAAAAAAAAAAAAGTTTGTAATTTTCCCGCAACTTGTGGCAAAATATAAAATATTCCATGGACTCAACATGCCTCTCAGCAAATAGCTTGGGGTGTCTACTTTCTAAAATGGGGTCATTTGTGGGGGTTTTGTGCCATCTTGGCATTTTATGGCCTTCAAAACTGTAATAGGTAGTGAGAAGTGAACTCAAAAATTTACGCCCTTAGAAAGCCTGAAGGCGGTGCTTGGTTTTCGGGGCCCCGTACGCGGCTAGGCTCCCAAAAAGTCCCACATATGTGGTATCCCCGTACTCAGGAGAAGCAGCAGAATTTATTTTGGGGTGTCATTTCACATATGCCCATGGCATGCATGAGCAATATATCATTTAGTGACAACTTTGTGAAAAAAAAAAAAAAAAAAAAAGTTTGTAATTTTCCCGCAACTTGTGGCAAAATATAAAATATTCCATGAACTCAACATGCCTCTCAGCAAATAGCTTGGGGTGTCTACTTTCTAAAATGGGGTCATTTGTGGGGGTTTTGTGCCATCTTGGCATTTTATGGCCTTCAAAACTGTAATAGGTAGTGAGAAGTGAACTCAAAAATTTACGCCCTTAGAAAGCCTGAAGGCGGTGCTTGGTTTTCGGGGCCCCGTACGCGGCTAGGCTCCCAAAAAGTCCCACATATGTGGTATCCCCGTACTCAGGAGAAGCAGCAGAATTTATTTTGGGGTGTCATTTCACATATGCCCATAGCATGTGTGAGCAATATATCATTTAGTGACAACTTTGTGTAAAAAAAAAAAATAATTTTTTTTTTGTCATTATTCAATCGCTTGAGGCAAAAAAATAAAATATTCAATGGGCTCAACATGCCTCTTATCAATTTCCTTAGGGGGTCTACTTTCCAAAATGGGGTCATTTGGGGGGGTTTTGTACTGCCCTGCCAATTTAGCACCTCAAGAAATGAGATAGGCAGTCGTAAACTAAAAGCTGTGTAAATTCCAGAAAACGTACCTTAGTTTGTAGATGTGACAACTTTTGCGCAAACCAATAAATATACAATTATTGACTTTTTTTTTACCAAAGACATGTGGCTGAATACATTTTGGCCTAAATGTATGACTAAAATTGAGTTTATTGGATTTTTCTAATAACAAAAAGTAGAAAATATCATTTTTTTTCAAAATTTGCGGTCTTTTTACGTTTATATCGCAAAAAATAAAAATCGCAGAGGCAATCAAATACCATCAAAAGAAAGCTCTATTTGTGGGAAGAAAAGGACGCAAATTTTGTTTGGGTACAACATTGCATGACCGCGCAATTACCAGTTAAAGCAGCGCAGTGCCAAAGTGTAAAAAGACCTCTGGTCATTTACCAGCAAAATGGTCCGGTCTGAAAGTGGTTAAAGAGGAGGTCCACCCTAAAAAAAAAAAAATTACATAAAAAGGTTCCTAATTATGCGAAAAAAATAAAAAAACATGTTTTACTTACCAGAAATGGCTGTTGCTAGGCAGATCGTCATAATCTGCCACTTCCTATTCCGTGGTAGTCTTCATTCTTCTCCTCCTCGGGTTGTCTTCTGGGGAATGGGGGCACACTGTCTTCTGGGACCTGTGTGTGTCGCAGAACACAGCCGGCCATTCACAAAGCCCTGCGCGACTCGTGCATGCACAGTAGGAAACGGGCAGTGGAGCCGCAAGGCTCCACTGCCTGTTTCCCTTGGTGTGCTACATACATGCTGTTTGAGAATGTGGTGATCGGTAAGGAGGTGCCAATGCTTAGATATAATATTTCTAAGTTGGTCATGATGTGCTGAGTATTGGGTAATGATCTTCACTGTATTGGTGCTGGGGTTACACGAAGAGGGATAAAGTAAAAAAGTTCTTGTGCGGCATAAGGCCTTATTGAAGGCCTGTCATGAAAATCGCATGAAGAGACTGACCTCCGGGTCTTCTGGTTTACGATCGCGGGCTTCGTCGCGGGTGCGCACGATCGTTGATTTGGTGTGGCTATCCATGGTAAACTTGAAGATGGCTTGCCCTTCAAGGAAACTAGGTCCCAAATTTTTAGGACCTTTTTCAGTCAAAAGGAAGATTAACGAAGTTGCTTTCGAACTAGAACTTCCAGACTCACTAAAGGTCCATCCGGTATTCCATGTGTCCTTATTGAAACCTTTCACTTCCAATCCATTTCCTAACCAAAATACCACTCCTCCTGATCCGATCTTGGTTGATAGTGAAGAAGAATTTGAAATAGAAGCCATCCTAAATTTCAGAAGAAGAGGAAACCAGAACCAGTTCTTAATCAAATGGAAAGGATATGGTCCCGAAGAGAACTCCTGGGAGGCTGCCCCTTGGGAGGGGGCAATGTCATGAAAATCGCATGAAGAGACTGAACTCCAGGTCTTCTGGTTTACGATTGCTGGCTTTGTCGCGGGTGCGCACGATCGTACGTACGCGCATGCGTTCGTACGCGGGTACGCATGCGCGAGCACGTGCGCGGTCGTGTACGTGCGTCCGTGTTGGCGCCAAACGGCCTATTTAAACTAGCCTCTTGCTAATGGTATCTGCTGTCTGCTCTACAGCGTTATACCTGTGAGACCTGATCCGTAGCATTCTTTCCTGTTTGACCCGGCCTGCCTGTGACCCATCTGCTATCTGCCTGCACCCGACCCCAGCTTGTTGTGACGATTCTTCTGCCTGTTCCCTTGTACTTCGCTTCCAGTCTGATATCTGACCCGGCTTGCTTTGACCATCCGTCTGCTAAAGGTGAACCTGCTTACATTAAACTGTGTCATCTGCTGCAATTAACCTGCTTGTATTGAACTGTTCACCTGCTGCAAGTACCTGCTTATATTGCACTGTTTGTCTGCTACAAGTTACTTGTCTTATTGAACTGTTCACCTGCTGCAAGTACCTGCTTATATTGAACTGTGTCATCTGCTGCAAGTAGCCTGCTCATATTGAACTGTTCATCTGCTGCAAGTACCTGTGTATATTGCACTGTTCATCTGCTACAAGTTGCCTACTTCCCTGCACTGCTTTTCATCTGCTGCAAGTTACCTGCTCCATTGAACCGTGTTATCTGCTATAAATTACCTGCTGATCCATTCGCTGTGATTACCTGCTCCACTGAACTTCACCTATCCATCCTTCTCATCTGTTGATCCTGCCAGGCACCTGTACCCCTCCTTACTCCTGTGTTCCCTGTTACATTGGCAGGAAACCGGTAGTGGGAGTTGTAAGGGAGGCCTCTTTCCGCAATCTGGGCTCGCTACTAGAAGGTACGTGACAAGAGGATTTTTTTAACTAAAGTGGAGAGTTAACAACCAGGAGTTGAAAACAGGAGTTAAGACAGGAGTCTCTAACCTCTATCCTACCTCCATCCTCCCCTCCATTTTAAAGATCCCACTGCAAGGGGCAACCAGACAGCTTTCCAGAAACGTCAGGCTGACAGCAAGCCAGATTCACCGGAACCAGAGTGTTTAACGGGGACCACCGCAGCCAGGTAAGCTCGCACCACCACTCCCCCCCCCCCCCCCCCCCAGTGATTGTTCCAGGGACTCCATCCGACCGCCTACGGGGGTCAGGAAGGAATTTTTGCCCCACTGGTGCGTTTGGCTGCTACTGTCAGGGGGTTTTTCGCCTTCCTCTGGAACAATCAGGGACAACCATAGGTTAGCATACCCCTACCTCCGGCCTCCTTGCCATTTTTTACGCTATCCTAGGACGACTATTCCAGATCACAGCCAGACTTCTTTTCTGAGCGGAGACCTTCACCTTAAGTAAAGGTAGCTGGAACAGCCAGCAACCGAATACAACAACTCCTTCCGCATCCATATAGGCATCCCCTGATCAACTTGCGCGCTAATAGCCTCAAGCACGGCGACAAGTCTGATACCTAGCCCCACCTCAGGATCAATACCCTGATCAGGATCATCATCTTAGGCCCATAGTACCATCAACAGCATCCACAAACCATGTGCTACTTCAAATACTCAGCTGAAGTTCTGCACAGACTAAGGAACATCAACACCACATTGCCATCTTCCATACAAAAAATACTTCAAAGAGAACAACTATTAAAAACTGGACGACAAGCAGCTCCCAACCACAGGAAGACATCTACTCGACCACTACAATTAGATTGCGCCTTGATTAACGCCAGGTCTGCAGTCAAACATAGACTGGAAGTACACGACTTCATCATCGAGAACAATGTAGACTGCCTCTTCATCACCGAAAGCTGGTTAACCTCTGACTGCAACACCATCCTCACCGAATTGGTGCCAGAAAACTACAGGATCCTAACCGAACACCGGATAGGGAAAAAAGGAGGAGGCCTAGCAGTGATCTTTAAAGGTCACCTGGATCTCACTAAACCATCATCTCAGAACCCAGTGCCTTTTATGGAAACCCTGACGCTACATCTTCAACCAACACCCCATGACACCACTCATATTCTACTGTGCTACAGACCACCGGGACCAAAGTGCAATCTTCTTTCACCCCTCACGGAATCCTTTGCAATGCACACCCTAAAATTCAAAAATTTCCTGGCACTCGGAGATTTCAACCTTTGGGCAAACGAGCCTAAAGACCCCATCGCGACTGCCTGCATCAATCAACTAGAAGAACTGGGTCTACAGCAACTGATAAAGACTCCCACGCATGGGTCAGGACACACCCTGGACCTCATTTTCAAACAGAACATCGACATCAACATACGCGACAACATAACTCTGCCATGGACGGATCACCACGCCATCAAATTCAAAATCGCTACCAACATCACCAACGCAAAACGGAAACCTGTAACAACGCACTGGACCAGATCGCATAAAAAACTGTACTCTGAAGCCTTCAAAACCACTCTGTCCAAAAAGATATCTACAATAACCTTAAACCACTCTACGGAGGAAACACTCAACTCCCTGAACAAGGCATTACTGCAATCAGCAGACTCGGTAGCACCAAAACGCAGGGCACTCATCAGAAAGAAAAATGCTGGATGGTTTAATAGCTCCCTCTCCATACTAAAGCAAGAACGCAGAAGAGCGGAAAGAACATGGAGAAGAAATCCCACCGAGGAAAACCTATTTAACTAAAAATGTCTCACAGAGAATTATCGGAAAGCAATCTTCAATGCCAAAAAGGACCACTTCTCATATACAATCTCAACGGCCGCAAACCAACCACGGGAACTGTTTAAACTGGTTAATCAATCAATGAATCCGGTGTGCCTAGAACCCCCAGAAAGCGAATCCCAGGATTACTGTGACAAACTGTCGGATTTTTTCATCGATAAAGTCAAAACCATCAGGGAAACAATTTGTCAGAAGAAAACATCCAACCTCAGCCAGCAAATACATAAAGAGGATGTCTGCACCAACATACCGCAACCGCCAAAATTTTCACTATCCCCAATTACCGTAGACACCGCAAAAAACATCATTAATAAACTGGGTGACAGTACCTCACCTATTGACATCATCCCCACAAAACTACTGAAAGAATGCTCCGACATCGTGGCTCCAACCATAACCCACCTCATAAACCGATCATTCCACGAAATGATTGTTCCCAGCATCCTCAAACAAGGCATCGTCAAACCTCTACTCAAGAAACCAAACCTGGACCCTCAGGATCCAAACAACCGTAGGCCAATTACAAGCCTCAACACCATTTCTAAGATCATGGAGAAAGCTGTAGTACATCAGCTACAACTTCACCTGGATACTCACAAACTCCTGGACCCGCTGCAATCAGGCTTCCGCCCGGGTCATGGAACAGAAACAGCTCTCCTCAAGATTTGGGATGATGCCCTCGAAGCAGCAGATGACGGAGAGCCGTGTCTCCTCGTACTGCTAGACCTAAGTGCAGCGTTTGATACAGTAGATCACAATACTCTACTCGTCCGCCTCACAGAAGTAGCCGGAGTCCAAGACATAGATCTTCAATGGTTCGCGTCCTTCCTAGGAAATTGGTCACAGACAGTGAAACTAGGAAAATTCCTCTCCGAAACTCGGGCAGTCACCTGCGGAGTCCCTCAAGCTCTCCGTTGTCACCCGTTCTCTTCAACATTTACATTCGCCCACTCCTTCAAATCATCAGATGCTCAGATCTCTGCTTCCACTCTTACGCTGACGACACACAACTTTATTTCCGGATCAATGGAAAAAAAGATCACCAACAACAACTTGAAAACTGCCTCAAATCAATAGAGGACTGGATGACCACTAACTCCCTCCAGCTGATCGAATCAAAGACAGAGCTTCTTATCTTACACCCAAATCATAAGCCCGCAACCAAAACCTCCTGGTCTCCACCAACCGTCTTTGGGCAGACTATCTCCCCAAAGACCAAAGCGAAGAGTCTCGGGGTTATTTTAGACACACAAATGTCAATGGATGCGCAAATAGGATCTGTAGTCAGTCAGATCTCACCATCTGCTGCGCATGCTTCGCAGACTCATCCCTTTTATCCCAAAGAATGACAAAGCAGTGGTAGGTGGAACAATCATTAATTCACGACTGGACTACGCAAGCTTTACATAGGATTACCACAATATCAACTTGCGCGATTACAACTGATCCAAAACACGGCGGCAAGGCTGATAACAGGAAAAAAACCCTGGGAATCCATCTCTCCTTCACTGAGGAGCTTACATTGGCTAACCGTAAAAAATCGGATCACGTTCAAGACCCTGTGCCTCACCCACAAATGCGTGCATAGAGAAGCTCCGCAATACCTAATGGAGAAAATAAATCATTACACACCAAACCGCAGTCTTCGATCAGCCAACAAAAACCTCCTCCTCGTGCCCAAAGCCCGGTATAAATCCAAGGGTGATCGGAGATTCGCTGTCCAAGGGCCTCGGCTATGGAATGCTCTACCAATCAACATCCGCCTGGAAGAAAATCACCTGGCTTTTAGGAAAAAACTCAAGACCTTCCTCTTTTAGCAGATGATCAAAGCTCGCCACAGCGCCTAGAGGCGATTCAGTTCGCATTGTGCGCTATACAAGTATTTCATTCATTCATTCATTCAGTAGCAGACAGCCAATGTCTGAGCCCCGAGCGGGGAGCCTCCACCATGGAAGAACTTTGTCAACACTTGGCAGGACTTTCTGAGGCAGTTAAGAGCCTCCAGCAAGGCTACACCCGGCTGGAATAACGGGTGATTGCTCTTTCCAACCCCTCTGGATCCTTGGGGGCTCCTCAACCATCAGTTTCTTCAGCTGAAGCTGGACCAGCACCTACAGTTGTGATGTTACCACCAGAACCTAAAGTTCAAACACCCGAGCGATTTTCTGGGAAGCGCAGTGGCTTCAGGGCCTTCCGCAACTCCTGTGAATTATATTTCGCCCTCCAACCATGGACCTTTTCTCTGGAGGCTACCAAGGTGGGTTTTGTGGTATCTTTACTCTCTGGAGACCCCCAGACCTGGGCCCACCACCTGTTAGAACAGAAGGACGCAGCATTGGCTAATCTTACTACCTTTTTTGATGCAATGGCTCAATTATACGAAGATCCCCAACTTTGAGCGACAGCAGGAACCGCCTTGCGGACCCTCCAGCAGGGACGAAGGGCGGTGGAAGATTATGTGGCCGAGTTCAGGCGATGGGGCGCAGATACGAACTGGAATGATGCTGCCCTTCGTCATCAGTTCCGCATGGGACTCTCTGATTCTTTGAAAGATGAGCTTGCTAGAGTCAGTGTTCCACAGACCTTAAACGCACAAATTGACTTGGCGATACAGATCGATCGTCGTCTGAGAGAGAGGAGAGCCGAGAGGGCAACAGGTTTCTCTCGCCCAACCTGGATGCTTCCAAAGGCCCAAGCCATTTACATCCAGCACCTGCCGCCAGACCCGGGGCCACGTCTGACACACCTGAGCCTATGCAACTTGGGGTCTTGCGACCATCTCTTACCCCCGAAGAACGTCAACATCGGCGGAATAACAATCTATGTCTCTATTGCGGGGAATCTGGACATTACGTCAGGAACTGTCCTATTAAGCTCCGTTAGTGTCCATCTATGCCTCCTGATCTCCCAGACTCTTTAACCACTTACAGACCGGACCATTTTGCTGGTCAAAGACCAGACCACTTTTTGCGATTCGGCACTGCGTCGCTTTAACTGACAATTGCGCGGTCGTGCGACGTGGCTCCCAAACAAAATTGACGTCCTTTTTTTCTTTTGGTGGTATTTGATCACCCCTGCGGTTTTTATTTTTTGCGCTATAAACGAAAATAGAGCGCCAATTTTGAAAAAAACGCATTATTTTTTACTTTTTGTTATAATAAATATCCCCCAAAAATATATAAAAAAAACATTTTTTTCCCTCAGTTTAGGCCAATGCGTAATCTTCTACATATTTTTGGTAAAAAAAATCGCAATAAGCGATTATTGATTGGTTTGAGCAAAAGTTATAGCGTTTACAAAATAGGGATAGTTTTATAGCATTTTTATTAATAATTTTTTATTCTTTTTTTTTTTTACTAGTAATGCCGGCGATCAGCGATTTTTATTGTGACTGCGACATTGTGGGGGACCCATCAGACATTTTTGACACATTTTTGGGACCATTGTCATTTATACAGTAATCACTGCTATATAAATGCAGTGATTCCTGTGTAAATGACACTGGCAGTGAAGGGGTTAACCAGTGGGTGGCAGTGTAGGGGTTAAGTGTTCCTAGGGGTGTGTTACTAACTGTGGGGGGGTTGGGCTTTCATTTAGTGAACACTGATCTCTGCTCCAATCACATGGAGCAGAGATCAGTGTCACTAGTTGCTAGGCAGAATGGAGAAATGCTGTTTACACGGCATTTCCTCCATTCAGCCGTCCCGTGAGACGATTGCGGGTATGCCCGCGGCGATCGAGTCCGCGGGTCCCGCGACCGGACTCACGGGGGTCCCGACCAGCGTGGGAGCGCGCCGGCGGCGGCGCGTTCCTGATGGAAGGGCGGCATTGAAGATTGGACGTACCTGTACGCCAATATGCCTGCCCGTGCCATTCTGTTGACGTACATCGTCGTGCGCTGGTCGGGAACCGGTTAATAAGGTTTTCATCTCACCTTATCATTTCTGTCTCCTTTCAGTTCCCAGGAAAGACTTTACAGACGCCCGCCATTATTGATTCCGGGGCATGCAGCTGTTTTATGGATTCATCCTTTGCTGCCCAACATCAGATTCCTCTTCTACCTAAGACCCGTGGACTCTCTATCCATTTGGCCGATGGCTCCGCTATTAAATCTGGCCCTGTAACTCAAGAAACTGCACCTCTATCTACTGTTATCTCTGGTTCGCATCGAGAACTTCTCAGGATGGACATGATCACCTCTCCACTTTTTCCTGTAATACTTGGGATGCCCTGGCTACAGGCCCACAATCCAACCATAAATTGGGCTACAGGAGAAATTACTTTTTCTTCACCTTATTGCCAGAAGTTCTGTGGTTCCTCCGGTTTCCTGAGACCAGCAACCTTATTATCTATTGACTCAGAGATCGATTTACGTCAGGCCATTCCCGAAGTTTACCATGAATTCCTAGACGTGTTCAGTAAACAAAAGGCAGAGGTGCTCCCGCCCCACCGAGCTTATGACTGCCCCATTGAGTTACTTCCTGGAGCCAAAATTCAGTTTGGAAGGGTTTTCCCCTTGTAATGGAAATTTGTAGGTTCTGTATATACAGGGCTGGACTTACCATTGGGCTTGACTGGGCTCAAGCCCATGGGCCCTGCCTAATAGGGGGCCCCACAGGCCCAGCCGAGATACATAGCCGAGTGTACTCGGCTCCGCTCACAGTTATGCCCAGTCCTGCCCTATGATGGACATAACACAGGGACTGGGCGTGACTGTGAGCCAAGCTGACTACACTCGGCTACTCTCGGCTCCGCTCGGGACTACGAGGGGACCCAATGCCCCTGAGAGGACCCAAGAGCTGAGAGGACCTGAGAGCCGCCAAGAGGACCTGAGATCCACCGAGATACACAGGACTCTACCTCGGCGGCGCCATTTTTAAACTTCAAGACTGCAATGACAAGGCTGCAAATGACAGGCTGCAATGACAGGCTGCAATGACACTGGACAAGGCTGCAGATGCATGGGCAAGGCTACATATGGACACTGATAAGGCTGCATTGATGGGCATGTAAATGTAAGTTTTTTTCCTTAAACTTCCCTCTTAAACTTGGGGTGCATGTTATACGCCGGCGCGTGTTATACACCCATAAATATGATAATGTATAGAAGGTAGGCCCCGAAAGTGACTCAAGCCCAGGGGCCCCCACCACCCTAAGTCCTGCCCTGTGTATATAATTGTATTCTATTTTATATGTATTGCACAATGCCCTCACTGTGCACACGGCACTAACAATGTTTTCAGTACATGTTTTGCATTCATTTCGAGTCCTGATTAGAATTAGCCTGCCTATGTAACGCCCCTTGTTACCATAAACGTACAATTGTAATATTAATGTGATACCTACGTAATCATGTGTATAAAAACCTTCACATGCGTCATAATAAAGGAGAACGGTTATTTGGAAAGATGCTGAGCGTATCTTTTGTGTCTGTTCCCTACTGCAGTAGTTATTAATTTGGAACCACTAATCAATATGAGGATAGGAGTTGCCTATCATCAAAATATCCATTTCAGGTGGCGAAGCCAGCCCAGCAGGGGTTATCAGGTGACCCTGAGTATCCGAAACGAGGAGCTTGAGATGATCCGGGAATTTCTGATAATCAGCCGACTGAGGTAAGCCTTTTGCTTACATTTGAGTTATCAGACTTCCTTGATCGGTAAGGCATTTTCGGGACAAAGGGTACCTATTTTACTCCCCTTAATCGAACTGTATTGATTAGTGGTTATATGTTATGTTGTCACTGTCTACTGTCCATCAGAGTGTTATAGAGAAAGGGAAGAATAGTGCTGTTCACAGGTATATGTAGTACATCTGCTAGATAAAGTAGTTTAGAGGCAAAAGGGTATAGGCACAAGTAGAGAAGACTGGCCAGTCATTATGGGCATTAAATTAAGTAAGGGAATGACGGGTAAGAGACCCTCAAAAATGCCCAGCACAAGAAGAGCGCTATATATGAACCGAAGATGTGGTTCCGCCTATACTGAGCCCCTAGATTAATAGTTAAAGTGGACAGGGATCCACAAAGGGTAACTGGGTTACCACCAAAGTCCACAGGGACAAAGAATCATGCAGAGTATACAGCTAGAGAAACAGCTATTTATGTGAGCAGGATGGATCAAGGGTGACATTAACACTAGACAGAAAGGGACTTTTTGATGTTAAGTTGTGGGCTGAATTTGGGGTCAGGCACTACAACTAGTAAAGTCAAGAAACAGTAATGAGAGTTAAAACAGAATGCTTTATATGTTGTCAGAGAGGGAAGATGGGATGAGCACTATAGCTGCCCGTCTGATCATAGAAGGTACAGTATGTGAAGTATGGAATTACAATACATTGGATGCAAAGGATATCAGAACAAAATAAAGAAAGCAGAAATTTAAGCAAGGAAGTATTTAAAAAGCGTTAAATTTCTTTATGCCAATTGCCTGTATTGATTAGTGGTTATATGTTATGTTGTCACTGTCTACTGTCCATCAGAGTGTTATAGAGAAAGGGAAGAATAGTGCTGTTCACAGGTATATGTAGTACATCTGCTAGATAAAGTAGTTTAGAGGCAAAAGGGTATAGGCACAAGTAGAGAAGACTGGCCAGTCATTATGGGCATTAAATTAAGTAAGGGAATGACGGGTAAGAGACCCTCAAAAATGCTCAGCACAAGAGGAGCGCTATATTTGAACCGAAGGTGCGGTTCCGCCTATACTGAGCCCCTAGATTAATGGTTAAAGTGGACAGGGATCCACAAAGGGTAACTGGGTTACCACCAAAGTCCACATGGACAAAGAATCATGCAGAGTATACAGCTAGAGAAACAGCTATTTATGTGAGCAGGATGGATCAAGGGTGACATTAACACTAGACAGAAAGGGACTTTTTGATGTTAAGTTGTGGGCTGAATTTGGGGTCAGGCACTACAGCTAGTAAAGTCAAGAAACAGTAATGAGAGTTAAAACAGAATGCTTTATATGTTGTCAGAGAGGGAAGATGGGACGAGCACTATAGCTGCCCGTCTGATCATAGAAGGTACAGTATGTGAAGTATGGAATTACAATACATTGGATGCAAAGGATATCAGAACAAAATAAAGAAAACAGAAATTTAAGCAAGGAAGTATTTAAAAAGCGTTAAAATAAAGAGAGAATGAAATGCATGTGTTGTGTACAAATGGGAATTATGTAAGCGATTTTAGAGATATATTTGAGTATGTTTGTGAATGCTGGAACCTGTAGTTCTATCGCTTGTGTCATGTACGCAGATGTGACCCCCTCCTTTGTGCTCTCCTGAAAGAATGTGGCTGACATGAGAGATTGGTGATAAGCTGGGAGGACACCATGCCAATTTCAGTTTTTTTAGACAAAACATTAATAACAAAATGTGCCGAGTTAACGAATCTAATGATAAACAATGTGATCACAATTATTTTTGAATCTGTTTTCCAAACATGGTAAATTGAAGGTTACAAATTAACCGTGTCTTACACTAATTGAATATCCTGTGATATTGGAAACAGTGCATTAAAAAAAAAGAGAGAGAAATTGAGTAAAATTAAGTAATATGTCCCCCTTTAAGGACATTTATCTGTGCATATATATTAGTGTGTGATATTGAAATTATCATATGAGTATTAATTTCTAATATGAGTTTAACAATTTTATTAATAAATATAGATATATTGAAACTGGTTTAGACAACCTTTGGTTGGAAATGAAATCCAGGTTAATGGGGAAATTGGTAAAAATGGAATTAGTTTAGATTAAGATTAAGATTTTATATTTATTGAGTGGAAAGAGAAAAAATTAAGATGAGGTTGTTAATTTGAATACAGCTGCAATAATGTTTAACAAAGCCAAGATGGATGGGATACATAAGGAAGTTTTTCTACAGAAATTAAATCTTAAAGTCTGATAATAACTTAATGTGCGGTCCATGATGTGAGAGTAATAATAACATTTAAATATAACAGACCCATCACATCAAGTCCATACACCCTGTTAGGATAGATGGTGCCTGCAGCCAGTTGGTTTATAGTTTTTGATGGCCAAGTGCTTTCTGGTCCGTTTGTTTTTATGTATTTTTATTTTTGAAATTCAAAGCAGAATGTGTGGATTGTGAAATGATGTGCCCCTTTTCCTTGTAAGTGCAGTTAGTATAAGTAGAAGAATATTTTGGATTTATGGACATCTCTGCATGACTGCAGGGTATTCTTATCATTTATTATAATATTGCTAGGAAAAAGTTGTCTTTTTGAAACATGAAACAGGAGTTCTTACACAAACAGCATGATAGGAAAAAGCTATTGTTATATTTATGCAAGATGGACCCGGTAATGAAGGGTTCACTCCGATGTATCAGAGCTGTAGCTTTATGCAAAGTTGCTATTAGACAAAGTTACAGATATTATTTTGGTTGAATATTTAATTTTTAATGGTCCGACATTATGCACAGCAAATATATAACTAACTAAGTGTTTGTCTAATGAAAGGTTCAAAATATGAATTTGTTTTGTGTGTTTATGTACAAATCTAACAATGAAAAATGTGTACATTTGAATCCAGCCACCTTATTGCCTCTATTGGAGGAGGCTGGAGACAAAGAAAAAACACATGTGTTAAATTGATGACGTAGGAATCAGCTGCTGTGAGCCCAGTGCAGGACACACTCCCTGAAGACCCAAGTATTTACTTTTTTGTAGTGTTATTCCCGGTTTTATACCGAGGATGAAGTTTATCAGCCAGAAGGATTCCCTGTATTCAGAGTCAATGGATCCTTTTCCCCCCAGCTCAAGAAGCAGAGCTCCATGTTTTAGAAAAGCCTGTGAGCTATAAAAAGAGTATATATTTATATAGATAGTCAAGATATAGAGAGCTTTTGGTTCCATTTGAAGGGCCAGAAGTTTGTTTTTACTTCGGCAGGTAAACCAATCAAGCATGCCAAGTTAATTTGATCGGCTGTTTTCAGCCTTCCAGGTTCTTGCTGAGGTAGCCATACTAACAGTAAAACTCACATATGGAAGCAGACCAGGTGACTCTAAGGATGCTACATTTACAGCCCCGGACACTTGCTGGGTCTGTGCAACTCACGGATTCCACCCGAGTTCTGGCCCAGTATAGCTGGGATTAATAATTCAACTTTAAGGACCCCAGAACGAGAAGCACAAGTGGTCCACAGAGGGCAACTTCTTACGAAACAGGACTTTGGAAAAGGTGATCATTTATGTTTGCCAGACACTCTTTTCCCTTCAGCTTGACACGTAGACCGTGTCATCAGTCACAAGTAGTTATGGCTGCCTTAGTAAATGAGCGTGGGATAGAGCCAGGGTTCTCCACAGTTGTTTTTATAACATACCACTTCTTGTTTTACCTGTTACCAAAGGTGTTACCAAAAGCTGAACATCCCTTCCAGAGATAACAAAAAGATATATCCAGATGCCCAAGTCAGGATCTTACGAGTATGTATTTTGTTTGTATGGACATGTTTTCTGGATGTCCAGTGGCAAATGCTACTGCAAAGGGCAGAGTAAAAAAGTGTTATCAGAAGTAGTTTTTAAGTACAGAGTGCAGAATCTACAGAGAGTAACAGAGGAAATAATTTTTATAGGAGAGTCCTTACTAGAAGTTTTGAGGTTTTATTTTTACACCCCCTACTGTCTACAATGTAGTGGACAAAGTAGAGTAAAACACTAGAAAACTTTTGCCTGAATGTTTTATTATATTTTATCAAGCCCGTAGGGGGATGTTGGACTCTCTCCCTATGGGATTTGGGTTGGGAGTGTGTTACTCACTTGCTTATATTTTGTCTCAGCAGCTGAAGTCCTCCATTCGGATCTCACAGAGAATGTTGCTGATCTTTTTTTTTTTTCTCAATCAAAGGTTTTTATTCAATAAACAAAGTATTAACATTGAACATATGAAGTGAATCGGCGGTATGCATTTACATGGCATTTTACATGGCATGGTATTGAAATAATTACATCATAATCAATAAGTTGTTGCAAGATAGTCTTTGGGGGGTAGTATACAAGGGGAGGGGGTGATGGGTGCAGGGTAGGGTTGTGGAGTTTGGGAGAAGGTGAAGGCAGGAAAGAAGAGAGAATAAGGGGGGGAAGGGGGAAGGAAGGGGGTACAAAAAGAGGTATATGGAGGGGCAATACGGCATATGTAAGCGGTGATTTTCAATCAACAATGGTACATTAGGCATCGAAACAGAGGTCTAGTTTGGACTCGGAAGAGTCCGTGCTCGTGTTGTGCCCCTCCGGGCTATGCTAGGCCTATACAAGACAAAGATTCACAGGAAATGGTTACACCATGTAATACATCAATTTACAGCTGGAAAGACAGATATTCCCTCGAGAGCGTGAATAGTAACCAGGGTTGCCACATTTCATGAAAATAGTTACAGTTTTCTTTTTTCATGGCTATCACTTCTTCCATTTTATATATATAGTGGACTCTGTCCAACCAATCCCTGACCACCGGAACATGTTTGGATTTCCAATGCAATGGGATTAAACACTTAGCTGCAGTCAGTAAATGCCTTGATAACGCCTTCTTGTATTTGCTTAAAGAGAGTGAGTTTATGTGTAGCAAACAAGCAGCCGCGTCGAATTTGATCTTGGAATTTGTGATATGTTTAATCCAGTAAATAATATTGTTCCAGTAGTCTTGGATCGGGGGACACCTCCACCATATGTGCACAAAAGTGCCAGTTTCTTTTCCACAACGCCAACATAAATCAGAGGATGTTTGCAACCATTTATTGGTTTTGATCGGTGTTATATACCACTGAGTGAGTATTTTGTAAGATATTTCTTGATATCTTGAGCTAAGAGAACACTTGTGGGTTAGTATACACGCTTTTTCCCATTGAGCGGTACTGATCTGCATTCCTAGATCTGTGACCCATTTTTCTTTATGTTTGTAGTAACTGTTTGGTGGGGGGGAGGCTAACCACTTATAAGCTGTGGATGTGGTGCCAAAAATTTGGGCACCTTTGTAGCATATTTCCTCAAGCTGGGTCAACCTTTGATAAAATGACAGCTTGTGTTTACTGTTGATTAAAAAGTTTTGTATCTGTAGGTAGAACCATGGGTTCGGGGTAGCATTGCCTAGTTCCGTTTTTAGTGTATTTAGTGATTTGACCCTAGTTCCCTGTATACAATGCATGGCTAGGAAGCTGGAGTTCGGGCCGGGGGTTGGTAGTATCTTCTGATTAAGGCCCGGTAAGAAGTCAGGATTATTTGTCAGTGGGGTCAGTGGGCCAGGAACGTTGGCTAGTCCGTATTGAGAGACGGTCTTATGCCATATCTGTAGTGTGTTGGCCACCAGTGGGTGTGTGATGCGTTTGGTGTTTTTGGAATGTGTGGACCAAGGGTAGTATAATAACTTTGGTTCTCCGTGTTGATATTCCAGGTGTACCCAGTCTTTTGTGTTGGCATGGCAGTGCCAGTCAATGAGTCTGGCAATATTCGTGGCGTAGTAATATTTTTTGTAGTCGGGTAGACCTAGTCCTCCTTTGTGTTTGGGCCACGTTAGAAGTTGGAAGTTTATTCTGGGGTTCTTGTTAGCCCACAGGAATTTTCTTTGTATTGCTAATAATTTTGAAAAAAAGGAGTGAGGTATTTGGATGGGTAGTGCACTAAAAAAGTAAAGTAGTCTTGGGAGTATGGTCATTTTTAATATGGCGGCTCTTCCAAACCAGGAGAACCCCTTTGAGGTCCAGTTCTGGAGATCTTTATGTATTGATCTCAACAGAGGGGTAAAGTTAGCTGGGAAGAGGGATTCTATATTGGGCGTTAATTGTATTCCTAGATATTTAAGCGTATCCTGTTCCCATTTGAATTATATAGTTACCTTTAAGTGAGCTAAGTTTTTCAGTAGGGAGGTTTAGATTGAGTGCTTCGGATTTGGTTTGGTTCACCTTAAAATTAGATATATGGCCAAAAATGGAGAAAATTTTCATAAGATTGGGCAGTGACAAGTGTGGCTGGGTAATGAAGAACAGTAGATTGTCCGCGTAGGCGGCCAGTTTGTAGTCTCTTTTGTGTAGGGTAAAGCCTTTGATATCAGGGGATAGGTTTATGGTTCTTATGAGCGGCTCTAGTGTCAGGATAAAGAGTAGTGGTGACAGTGGGCAACCCTGTCTGGTACCGTTGCGGATTTGTATCGGGTCTGACAATGTGTTGTTTACCTTTATCTTGGCCTGAGGGTTACGGTAAAGAGCTTTTATCCAATTAAGCATGTTACCCTCAAGGCCAATATGGGTACATGTGGCGAACATGTAGTCCCAGGATACCCTATCAAAGGCCTTCTCGGCATCCGTAGAGACCAGAAGGCCTTCTAGTTTGGAATTGCGTGCATAGTGAATTAGGTTTAGGGATTTAATGATATTGTCCCTAGCCTCCCTACCAGGCATGAAGCCGACTTGCTCGGGTCCTATGATTTTCGAGAGTAAGGGTTTTAGTCTGTTGGCCAGTATTTTCGCTAATAGTTTGATATCAATGTTCAGTAGTGATATGGGCCGAAAATTTGCACAGTCTGTGTGGTCTTTCTCCGGTTTGGGTATAATCGCTATGTGTGCTGACAGAAGGGTGTTAGAGTCATGTTCGTTTTTAGCTAGGTGGTTGAAAGCTTTAAGTAGGGGTTTGGTTAATAGTTGTGTAAATATTTTGTAATATTGTGTCGTGAAGCCATCTGGGCCGGGGCTTTTGCCCGCTTTTAACTGTTTGATCGCGTCCATTATTTCGGTCGTAGTGATTGGTTCACTCAAGGTCTCTTTGTCTGAAGTTTGTAGTGAGGGTAGTTTACTATCTGAAAGAAAGCGTGTAATAGCATCTGCCCTAGGCTGTGATATGTGTGACGGTTTGTGCTGAGGGGGTAAGTTGTAGAGTTTCGTGTAGAAATCATGGAAGAGTGTTGCAATCTTTTCTGGGTTGTGTTCTAGGTTGCCTCCTTTGTTCCTGATCGCATGTACGTGGGATTTTGTCTTTGCATCCCTTAGGGCTCTGGCTAATTGTTTCCCACTCTTATCACCAAACTCGTAAAATATTCCTTTGCGGAAAAAAAGAGATTTCTGGGATTGAAAGTGTAGTATTTTCAACAGGGATTGCCTATGTTGAGTTAAAGCTTCCGCAGCCTGTGCCGTAAGGGATTGTTTATGTAGTGTCTCTAATCTGGCAATTTTGAGGGACAGGTCCTCTATTTCTTTGTGTCTTTCTTTTTTCTTGCGCGCTCCCCATTTTATGAAATCTCCCCTTATCACGCTCTTATGTGCTTCCCAGTTAGTGAGAGGATTGGTTTCGGAGTCTTTGTTGTTTGTGAAATAATTAGTAATGGAATTGTGTATGTCTTCTGTTATTATCTTATCAGTGAGAAGTGCAGCGTTAAGTCTCCAGTTGAAGGGTGTTTTTTGGGGCCGGTCAAGTTTTAAGGTGATTGCCGTAGGGGCATGGTCTGAGACAGTAATGATTCCTATATCAGCTGTGGTTAAGTTAATCAGGTCTCTTTGGGAAACAAAAATCAGGTCAATCCTTGAGTATCTCTGGTGCGGTGAAGAGAAGTATGTAAAATCCCTCCCGGTGGGGTGCATAAATCTCCATGAGTCAACTAGTGCAAGGGATTGTAATAGGATTTTGATTCTCTTCAGTATTTTATAGGATATGTGAGAGTGTCCTGTCGAGGTGTCTTGTAGTGGTGATAGTGGTATATTGAAATCGCCTCCCAATATTATGCAGCCGGTGGCAAACCATTTAAGTTCGGTTATGATTTTGTTGCAAAAGGTAATATGTGCTTTGTTCGGGAAATAGACATTCGCAAAGGTGATCGGGTTGCCTTCCCATGTGCCTTTGAGGAAGATGTAGCGGCCTTCCGGGTCCGCAAGCTGGTCAGATAGTTGAAATGGGGAGTGTCTATTAACTAGGATAGACACCCCTTTGGTCTTAGCCAATGGGTTTGTGGCGTGGTAGGCACATGAGAAGGTATTGTCAGTAAGTCTGGGTACGTTTTGGCCTTTAAAATGAGTTTCCTGTAAAAAGACTACAGCAGGGTTCGGTTTTTAAGTTCCCTGAGTATTTTAGTTCGTTTTTCTGGGGTATTGAGACCGTTTATGTTGTGTGATATCAATACTGGGGATTTTCCCAATGAAGAGTATGCCATAATAGCTGTATTTTAGCGGGGGGGGGGGGGGGGGTGGGGGATGAGTGAGGAGGAGGGAAGCAAAAATTTGTACAGGGAGAGAGAACGAGAGGTAGGAATAAAGAGAAAAGAAAAGGGGAAAGAAAAGGGGGGTGGTGGGAGGGGTTGTTGACACTAAGGGGGGTGGGTATCTGTGGTAAATAAAAATATATCAAGGGGGGTAGGTAGAGGTCAGGTATACCCAGGGATGGTGGTTTGGGGGTGGTATGAGGAGGGAGAGAAATCTCTCCACGAGTCTTCGCTCAGAAGCACTATCAAGTGGTTCTGAGTCACTCACACGGTGTGGTTAGGGGCACACCAAAAACGACTCTGGGGGGTTGGTGGGAGGTTCGCCCGTGGGTGTGTATAGGGAGGATAGGTGTATAAATACGTCTCCGGGTGTTGGTCCGCCAGGGGGACCTATATGAAAATTTGGGTATGAATTAAAAGAAATCTGTAGCCTTGTTGTATGCATACATTCTATGAAGCGACTGGGGTTAGCAGTTGGGACTATCGGGGATGTCAGTTGCAACTAATGAATTGTAGTACTAAAAACTTATCAACCTTAAGAAATTGTATATATAGCAATAGTATGGTCACGTAGCCCAAAAGGTATAAAAATAGAGAAAAGAATGAAAAAAGAATGAAAAAAAAAAAAAAAAGGGAGAGAACCGAACCGAACTGGGTCCGTTGTTAACACCATAAAAGCTCACATTTCTTGCCTGTGGGACATCTACCTTCAAGTTCTATTGCATTGTGAAAGGCCTGAATAGAAGCCTAGGTTAGTTTGGTTTGTCTAGAGATGTACAAAAGGGCAATAAATGTGGTTAGGCATTATATACTTAAATCGTAACAACTTAACACAATTGTAGAAAAGATACAGTCTGTAAGTGCAGCTTTAAGTAAGGCAAAGGTACATGATGTGTGTGGCACACCTCTCAGTCCATCAGATCATCACGTCGGCCCAGTTGCATCAGTGCAGTGTAGTTGACTAAAGTCAAGGCAGCTTGTAGGGCAAGTGGCTATGTTCACAAAGTGCTTTATGTAATGCTTACCAATAGGTTCCAGACCTGGAAATTACAGGCTTACCCTACACTGGAGGGAAAAAGGATCTTCCATTGAGACCGGCGGCATCTGTTTGCTGCGCAATGAAAAGTATCTGCTGGATAAGCCGCCAACTGTTGCTGCATGGAATGGACTGATGGTGGGACGGTCTGGCTTATAGGGTGGGTTTCATAATCAAGGAATAGTGCGTGAGTGTGCTTCTCAGCAAAGTACTGAGAAAGAGGTTGTCTTCACGCAAACCAACTTAAATGCAGGGAAAAAAAAAAAAAGGAAAAAAAAAAAAAAGGAGAAAAAGAAAAAGAAAGGGGAAAAAATATGCAACTGTGACAATTTAGCTTTCTCTTCAGCAAAACATGAGGAAAATAGTTCAGCTCCAGTCAGTAGCAATGTGGCCGTTAGTGTGTCTATACAAAGTAATCGTGCTGAGGAGCTGTCATGTAGAGAGGTGAGCGGGCGTTCCAAACAATATTAATCGGGTTAACGTAACCAACTTTGACGCCCGGGTCTCTCTTTAATGGTGTGAAGTCAGATATTCGGCATCTTTAAGCATGTAGACGTCTCATAATCAGGACATCAATCAGCCCTGGTGGTTCAGTCTATGGGTAGCTTGATGGCTTTGTGGCCTAAGTTAAACAGGTTTGTTGTCTTTAGCAGTAATGCAACCAGAAAATGGTAAGGGGGTGTACCGCAGACTGTGCGTGGTAATCACATTCTGGGACCCTTGGAGGAGGGTGAGGAGTAGCTGCGTCTTGAGGAACTTCCTCTATTTCTCCCGGGGTGATAGGGAGATTTTGCTGGAGAAGGATCTGATGTAGGGATCACATTATTGATGTGTGGCGGCAGTCTGTACTCGGAGTACCAGTCAGGTAGAGCTATTGGGGTGATATGCAGGTTCTCAAAAAATTTAGGTAGGTCCTCCGGGACTCTGAGTAAGTATTGTTTGCCATTAAAGGTGGCCTGGAGAGCAAAGGGGAATTTCCACCTGTAAGCAATCCTTTTTTCTTGAAGAGCTGCCAGTAATGGTTTCAAAGCTCTTCTATTTCTCAAAGTAATTGGTGACAGGTCCTGGAAAATCTGTACAGCGTCGTCATTAAAAAGCACTTGGTCATTCATCCTGGCTTTCTGTAAGATCTCCTCTTTCAGGGGAAAGTTTGGCAAACAACATATAATGTCTCTGGGAGGATTGTTATCTTGTGCTCTGGGTCTCAGAGCTCTGTGAGCTCTATCGTATTCTATGGGTGAGTCAGCAGGCCTGCCCAGGAGGCCATTGAAGATGGAGGATAAGGCAGGTTTAATCTGCTCAGGGGTGATGGTCTCGGGGACACCTCTCACCCTAATGTTGTGTCTCCTTCCTCTGTTGTCGAGGTCCTCAATCTGTCTGTTCATTTCTAGCATCTGTGAGGTATGCGTTTCTGATATGTCATCCAGCCTCACCAGAGCTCTGTCTCTCCTCCTTCCTGCCCTTTCTGTCACTGCTATTTGTTCTGTGAGTCTGAGCAACTCAGTTTTTATGTCAGTTATGGCTGCTGAGAAGGAACTTTTTATATCTGCTGCTATTTCAGTCATGGTAGCATATGTTAGAGGTAAGTCAGAAGCGGTATTACCTCTGCTGGAGTCTTCTGACGCTGGTAGGGATATCTCATCGTCCTCCCTGTCTTCTCTTCCAGCAGCCCTGTATGTCGGCGCCATCTTGGATCCGCTGTGATCACCGCTGTAGCGGAATTTATTGAGGCTGTGCGCTGGCTGTTTGCTTTTGGGGGTTCCCGAAGATCTCAGGGAATGGTTGTGGGGTCCCTTCCTATTGTGGTTGGGCATATTCGTCCGGGAATGAGGCCGTTTTCAGCGTTCGTTCCCCTGGCACACCGGAGCTCTCTTAGTCAGCGTCCATCCATGCTGCGCGCCAAGCCACGCCCCCGTTGCTGATCTTTTAAGGTTTTTGACAAACTTATTTATGTGTTTTCTCCCCAATTCCAGATCCTAAAAGTTTGGAAGGATCTAAAACTAAAGCCAGTTGACTTGTGGATTGTTAAGAGACATTTATATATAAGGAAATGTTTGGAGACTCAATACAGCATCTATTTTATGTACAGTTTTGCAAAACTTCAAGGAAAAGTCACCCAAATCCACACCAGACACTGTAATATGACTAAATGAAAGAAATCTCTGTGTTTGATTTGTTTCCCTCTTGCGATAACAGTCTAGGGTATTTTTTGATTCAATTACTTTAATTGTAAGGGATACATATATTTGAAAAGTAGTTTAGCCACGTTGAAGTCATATTTGTCTTTTGTACCTTTTCCATTTTATGTAGAATTGTCTGTGTTTACATATGCTGATAAGTCAGCATACCAGCAATTAAGCTAGAAGGCCATTCTGGCCACAGGAGTGTACAGCCAGTACTCTGTAAATATGTCTTATCAATCATTTGTTTTCACAGTGAAAAGTCGTTTTGTAATGAAAAAAGCTGCTCAGCTATTATTTTCTCCACAATGGAGTTTTTGCCTCTTTGGCCAGGACTACCTCCACCTAAGCATGTGGAGGTTCCAGGTTAAAGGTGATAGCAGGTATGGTTAGTGATCAAAATATTGATCAAAAGAGAGGAGACTGTAATGGAAATTTGTAGGTTCTGTATATAATTGTATTCTATTTTATATGTATTGCACAATGCCCTCACTGTGCACACGGCACTAACAATGTTTTCAGTACATGTTTTGCATTTATTTCGAGTCCTGATTAAAATTAGCCTGCCTATGTAATGCCCCTTGTTACCATAAACGTACAATTGTAATATTAATGTGATACCTACGTAATCATGTGTATAAAAACTTTCACATGCGTCATAATAAAGGAGAACGGTTATTTGGAAAGATGCTGAGCGTATCTTTTGTGTCTGTTCCCTACTGCAGTAGTTATTAATTTGGAACCACTAATCAATATGAGGATAGGAGTTGCCTATCATCAAAATATCCAGTTCACCCTTAACAGAGGTAGAGCAGGAAAAACTCAAAAGCCGCGTACACACGAGCGGACTTTTCAACGTCCAAAGTCCGACGGACTGAGTCCGTCAGACTATTCGATCGTGTGTGGGCTGCAACGGACTTTTGACTCGCCAAAGTCCGAAGGACTTTAGAATATGGAACATGCTTCAAATTTTCCCGACGGAACTCCGCCGGACCCGGGTCCCTTCGAAAACTCCGCTCGTGTGTGTGCTATTCCGACGGACTAAAACCGACGCTAGGGCAGCTATTGGCTACTGGCTATGAACTTCCGTATTCTAATCCAGTCGTACGTCATCACGTTCGAATCCGTCGGAGTTTAGTGTGATTGTGTGTGGCCAAGTCCGCTCCGCCGAAAAGTCCGTCAGAACTCCGTCGGAACTCCGGCAGAACTCCGACGGAACTCCTTCGGAAGTCTGTCGGACATAAGTCCTCTCGTGTGTACGGGGCTAAAGAATACCTCGAAGAAAATTTAAAGAAGGGGTTCATTCGCCCATCTACGTCCCCAGCAGGTGCGGGTATTTTTTTTGTTGAGAAGAAGGACCACACTCTCCGACCCTGCGTGGACTACCGTGAATTAAACAACATCACTATAAAGAACCGGTACCCTCTCCCTCTATTTCCAGAGTTATTCCAAAGACTGGGAACTGCTACTGTTTTCACTAAACTCGATCTCCGCGGGGCTTACAACTTGATCCGTATCAAGGCCGGAGATGAGTGGAAGACCGCTTTCCGTACCCGATTCGGACACTTTGAGTATTTGGTGATGCCCTTCGGTTTGTGTAATGCCCCCGCCACCTTCCAATACTTTATCAATGATGTGCTCTGGGACTTTCTGGACTTATTCGCTGTCGTTTACTTAGATGATATTTACATTTTTTCTTCCTCCCTTGAAGCCCATCGCAAGCACGTCAAAAGCGTGTTGAGTCGGCTCCGCCAACACGGACTATATGCAAAAGTAGACAAGTGTTTGTTCGAACAGGAAAGTATACCATTCTTGGGGCTGATCATTTCTAGTAAGGGTATAAAAATGGACCCCCAGAAGATCGCTGCGATTTTGGACTGGCCAACTCCTGTAGACAGGAAAGGAATCCAACGTTTTATTGGATTCGCCAACTTCTAGCGCAAATTTATTAAGGGTTTCTCGGCTATTGTCGCACCCATCACACAACTAACTAGACAAGGAACCCGTTTTCATTGGACCTCTGAAGCTCAAGAAGCATTCGAGACTCTCAAGGGACTTTTTACCTCCGCACCTATTTTAAGACATCCAGATTCCTCCCTGCCATTTGTTTTAGAAGTGGATGCATCCAAAATCGCCGTAGGAGCTATATTATCCCAAAGACAAGGAACTAGGGCCCTGCTCCATCCTGTGGCTTTCTTTTCGCGTAAACTATCAGCAGCCGAGAAAAATTACGATGTTGGAGACCGGGAGCTGTTGGCGATTAAATCTGCATTAGAAGAATGGCGCTATTTGTTAGAAGGAGCTTCTAATCCAATTTTAATATTTACCGATCACAAAAACCTGGAGTACTTAAGATCTGCAAAAAGACTAAAACCAAGACAAGCCAGGTGGGCACTCTTCTTCTCCCGGTTCTCTTTTCATGTGACTTATCGCTCCGGGTCTAAGAATATAAAACCAGATGCCTTGTCACGGATGTTCCACAAGTCCCAGGAAATTTCTCCTCCAGATACCATTCTCGCTCCTGGGAATTTCCTTCTGCTTCAGGAAGAGCTTCTCTCCCGGCTTAGACAAGCCTCCATGGGACAAAGACCTTTTTCAGAACCAGAACTACAAACCAGAGGTGGGTTACTGTGGTATAAAGACAAGATCTACATCCCCGAAACTCTGCGGGTATCTATCCTAGAGCTGTGTCACGACCACGCACTTGCCGGACATTTTGGTATCACTAGAACCATTGATTTGGTACAGCGTACTTTTTGGTGGCCTCAGTTACGGGAGGATTGCAAGAAATACGTGAACACCTGCACTACGTGCATTAGAAGTAAGAACTGTAAAACTAAGGCCTGGGGCCTCCTTAAACCGTTGTCTGTTCCGGACAGGCCTTGGAAAATGCTGTCTCTAGACTTCATTGTTAAATTGCCTCCGGCAGACGATCATACCACTATCTTTGTGGTGGTTGATCGTCTGTCAAAGATGGCACATTTTATTCCCATGAAGGGTACCCCCTCAGCCTCTGAACCTGCACAAGTGTTCATCAAGGAAATCATTAGGCTCCATGGGGTACCAGCCAATATAGTTTCGGATCGAGGGGTACAGTTCACCTCTCGATTCTGGAAGTCCCTCTGCAAGGCCTTAAATATTGAACTGTCTTTCTCATCCGCCTATCATCCTCAGTCCAATGGGCAGACTGAGAGGACGAACCAAACTCTCGAACAATATTTACGCTGTTTTTCCTCTTTTGCACAAGATGATTGGATCTCCCTGCTTCCAGTAGCTGAGTTCGCGTATAATAATTCTCTCCATTCCGCCACCAAACAGACACCCTTTTTCGCCAATTATGGCTTCCACCCTTCATTTCTACCCAACTCCCTTCCTGAATGCTCAGTACCAGCAGTCCAGGAAAAGATGAACTTTTTCTCAACCAACAACAAACTTCTGCAAGAAACAATGACTAGGACTCAAGAGCACAACAAAACAACCTTTGACAAGAAGAGACGAGGAGAGTTAGTACTGGTACCCGGTGATTTGGTGTGGCTATCCACGGTAAACTTGAAGATGGCGTGCCCTTCAAAGAAACTAGGTCACAAATTTTAGCACCTTTTTCAGTCAAAAGGAAGATTAACGAAGTTGCTTTCAAACTAGAACTTCCAGACTCACTAAAGGTCCATCCGGTATTCCATGTGTCCTTATTGAAACCTTTCACTCCCAATCCATTTCCTAACCGAAATACCACTCCTCCTGATCCGATCTTGGTTGATGGTGAAGAAGAATTTGAAATAGAAGCCATCCTAAATTTCAGAAGAAGAGGAAACCAGAACCAGTTCTTAATCAAATGGAAAGGATATGGTCCCGAAGAGAACTCCTGGGAGCCTGAAAGGGCATCCAGAGGCTGCCCCTTGGGAGGGGGCAATGTCATGAAAATCGCATGAAGAGACTGACCTCCAGGTCTTCTGGTTTATGATCGCGGGCTTCGTCGCGGGTGTGCGTCCGTGTTGGCGCCAAACGGCCTATTTAAACTAGCCTCTTGCTAATGGTATCTGCTGTCTGCTCTACAGCGTTATACCTGTGAGACCTGATCCGTAGCATTCGTTCCTGTTTGACCCGGCCTGCCTGTGACCCATCTGCTATCTGCCTGCACCCGACCCCGGCTTGTTGTGACGATTCTTCTGCCTGTTCCCTTGTACTTCGCTTCCAGTCTGATATCTGACCCGGCTTGCTTTGACCATCCATCTGCTAAAGGTGAACCTGCTTACATTGAACTGTGTCATCTGCTGCAAGTAACCTGCTTGTATTGAACTGTTCACCTGCTGCAAGTACCTGCTTATATTGAACTGTGTCATCTGCTGCAAGTAACCTGCTTGTATTGAACTGTTCACCTGCTGCAAGTACCTGCTTATATTGAACTGTGTCATCTGCTGCAAGTAGCCTGCTCATATTGAACTGTTCATCTGCTACAAGTTGCCTACTTCCCTGCACTGCTTTTCATCTGCTGCAAGTTACCTGCTCCATTGAACCGTGTTATCTGCTATAAATTACCTGCTGATCCATTCGCTGTGATTACCTGCTCCACTGAACTTCACCTATCCATCCTTCTCATCTGTTGATCCTGCCAGGCACCTGTACCCCTCCTTACTCCTGTGTTCCCTGTTACATTGCCAGGAAACCGGTAGTGGGAGTTGTAAGGGAGGCCTCTTTCCGCAATCCGGGCTCGCTACTAGAAGGTACATGACAAGGCCCTTCTTAAATTGGTCTTAGAGTAGCCCCTGTAGTTGGAGCAGGAGGAGGAGAAGGAGGGCGTTGGTCGACCTCCTGGCTGCCACTTGCCATAGCCTCCCCCGGACTGAGGTCTTCCTGTGTATGAAAAGGGGACATAGTTTTAGTTTTTTGCTCATCAATCACACCATTTTGTGCTCCTGGCTTTTGCAAATTGAATGTTACCAAATAGAACAGACTATCATTCTGAGCCCAGCATTTTTCTTTCCTGTCCCAATCATTTTTGGTCACTACTGTCTATTGAGATGTAAACCACTTTGAGAAATCACAACTTACTGATCAATAAGAACATCTAGTTAACATCATTAAATGTAACACAAGAAATATGTTCAACAATGCAATACCTGTCTTAAGCTGGGCCCCACCACATGTTGCTGCCTGGAAGGCCCAGGTTGGACATCAGAAGCCTCAGCTGGGGGTGAAGGATACCTTGAAGGAAGCCTGGAGAGTGGTGGCCTGAGTGGTGGCCTGGGTACCCCTTGGTCTACCAGAAAATGCAGCCTGTCAAAGTGAACCATCCTGGGGAAATAAACGGCATCTGTATCTCCTGCTCTCAAGGACTCCAGGTGCTTCTTTCTCTCCCTGAGATATGTAATTTTCATGGCCCCAATTTTTCTATTCAGATAGGCCATGTCTGCCATTGGGACCATGATCCACACCAAAGAAAGCAGTTTCTCCAGTGCTGCGTTCCTCTTTGTTCTGTCGGCATAAAACTTGTTGTGGAACTGCCACAGGCAGGGCATCTCCTTGTAGAGTTCTAGGAATAGCCCCATAAAATTTTTATTTTTGAATGGATCCATATTGTTTGCAAGACACAACACAAGACAAACCCTCAAATACTAATAATGCCATTAAAACCCCTCCTAATCTTGTCCCAACATCGGCCTAGATAGAAGCAGTCTTGTCTAGTGAAGCACCAAGTTCAAAATTTTACCTTTGTTTCCACGTTCGTCACGTCTGCGCCTCACTCTCTTCCCAGATCGTATGGACGATACACGTGTGTTGCGTTTTATATACAGTGCGCATGCGTGAAACTCCGCCCGCCCCTGACGTTCTTTCCAGACTATTCCCCGCCCCTTCGCTTCTGGCGCAGTGGGGAGAGCACATGGCGGAGAGAACGCAGGTGCGCACTAATAATAGTTCCACTAACGAGGAGGAGGGTGAGGAAAGCCCGGAGCCTGAAACGTCCCGATCCAGGAAGACAAGATTTAAGGCCTCAAATATGTCTTTTGGAGAGATGTTGGAGATGGTGGATATATTGAACAGGACCGACTATGATGGGAAGTATGGACCTTACCCAAACCCAAATATCAGAAAGGCCAAGATCATGAATAAAGTTGTGAAGAGTCTTCTGAAGAATTTTGGGGTACACCGATCCAAGGATCAACTGAGAAAATGCTGGTCAGACCTGAAACTGAGGGAGCACGAGCAGTACATAAGGATCAAGCGTGTTCTTAAAAAAAGTAAGTAGTTGTCGTGTGTTCATATGATTATTCTTGCTTGCATACTGCTCCATGTGCTTTGATTTCATGTTGTGCATTTTAAAATGGCCACTTTCAAGTTCATGGTTTTGTTCGTTTGTAAGAAACATCCTTCTGCAGGGACGTATTCCAGCTTAACAAAGTGTACCCAATAATGTTCTCACCTTGGAACTAGTCCCAAAAACACAATTTTACAAAACTTCCAAGCAATGTTTCAGATTCCTATTTCTGCCCTCTGTGTGCTAATTATTCTTTGTTTACATTCTCATAGGGGAGAGAAGACTTGGCAAGTATGAGGACACCAGGGACCACACCCCTCACAAAGAAGGGCAACTTCCAAAAGCAGAAACAGAGGAGCAGGAGCAGGAGGAGGAGGAGGAAGGAGAGATCGTGGAGGTTGGACAAATTGTCACCACAACAGGTGAGTGTCGGAGAACACAGCTTCCGGTAAGCTCAGCAATGTATATCACCAGATTTTTCTTACATGGTGTGTTTGTTTGCTTTGTTTTGTAGGTGATGTGGAAGAAGATTCCCGTTTTACCAGTTAAAGTGCCCAGATCTTGATCGGGGAGATAATGGGGTGCAATCGTGATTTGGAAATTATCCAACAAAACATCAATGATGTAAAAAATAAAATGAAGAACATCATTGATGTTTTGGGGAGAGTGTGAACCAACAAAAACTAGATAGGGTTTTATTTTTGCTCTTTAACCACCTCAATACAGTGCAGTTACACCCCCTTCCTGACCAGACCAATTTTCAGCTTTCAGCGCTCTCACTGTTTGAATGACAATTATTCAGTCATGCAACACTGTACCCATATGAAACTTGCGTCCTTTTTTCCACACAAATAGAGCTTT
Source organism: Lithobates pipiens (assembly GCF_037356315.1). Lineage (NCBI taxonomy): Eukaryota > Metazoa > Chordata > Amphibia > Anura > Ranidae > Lithobates > Lithobates pipiens. The sequence goes on from NW_027507784.1 coordinate 128,296,691, forward strand.
CTTTTAGTGGTATTTAATCACTAGTGAGTTTTTTATTTTTTGTGCTATAAATAAAATAAAACGTAAATTTTGTGAAAAAAAATGCCTTTTTCTTTGTTTTTGTCATAAATTTTTGCTAATTAGTAATTTTTCTTCATACATTTTGGCCAAAATTTATACTGCTACATATCTTTGGTAAAAATAACCCACATTAGTATATATTAGTTGGTCTTTGTGAAAGTTATAGAGTCTACAAACTATGGTGCCAATCGCTGAAAATTGATCACATCTGATCAGGCCTTCAGTACATCAGGTGTATCTCAATTCTTGAGACACTAACAAGTCAGGAAGGTACAAATACCCCCCAAATGACCCCTTTTTACAAAGTAGACATTCCAAGGTATTAAGTAAGTAGCATTATGAGTTTTTTTTAAGTTGTCATTTTTTCCCACAATTCTTTGCAAAATGAAGATTTTTTTTTATTATTATTTTTTTTTACAAAATTGTCATATTATCAGGTTATTTCTCACACACAACATATGCATACAACAAATTACACCCCAAAATACATTCTGCTACTCTTCCCGAGTACGGCGATACCACATGTGTGAGACTTTTACACAGCCTGGCCACATACAGAGCACCAACATTGATGTAGTACCTTCAGACGTTCTATGAGCAAAAATTACGCATCTCATTTCTCAACCACCTATTACACTTTTGAAGGCCCTGGAATACCAGGACAATGGAATTGCCCATAAAATTACCCCATTTTGGAAAGCAAACACCCCAACGTATAATCTGTGAGGCATAATGAGTCTTTTGAATGGTTAATTTTTTTCCAGAAGTTTTTGGAATATGTGGAAAAAAATTAAAACGCATTTTTTTTTTACACAAAATTGTCAATTTATGAGATATTTCTAACACATAGCATGTATATAGCAAAAATTATACCCCAAAACACATTCTGCTACTCTTCCCGAGTATGGCGATACCACATGTGTAGGACTTTTACACAGCCTGGCCACATAGAGAGGCCGAACATTGAAGTAGTACGTTCAGGCGTTCTAGGAGCATAAATGACACATCTCATTTCATTCCTACCCATCACACTTTTGAAGGTCCTGGACCACCAGGACAGTGAAATTACCCACAAAATGACCCCATTTTGGAAAGCAAACATCCCAACGTATATTCTATGAGACATGGGCTGCAAATAGGTACTGGGGTACTCTGATGGGCTGGAGATAGGTATTCTGGTACTCTGATGGCCTGGTGACAGGTACTCGGGTACTCTGATGGCCTGGTGACAGGTACTCGGGTACTCTGATGGCCTGGTGACAGGTACTCGGGTACTCTGATGGCCTGGTGACAGGTACTCTGATGGCTTGGTGACTGGTATTTGGGTACTCTGAAGGGCAGTGACAGGTACTCATATGGACTGTGACAGGTACTCGGGTACTGAGATGAACTGTGACAGGTACTCAGATGAACTGTGACAGGTGCTCGGGTACTCAGATGAACTGTGACAGGTACTCGGGTACTCAGATGAACTGTGAAAGGTACTCGGGTACTCAGATGAACTGTGACAGGTACTCAGGTACTCAGATGAACTGTGACAGGTACTCGGGTACTCAGATGGACTGTGACAGGTACTTGGGTACTCAGATGAACTGTGACAGGTACTCGGGTACTGAGATGAACTGTGACAGGTACTCGGGTACTGAGATGAACTGTGACTGACAGGTACTCGGGTACTGAGATGAACTGTGACAGGTACTCGGGTACTCAGATGAACTGTGACAGGTACTCGGGTACTCAGATGAACTGTGACAGGTACTCGGGTACTCTGATGGACTGTGACAGGTACTCGGGTACTCAGATGAACTGTGACAGGTACTCGGGTACTCAGATGTGCCGTGACAGGTACTCAGATGAACTGTGACAGGTACTCGGGTACTCTGATGGACTATGACAGGTACTCGAGTACCCTGATGTGCCGTGACAGGTACTCGGGTACTCTGATGTGCCGTGACAGGTACTCGGGTACTCTGATGGGCCGTGACAGGTACTCGGGTACTCTGATGGGCCGTGACAGGTACTCGGGTACTCTGATGGACTGGGACAGGTACTCGAGTACTCAGATGTACTGGGACAGGTACTCGGGTACTCAGATGGACTGGGACAGGTACTCGGGTACTCAGATGGACTGGGACAGGTACTCGGGTACTCTGATGGACTGGGACAGGTACTCGGGTACTCAGATGGGCTGGGACAGGTACTCGGGTACTCTGATGGACTGGGACAGGTACTCGGGTACTCAGATGAACTGTGACAGGTACTCGGGTACTCAGATGAATTTTGACAGGTACTCGGGTACTCAGATGGACTGTGACAGGTACTCGGGTACTCAGATGGACTGTGACAGGTACTTGGGTACTCAGATGAACTGTGACAGGTACTCGGGTACTCAGATGAACTGTGACAGGTACTCAGATGAACTGTGACAGGTGCTCGGGTACTCAGATGAACTGTGACAGGTACTCGGGTACTCAGATGAACTGTGACAGGTACTCGGGTACTCAGATGAACTGTGACAGGTACTCCGGTACTCAGATGAACTGCGACAGGTACTCGGGTACTCAGATGGACTGTGACAGGTACTTGGGTACTCAGATGAACTGTGACAGGTACTCGGGTACTGAGATGAACTGTGACAGGTACTCGGGTACTGAGATGAACTGTGACAGGTACTCGGGTACTGAGATGAACTGTGACAGGTACTCGGGTACTCAGATGAACTGTGACAGGTACTCGGGTACTCTGATGGACTGGGACAGGTACTCGGGTACTCAGATGGGCTGGGACAGGTACTCGGGTACTCTGATGGACTGGGACAGGTACTCGGGTACTCAGATGAACTGTGACAGGTACTCGGGTACTCAGATGAACTGTGACAGGTACTCGGGTACTCAGATGGACTGTGACAGGTACTCGGGTACTCAGATGGACTGTGACAGGTACTTGGGTACTCAGATGAACTGTGACAGGTACTCGGGTACTGAGATGAACTGTGACAGGTACTCAGATGAACTGTGACAGGTGCTCGGGTACTCAGATGAACTGTGACAGGTACTCGGGTACTGAGATGAACTGTGACAGGTACTCGGGTACTGAGATGAACTGTGACAGGTACTCGGGTACTCAGATGAACTGTGACAGGTACTCGGGTACTCAGATGGACTGTGACAGGTACTTGGGTACTCAGATGAACTGTGACAGGTACTCGGGTACTGAGATGAACTGTGACAGGTACTCGGGTACTGAGATGAACTGTGACTGACAGGTACTCGGGTACTGAGATGAACTGTGACAGGTACTCGGGTACTCAGATGAACTGTGACAGGTACTCGGGTACTCAGATGAACTGTGACAGGTACTCGGGTACTCTGATGGACTGTGACAGGTACTCGGGTACTCTGATGGACCGTGACAGGTACTCGGGTACCCTGATGTGCCGTGACAGGTACTCGGGTACCCTGATGTGCCGTGACAGGTACTCAGATGAACTGTGACAGGTACTCGGGTACTCTGATGGACTATGACAGGTACTCGAGTACCCTGATGTGCCGTGACAGGTACTCGGGTACTCTGATGTGCCGTGACAGGTACTCGGGTACTCTGATGGGCCGTGACAGGTACTCGGGTACTCTGATGGGCCGTGACAGGTACTCGGGTACTCTGATGGACTGGGACAGGTACTCGGGTACTCAGATGGACTGGGACAGGTACTCGGGTACTCAGATGGACTGGGACAGGTACTCGGGTACTCAGATGGACTGGGACAGGTACTCGGGTACTCTGATGGACTGGGACAGGTACTCGGGTACTCAGATGGGCTGGGACAGGTACTCGGGTACTCTGATGGACTGGGACAGGTACTCGGGTACTCAGATGGACTGGGACAGGTATTCGGGTACTCAGATGGACTGGGACAGGTACTCGGGTACTCTGATGGGCTGTGACAGGTACTCGGGTACTCTGATGGGCTGTGACAGGTACTCCGATGGACTGTGATTGACAGGTACTATGAGGGGTGGTGACAGGTCCTCTTTATTGCGGGGGGGGGGGCAATCAGTGGCTGTTTACCAGCGTCGTGACGAGCAGTGTTCCCGGGGAACACGCCGCCACCGACGTGCACGCGCAGCGCGATCGCGCGCATGCGCCGTGCACAGCTGGGGTGTGACCATCTGTGATCGGCCGTGACTTCATCACGGCCGATCACGTGGTAAACAGCCATAACCAATGGCTGTTCACCCCCTAAGGTGGCGAGCGGTGTCTCCGTGACACGCCGCCACCGAAGAAACAGGGGTGCGCGTGCACGATCGCGCGCATTCCCTGTTTAAACGGGAGGACGTCATATGACGGCCTCCCGCCACAATAGGTGCGCCGCCTGGCCGTCATTTCATGGCCGGCGGTCAGCATCTAGTTAAAAAACAAAATGTTGTATTTATCGAAATTCCAAATTTGGAAGATGCACAGAGTGTGTAAACATGCGCTATCTCCCATCATGGGGGATCAATGTACATGTTTTGTGTAAAGTGTCTGAGATGAAGGGGTTGCAGCCCCAAAGCATGTACATTGATCCTCCATGATGGGAGATAGCACATGTTGATACACTGTGTGCATCTTCCAAATTTGGATTTTTCAGGGGTGACACCCCATGTGATGAAGGCAATATCAGCCCAGTTTGTACATACTCAGGTCTGATATTGTCTGCACTTTTAAAAGTTGAACTTTGTAAGTTCCTGTGTTCATTATTTTACGGTTTAATACATGCCTGTTTACACAAAAACAACAAGGAAAACAAATTCTGATTAAACTCTGTTTTGGATACACACAATTTCTTGGTTTGTTGTAAAAACCTTATCAAAACACACATGTGAATGTGCTTGTATTAAAAAGTTTAATTATCAACAATGTGTGGCTTCCTTTTTCATGGCACAAAATGTATTTGTAGTCAATTTTTAGTTTGTGCTGAGAAGGAGTGTGATTTACTAAAGGCAACTCCACTTTGCACTCCAAGTGCAGTTTCAGGTGTACTTGTGCAGTGCACTTGTAGTGCATAGTGGATGTGCCTTTAGTAAAAAGCACCCACAGTGAGGCGTAAATTTGGACAATCATGCAATTTTCCTGCCATGGTGCTGAAAATTAGCACGATTTTGGTCAGTAATTCACTACATACATTAGTTACAATAAGAAGGTGTGTGTGAAGCAGACACACAACATAATAAGATTATCTGAAGAAGAGATTGTCCCCTCATCTCGCTCTGAACTTGGGTTTGCACTGTTGGTGAAAAAGCACAACTTAAAAGGACACTGTGTAGTGAAACAAGTCCAAAAATGATTAATTTGACAAATCAACATTGCAAGCACCCACATTTTTGGTCAAAATTAGTATAACCTTTTGGGAACTGAGTATTTAAAGCCTAAAGTATAAGGTCCCCTTATGAGAGTGATCACCCCCCCATCCCCCCCCCCCCCCCCCATATGATGGAGCCTTGCTAAAAAATGAGGGGGGATGTTTAGGAGAGGTAACCCTCTCCACTTGATTGAGAGCTGAATGCCTAAATAGTGTGTGATACTTTGTGAAGCCCCTCCTTACTTACACTATTGGCAGCCCCCGGGACAGTTAAGAAGTGTCATAATAACAAAATGGAAGCACATTTTGACATTCCGCTATTACATATCAAGATAATTAACCAACTCGCGGCCAACCTTAAGCCGAATGACGGCCGTAGAGCAGGCGCGTTCGTCCGGGTGGCCGTCCCTGGACGTCCTAATGTTTACTTCCGCGATGCGCGCCGCTGCGGGCACGCATCGCGGAAGTTCTGTGTTCGCCGTGTCCCCCGGGGACAGGCAAACACAGATCGCTGTAAACGGCCAATCACAGCGGCCGTTTACAGCGTGATCGGCGTGTCCAATGGGAGATGATCTCATATGTAAACATATGAGATCATCTCTCAGCGCCGCTCTCCCTCCTCACACAGACAGTGTGGGAGGGGAGAGATGAACGGCTGCAGTTCGAGGCTGCCTCGAGTTAAAAAAAAAAGAGTAAAAAAAAAAAGTGCCATCCTTCCCCAGCAGTGCCATCCTCCCCCAGCAGTGCCATCCTCCCCCAGCAGTGCCACCCTCCCCCAGCAGTGCCATCCGCCCCAGTGCCATCCAACCCAGTGCCATCCACCCCAGTGCTACCTGACCCCAGTGCCATCCACCCCAGTGCTACCTGCCCCCAGTGCCATCCACCCCAGTGCTACCTGCCCCCAGTGCTACCTGCCCCCAGTGCCACCTGTTGTCAGTGCCACCTGTTGTCAGTGCCATTTGTCCCCAGTGCCATCTGTCATCAGTGCCACGTATAAGTGCCATCTGTCATCAGTGCCACGTGTCATCAGTGCCACATAGTGCCATCTGTCATCAGTGCCATGTATTAGTGCCATCTGTCATCAGTGCCACGTATCAGTGCCATTTGTCATCAGTGCCACCTGTCAGTGTCACGTGCCATCTGTTGTCAGTGTCACGTGTCATCAATGGCACTTATCAGTGCCATCTGTCATCAGTGTCACGCGTCATCGGTGCCATGTATTAGTGCCATCTGTCATCGGTGGCACATATTAGTGCCACGTATTAGTGCCATCTGTCATCAGTGCCACGTATTAGTGCCACGTGTCTTCAGTGCCACGTATTAGTGCCACGTGTCATCAGTGCCACATATTAGTGCCACCAGTCATCAGTGCCACATATTAGTGCCACCTGTCATCAGTGCCACATATTAGTGCCATCTGTCATCAGTGCCACGTGTCATCAGTGCCACGTATAAGTGTCATCATTGCCACGTATCAGTGCCATCTGTCATCAGTGTCACGTGTCATTGTCCTGGTGCTTCAAAAGTGTAATAAATAGTCAACAAGTTAGATGTGTAATTTATGTTCCTAGAACACATGATGGCGCTACCTGCATGTTGGGCCTCTCTATGTGGCCAGGCTGTGAAAAAGTCCCACACATGTGGTATTGTAATACTCAGGAGGAGTAGCAGAATTTCTTGGGGGGTGTCATTTGTGGTATACACATGCCACGTGAGAGAAATAACCTATTACAATGACAATTTTGTGGAGAAAAAAAAAATGAAAAATCTTAATTTTGCAAAGAATTGTGGGAAAAAAATTACAACATCAAAAAGCTCACTATGCCTCTTACTAAATACCTTGAAATGTCTACTTTCCAAAAAGGGGTCATTTGGGGGGTATTTGTACTTTCCTGACTTGTTCGGGTCACAAGAAGAGAGATAGGCCACCAGTACATCAGATGTGATCAATTTTGTGCGATTCGCACCACAGCTTGTGGACTCTCTAACTTTCACAAAGACCAAATAATATCCACTAATTTGGGTTATTTTTACCAAAGATATGTAGCAGTATAAATTGTGGCCAAAATGTATGAAGAAAAATTAATAATTTGCATAATTCTGTCACAGAAACAAAGAAATATGCGTTTTTTTTCTAAATTTTCGGTCTTTTTTCATTTATAGCGCAAAAAATAAAAACCCCAGAGGTGATCAAATACCACCAAAAGAAAGCTCTATTTGTGGGAAAAAAAGGACAAAAAATTCATTTGGGTACAGTGTTGCATGACTAAGTAATTGTCATTCAAATTGTGAGAGCACCGAAAGCTGAAAATTGGTCTGGGCAGGAAGGGTGTTTAAGTGCCCAGTAAGCAAGTGGTTAATATGTTAAAAAAAAAACAACTAGCATTTGAAAGTATTGAGGCAGGCCCTTACACTACATGCTTTGGTGAATTCATCCATAAATGTGATAATGAAAAAGGGAGTTATAGTGTGTATTGGGTTTGGTCAAGTCATCAGATAGAGGATTGCTATCAGCTGAGCTAGCAGTTGGGGGGAGGGAGGTTACTAATGTGTTTGGCACAACCCCAAAAATTAAAAAAAGGTCACTTTGCATGGATTGAAGCACACACATCACATTTGTAGACATTTTAGGGGGTGTTTAGGGGAAAGCAATACTATGGAGCTGACAAAAAACATTGTTAAGTGACTAGACTATAGTTTTATGGGCCAAGAAGAGCATGGTGGGGAAGTTAGTGAGGCAAATATGCATGAGAACAAAGAGGCAGAGCATATGAATTAGAGCATATTGCAATGATGGTAATTAGAGAATGAGTAAAGAAATGCAAGACATTAGCAAGCATGAAATACATAGAATGTGATGTTTAAGGATAAAACTCAGCTTCATTAGTCCTTCTGCAGGAGCTGAATGATGGCAGAACAGGTCTCTGGAATAATGATCCCCAGAGCCTGGGGGGAGATGCCTGTAGAGAACTTGAGGTCCTGAAGAATTCTCCCAGTCGCCAAGTAGCGCAACGTGGTGATGAGCCTCTGCTCCGGAGTGATGGCTTGCCACATGCAGGTATCCTGCCTGCTGATATAAGGGGTCAGCAAAGCCAGCAGACGGTGAAAAACGGGGTCCGTCATCCAGAGATAATTCCCGAAATGATCAGGATTATCCTCGCGGATCTCACGGAGCAAAGGCATGTGCGAGAACTGGTGAAGCTGGCGCAACCAATTCTTGGTCCACAAACGCCTCCCCTCCCTGTTCATGGACCGGGCTTGAGTCAAAGTAAGAACCCCAACACGAAGCCCCTGCACAGCACAAACTGTACGACGAGTACGTAGACGAAACATGGTTTGAAAACGGTCGGCTCGTCAGAACGGACACCAGAAAGCACCGATAAACAGCAAGGCCTGAAAGAACGACCTGAATAGCAGAAGCAAGCAGACAATAAAAAATGCCTTTCAAAGCGTACTATACCTAGATATTGTCCACAATGAGAAACAAATACTTAATGACTGCACGCACTGATTATCAGATACGCAAAGACAAGCAGAAACAGAAGAGCAGTAGCGATCTGAATCACTAATGTGAAAAGCGCGAATCGTCTCTCCCCAAACTTCTACTAACACGCGATACACACGAGATCAGCAGAAGGAGCCCAAAGGGTGCCGGACGTGGTGCTGAAATTCACTTTTCTAGTCCCGCCGTACATGGCTTACGTCACTGCGTTCTTGGCAACCGCAAAATCCGACAACTGGGTCCGACCGTGTGTATGCAACAGTTTCGGACACAATCCGTCGGACAAAATCCGTCAGACAAAATCCGACGGATTTGGTTGGCAGAATCTCCGACCGTGTGTACGTGGGCTAAGAAGCAGGGGTAGGCAACCTCGCCCCTCCAGCTGTTTTGAAACTACAAGTCCCATGAGACATTACAAGACCCTGACAATCACAGTCATGATTCCTAGATGGAGAGGCATGATGAGATTTGTAGTTTCACCACAGCTGGAAGGCAGAGGTTGCCTACCCCTGCTCTAAATGAATAACTGGATAAATTACTCAATATAATGTATTACTAGAATGGCCACATTGCGCCCTCAACACACAACCCATCTGCATCTGCTGGGTAATGATGTGCAGCGCAACCCCTGTAGGAGCCGCTGATTAGGATTTATCCTCTGTTCTTTGCCTCAACCTTTTCAAGAACCTCAGCCCCTCTAACACACCAGGTTAAGTGTACAAACAATATCACAGGAAATCACAGAAAGTAGTACCCAGTTAGGGTTGCCACCTGTCCAGGATTCACCCGGACAGTTCGGGTTTGGAATCATGTGTCCGGGTTTCAGACTGCCAGAAACCCGGACATATTATTCAGACTGGAGTATGGCTTCCCAGCAGGGATGCTGGCTGCAGTTGTCTAAGCTGAGAGTGTCTGTTAGGCCGCGTACACACGCGGGGACTGTTCGCCCAACTTTGTCCGCTGAACAGTGTTTCGGCGGACAGTCCGCTCGTGTATGGGCTTTCAGCGGACAGTTTCAGCGAACAGTCCGCTGAACAAGGTTTTTCGGAAATTCCGAAAAACTGTCCGCTGAAACTTTGTTTCAGCGAACAGTCCCCTCGTGTGTAGGCTTGTTCGTCAAACTAAGTTCCGCGCATGCTCAGAAAGGATTTACACGCCGAAAGTTATAATGCAGTGTATAGGACGTCGTATTTTTCGTCCCGTCGTACGTGCCGTTCACGTCATCGCGCACGGTTTCAGCAAACTGTTCGTTCGTCGTGTGTGGCCATGTCCGTCCATGCTAATTTTGAGTGGACTGTTTGCTGAAACTGTTTGACGGACAAAGTTGGGCGAACAGTCCCCGCGTGTGTACGCGGCCTTACACTCTTTTTCATGCTGCCCAAAGCCAGCACTAACAATCCCCCCAACCCCCAAACACACATACAGAATGAAGAGGAGAGAGGGCTCGATCTGCACCTCTTCCTCCCGACCCTACCCCTCTGGGTCTGCCCACACTCCTTAGAAAAGGAAAGTGTGGACTGGAAATATGAAGTTCAGCAACCTCAGATACATCTGGATGTGCGGTGCTGACTGCCAAGGGGTGAGTGAGCACACCATCCACCCCTGCCTGTGACTGAAGTCTCCGCCTTCTATCACCTGCCTCTGAGTGGGTACACTAAGGTGTGTGTGTCAAGTTGCCACAGCACCATTTATTATCTTGTATTTTTTAATCTCGAGGAGGTTGTTTGGTGTTGGTGTCCCTTGTTAATTTGACTTTGTATTTTTGAAATGTACCTGCCTACTCCCAAATAAACTGTCCTTTTTGAAGTAAAACACATAGGCAAGTATTTCTTTAACAAAAAAAAAACGTTATTAGGGGTCATAACCAAATAAAGAGGAAGGCAACACTGGCGAAACAGCTGAAATTGGCAATGCAATTGGCAATTGGCAATGGCCCCCAGAGCACACATCAAGTCTTTTAAGGCAAAATTGGTAGCCTGAGGAGTCCACATATAAGGGAGTACAATCTGGTCCAGAAGTCCAAGAGATCACAAACAGCAGCAGATGACATATATGTCCCCATGCTGTGGTAATACATGAGCCTGAATCTTTTGTCAGACCATACTGAACCCAGGCCATCACTATCTTGTCTTCCTTCCAGGCTGTGGCTGTGGTGTTGGAGGTGTGACAGGGGGAGGAGGAGGAGGATGGTCCAACTCACACAGGTTGTTGAGTTGTCCCCTAAATCCCTTATTTAGTGTGTGGTACATGATTTCTTCACACAAGTGGTGTTGCCCTTCCTCCATGTCCTGCAGTTTGCATGCAGCCATGGAGGCAAAGGCCTCTTGATGAGTGGGGGTGGTTCTGAGGGCCGCAGAAGACTCCCCAATCAACCTGACTGCTGACTCCTCCACTTTCCTCCCCTTCCTGGGCCTTTTGGTTCGAAAGCGGAGGGGAGGGACCGGGATTTTGTGAGGCTCCTAGGCCTGCCCACCTCCCGGCTGACACTAACCCCTGCCTTCTCCAGGCTGCCACATTCCACAGTCACCTCCTCTCTGCCACGTTGCACGGCCTCCTCCTGGTCTTCCTGTGTATGAAAAAAGGGACATACTTTTCGTTTTTGGTTCATCGATCACACACAATTTTCAGCTCATGACTGTTGCAAATTGAATATTAACAAATAGAAAAGACTATCATTCTGACCCCAGAATGTTTCATTCTTGTCCCAATTATTTTTGACTACTACTGTCTATTGATATGTAAACACTTTATTAAATCAGCACTTAGTGATCAATAATCACATCCAGTTAACATCATTATTTTTTTCAAAAAAGAATATGTAGAACAATACTATACCTGGCGCAAGCTGGGCTCCTCCACTTCTTCCTGTTTGGAAGGCCCAGGATGGGCGTCAGAAGCCTCAGCTGGGGTGGAAGGAAGGGTTGAGAGGGATTCCCTGACTTCAGTCTGGTCTGACAGAAAATGCACTCTGTCATAGTACCACAGCCTGGGGACATAAATGTTATCTGCTGCAGCTCCTGATCTCATAGAATCCTGGACCTTCTTGCGCTCCCTAAGATATGTGCTCCTCAGGCCACCAATTTTGGCTTTTAAATGGGGATGGTTGCCGTGGGGAACACCGGCTTCACCAACTCCAGCAGTTCCTCCAGTGCTGCCTACCTCTTTAATTTGTTATTATATTGTGGATGTTTCACCTGCCACAGACAGGGCAGCTCCCTGCAGTTGTCTATGAAAATTGGGAGAAAGCTGTGGTCTTTGAACCCATCCATTTTCTCTGCAAGACACAACACAAGACAAATCCTAATGTCAGACTAAACTCTACTAATCTTGACTCAATATAGGCCTCAATCTATAAGCAGTATAGGCCAGTGATGCACCAAGTTTAAATTGTACCTTCGTCATAACAATCGTCGCTTCCGATATACCGTCCTCCACTCACAGATCGTATGTACGACACACGTGTGTTACGCATTATATACACTGCGCAAGTGAAAATTCCGCCCACCCCTGGCGTTCTTTCTAGTCTATTCCCGCCCCTTCTCTTTTGGCGCAGTGGGGAGAGCACACGGCGGAGACAAAGCAGGTATGTGATAATTTCAGCGACGAGGACGATGAAAGCCCGAAGCCAGAAACGTCCCAATCCCGGAGGAGATTTAAGGCCTCAAATATTTCCTTTGTAGAAATGGTGGAGATGGTGGACATCTTGAAGAGGGCTGACTATGATGAGAAGTATGGACCTTATCCAAACCCAAATGTGAGAAAGGCCAAGATCATGGCTAAAGTTGTGAAGAGTCTTCAGAAGAATTTTGGGGTATGACAATCCAAGGATAATTGAGGAAACACCAGTCAGACCTGAAATTGAGGGAGCGCAATCAGTACAAAAAGATCAAGCGAGTTCTTCAAAAAAGTATTTGTCATGTGTTCATATTATTATTATTACTTGCATACTGCTCCATGTGCTTTTCTTTACTGTTGTACAGTTTAAAATGGCAACTTTCATGTACATGGGTTCAATCGGTCGCAGGAAACATTGTTCGTTCGCCCACTAAAATACAATGTTTTGGGAAGGTGCAGTTAACTACATTCGTTCAGGCCTATTTCTATTAAAAGAAGTTTGTTGTCTAGGTGGATTTGTAACTAGAATGAAATGCAAACTTGATTCAGTGTAAAGGAGAGGACACTCAGCAGCTGTTTACACATCTGGACTCAGGAGCACTAGTGTGGGACACCAGAACACCCTTTTTATTAGGGTGTCCCCCACAGGTGCTCCAGTGGATACTATAGGGGTGTCTCCATCTGTGAAACTTGCAAAAAACAGGTAAGTATTCCAGCTTTAGAAAGTGTAAAAAATAACGTTTTCAGCTTGGAACACTGCCAAAAAAATACAAGTGTACGACACTCCCAATCAATGTTTCATATACCTATTTCTGCCCTCAAATATCGGTGTGCTAAGTATTCCTTTTTTAAATTCTCATAGAGAGAAAAGACTGGGGACATCTGAGGACACCAGGAACCCCACACATCAGAAAGAAGGGGAAATCACAAAACCACAAGCAGAGGAGGAGGGAGAGGTTTTTGAAATTGGCAAAATTGTCACCACAACAGGTGATTGTCTGAGACCACAGCTTCAGGTAACAGATGTATGCCTGCATTTTTATATTACATGGTGTGTTTTTTTGTTTATTTTTAGATGATGTGGATGTTGTGGAAGAAGAATCTCATTTCATAAGTGAAAGTGCCCAGATCCTCATTGGGGAGATAATGGGGTGCAATCGCGAATTAGAAAATCTAAAGAAAAACATCAATGATGCTCAACAAAAACGAAGAACATAACTGATGTTTTAGGGAGAATATAAAACACACAAAAATACCTAAATTTTTAAGGATCGATTTGTGTTTTTAAAAAAAAGTTTAAAACTTTTTTAAAAGCCAAATTTTGAAGATGCACACAATGTGTCGACATGTGCTATCTGCCATCACGGGAGATCAATGTACACGTTTTGTGGGTGCAACCCCTTCCTTGCTACTAAAGTGGCTGAGATGAAGGGGTTGCACCCCCAAAACATGTCCAGTGATCCCCATGATGGGAGATAGCACATGTTGACATTAGGAATGGGATCAGGAGGGAAATCCCCAGTTTGAATCCAAATTTGTGTGCATCTTCAAAATTTGGCTTTTACAGGGGTGATATCACCGCATTTGATGAAGGCAATATCAATACAGTTTTGACATGTCTGATATTGCTTTCACTTTTCACAGTTGAACTTTGTAAGTTCCTGTATGTTATGCTTTGAAACATGCCTGTTTTAACAAAAAAGGCTAGTTATACGGTAGTTAATGTAACAAAAAATAATGTTATACAGCAAAGATGTTGTTTTTTTCAAAAACCCTTTTATAAACACACATGTGAATGTGCTTTGAGTAAAAATATTTATCATCAACAATGTGCGGCTGTTTTTTTTCAATGCTCAAACGCAGTTTTTGTAGTAAAGTTGGCATTTTCAGTGACAATGTGGGTTATTTACTAAAGGCAAATCCACTTTACACTACAAGTGCAGGTTCAACTGCACTTGTAGTGCAAAGTGGATTTGCCTTTAGTAAATAGCACCCCCAGTGCTTTATAATTTGCCCTAATCACGCCATTTTCATGACTCCCCAAATTTCTGTCACGGTGCTGAAAATGATGAGTATTTTTGTCAGTAATGCATTACATACATTAACAACAAAAACAAGGTGTGTATGTAGCAGACCCACAACATAATAATAATATTAGCCAAAGAAGAGATTGTCACCTCATGTCTCAAAGAAAATTGGTTTTGCACTGTTGAAGAAAAAGGCTCCAAAAAATAAAACAAAAGATAACCTAGGAGACAGCTAAAAGAAACCCAAGCAGTAAATCAAAGCAAATATTAGTTCAGTTTCAAAAATAAATGTAATTAAAAAATGTCTCTGGTATATCAATGGTCCCCTACCCCCAAAGTATTCCATATATTTTATTCTGACCTCAACGGCTTCAAGTGCCGTCAGGGTTGAAGGATCTGGAAAGTTGGTCTCAGGCCCAACTGAGGCCACATAGTCTGTAGCATTTTTTCTAAGAAAATTGTGCAGAATGCAGCAGGCAAGCACAATATGGATCTGTTTATATTTTGCCATGTGGATTGGTGTGATAAATAGGCGGAATCGGCTGGCCCTTATTCTGAAAGCGTTCTCTACCACTTTTCTGGCTCTGGCCAGCCAGTAATTAAAAACTCTCTGGTCCAGGGTGAGGGTCCTCATAGGGAATGGCCGCATAAGATGGTCCCCCAGTGCAAATGCTTCATCCACAACGAAGACAAACGGGAGTCCTTCCACATTGTCTTCTGAAGGTGGCAAGCCCAAGCTGACATTCTGGAGCCGTCGGTAAAACTCCGTCTGGGCGATGACTCCACCATCCGACATCCAGCCATTTTTCCCCACATCCACATAGAGGAACTCGTAAGTAGATAACACCACCGCCAACATCACAATACTATTAAACCCTTTGTAATTATAATAGTATGGCCCAGAGTTGGGGGGTGGGACTATGTGGACATGTTTCCCATCAATTGCCCCACCACAGTTGGGAAAGTCCCAACGGGTGGCAAAATGGGAGGCCACAGTCTGTCATTCCTGTGGCGTTGAAGGAAACTGTGGAGTCAAACAAGAAAAAAATATTGTAATTTTGCACATAAACATTGCAAGTAGATTAGACACAAACATTCTTGGCCAACATAAGTATAACATTTATTGAAATTAGTATTTAAAGACAAAAGTATAAGGTCCACTTATCAGATTCCTCACCCCATCTGATGGCCCATTGTAAAAATGTAAGGGGGAGGGGGAGATGTTTTGGACAGGTAACCCTCCCCATTTCATTGAGAGCTGAATGCATAAATAATGTGTGTTAACTTTGGCCAGCCCCTCCTTACTTAAAATATTGGCAGCCCACTGGACAGGTAAGAAGTGTCATAATAAAAAAAAAATACACACTGAACAAATGGAAGCACATTTTTCCATTCTGCTATTCTGCGTGCTGGCGAGGTTAGTGAAGGCAAATATGCATGAAGGACATAAAAGGAAATTTAAAAGCTACCAGCATGCATGAGGACAAAGGGGACATTCATAGCATATTACAATCATGGTAATTAGGGAATTATGAAAGAAATACAATACATTAGCAAACATTAAATACATAGAATGTGATGTTAAAGGATAATACTTACCTTAATATAGTTCTTCTGCAGGACCTCAATAATGACAGATCAGGTCTCTGGGATAATGATCCCTAGAGCCTTGGAGGATATGCCTGTTGAGAACTTGAGGTCCTGCCGACTTCTCCCAGTCAGCAAGTACTGCAACGTGGTGACTAGCCTCTGCTCCGGAGTGATGGCTTGCTGCATGCAGGTATCCTGCCTGCTGATATAAGGGGTGAGTAAAGCCAACAGACGGTGAAAAACGGGGTCAGCACCTGAGAAAGTTCCTGAAATCATCAGGATTATTTTCCCGGATCTCACAAAGCAAAGGCATGTGCGAGAATTGGTCACGCTGGAGTAACCAATTCTTGGTCCATTAACTCCTCCTCGCCCTGTTCATGGAGTGGGCTTGTGTCAAAGCTAGAAGCCCAACACCAAGCCCCTGCACAGCACGAACTCTACAGTGAGTGCATACCCTAAACATGGCTTCAAAGCCATCAGCTGGTCAGAAAGATCTAACAGAAAGCACTGAAAAACAGCAAGGCATGAAAAAAATAGCTGAAAATCAGAAACGAGTGGACAAGAACGCACTGAGAATCAAATACGGTACTATAAATAGCACAAACTGACAAACAAATGCAAACTGACTACACACACTGAAAACCAGATACAAACCCACAAGCACAAACTGAAGAGCAGCAACAATCTGAAGCACAAGTCTGAAAAGCACGAATTGTCTCTAACCAAACTTCTACTAACAGGAGATAAACACGAGATTAGCAGAAGGAGCCCACAGGGTGGAGCACTTGGTATTGCACTTGCCTTTTATAGTCCCGTTGTGCGTGTTGTACGTCACCGCATTCTTGACGTTCAGAAATTCCGGCAACTTTATGCGACCATGTGTATGCAAAACAAGTTTGAGCCAACATTCATCAGAAAAAATTCAATGGATTTTGTTGTCGGAATGTGCAATCGTGTTTACAGGGCATAGGACCACCCACAGATATTGGGTAAGTCTCCCTTTTGCCACCAAAACAGGCCTGACTCACTGAGGCATGCATACCACCACTAAACCTCTGAAGGTATGTTGTGGTATCTGGCACCAAGCCATCAATAGCAGATCCTTTAATAGCAGATCCTATAAGCTGCATTATTGGGCATCTATGGACTTGTTTTTCCAGCAAATCCCACCGATTCTCAATTGCATTGAGATCTGGAGAATTTGGACGCCAAGTCAAAACCTCAAACTTGTTGTTTTCCTAAAACCATTTTTGCAGTGTGGCGGTTCACAATCTTCTCCAGAAAGAGGCCATTGCCATCAGAGAACACTGTTTCCATAAAAGAGTGTACTTGGTCAGCAACAATGTTTAGGTAGGTGGTACCATTTCCAGTAAAATATCCATGAATAGAATGACTCAAGTTTTCCCAGCAGAACATTGCCCTAAGCATCACACTGCCTCCATTGACTCGGCTTCTTCCCATAATGCATCCTAGTGCCATCTCTTCCCCAGGTAAGCGACGCATATACCTAGCCATCTATATAATGTAAAAGAAAATGTGATTCATCAGACCAGACCACCGTATTTCAATTTTCTGTGGTCCAGTTCCAGTTCTGATGCGTATGTGCCCATTGTATGCACTTTTGGCTGGAGATAGGGGTCAGCTTGGACACTCTCCAGCTATGCAGCCCCATACACAACAAACTGCAATGGCAATTTTGTCTGCTTTCAACACATCGACTTTAGGTTCAACATGTTTACTTGGTGCCTAATATGTCCCACCTTTCAGATGCCATTGTAATGAGATATTCATTGTAATTCACAAAACATGTCACTGGTATGGCTGATCACTCTGCACATGCTCATTTTTTTTTCATTATCTTTACTGATATATTTAAAGGATGACTAACATAATAATACACCATAAAATGCGAACTGGGTGCGCCATCCTGCATCAGATAATTGCCATTGATAATTGGTATTCCCTCCCTATCCTTCTGCAGATATATAAGTGATCTAAGATTGCCAGTCTAACAATCTTCTCCTCTAAGTGACACTTTTAGGTAAGTAGACAACATGGGAAATATGACTATGAACAAAATAAACTATATGCCGTGAAGACAGATGGAAGAGGAACTCAATGATAAACCCTGTCTCCAGGCACATAGAAAGGGGATACATGGTCATCCTAACAAAATTACTCCTCAATATGCCCATTGGCTTCCTATTTCTTTGAGACTTAAAATATCTGCACCTATATGAGATCAGAATATGGTGGAAGGAATATGGCTCATATAGGGTTTCTTCTGTTGTGGCAAAAAGGGTAAAGCTGGCCACAGGTGAGCAGATGCCTCACAGAGAACATTGGCTGGTAAGACATTTGCCTAGTGGTGGCTTTAGGTGTTTTTTAGTGGTAGCTAGTGCTGTCTGTACAAGCAGGGTAACTTTTCAGATTGATCATCACCATAATGAAGCAGTCTAGTGAGTGGAGACTCAGGTGCCTGAACGGCTCTGACATGCAGAGTATGGCTGCTGTCTGGACATATTGATTCCCTGGAATTCATAAGGAGTACTGTGGACACTCATTTTGGTCTGTGAGACAAGTATTGCAACTAGGAACAGATTATTGTACCTGTTGCCATTGAGGAGGACAGGGCTGAAGCTAGAGTGTTCAGACTGGATACTTCCATCTTCGGGGCTTGTTCGCCACTGGATGCACTGCAACCATCACTGGTTTTAGGATACTCTTGGCTACACAGCCGACAGCATCATAGCGACCAGTGACACACCCCTGACTCCATTCAGCTGCCAGCCGAGAGATCACGGACAACAGGTGAATGTAGACAAAGGACAAAGGGACGTGTATCCTGGCTGATGTAATTGAACAAATATGGCCATTGCCATATGGGAGAGCAGTGGGGGTTAGGGGCCACTGGGGGTGGATATGCTATCTATCTATCTATATCTAAATCATATACATTTTTTTGTTTTCTAGGCTTTCCATAATGTCTGGTCACGGTGAGTATCTTTTTAGTGCCTACATTACTAATGCTTTTTGTTTTTTTAAACTAGTTTTTTAAAAAAAGTTTCATGTTATTTTTTTTTATTATAGTAAAAAATGGTTGTTAGTGGTGGACACATTTTTCATGTGTAATCAATGAAAAAAACTCTACATTCCCTTTAAAATTACAAAATATTCCATTCAAAATTCAGTTATCTAATTAATGTAGTAATATGTATGCTTTAAAGCAGGCATGCCCGTGGGCTAATCGCGGGCTGCGGTGCGGTTTTGAACGGCCCACCTGGCTATCTAAACCAGCCTTTCTCAGCCAGTGTGCCACGGGATCAGGGCTGTCAGATGAGCCCAATCCCCTGCCGAACTGTACATCAGCACTATGAGAAGCTCCATTTGCCTCAAAAGTGAAAGTAAAGTGCAGGGGAGTGTGCTGTGCTCTCTGCTCCCCCTACAGTGCAGTACCTGGCTGAATGAGGAAGCTGGAAAGGTACTGTGATAGAAGCTAGATTCATTTTAAATGGGCTTTATTCATGTGTCTGTGCATATGTGTCTGTGTATGTATGTGTCTGTATGTATGTCTGTATGTATGTGTATGCATGTGTCTGTATGTGTGTGTGTGTGTGTGTGTGTGTGTGTGTGTGTGTGTGTGTGTGTGTGTGTGTGTGTGTGTGTGTGTGTGTGCATTTGTCTGTATGTGTGTGCGCATGTGTCTCCATGTGTCTGTGTGTATATATGTGTGTATGTTACTTTTAATCCAGACCCCCCCCCCCCCCCCATTCTTGTACCATACTTGTACCATCAGAACTGCTTTTGTAGGGCTTGTGTATGATAGCAGCCAGGACTGCTGCTCCTCTGAAAAGCAGTCCTTGCACAGATCGCTTTTTAGAGGCATTTGAAAGGCGGTAAAGAGGCATTATGTTGCATCACTATACCGCAACTGTGCAATCCACACAGTTGTGGGGTAGTTGAAGTGCAGGCCCATTCACCCTGGGTATACCTCCAGCTGCAGCCACAGCATGTGTACACCCCCAGCTGCTCCCTCTGCAGCTAAAGGGGGAGAAGTTGGGAGTGGTAAAAACAGCTTAACCATGTGGTTTTACTGCCCCTCCAACCTGACATGTGAAAAAGCCCTTGGTTCACATCTGTGTGGCTGCGTGCTGCGTGTAGGGCAGCCCATTCATTTCAATGGACTTCTCTACCCACAAAAATACAGGGAAAGAAATCCCAAAGCTTTTTTAAGAATTAATGGTACCTCTAAAGAGCAGAGCCTTTGTCTGTGTGTCAGGAACGAGCACGACAAAGGCAAGATGATTCTTGTTGGGTGTCAAAATGGTCGGCCCTCATGCATGTTCACTTCATCAAATCTGGCCCTCTTTGAAAAAAGTTTGGACACCCCTGCTTTAAGGGGTTATCAGAAAAGATTATTATACACCGATCAGCCTCAACATTATGACCACTGACAGGTAAGGGGAGTATCTCATTACAATGGCATCTAAAATTTGGTGGGAAATATTAGGAAGCAAGTGAACATGTTGTCCATGAAGAAATAAGTTGGTCCACACTATCCCAGAGACACATTCCTGTTAAAGGTACCTCATCCCCCAATAATTCTATAAATATTATATCCACGGATAGGAAAAAGGGAGGGGGGGGCCAGGGGATTTTTTAACGGTACATTAATTAAAGAGACAAAGATTTCTTAAAAAAGAATTCATAGCTTTAATGTTGGAAATATGTTAAAATTATTTTGGAGAAACCAAAATAGCAAAAATATAATAGCAAATACACATTTTATACAAAAAGTTACATGACACAAGATATAGGGGATCCTGAAATTGTTAGTTGCTGAGAATGATCATATATCCTCCCGACATGTTTCGCGTTTTTGCTTCTTCAGGGGAGTATGCAACTAACATGAACATAAACATAAAGAGAGGTTTAAGAATACAGAAAATACAATTATGCCATACAATTAGATACACATAAATTTCAGAACATTAGGTATGAAATTGGTCTCAATTTGCTCAGTCCAAATGCTTACCCTGATATAATCATTTCCTGCATCGCAACCCACAGGCCAACAGATGGTGAAATAGATGACAAGAATTAGGTGACAGGATCAAATGCTAAAAACAACCCAGCCTCATGCAGGGCATAGATGGAGGTAGACAAGCGCTACAAAGATCAAAAACAAAATCCAGAGATAAATACCAAGTATGACAAGTCCAGCACAGGTATTAAAAAATGTTAGTTTGTAACAAAGTGGGTAAGTAAATATCAATCCCTAAATTATAAAAGGGAATTGGGGCTGAGAAACATGCCTCCATAGTAGGATATGAGATGCTTATTATCAGAGGGATGGAACAATTGATTTTAATTAAGCCTAATTAGTATAAGGGTTGAAAGAAGTGGCTACTGGGGGTATACTACAAAAATACTGTTAAAGAGAGTAGAAGGAATAAGAATTATTTTTACCTGCAGTTAGAATCAGAGATGAAAGAGTTAATTCCATATGATGGTATTGGTGCAATACAAATGCAACAAGTTACAAAAAAGGAATCAATTGATTCATTATGATGTTTTATAAGTTGCAGAGTGCAGCGATATGCTGCCACTGCCAGGCTGAACCTACAAGTAAATAAAAAGAAGGATGACTAAATATAGGTATAGAAAGATGAGAGGCGGTATTATAACAGTATAAAATTCAGCTAAAGAAATATATTTACCAAGAGGAAAAGTTAGCGTGGCGGTAGTATCTGTGCTGAACCTGCGCTACAGATGAAATGACAGCGCTGCCTATTTATATCCCCCATCCATCGAGCCGGCGTCTGACGTCACCGGCTCGATGCGGACAGCCATAGGTGGAAGCAGTGAGCATGTGCAGAGCCTTTCAAGTCGGCATTTGAACTACCAACCCCATAATGCCTCAGTGCTGACACGAGGTTAATTTGGACAAATGCTGATGGAGATGGGGCTAAGCTGACTCTCCGCCCTTGAAGGGGGCGGGAAGACACAAGTCAGCATAGAGGGCAGAAGAAACGACGATTATCATGGCTTTTAACCCTAGAGGGGATTACATGCTCCCTGCCACCTCAAATCGGGCGCCGCCTGGGGATAATACCCAGCTGCGCCCTTGGGTGTCCATATGCCCTTGCATACTTGGAGCAAGGGAAGATAAAAAGCAGAGTATCAAGTCCAAATCAAAAAATATATGGCTTTGGATTGCGGTGCAGGGAAGGAGGGAGAAAGCAAAGCTCCTCAATGTGGGTGGGACTCATAGAGAGCAACAGAGATCCCAAGTGTGCAAACCATGAAACCCACCTTGGGCCAAGCAAAGCGAGACATTAGACGGTATATATTACCGGTACAGCGTTAATAATAATTGATAATGACATTAATTGATGTACAGAGATATTTTTGATATAACATAAATATAAAAAGAAAATAAAATAAAATAAAATATTTTGTTGAAAACAAAAAGACAAAAAGAAAAAGAAAAACCAATGACTTGGGGAGGGGGTAGGAGGAAAGGAAGGAAAAGGGAAAAAGATGAACAAAAAGGGGAAAAGGGGGATATCACCTCTCTCTCTTCATGCCAGGTTCCACGGGGGCTCACAGCTAAGGTAGGAGGGTTCATGAAACAAACAAACAGAGATTAGCTATAGAAAGGATCTGTAGCTTATATTTTCATTGAAACCAGGGTATTTAGTGGCTTTTAGAATAAAGATCCACTTAGCTTCAGTTTGTAAGAGAAGCTTGTCCACTGAGCCACCTCTTGAGTTTAGAGGTATATGGGCCAGGGCTGAGAAACGTATCCAGTTGGGGTCAAAGGCATGATAGGTGCCTATGTGCCTACTTATGGCTGTGGTGATTTTTTTATTAAGAATAGGTTTGATGTGGTCTTTTATGCGGATAGAAAATAGTCTTTTAGTTTTACCTACGTAAAATCCTCCACAACGGCATTGGGCCAAATATACAACGCCTGGAGTGGAGCATGTAACGTGAAATTTCGAAACAAAACGGTTGCCGTTTGGCAATCTAATCTTTTGAGAGTTATGTATATAGGGACACATGTCACATTGCCCGCATGCATAGGTACCTGGATATTTGGATTTAGTATCACCTGAGGAGTCCTGAAAGTGACTTCTAACTAAGCTGTCCTTGAGTGATTGAGGTCTCATATAGGTGATTGATGGTGCATCATTTATGTACTGATTAACAATAGGATCGGCTTTTAAAAGAGGCCAAAACTTATTGATTATAGCACGGAACGAATGATGTTGGTTAGAGTATTTGGTAATGATACGTACTTTGTTATCGAAATTTTTTTGTTTATTGGAGAAGAGAAGGGAAGTCCTATCTTTATTTTTTACTCTATTATATGATTTTTTCAGAGATACATGACTGTATCCACGTGCTCTGAGTCTATTGTATAAGTCATTGGCTGCAATCTTAAAGTCAGAGTCAGTACTGCAATTGCGTTTGGCCCTTAGATACTGGCTGTAGGGGATGCTCTTTAGGAGAGGTTTTGGGTGAAAGCTTGTCGCATGCAAGACCGTATTGCCAGCAGTAGGCTTTCTGTATAAGGCAGAATAAACATGTCCAGTGGCATCAATTTTAATAGTTAAGTCCAAAAATTCAATGGAGTTTTGGCTGTAATTCAACGTAAACTTTAAATTGAATGGATTCACAGAAAGTAAATTGAAAAAGAGCAACAAATCTGATTCTGATCCTGACCAAAAAAATAAAATATCATCAATGTACCTGTACCAGGCTGTGATGTTACTTAGAAAAGGGACGAGGTCTTCACGCGCGAAGGTATCTTTTTCCCACCCCCCCAGGTACAGGTTGGCATACGATGGGGCACATTTAGTCCCCATCGCAACCCCCTGCACCTGGAGGTAGTGGGATTGGTTAAATTGGAATACGTTGTGCTTTAAAATAAAATCCAATAGCTTCATAACAAATTCATTATAAGCGAAGAAATTTGAGCCTCTTTCTTGCAAATAGGAGCGTATTATTTGTAAACCTTTGGTATGTGGTATAGCATTATACAAACATTCCACGTCGATGGAAACCAACCATGACTGTGCCGGTAGGCTGATACCCTCGAGTATCTTTAGAAGATCGATGGTATCCTTTACATAAGAAAAAAGGGAAATGACGTGCGGTGTAAGGTGTTTATCTACAAGGCTACTTGCATTTTCTGTCAAACTATCACAGCTGGAAATGATGGGACGTCCCGGAGGATCAGTTAGAGATTTGTGCACCTTCGGGAGGGCATAGAAAGTAGCAACTTTTGGATCTTTAGAATTTAAAAAGTTCCATGTGCCTTTGTCTATAGTACCAGATTTGTATGCATTAAAGATTATCGAACGATATTGTGTGTCAAAATGAGAGATTAAAGACACAGAAATTGGTCGATACCAGTCAGAGTTTTGAAGAATCTTATTACACATATTGAGATATTGTGAAGTATTCATAATTACGATGTTTCCACCTTTATCCGCGGGTTTTATGACTATATTGGGATTAGTTTTGAGTTGTTTTAATGCCTTTAATTGATTATGCGTTAGATTATGTTTGTTGGTCAATGGAAAATGCGTTTGTTCGATTGCCTGGCAAACTTGTTGGGTAAATGCCCAAATATTTGGATTTGTATTTAGGAGTGGGAAGTTTGTTGACTTAGGTTTAAACATTTCTAAAGGGGGAAAAGAAACTGACTGTACCGATAAACCAGTGGAAGAGATGGTTATCTCATCATCAGGAGGTACTTGGCCCTCTTCCCATAGATCCATCAAATTGGAGAGGGCTTGTTGATCAGCACTATTTACCTCATTGGTGAGTTTCAATGTATTTATTTGTACAGTAGGTTGCTTGGGCTTATGAAAAAGGGTTCTAAATATCAGTTTTCGTGCAAATAAATGTATATCCTTTATCAGAGAGAATTTGTCCGAGCTTGAATCAGGGCAGAAGGTCAGTCCTAGTTTCAGAACATCGAGTTCATGACTCGTGAGCACATAAGACGATAAGTTGACTATAGATAATTCATTCCCTGAATTGAGTTCTGGGTAGGTAGGAGAAGATTGGGTTAGGTATTGATCTACAGATCCTTTCTATAGCTAATCTCTGTTTGTTTGTTTCATGAACCCTCCTACCTTAGCTGTGAGCCCCCGTGGAACCTGGCATGAAGAGAGAGAGGTGATATCCCCCTTTTCCCCTTTTTGTTCATCTTTTTCCCTTTTCCTTCCTTTCCTCCTACCCCCTCCCCAAGTCATTGGTTTTTCTTTTTCTTTTTGTCTTTTTGTTTTCAACAAAATATTTTATTTTATTTTATTTTCTTTTTATATTTATGTTATATCAAAAATATCTCTGTACATCAATTAATGTCATTATCAATTATTATTAACGCTGTACCGGTAATATATACCGTCTAATGTCTCGCTTTGCTTGGCCCAAGGTGGGTTTCATGGTTTGCACACTTGGGATCTCTGTTGCTCTCTATGAGTCCCACCCACATTGAGGAGCTTTGCTTTCTCCCTCCTTCCCTGCACCGCAATCCAAAGCCATATATTTTTTGATTTGGACTTGATACTCTGCTTTTTATCTTCCCTTGCTCCAAGTATGCAAGGGCATATGGACACCCAAGGGCGCAGCTGGGTATTATCCCCAGGCGGCGCCCGATTTGAGGTGGCAGGGAGCATGTAATCCCCTCTAGGGTTAAAAGCCATGATAATCGTCGTTTCTTCTGCCCTCTATGCTGACTTGTGTCTTCCCGCCCCCTTCAAGGGCGGAGAGTCAGCTTAGCCCCATCTCCATCAGCATTTGTCCAAATTAACCTCGTGTCAGCACTGAGGCATTATGGGGTTGGTAGTTCAAATGCCGACTTGAAAGGCTCTGCACATGCTCACTGCTTCCACCTATGGCTGTCCGCATCGAGCCGGTGACGTCAGACGCCGGCTCGATGGATGGGGGATATAAATAGGCAGCGCTGTCATTTCATCTGTAGCGCAGGTTCAGCACAGATACTACCGCCACGCTAACTTTTCCTCTTGGTAAATATATTTCTTTAGCTGAATTTTATACTGTTATAATACCGCCTCTCATCTTTCTATACCTATATTTAGTCATCCTTCTTTTTATTTACTTGTAGGTTCAGCCTGGCAGTGGCAGCATATCGCTGCACTCTGCAACTTATAAAACATCATAATGAATCAATTGATTCCTTTTTTGTAACTTGTTGCATTTGTATTGCACCAATACCATCATATGGAATTAACTCTTTCATCTCTGATTCTAACTGCAGGTAAAAATAATTCTTATTCCTTCTACTCTCTTTAACAGTATTTTTGTAGTATACCCCCAGTAGCCACTTCTTTCAACCCTTATACTAATTAGGCTTAATTA
The DNA here is from genome assembly GCF_037356315.1 of Lithobates pipiens. Taxonomy (NCBI): domain Eukaryota; kingdom Metazoa; phylum Chordata; class Amphibia; order Anura; family Ranidae; genus Lithobates; species Lithobates pipiens. Next base: position 128,323,227 of record NW_027507784.1, read on the forward strand.
AAATCAATTGTTCCATCCCTCTGATAATAAGCATCTCATATCCTACTATGGAGGCATGTTTCTCAGCCCCAATTCCCTTTTATAATTTAGGGATTGATATTTACTTACCCACTTTGTTACAAACTAACATTTTTTAATACCTGTGCTGGACTTGTCATACTTGGTATTTATCTCTGGATTTTGTTTTTGATCTTTGTAGCGCTTGTCTACCTCCATCTATGCCCTGCATGAGGCTGGGTTGTTTTTAGCATTTGATCCTGTCACCTAATTCTTGTCATCTATTTCACCATCTGTTGGCCTGTGGGTTGCGATGCAGGAAATGATTATATCAGGGTAAGCATTTGGACTGAGCAAATTGAGACCAATTTCATACCTAATGTTCTGAAATTTATGTGTATCTAATTGTATGGCATAATTGTATTTTCTGTATTCTTAAACCTCTCTTTATGTTTATGTTCATGTTAGTTGCATACTCCCCTGAAGAAGCAAAAACGCGAAACATGTCGGGAGGATATATGATCATTCTCAGCAACTAACAATTTCAGGATCCCCTATATCTTGTGTCATGTAACTTTTTGTATAAAATGTGTATTTGCTATTATATTTTTGCTATTTTGGTTTCTCCAAAATAATTTTAACATATTTCCAACATTAAAGCTATGAATTCTTTTTTAAGAAATCTTTGTCTCTTTAATTAATGTACCGTTAAAAAATCCCCTGGCCCCCCCCTCCCTTTTTCCTATCCGTGGATATAATATTTATAGAATTATTGGGGGATGAGGTACCTTTAACAGGAATGTGTCTCTGGGATAGTGTGGACCAACTTATTTCTATTGTACTCATGCGTTTTAATACGCTTTTTGTCCTTAGGCCCACCTCCCTGTGACACGGCAACTTTCTGTAATGATGATAAAAAAATCTTTTTGTTCTTTTGTATTTTTTGCATTTATCTTTACTAATCAATAATATTGTATTTTTCCTCTCCCCCTTTTCCTTCCCCAATTTTCCTTTTTCCCTTTATTTCCTTCTCTCTCTCTCCCGGGTCCATGGCGGCTTTCAGCGGCGAGGCCTGGGAGGGCCTAATGAACAAAGCTTCTGACCTTCAAAAGAATAGTGAACCATCGGATAAGGATCTTGACCTTGCTTTGCAATATTTGCAACGCCTCTTGGAACGTAAGGTTAGAATTTTTTGGCACAGAAAGTTTTTTCACAAATACATTGATCAACAAATCGTGCCTTTTGGCCTTAGAATACAAATTTTCCCCAATCTAAACAAAATTGACAATCTCATCAAGCAAAAATGGGAAGAAAACCTACAAACGTGTTCGATTGCAATGATGACTTTATTAGCCATCCAATATTCGCATGATATCGACCTGATAGATAATTCCATTAAAAAATGGTACGATGAATATGCTAAAATAACCTCCACTTCTAAATTTAAACGCAAGGAATCTGAATTATCCAAACACATTGAAAATTATACCTTAGAGATAATACGTTTAAAACAAAATAAACTTACACGTGATAGTAATTCCTACTCGAACGGTTCGGCATACAAATGGCCAACAGATGGTAAAAATAAAAATAAGTTCTTTAGAGCATCACGCCCCTCTAACAGGAGGGATTATAATGATGATGAAACTAGATCGAGTGCTTCATCAACCTCCTTTCCATCCAATCATTCCACAATTTATCGTGATTTATCGGGAGACAGACTCCCAAAGAGGAGAAAAAGCGATTTGGAGGGCGCCGCTATGGCAGCACCCAACCAACACCTCAGTACCCCTTTACCACCTCGAACTCATCCTATTTCCAACCAAGTCCCTGTTCGTCCCTTAATGATGTTCCATCACCCACCACCACCCCCACCTCTCATCACTCCCACCCCCATTAACACATCCTTGTCCATTTCCACCTCCAGTAACACTTCTATGTCTACCACTCTCACGTCTTCCTTCACAAAATCAGCCCCTTTGACATCATCCCTACCCATCACCAACACTAATGACATCATCATTTCACCTAGTGGTGCTCCCCTACCGGCGGACCTCCGAATCGCCCCTATTTTTTTAGGGAAAGATTCCCCTCAACCACCCAATACCTAACCCAATCTTCTCCTACCTACCCAGAACTCAATTCAGGGAATGAATTATCTATAGTCAACTTATCGTCTTATGTGCTCACGAGTCATGAACTCGATGTTCTGAAACTAGGACTGACCTTCTGCCCTGATTCAAGCTCGGACAAATTCTCTCTGATAAAGGATATACATTTATTTGCACGAAAACTGATATTTAGAACCCTTTTTCATAAGCCCAAGCAACCTACTGTACAAATAAATACATTGAAACTCACCAATGAGGTAAATAGTGCTGATCAACAAGCCCTCTCCAATTTGATGGATCTATGGGAAGAGGGCCAAGTACCTCCTGATGATGAGATAACCATCTCTTCCACTGGTTTATCGGTACAGTCAGTTTCTTTTCCCCCTTTAGAAATGTTTAAACCTAAGTCAACAAACTTCCCACTCCTAAATACAAATCCAAATATTTGGGCATTTACCCAACAAGTTTGCCAGGCAATCGAACAAACGCATTTTCCATTGACCAACAAACATAATCTAACGCATAATCAATTAAAGGCATTAAAACAACTCAAAACTAATCCCAATATAGTCATAAAACCCGCGGATAAAGGTGGAAACATCGTAATTATGAATACTTCACAATATCTCAATATGTGTAATAAGATTCTTCAAAACTCTGACTGGTATCGACCAATTTCTGTGTCTTTAATCTCTCATTTTGACACACAATATCGTTCGATAATCTTTAATGCATACAAATCTGGTACTATAGACAAAGGCACATGGAACTTTTTAAATTCTAAAGATCCAAAAGTTGCTACTTTCTATGCCCTCCCGAAGGTGCACAAATCTCTAACTGATCCTCCGGGACGTCCCATCATTTCCAGCTGTGATAGTTTGACAGAAAATGCAAGTAGCCTTGTAGATAAACACCTTACACCGCACGTCATTTCCCTTTTTTCTTATGTAAAGGATACCATCGATCTTCTAAAGATACTCGAGGGTATCAGCCTACCGGCACAGTCATGGTTGGTTTCCATCGACGTGGAATGTTTGTATAATGCTATACCACATACCAAAGGTTTACAAATAATACGCTCCTATTTGCAAGAAAGAGGCTCAAATTTCTTCGCTTATAATGAATTTGTTATGAAGCTATTGGATTTTATTTTAAAGCACAACGTATTCCAATTTAACCAATCCCACTACCTCCAGGTGCAGGGGGTTGCGATGGGGACTAAATGTGCCCCATCGTATGCCAACCTGTACCTGGGGGGGTGGGAAAAAGATACCTTCGCGCGTGAAGACCTCGTCCCTTTTCTAAGTAACATCACAGCCTGGTACAGGTACATTGATGATATTTTATTTTTTTGGTCAGGATCAGAATCAGATTTGTTGCTCTTTTTCAATTTACTTTCTGTGAATCCATTCAATTTAAAGTTTACGTTGAATTACAGCCAAAACTCCATTGAATTTTTGGACTTAACTATTAAAATTGATGCCACTGGACATGTTTATTCTGCCTTATACAGAAAGCCTACTGCTGGCAATACGGTCTTGCATGCGACAAGCTTTCACCCAAAACCTCTCCTAAAGAGCATCCCCTACAGCCAGTATCTAAGGGCCAAACGCAATTGCAGTACTGACTCTGACTTTAAGATTGCAGCCAATGACTTATACAATAGACTCAGAGCACGTGGATACAGTCATGTATCTCTGAAAAAATCATATAATAGAGTAAAAAATAAAGATAGGACTTCCCTTCTCTTCTCCAATAAACAAAAAAATTTCGATAACAAAGTACGTATCATTACCAAATACTCTAACCAACATCATTCGTTCCGTGCTATAATCAATAAGTTTTGGCCTCTTTTAAAAGCCGATCCTATTGTTAATCAGTACATAAATGATGCACCATCAATCACCTATATGAGACCTCAATCACTCAAGGACAGCTTAGTTAGAAGTCACTTTCAGGACTCCTCAGGTGATACTAAATCCAAATATCCAGGTACCTATGCATGCGGGCAATGTGACATGTGTCCCTATATACATAACTCTCAAAAGATTAGATTGCCAAACGGCAACCGTTTTGTTTCGAAATTTCACGTTACATGCTCCACTCCAGGCGTTGTATATTTGGCCCAATGCCGTTGTGGAGGATTTTACGTAGGTAAAACTAAAAGACTATTTTCTATCCGCATAAAAGACCACATCAAACCTATTCTTAATAAAAAAATCACCACAGCCATAAGTAGGCACATAGGCACCTATCATGCCTTTGACCCCAACTGGATACGTTTCTCAGCCCTGGCCCATATACCTCTAAACTCAAGAGGTGGCTCAGTGGACAAGCTTCTCTTACAAACTGAAGCTAAGTGGATCTTTATTCTAAAAGCCACTAAATACCCTGGTTTCAATGAAAATATAAGCTACAGATCCTTTCTATAGCTAATCTCTGTTTGTTTGTTTCATGAACCCTCCTACCTTAGCTGTGAGCCCCCGTGGAACCTGGCATGAAGAGAGAGAGGTGATATCCCCCTTTTCCCCTTTTTGTTCATCTTTTTCCCTTTTCCTTCCTTTCCTCCTACCCCCTCCCCAAGTCATTGGTTTTTCTTTTTCTTTTTGTCTTTTTGTTTTCAACAAAATATTTTATTTTATTTTATTTTCTTTTTATATTTATGTTATATCAAAAATATCTCTGTACATCAATTAATGTCATTATCAATTATTATTAACGCTGTACCGGTAATATATACCGTCTAATGTCTCGCTTTGCTTGGCCCAAGGTGGGTTTCATGGTTTGCACACTTGGGATCTCTGTTGCTCTCTATGAGTCCCACCCACATTGAGGAGCTTTGCTTTCTCCCTCCTTCCCTGCACCGCAATCCAAAGCCATATATTTTTTGATTTGGACTTGATACTCTGCTTTTTATCTTCCCTTGCTCCAAGTATGCAAGGGCATATGGACACCCAAGGGCGCAGCTGGGTATTATCCCCAGGCGGCGCCCGATTTGAGGTGGCAGGGAGCATGTAATCCCCTCTAGGGTTAAAAGCCATGATAATCGTCGTTTCTTCTGCCCTCTATGCTGACTTGTGTCTTCCCGCCCCCTTCAAGGGCGGAGAGTCAGCTTAGCCCCATCTCCATCAGCATTTGTCCAAATTAACCTCGTGTCAGCACTGAGGCATTATGGGGTTGGTAGTTCAAATGCCGACTTGAAAGGCTCTGCACATGCTCACTGCTTCCACCTATGGCTGTCCGCATCGAGCCGGTGACGTCAGACGCCGGCTCGATGGATGGGGGATATAAATAGGCAGCGCTGTCATTTCATCTGTAGCGCAGGTTCAGCACAGATACTACCGCCACGCTAACTTTTCCTCTTGGTAAATATATTTCTTTAGCTGAATTTTATACTGTTATAATACCGCCTCTCATCTTTCTATACCTATATTTAGTCATCCTTCTTTTTATTTACTTGTAGGTTCAGCCTGGCAGTGGCAGCATATCGCTGCACTCTGCAACTTATAAAACATCATAATGAATCAATTGATTCCTTTTTTGTAACTTGTTGCATTTGTATTGCACCAATACCATCATATGGAATTAACTCTTTCATCTCTGATTCTAACTGCAGGTAAAAATAATTCTTATTCCTTCTACTCTCTTTAACAGTATTTTTGTAGTATACCCCCAGTAGCCACTTCTTTCAACCCTTATACTAATTAGGCTTAATTAAAATCAATTGTTCCATCCCTCTGATAATAAGCATCTCATATCCTACTATGGAGGCATGTTTCTCAGCCCCAATTCCCTTTTATAATTTAGGGATTGATATTTACTTACCCACTTTGTTACAAACTAACATTTTTTAATACCTGTGCTGGACTTGTCATACTTGGTATTTATCTCTGGATTTTGTTTTTGATCTTTGTAGCGCTTGTCTACCTCCATCTATGCCCTGCATGAGGCTGGGTTGTTTTTAGCATTTGATCCTGTCACCTAATTCTTGTCATCTATTTCACCATCTGTTGGCCTGTGGGTTGCGATGCAGGAAATGATTATATCAGGGTAAGCATTTGGACTGAGCAAATTGAGACCAATTTCATACCTAATGTTCTGAAATTTATGTGTATCTAATTGTATGGCATAATTGTATTTTCTGTATTCTTAAACCTCTCTTTATGTTTATGTTCATGTTAGTTGCATACTCCCCTGAAGAAGCAAAAACGCGAAACATGTCGGGAGGATATATGATCATTCTCAGCAACTAACAATTTCAGGATCCCCTATATCTTGTGTCATGTAACTTTTTGTATAAAATGTGTATTTGCTATTATATTTTTGCTATTTTGGTTTCTCCAAAATAATTTTAACATATTTCCAACATTAAAGCTATGAATTCTTTTTTAAGAAATCTTTGTCTCTTTAATTAATGTACCGTTAAAAAATCCCCTCCCTTTTTCCTATCCGTGGATATAATGTTGTCCATGAAGTTGATGTGGCGAAAGCAGAAAAAAAATGGGCACCACAGTTTGCAGTGTATGGAACTGTGAAGCCCATGGTGACCCATGTCCATAGCCAAAAGCTTCTACAATGGTCACATGAACATGTCTGGTCTGATGAATCACAATTTATTTTACATCATGTGGCCGGATGGGTGTGCGTCACTTACCTGGGGAAGAGATGGCACCAGGATGCGGTATAAGAAGGCAAGAGGCAGTGTGATGCTTCGGGCCATGTTCTCCTGGGAAACCTTGGGTCCTGCCATTCATGTGGATGTTACTTTTGTTTCCATGTCTAAATGGATCAGGGGCGTTTTAGCAAAAGGGAGCCATACTCAATATTAGGTGGGCGGTCATAATGTTATGGCTGATTGGTGTATATCTGGGTCCCCTGCTGAACTGGACACATTTCCATCCATAGATGGCTGTCAATACTCAGGGCTTTTGTTCTCAGAAAATTGGTGCAGGAACTTAGGCCACGACCCCTATCACCCCCCCCCCCCCACACACACACACACACACACACACACCCCTCCAGACAGCATCATGGTCAGATTTTACCAGGAGGGTCTTAAAGGGCCATTAAATAACAGGAGTGAATTACATATGGCCTGCAGAGTTTGGGGGGATTGCATAGAGAAATTCAGGAGTGGGCTACGTACATAGTGCAGAGTTCAGGAGTGTGTTACATACATAGTGCAGAGTTCAGGAGTATGCTATGTACATAGTGCAGAGTTTTGCCTTCTTCAACAGCTGCTTAACTCTGCATCCCCCATTCACATCTCACCCCTCTTCAGCTCTGACCTCTGAATGCCAACTCCCCCTTCCACTGCCTTCACCCCCCCTCCTTAAAAGCTCCACTATATTCCACATATCTTATTTTTGTTGCTGTATTAAGCTGAAGCACCCATCAGGCTGCTGTACCTCCTTGACAACTGTAGGTGGCTCCACCTCTCTCACTTGCAGGAAGATCATCCAGTGTGGGTGTCGGCATCTGCCCTGCACCCTGGGCACCTGCAACTCCCTTGTCCTGATCCTGCATGCATTGAGAGCCTTTCAGGAGATCAGATCTGTGGGAGCTGTTGGGAGACAAGCTGTCACTTGTAAGCACAGAAGCCAGATTTCTGTGTTTACAAATGGTAGTGGTGAGCAGGGAGCAGAGGGCCTGAGGTAGTGGATTCAAGTTCCAGCTGAATAAAAGCCTTGGAAATTCTACAGGCAAATTAGTTTCACCTTGTCTAGCCTAAATCAATCCAAAATGGAAAAAAATAGTTCAGAACTAAAGTTGGGTATAGACAAACATCTGAAAATGGCTAGATTGAATGATGGTTTTACAGTATATATTTAACTAAATCTATAAATGCACACATAGGATTTGTATGATAAACATTTACTCCAGGGATTGTCTTTTTTTAACATACTTTGGTCCAGTTTGATTACATTTAATTCTTCATCCAGTGGGTCTCTGGGATGCAGACGTTCACTTTAGCAGCCTGTGCTATATACAGTCAGAGCTGGTCTCTTCCAGGTGCAGCTTGAATGACCTGCCCTTTGTATAGTGAACACAGGGGGTTGCTAGCTCGGCACCTCCACCATTCAGAGAACCTTTCCAATAAATACAAGGTATTCTCTAATTGGAAGGGACAGATCTCCACCTCATCCAATCAGAGAAAGCCTAACAAAGGGCTTCAGCACTAATGCCCCGTACACACGAGAGGGATTAAGTCTGACAGACCTCCAAAGGAGTTCCGCCGGAGTTCCGACGGAGTTCTGGCGGACTTTTCGACCGAACGGACTTGACCACACACCATCACACCAAACTCCGACGGAGTCGAACGTGATGACGTACGACTGGATTCGACATAGGAAGTTCCTAGACAGTAGCCAATAGCTGCCCTAGCGTCGGTTTTAGTCCGTCGGAGTAGCACACACACGAGCGGATTTTTCAAAGGGGACCGGGTCCGGCGGAGTTCCGTCGGGAAAATTTAAAGCATGCTTCATTTCTAAAGTCCGTCAGACTTTAGCTTCGCTAAAGTCCGTTGCAGCCCACACACGATCGGATAGTCCGCCGGACTCAGTCCGTCGGAGTTTGGATGTCGAAAAGTCCGCTCGTGTGTACGGGGCATAATAGTGCAAAATAAGTTTGTTGCTGAAAAGGGACAGATAACAAAAATATGCATAACAGCAAAGAGAAAGGAGAAGGGACAGAAAAGAGATAACATGGGGGAGGAAAAAGTACACACAACATTTTAGGAACAAAGGATAAGATGTATCTTCTACAGTTGGACACACATAGCTCCCAACTGTCCCTGATTTGGAGGGACTGTCCCTGATTTGAAGCAATGTCCCTCTGTCCTTCTTTCTTTCTCATTTGTCCCTCATTTTGGTCTGATCTATATAGATGTATATAAAATGCACTTTTTATCAAAAAGTGTTTTCCAGCGCTAAAACTTTTATGTGATTTCTAAATTGCTGCATTTGTAAATTCCAAAAAACAATATAAAGGAATAATGATAATAAATAATGGTGTTACGCAACACAATCATTTATTATCATTGTTTATGCTTTTATGAGACCGTTTGACTCATACGGTGTGTGCAGCATCCATTTAGACGTGTCCTTTGTTTGTTTTTCATAATAGCGCAGGAGCTCATTTTTTCTAGAATTAATTTAAAGAAGAATAGCAGTGGTAAAAAAAAAACACTTGTGGGTTTAACCATTCTTGTTTTTTTTTACAATTCTCCTTTAAGGGGCGTGGCAAGGGGTGTGTCCTATACCTGCATACTTTTGCTGATAGGTGTCCTTCATTCCCATCTCAAAAAGTTGGGAGGTATGGATACATGTAGTTGATCAAAAACCTAGACAAAGTAAATAAAGCAAGGAATTTAACAGGTATAATGAAAAAAAAGCTATAATGTAGCAATAACAATTCACAATCTTTATTAAAGTATGTCTAAAGGCAAAACTTTTTTCCTTTTGAAATAGAGTGGAGAGTGATTAGAACAACTGTATGTGTCTCCTTTAGGGAGAGTCATCCTCTCTATTGTAATGTTTACTGTGATCACTGGGCGTGAAAGTAAAAGAAAATTCAATTCTTGGGTTGTCTCCAGAACATTATAGCTGAAATCTTCCAATGGGGACGCTAGTTCTGGTGACAACCAGGGATTCCTTTAGTTTAAAGGGATTTCTTCTCACTTCCTGTTTCGGATATGGAACAGGAAGTAATAGGAAATATTCCCAATGGGACACACATGGCTAAAAAATACAGGGGTAATAACCCTCCCTTACTTTATCCAAAATAAAAATAAAAAGCATACCTCCCAACTTCTTAAGATGGGAACGAGGGACACCTTTTAGCAAACGTATGTAGGCATAGGACGCACACCCTGTCATGCCCCCTTAAAGAAGAATTATATATATATATATATATATATATATATATATATATATATATATATATATATATATATATATATTTTTTTTTTTTTTTTTTTATTATTTTTTTTTTTTTTTAAGTTAAACCCACGAGTGCTTTTTTTTTTTTAACACTACTATTCCTTTATATTGGCTTTTAAAAATTGGATAAAAGGTTTAGCTCTGGGAAACACTTTTTGAAAGATAAATAGTGCATTTTATATAAAACTATATAGATCAGACCAAAATGAGGGACAAATGAGGAGGAAAGAGGTACAGAGGGACAAATCAGGGACAGTCCCTCGAAATCAGGGACAGTTGGGAGCTATGAAAAAGTATTGTCTTTAGTTTTACTTTAATGTATGAAAATTGCAAGTTGAGATCCTGTGCACATCCCTCAATGAACCCCACAGTGTAGCAAGTTAAAATAGATAACATTGCCAAAAACAATGACCAGCAAGATCCCGAAAACATGCTATGATTCTGAAGCACTGTGGTAAGTACCGGTAAGCAAAATTCAAACATTCTATTGAGTCTGGTGGTACAAATATACATAAATCATAAGTCTATATCGACTCAACTCAATTGCTTAAGGCTGCAGCCAAATACAGTTCAGGATTCTCAAATGAAACTAAGCAAAGAAGCACAGCAATGGGGCTGGCTATAGTCATTGCTTGACTTTCATTAGTACTATTACTTTTTTGCTTGTTTTACACACAGCATTTCAGCCAAGTCTTGGGGATGCTCCATGCCTTTTAGGGCCAGAGTAACACCCCTACTAGTTTTAAAAGACAGCTGTACTGTATTTGTAAATGTAAAGTAAAAAAAAAAAAAAAAAAATATATATATATATATATATATATATATATATATATATATATATATATATATTTATATATATACTGTATATATTTGTATATATATATATATATATATATATATATATATATATATATATATATATATATATATATATATATATATATATATATATATATCTATATATATAGATATAGATATATATATATATATATATATATATATATTTATTTTCTTAAATTATTGTTCTTTTGTGATATAGTCACATTTTATGTATGTATAACTCAAAAAAATACTACATTTTGGCAACAGCCATGACTAACTTAAGTTATTTTACTTTAGGTTATCCACCATGGAACAATGGTCATCATTACCCAGCACCCCATTATCCTGGACATCATCCACCTCCATATCCACAGCCACATCCATATCCACATCGTCCTCCTCCTCACTACTTTCCCCCCGGGGGACATTATGGGCCTCCTTATTACAACAATCATTACGGACGCTATTATTAGAAGCCTGAGGTAAATATGTTTTAGAAAAAGGAAAACATTGGATACATTTTATATTACACCAAAGCTTTGATGTGAAATAATCTTATTCTACATTTAGGAAATGTCACAAATTTAATTCAAAATCATCACATGACATTTGCTAATCTCAGATGTTATATACTGTCATTTATATGGGTGAATATCTAATATATGCAACACAGGGAAAGCCCAGGCAGTAGGGGGAATTGGCACTGTGATTAGGGTGTGCCCAGGCTCACCTGGCACACCCATCTATGTTGCTGGTCCAAACTTCCATAAAGAGTAAACAGCAGTTCATATAAGCCTTATTTTCTGCTTGCTAGTCAGTTCATATAGGACCAATTACCTTTTTTTTAAATTATTATTATTTTTTATAACAAAGGTGGCTTAGCAACTGTCTTGATATAGGATGCATGCTATACAGTGTAGTTATTGTCTGAATATGTAAAAGCCTTCGGTCTTCTTATTTAAATCTTGGTATCCTTTTTGTATTTCTGTGTTTTCATTCATAAAACATTTCTAAGAAAATAGGTTTGTCAGTGACGTTCATCTTTCTTTTATCATATTTGCACTTAAAGCGGTATTAAACTCAAAAGCCAAAATGTAATACATTGCAGCTTTCCAATCCTTTGGCATTGTGGCTGCATTCATTTTCTTTTTAGGCTTTTTTTTCTCTCTATTTCACCTTGTGATCCGACCAGTAACACATTTCCTGTCTTAAAGCTTTTTTTTTTTCTTACCTTCAAGGCAAGGGCATAATGTGCTAATATGCATTGCATACTACCACATTATGTGAAACTTACCTGAAAACACAAACCCTTCCAGTGATGCAATATCATCACTTGAGACAGCTTCCATCTTCACCCATTTTGCTTCCGGGTTCGCAGACCCCGGCTTTGTGACTGGCTGGAGCCTCGATGACGTTGCTCCCACGCATGCACATGGGAGCCGCCGTCACAGCACAGGGCTCTGAAGGAACAGTATTGGTTGCCGTTCCTTCAGAGCGCATGCACCAGTGGTGTCACTGGCTGCATTTACAGTAAATATCTCGCTACAGTTTTGGACGGTACACGTTTAAGAGATATTTACACTACTTATAGGTAAGTCTTTTTACAGGCTGGTGAACCAGCAGGCTGGTTGTATTTATTTATTAACTTGTGTACAATAGCCTGTGGGAAAATTTTCCCTCAATCAGCGCCTCCAACTTTACACAGCAGTGCTGATAAGTGTATTCTGATGGTGGGGAAGTCTCTCTGCTGTCAGAATAGCTCATGAGGAGTGATTCCCCCACCCACATTGAGTGTGTGGATGGGGGAATTGGGTCTTTTTTTTTTTCCAATCCACTGGTTGAAGGAAAAAAAAAACATGATAATGAATGGACTGTCTAAAGCAGCCCATAATTATGCAATTTTCTTTCCTTCTACCATGGGTGGAAGGAAAGAAAATTGCTTGATTCCCCCATCAAGACAGTCAGTGTTAATGTAAGAATCCCTCCCATGGGAATATTGTGTTCTGCAGGCGGGGAGCCTTCTCTACTGGCACATGATCACTGCTGGCTACTATAGCCACCAGCAATGATCGCATGAAACAAATCCCACAGGCTTGTTGTACTGAAGTTGATTGATGGATCAAGTTCAATACAACTGACTTGCCCCGAGATGTATCGAATTTCAGCTGGTCCATGCAGAACCAGCTAAGATTTGATCCCCCTAAGGCTAGCTTTAGACTAGCAGATTAAGACCTCATACACACTATACAACTTTTTTGTCTGATTTCCAAAACCATGTAGTGAAAGGGCCTTCCTGATTGCATACAAATTGAAACGCTTAAAGTGGTTGTAAACCCTTACAAACCACTTTGACCTACAGGTAAGCCTAGATTAAGGCTTACTTGTAGGTCCAAGAAATATCTCCCAAACCTATACGGTTTAGGAGATATTTGCCCAAAGACGGGCAACGCTATCTACAGCGCATGCAATGTAGACAGCGGTGCGCAGGCGCACTGAGCGTGGCATCGTCGATGACGAAGATGCCGCGCAATGTCGCGCGGGAGTGACATCATCGCGGCTTCGCCGAATGACAGCGGCGGAGCTGCAAGACCCTACGAGAAGATGGATGCGCCGGACTACAGGGGACAGCAGTGACTTCGCTGGCTCCTGTGTCCGGTAAGTGACACATAATGGACTACTATGAAGAGCACTGGGGGGGGGAAGAACAGGGGGGGAGCATTGCGGGGAGTGGAGAGCACTGAGGGGGGAAGGAGAGTGTGTAATGGTGGAGGAGAGCACTGGAGGGGGTGGCAGGAGAGTGTGGTGGTGATGGAGACCACTGGGGAGGCAGGAGAGCGTGATGGTGGAGGAGAGCACTGGGGGGGGGGCAGGAGAGTGCGGTGGTGGAGGAGAGCACTGGAGGGGGCAAGAGAGTGTGGTGGTGGAGGAGAGCACGGGGGGCAGGAGAGTGCGTTGGTGGAGGAGAGCACTGGGGGGGCAGGAGAGTGTGGTGGTGGAGGAGAGGATGGGGGGCAGAAGAGTGTGGTGGTGGAGGAGAGCACAGGGGGCAGGAGAGTGTGGTGGTGGAGGAGAGCATGGGGGGCAGGAGACTGTGGTGGTGGAGGAGAGCATGGGGGGCAGGAGAGTGCGGTGGTGGAAGAGAAGAGCACGGGGGGCAGGAGAGTGCGGTGGTGGAAGAGAGCACTGGGGGGGCAAGAGAGTGCGGTGGTGGAGGAGAGCACTGCAGCCCCCCCCCCCCCCGCCGATCCTCCGATCCAGGCACTGTAGCACGGATGGACATCTACTCCTCTGGATCACAGTGCTGGATGGCTGTGTTCGGCGACCGCTCTGTAATACAGTCCTGCCCCCCCCCCCCAGACCGACACATGTGATAGGTGGAACGTTGATTCTCTCAGGAGAGTGTGGTGGTGGAGGAGAGCACTGTGGGGGGGGGGGGGCGGGGCAGGAGAGTGTGTAATGGTGGAGGAGAGCACTGGAGGGGGTGGCAGGAGAGTGTGGTGGTGATGGAGACCACTGGGGGGGGCAGGAGAGTGTGGCGGTGGAGGAGAGCACTGGGGGGGCAGGAGAGTGCGGTGGTGGAGGAGAGCACTGGAGGGGGCAGGAGAGTGTGGTGGTGGAGGAGAGCACGGGGGGCAGGAGAGTGTGGTGGTGGAGGAGAGCACGGGGGGGGGCAGGAGAGTGCGGTGGTGGAGAAGAGCACTGGGGGGGCAGGAGAGTGTGGTGGTGGAGGAGAGCAGGGGGGCAGGAGAGTGTGGTGGTGGAGGAGAGCACGGGGGGCAGGAGAGTGTGGTGGTGGAGGAGAGCACGGGGGGCAGGAGAGTGTGGTGGTGGAGGAGAGCACTGGAGGGGGCAGGAGAGTGTGGTGGTGGAGGAGAGCACGGGGGGCAGGAGAGTGCGGTGGTGGAGGAGAGCACGGGGGGGCAGGAGAGTGTGGTGGTGGAGGAGAGCAGGGGGGTAGGAGAGTTTGGTGGTGGAGGAGAGCACGGGGGGCAGGAGAGTGTGGTGGTGGAGGAGAGCACGGGGGGGCAGGAGAGTGCGGTGGTGGAGAAGAGCACTGGGGGGGCAGGAGAGTGTGGTGGTGGAGGAGAGCAGGGGGGCAGGAGAGTGTGGTGGTGGAGGAGAGCACGGGGGGCAGGAGAGTGTGGTGGTGGAGGAGAGCACGGGGGGCAGGAGAGTGTGGTGGTGGAGGAGAGCACGGGGGCAGGAGAGTGTGGTGGTGGAGGAGAGCACGGGGGGCAGGAGAGTGTGGTGGTGGAGGAGAGCACGGGGGGCAGGAGAGTGCGGTGGTGGAGGAGAGCATGGGGGGCAGTAGAGTGCGGTGGTGGAAGAGAAGAGCACGGGGGGGCAGGAGAGTGCGGTGGTGGAAGAGAGCACTGGGGGGGGCAGGAGAGTGCGGTGGTGGAGGAGAGCACTGCAGCCCCCCCCGCCGATCCTCCGATCCAGGCACTGTAGCACGGATGGACATCTACTCCTCTGGATCACAGCGCTAGATGGCTGTGTTCGCGACCGCTCTGTAATACAGTCCCGCCCCCCCCCCCCAGACCGGCACATGTGATAGGCGGAACGTTGATTCTCTCAGGAGAGTGTGGTGGTGGAGGAGAGCACTGTGGGGGGGGGGGGCGGGGCAGGAGAGTGTGTAATGGTGGAGGAGAGCACTGGAGGGGGTGGCAGGAGAGTGTGGCGGTGGAGGAGAGCACTGGGGGGGGGGGCAGGAGGGTGCGGTGGTGGAGTAGAGCACTGGAGGGGGCAGGAGAGTGTGGTAGTGGAGGAGAGCACGGGGGCAGGAGAGTGCGGTGGTGGAGGAGAGCACTGAGGGGGGCAGGAGAGTGTGGTGGTGGAGGAGAGCAGGGGTGCAGGAGAGTGTGGTGGTGGAGGAGAGCACTGGGGGGGGCAGGAGAGTGTGGTGGTGGAGGAGAGCACAGGGGGCAGGAGAGTGTGGTGGTGGAGGAGAGCACGGGGGGCAGGAGAGTGTGGTGATGGAGGAGAGCATGGGGGGCAGGAGAGTGCGGTGGTGGAAGAGAAGAGCACGGGGGGGCAGGAGAGTGTGGTGGTGGAAGAGAGCACTGGGGGGGGCAGGAGAGTGCGGTGGTGGAGGAGAGCACTGCAGCCCCCCCCCCCCCGATCCTCCTATCCAGGCACTGTAGCACGGATGGACATCTACTCCTCTGGATCACAGCGCTGGATGGCTGTGTTCGGCGACCGCTCTGTAATACAGTCCCGCCCCCCCCCCAGACCGGCACATGTGATAGGCGGAACGTTGATTCTCTCTACTATCACACGAGCTGGCCTGGGGGGGGGGGGGGACTGTGTTACAGAGTGGCCGCCAAACACAGTCATCCAGCGCTGTGATCCAGAGGAGAGAGCGAAAAAATGCAGCATGGCGGCGGCGGCGGCAACACCTTGGGGATTCCGGGGGGGGCACTTGACCCCCCTTGCCCCCTGCTGCAGACGCCCATGTCCCTGCATCTCCTCTCCTCCTCCTAAGCATCCGATAGGATCGCCTAACCTTGCAGCCAATCGGGAATGGGTAACAGACCGTGCTTCCTGAATGCTGGTGAGGCGATTCATTGTTAGAAAAGCAAATATTAATTTGATTTTCTAACACATCTGGGTGGACTCCAAGCGCAATGCGCTGCGCTCCAAGTTCACCCTATTTTGAAGCCTATTAGAGAATATGGCTCTAATCACGTGCTTCAACAAAACACCCCTGCCGCAATGCATGAATCTATCCATTAACCATATAGGGGGGTGGCGAGGATAGAGGAAGCCGCGGCAGTGCCCCCTTAATGCACAGGCTACCCCTGTTCCCAAATCTCTGGTTGGATGCATGCCCTGTGGCAGGGATGGCCCATCCATTAAGGGTGAACAGGCACCCCCCCCCCTTCCATGCTTCCAGCCCCCATGCAGGACATCGGATGCATGGATTTCAATGGTGCCAGAGCCACTATCAGGCTTCAAAATAGGGTGGGCTTGGGGCGCAGAGCACTGCGAACCAAGCCCACCCAGTTGTGTGGAAATAGCAAATTAATATTCACTATTGTAGCACTGATCCTCCTCCCGGGCCGATCAGGAAGCGGGTCTTGAGACCTGTCACCCGATTCCCTGAAAGGACAGGCAATCCTATTGGATGCCTAGGAGGAGGGGAGGAGACGCAAGGCAGAAATCGCGGTGATGGAGAAGAGGACACAGGATGGGGTAGGTGCTGGACCGACCGGCAGACAACGAACAGGGTGCCACCAGCCACCGGGGGGGAGTTGCTTGTTTGCCGCACCCCCTCCCCCCCCCCCCCAAACCAACTGTGCAGGAGGTCCAGGGGGCACTGGAGAGAAACTGGAGACAAAACACCCTACATACAGAAACATGATAGAATAAACTTTTATAGGCTGGTAATGGTGTAAAGACTGCACAAAATTGGGGACAGGAAGCAATTGTGACATAAAGTATTCAGTTACATTTATTATGTAAGGAAGGTTTAAAACACTTGAATATTTAGAAAGCACAGCTACAAATATTAAATAATTGTCAGAACAGTCATTTCCTATCTGATGTGACAACAATAAACTATTGGTTGCTTCAAGATGTTGCAATAACCCATAGAAGTATGCTTGCTTGCATATTAACCTCTAAAATATTTTCTTTTGACAGGTGGAAAATGGATTTACAAACAATAAGAAAATTGACAAAAAGGCTGTTTGCATTGAAATTGATTTTACACCAAAATGTTAAATACATAAATCCTATTACTGCTTCCTGGGTTTTTTTTGGGCATAGAAAATAAAAGCTCTTTAGACTAAACTTATTTTGTTTTTTATTTTAAAGTAAATATCCACCTATATTATTTTGTCAGATACTTTGTTCTAGAAAAAATAATCGCGGGTATCATTTTTTTTTTTTTCTTTTGTGTCCGCTGCCACTTTTATGGAATGGACTGCCTGCATGCAGCACCAAGGTGGATTCACGTGCAGTAGACAGTAGCTCAAAACGGAGAATGAGTCTGACCACCCATCTAAATGAGGCCTAATATGTGAAAGCATTTGTAAAGGCTCTGTTTTGTTAGTATGGGAATTTTTTTTTATTAAGAATCCTACTTACCTAGGTGGATGCAGCATCTGTCCCCCGCTGGCTCTACCACTGAGAACCGAGTGATCAAACACCGCCGATCGCTCTGTTCTCAGAGCTCCCTGAGCAGAGGGCTGGTGATTGTCAGATTGTCTGCTCCCCTCACTGGGGCGCTGGGCTGTGGAGGGGGCAACTCAGGCTCTCAGCAGCTCGCCGAGAGGCTGTGCCAGATGCCAATCCAGGCATGTGGGTGGATCCCAACCATATGGTCGCAATCTTTCCCCAGCCTGGACCAGCTCTGTGACATCAGCCTACAGAAAGCTTTAGCACAGGAGTGCAGATCAAACTACACTCCTGTGATGCACAGGAGAAGTACAGCCACATGAGCTTTGGCTGTACTTCTCCTTTAAATAATAAACATGTTATACTTACCTGTGGCCCAAACCCTTTGTGGTGGTGTTGTTATTTTATACCCCTTGCTTACAGACCCTAGTTCTTTTGATACGCCAAAAGCAATATGCCCCCCTTTGGAATAACTTCAGGTCAGGATCATAATTCAAAAACTTTTCCTCACAAAACTCAACTAAAGTTTAGCAGACAGAGTTGTTTTCCTAACAAACCCTAACTGTGGCTGTTCCAGCATACCTGCATAGGAAGAGTCCATAAATGGTAAGTCTAGAATGGCAGTAGTCGATAAAATGTGCCCCGACGAGTCGCTGTTCCTTGGAGCGGACCGCAAGTCCCAGTAGCCTTTCTACATAATGGTGGTGCAAATCTTCCCAGAGATTCAACAGCGGCTCCATAGAGACCCTGTGGCCCCTGGGCAGGGCAGCCATTGGGGGGGGGCAGCCCATACACCCGGGCCCCAACCAACGAGTTGCTGCTGCTGTAGTAACTAGCATTTGATAAAGCAGGGTGACCACTGAGTGAGCCAATTCAGCTCACTTAGGTCCAGCTGCAGGGGGAAGGTGGAGTGATATCATCTGCACTTCAGATGCTGATTTGGGTGCCATGCCAGATGCATTTCAGTCGCGTTGAAGAACTGCACTGCGTGTAGCCTTCAGGACTGCTCAGTACTCACTGTGGACTGGTCTGAAGACAAGTTGTAAGAAATCGCAATGGTAAATTGATTAACAATGTTGCTGGATGTGGGCCTGTGCTGTGGCTGTCTCTTTGTTGGATTGAACTGTCTCTTTGCTATATGGGGAGTCTCCTTGCTATAAGGGAATGTCTTTGTTGGATTGGGCCATCTCATTTCTGAATATATGGGGTTGTCTCTTTGCTGAATATGGGGATGTCTCTTTGCTTAATATATGGGTCTCTCTCTTTGCTGAACTGGGATGTCTCTTTGCTGAATATATGGGGATGTCTATTTGCTGTATTGAGATGTCTCTTTGCTGAATATATGTGGATGTCTCTTTGCTGGATTGGGATGTCTCTTTTCTGAATTTATGTGGGTGTCTCTATGCTGGGTTGGGATGTCTCTTTGCCTGATTGAAATACATTGTTCCTGGATTGGATTATCTCTTTGCTGAATATATGGGTCTGTCTCTTTGCTGGATTGGGATGTCTCTTTGCTGGGTTGTGCCATCTCTTTGCTGAGCATATAGGGATGTCTCTTTTAATGGATTGGATTCATTTTCATATAGTAAGTGTTAAAACAAAAGTGGGTGCACTGAAGGACTTGGTGGGATGGCCAGTTGGCGAATTCAGTGGGACGGCCAGTGGGCGGGTCCTGGGCAATGTTAGTGGTCAGGCCCGGGGAGCCCAGGCCTAAAGCTGTGTAAGGAGCCCAAACATTTCTGATGTCTGCCCTGCCTCTGGGATCCAGACCCCTCTCCCTTTTATAATTTCACAGGATGGGAGGCTGAAGCCCAAAAAAGCCTGCAAACTTAGCCTAGGGATGGCAGTAAAAACATTAACCTTTTTCCCTTGGCTAGGGCAACCAAAACTGACTAACTTACAGTAGGCAACCTGCCTACAAGCATATCCTTCTATAGTGTGTAGTTGCCTACACATCCTCCTCCTTTATCGCAAGTCGTCCCGGCTGTGAACACTAAATGGTTAAACAGCTCAACATTACAGCAATCAATAAAGTATAACTAAAGGCAAAACTTTTTTTTTAGCTTTGGATAGAGTGGAGAGGGATCAGAACTCCTCTGAGGTTATCATTACTGTCTGTGCCTATGTTAGGGAGATTCCCCCTCTCTATTTGTCTTGTTTACCATTATCATTGAAAGTGGAAGTAAAAGAAAATCCCAAATTTTGGGGGGGTCCCAGAAATGGAAGAGAGGGGAAATCTTCCAATGGGGACACTAGTTCTTGTGACCTTGGGGGCCCCAAGGGATTCCCTTATTTACAGGGATTTTCTCTCACTTCCTGTTTTGGCTATGAGATGAGACGTAATGTTAAATCTCGCCAATAGGACACAGAAAGCAAAAAAAAAAAAAGAACAAAAAAATAAAAATAAAAACAGGAAGTAATAGGAAATCTTCCCAATGGGACACATATGGCTATAAACTGACAGAGGTTTTAACCCTCCTTTACTTAATCAAATTGAAAAAAAAAATGTCTATAGTACTACTTTAAGTAACATCCATAACAATGGTGTCCCGAGGAGCGGACCACAAGTCACAGCGGCCTTTCTATAGAATGGCAGTGCAGATCTTCCCAGATATTCCATGGCAGCTCTCTGAAGACCTACGGCCCCTGGGATGCGGACCCCTCTGCTTTTTATAATCACACAGGATGGATGGCTGGACCCCAAAAAAGCCCATGAACTTAGCATGAAGGAGATGGTAAAAACATTAACCCTTTCCCCCTGGCTAGGGCAGCCAAAACTGATTAACTTACAGTAGGCAACCTGCCCTCAAGCATATTCCTCTATAGCAGGAATATGCAATTATCGGACCTCCAGCATGACTCCCAGAGGCAGAGGCATGATGGGACTTGTAGTTTTGCAACAGCTTGAGGTTCGGTAATTGCATATCCCTGCTCTATAGTGTATAGTTGTCTCAATTGAGAACACTAAGTGTCATTTCTGTCTGCTGCTTTGTTTCTTTGCTATCAGCATGAATCTCTTCTGACAAGTTTTCCTGACACCAAGAGAACAAAGGTGATAGGGAGGGATCACTAGCACACAACCTGTGACTGACAGCCACAGCTCTGTTTGTGTGCGCTGTGTGAAGGGGGGTGTGTCCTTTCCCACTAATCAGCTGTCAAAGCCAGTGGTGGCTGATAGTAAATTTATTTGGGGGGGCATTGATCTGGGTAACCCGTACCTCCCTCATCCTGGTCCACCTCTGGCTTGTTTCATGACTTGTTTACTGTCTCCTGTGCCTGATCCCTTGCTGTGTTCCAGATTGTCCGCTAAACTCTGCACCGGACCCTCAGCCAGGCATTTTATGTTTTCAAGGGCCTTCTTATGCCAGTGACTCTGGTTTCCCTCACTTGTTGCCACAAGGGTAAAAAGTGATAAGAAATCCAATGAAGCTATAAACAGAGCCAAAAACCTGTATTTAAACCAAAAAAACAAGTTTGGCCAGGAGTCGGGCTTCAATAAATCTATAACATTATTAAAATCTAGCTATTAAAATCAGATATTGTGGCCTCCCATATAGTTTGATTTCCTTACTGGGTATTCATAGCCCAAGGATTTGTGCGTGGGGGTATAATACATGAGCTTAGAGAAACTGGCAATAAATCCAAACAGTTCAACAAGAAGATCCATAAGGATAGTCAAATAAACCAAGTGTACAATAGGAATAAAGTCCACAAAATCACAGGCTAGAAGCTGTCAGGAGAGCCAGAAACCTGATCAAGCTGCACAGGACAGGGTCAGAAAAGAATCAGAGGTTAGCCACAGCGTAACAAGAAATAACAATAATAATAATCTTTATTTTATATAGCGCCTTATAGCGGTAACTTCTCAAAGTGCTTTATAAAGAAAACACAAGAAATACACAGGATAAAACGAAAAAAAAAAAAAAAAGCTTTTTTAACCACTTGCTTACTGGGCACTTAAACCCCCCTCATGCCCAGACCAATTTTCAGCTTTCAGCGCTGATGCACTTTGAATGACAATTGCGCGGGCTTTCAACACTGTACCCAAATGAAATTTTTAGCATTTTTTTCCCACAAATAGAGCTTTCTTTTGGTGGTATTTAATTACAGCTGGGAGTTTTATTTTTTGCTAAACAAACAAAAAAAATGCAAAAAAAATAAAAAATCATGTTTAATAGTTTGTTATAAAATTTTGCAAACAGGTCATTTTTCTCCTTCATTGAAGTGCGCTGATGAGGCGGCACTGATAGGCTGCACTGGTGGGCACTGATAGGCTGCACTGGTGGGCACTGATAGGCATAGTTAAGGCAGCACTAATAGGCACAGATAAGGAGGCACCAATGGGCACAGATAAGGCGGCACTGATGGGCAAAGATGGGCACAGATAAGATGGCACGGATGGGTGGCACGGATGGGTGGCACGGATGGGTGGCACTAAGGGGCACTGATAGGTACCACTGATAGATGGGACTGATGGGCACTGATAGGTGGCACTGATAGGTGGCTCTGATAGGTGGCACTGCTGGGCACTGATGGGCGGCACTGATGGGCACTGGTAGATGACACTGATGGGCACAGATATGTGGCACTGGGGTGCAGCACATTTGTTGAGGCAGATTGTGGGCACTGCTGGGTGGCACTGTGGGCACTGCTGGGTGGCACTGCTGGTTGGCACTGTGGGCACTGCTGGGTGGCACTGTGGGCACTGCTGGGTGGCACTGACGGGGGGCACTTATATTTTATTGAGGTGGCACTGGCAGGGGGCAGGTGGGCACTGGCAGGGCTGGCCGTGATCGGGACTGATGTCCTGATCACAGCAGCCGGTGATCGGCTCTTTTTTTTCTGACAGCGCAAGGAGGAATAATAGCCGATTACCGGCTCCGTTGTATCACATGATCAGCTGTCATTGGCTGACAGCTGATCACGTGATAAGGGGTCGGGATCGACCCCTTGCTCGGATCGGTGATCAGGCGAGTCTCATAGACAGGCCGCTCGTGCACGGGACGACGTCAATAGACGTCATCCCGGCAAAGGAGGTCCACGCTGTAGCCGTCATTCGGCTATAGCGTGGGTCTCAAGTGGTTAAAGGAAAATGTTTTTAAATTTGATTAGAAGTTCAGAGAAGATGACTCTCTGATGTTTTTTGGAAGTGAATTCCAGAGTTTTGGGGCATAGCAGGAGAAGGCTCTGCCTCCCAGTGAGTGTAGGTGAGTGAGTAGGAGGAACATACAGAAGACCAGAATTTGAGGAGCGGATGATACGAAGGGGGTAGAAAGTTGATAAAAGGTCAGACAGATAACAAGGTGCCAAGGCAATTTTTTTACCATTGTTTCTTTTCCACTTTCTCACTCTCTCAAGTTCTGACTTCAAATTCTGAAGAAATAAACACATCTAGAACAAGGCTCTAGAATACGGCATATACATCCCCAAAATCAATTAATTTGAGGACATCCACCTGCATTCCTGCACTAGCACAATTTGTGTAATGGATTGTGCAGACCACTGTTTCCCTCTCTCTTCTCAATGAAAAGTTGTCAGAATAGATGGGGTCTCTCAAAGATTTTCCAATTGGTCAAAAAATATTATCACTTCTGCCATTGGAACCAATTGATTTTGCCTCCAAGATGTACCCATGAATGGCCCAGTCTATATGTCATTAAGTATAGAGTATATAAGTATAGCGTGTCATATAAGGTAGGGTTGCACCATATTTTATCTGCATGTACGAGTACTGTTACTTTCGGTCAAATACCTGCCGATACTGAGTGCTGGTACTTTGCGGTGCGATTTGCATCAATACAAAAAAGTGGCGCAATTTGCACTGCAAACAATCACATGCGATTTGAACAGGAATGTGGGTCCATTCCTGTCCAAATCTCAAACCCCCACCCTCTCTCCTGCCATGCAGTGCGGGCCCCCATGGGTGATTTCAGCTTGGGGGCGGACCGCTTTTACATCTCCTCCAGCCCTGTGAGCACTCCAGTGGCTACCACTGGCAGACAGATATGTACTGTGAGTTCTAACATTTTTTTTAACTGCCCACTAGATGGAGCTTTAATCCCTTTCTATACACACACAGGAGTGGTGGGGGAAATTGCATGCAATGCAGACAGAAATCGCACCGCATTCCTGTTGAAATCGAATGCGATTCTTTGCAATGCGATTTGCACCCATTCATTTTGTATTGACGCAAATCGCAGTGCAAAATATCAGTTTCGGTGTCAGGAACATTTGGGCAACTACCGACACTCACTCAAATGCTTGGTATTGACACTGATGCATCCCTAATATCAGGCATATGATCAGGCTAAAGGCAGGCTGTTTATAAGTAATCTTACTATTAGTGCAACAATCATATTTCTAGTAACACAGATGCTAAGAGCTCATAATGGTAAAACTAACTGTTCAAAGTGCAATTAATAATAGCAGCCAATTATAAATCTTTGTACATCAGTGTGACTGAACTGAGCTAATGAAAGCTGATTGTTCATTAGAGGCAAATGCACACCATTGTTCTTTGTTATTTTTTGCTTTGGATATGGTGAGGGAGGTTTAAAACCTCTCTTAGGTTATTTTTTTCTGTTTTAATGTTGGAACGATTTCCAGTTACTTCTTGTTCTCTGTCACTAGTGATGGCCGAACGGTTCGCCCGGCGGTCGTTTCGCGGCAAATTTCGGCTGTTCACGGTCCGCCCGTTCAGCGGACTATTGGCGCCGTTCGCCCGGCGGACTTCCGCGTTTACTGTGTAAAAGAACTTTGACCTATGATGACATATCCATCATGGGGTACAGGACAGCCAATTGAGACATTACAGCACATAGACACTTGGACATTCCCCCTAACTTATAAATACACCTGATCCAGCGGCCATTTTACATTCCTTCTTCTGTCACTATAGGGAGAGGTTGCTGTGTGGAGCAGGGAGAGATTACAGTGACCCAAATCGCTAGCTATTTGGTACACAAAAGTTCTTTTCAGGACTGGTATAGGTGTTAGGTGTAGTTCGGGATAGGCAGTGCTGTGCTAGTGATTGTTGCAGCAGCCTGAGTGTCTTTTGTCAGTTTAGAGAAAGGGACAGGACGGTGTGTGCTGCAGGGACAGCCAGTTTAGTCATTAGCTGTTACTATCAGGTCCACAAAAGTGCTATTTCAATTATTGTTCCAGTAGCCTCAGTTTTGTCCGTTTATATAGGGACAGGCAGGAAGCAGTGTGTGAGGCAGTGAGGGTCAGTTTAATCAGTAGCTGTTACTATTGGTTCCACAAAGGTTCTTTTCAGGACTGGTATCAGTGGTATGGTAATAGGCTTGTACACGTATAATATTCTTTCTTCCAAATATAGAAAGAATATTATACTTGACTGCTGCCCTTCTGCTGCAGTCTGCTAATCATTCACAACCCACTTGTTCCACAAAGCTCCTTATAAGGACTGGTAACTTGGTCTGTCTAGGGTGCTACAGTACATAGGGTTGAGTGAGGTACAGTCTGCCATTCTATAAGGACTGGTATCGGTCCACAAAACATAGGGTTGAGGTGCACTTCTGCTGACCTCTGCCCTATACTGCAGCAGTCCTTCATCGGTATAGGGACTGACGTACAGTCTGCTAATCACTCACACACAACCTACTTGGTCCACAAAAGTCCTTATCAGGACTGGTAACTTGATCTGTCTAGGGTGCTACAGTACATAGGGTTGAGTGAGGTACAGTCTGCTATTTTATAAGGACTGGTATCGGTCCACAATACATAGGGTTGAGGTGCACTACTGCTGACCGCTGCCCTATACTGCAGCAGTCCTTCATCGGTATAGGGACTGAGAGTTTTGTCACAGGGTCATTTAAAAAATGACAGGCAGAGGAAGAGGCAGGCCCTTCCGCAGGGGTGGTAGGAGTAGGGCAGGAGCAACAGGCTTGAGCCAAAGTGGGAAGTTGCAGAAGGTGTGTTCAATTACTTTAAAGGACGCACCAGACTTGGTTGAGTGGCTCGCTCAGCCTTACTCTTCTGCACCCTCCTCATCCTCTCGATCTGCACCCTCTTCTTCACTCTCTGCTATGTGCACCCCCAAAGACACTACCACCAACAACACCACCACCACCACCACCACATACCTTCCGCTTGAGTCACAGGAATTATTTTCCGATCCATATCAAGACATTTCTGATGTGCAGCCACTCTTGGTATTGGATCAGGAAGAGGAGGCAGCAACAACCGCTATTCAGCAGTCTGACGACAGTACCCAGATCAGCCCAAGGAGGAGGTTGGTCCCCGGTGTTGCTGCCTACTCTGAGATCTCTACTTATAGCGGTGGGGAAGGTGACGTTGATGATGACGTGTCTAGTGATGTCACGTGGGTGCCCACAAGAGAGGAAGAGGAGGGGAGTTCAGAGGGAGATATGGACCAGCAGATAGGGAGGAGAAGCAGGAATAACTTACATTGCACAGAAGGGACAAAGCAGACTGCAAATGTATCAGGAGCGAGTCATCGACCATGTACGGTCACATCTGGCGCTCCCAGACCACCGGCACATGGCTCCGCAGTGTGGGCTTTTTTTAACGTGTCCGCTGCTGACAATAGCATTGCCATCTGCAATCTTTGCAGTCAAAGCATTAGTCGCAGTAAGCCCAACACTCACCTAGGGACGACCATCTTAAGAAGGCACATAAGCAGCCATCACCGAGCCGAGTGGGAGCAACGGAACACACAAAGCCACACTCCAGGCTCTCACCGTCCAGCCTCGTCTTCTACTTCTCCTTCTCCTCTCTCCTCACAATTGTCCTCCACTCCACCTTCCATCACGCCAAGCTCACATTTTTCTGCAAAAAGGCAGGCTTCCGTGGGGCTTATGTTCCAGCGTAAAAAAATGACGCCGGATAACCCTCTTGCCCAACGGTTGATGGCTGGCTTGTCAGAACTCATAGCCCGCCAACTACTGCCATATAAACTGGTGGACTCGGAGGCCTTTCGCAAATTTATGGCCATTGGAACACCACAATGAAAGGTCCCAGGAAGGAAGTATTTCTCAGAGAAGGGCATCCCAGAGCTATATGGCCATGTTCAGCGGCAAGTGAATGTATCTCTGGCACACAGTGTCATGTGCCAAGATACATCTGATCACAGACACGTGGTCTAGCAAACACGGGCAGGGAAGGTATATCACTTTTACTGCCCACTGGGTGAACCTTCTGACGGCCGTCAAGCATGTAACCCGTGGCACCCATGTAGATTTGGTTTTACCGCCACGGATTGCATGCAGGCCTGACTCTTCTTCTCCTCCTCCTCCTACTCTATCCTCCTCCCTCTCCTCCTCAGCTGACTCCTCCTTTTCCGCTGCTAGCGTCTCTTCCGCTGCACCGCCCAAGCTCCCCAGAACCTATTCGACATGCCAGGTGAGACATTGCCATGCCGTGCTGCGTCTGTTGTGCCTGGAAGCCAAGAGCCACACTGGCCCAGCACTCCTTTCAGCTTTGTGTTCACAGGCAGATCAGTGGCTAACACCGCTCAATTTGACAGTTGGTAAAGTGGTGTTTGACAACGGTGCCAATCTGCTTAGCGCATTGAAACAGGGCAAAATCACGCACATGCCATGCATGGCACACGTCTTAAACTTGGTCGTGCAGCGATTCGTTGTCAAATACCCTGGGGTCTAGGACATCTTGCGGCAGGCAAGGAAAATCTCGGCCCATTTCAGAAGATCTTACACGGCCATGGCTCGCCTTGCTGACATTCAGCGGCGACACAATCTGCCAGTCAGACGTCTTATTTGCGATTGCCCGACACGATGGAACTCAACCTTCTATATGCTTGATAGACTGCTCCAGCAGAAACGTGCAGTTAACGTCTACCTGTATGAACTCTGCGGCAGAACCGTATCTGGGGAGCTGGGGTTTTTTTCACCGCGCCAGTGGCTGCTCATGCGCGACGCATGCAGACTTCTGTGCCCATTTGAGGAGATCACCAAACTGGTCAGTCGCAGCCATGGCGCCATCAGTGACATGGTACCTTATGCCTTCTTTATGGAGCGTGCATTGCGTCGTGTCATTGATCAAGCTGTGGAGGAGCAGGAGCGGGAAGATGAGGAAGTCGCAATGCTGGATGAATTCCCAGGGGGGGCTACTCTATCTGAGACAAGTGAACAACAGGAGTCTGAAGAGGAGTCCGAGGAGGATGGTGCCGGGGCAGATGAGGAGGAGCAAGAAGAGCATGCTTTAAACCTTTCTGGGATCCCTGTTGTGCGTGGATGGGGAGAGGAGAAGGAAGAGGATGACATTATCCTGGATGATGAGCAGGAACCAGGCCACCACACCGCTTCCACTTTAGTGCAAATGGGGGCCTTCATGCTCCAGTGTTTTAATAGCGACCCCCGTATAAAAAGCATAAGGGTCAAGGACCAGTACTGGGTGGCAACGTACTTAGAGCCCCGGTACAAACACAAAATGGCGGAAATGTTACCGCCGTCACAGAGGGCTGTCAGAATGCAGCACTTCCAGGCCTTGCTTCGAGAAATGCTGCATTCTGCTTTTGTGTACGCTGGCAGAGGAGCAATTCCCACTCCCAGAGAAGGAGTTGCGGGCACCAATCCAACAGCGCCTGCAAGAAGAGGCCGGTTTGAAGATGTGTTGGTGACTTCGGATATGAGGTCATTCTTTCAGCCGACACATTGACAGGTGTCATCCGGATCCAGCATCAGTGAACGCCTAGACCGTCAGGTGTCCGACTACATCGGGTTAACGGCTGATGTGGACGCTCTGAGGAGTGATGAACCTCACATTTCTAAAAATAATTGAGGCATGGATCTCGGAGGAATTCAACACATGTGACCAGTAGACCATGTATATGTCTATAAACAATTTTTTTAATCGAGCACAGAGACCTTCTTTCTTCATTTGGCTCACTTCCTTGTCCAAAAAAAGCACACCGTACTATATGCCCGTACCCTCCTCTTTGAAGAGGTTGAGCGGTGTCATATTTCTACTGGGGCTGCTTATTATGAGGGGCTCCCACCATCCCTGTGCTGTGCTGACATCCTCCTGGGGCTGTACCTCTGCTGTGCATATTATGAGGGGCTCCCACCATCCCTGTGCTGTGCTGACTTCCTCCTGGGGCTGTACCTCTGCTGTGCATATTTTTAGGTGCTCCCACCATCCCTGTGCTATTCTCATTATGAGGGGCTCCCACCATCCCTGTGCTGTGCTGACTTACTCCTGGGGCTGCTTATTATGAGGGGCTCCCACCATCCCTGTGCTATGCTGACATCCTCCTGGGGCTGCTTATTATGAGGGGCTCCCACCATCCCTGTGCTATGCTCATTATGAGGGGCTCCCACCATCCCTGTGCTATGCTCATTATGAGGGGCTCCCACCATCCCTGTGCTATGCTGACTTCCTCCTGGGGCTGCTTACGGTGCAGGTGTCAGTGCTGTATATCACGGTGCTGATGTCAGTGCTCTCTATCACGGTGCTGCTGTCAGTGCTGTATATCACGGTGCTGGTGTGAGTGTTTTATGTCACGCTGCTGATGTCAGTGCTCTCTATCACAGTGCTGCTGTCAGTGCTGTATATCACGGTGCTGGTGTGAGTGCTTTATGTCACGCTGCTGATGTCAGTGCTCTCTATCACAGTGCTGCTGTCAGTGCTGTATATCACGGTGCTGGTGTGAGTGCTTTATGTCACGCGGCTGATGTCAGTGCTCTCAATCACAGTGCTGCTGTCAGATGACTCTATCACGGTGCAGGTGTCATTGCTGTATGTCACGCTGCTGGTGATCATCTCCTGCACCCTCTTCTTTGCCTACCCTGGTCCCTGACCTTCCCTCTCCTCCATTGCCTTCATACGCTCCACAGTCCTGAATTGTTACAACAATTTCCCATATAAAAAAAGAATGCTTGTAGTTCTCGATCCCAGATTCACCTCATACATGTGTTATGTCATTGGCCATGTGGTGGGACTATGTTTGCACAGCTATTAATTATTTTGTGGCTGCAAATTTGACCTGTAGGTTTGCAAAGTTCGCCTCCCATTGAAGTCAATGGGGCCCGCCGCGAACATTCCGGTTCGCGAACTATCGGCCGCGTTCGCGGTCCACGTACGCGAAATGTCCCATCGGAAGTTCGTCCATCACTATCTGTCACTGGGACAGGATGTAATGGGCAATTACTCCTAAAACAGACAAACACTTTTATAAGACCTTTTACCAGAAGAGTGAAGAAGGGTTGGAAGGCTAGAACCTCTTTTTAGCTTTTAATGCATACGTGTCTGCACTGAATTTTATTGTCATGTTGTTGTTCAATGAGCGGGTACCTTTGAATGCCTTCTGTCACTATTATTCACCTACATGTACTATTATAGGCCGTTATATCCTTTAAAGTGTATGTAATAGCAAAACAAAAGTATATCTCTGCAATATTTTTGTTTTCATTTTCATAAAGGGGCTTGTCAAAATATTGGGTGCCTTTATTTCCAGGTTATATTTTTTGTGTGACTAGGTAGGGGTATTATGTTCCCTTTACACAATCACATTGAGGGGTCAGTATCTAGGGACTCCCTTATTTTTAAAGGAAACTTACAGATTCCAATAAGCCTCCTGTCTGCAGAATTCCATGAACACCGGGCCAGGGTTGTAGGGAAGGGGCCCTTTGCAAGGTGCCCATCCCATATTGAGGGCTTGGTTCAGGAAGGGGGGGCGCACATGCTCATCTCCCCCTCCTTTCCTTGCCAGCCAGGCTGAAAGCTCAGATAAGGGTTTGGTATGATTTTTTTGGGGAGACTCCATGCTTTTTTCCTCTGATTTCTTAGTGGGACCCTCCTAAAATTCATAGCACACCTGAAGGGCCTGTTATGAATTATGGGTAATCCCCATGCTATTTTTTATTTTAAGATAAATAGAATCCCTGACCACTTTGTTTAAAAACAGAAGTAAGCACCTGGGAGTTGTCATTTTGTTGAAAATCAAAACACACTTTTTTTTGTATATGTCAGTATTGCTATAGTAAGTTGTATACATTGCAAAGATGCGCCACTTCAAATGTGGGATCAGGGCATCCCCAGGCATGTTATCTATTCAAGTTTTGCATTTTTAATGTTTCACAAAGCATTACTAAAATTGCTGCTCTCCACCAAACTTTTTTTTTTTTTTTTTTTTTGCTTTTGTATGTGTCCCTCAGGGCAGTGCCCAGCCCTAATGAATTTTTTGTCCTGCCTATTAGTCTGAAAAATAGGCAGAAATTATTTTTAATATTCAACATTTTTTTTTAGTATAGTTTTATAGTATAAACTACCGTATTTATCGGCGTATAACACGCACCAACGTATAACACAGACCCCAAGTTTAGGAGGGAATTTAAAAGAAAAAAACACGTAGGAGGGAAGTTTAAGGAAAAAAAACTTACATTTAAATGCCCATCAATGCAGCCTTGCCAGTCATTTGCAGCCTTCTATTGCAGCCTTGCCAGTCATTTGCAGCCTCGTTAGTGTGTTTGCCGTTTAAAAATGGCGCTGCCGAGATACAGAGCGGATGTCCTGTGTATCTCGGCGGCGCTCGGTAGTTCTCGGCGGCCTTCGGGTATTTTTGGCCGCAAACAGCCGTTCTCGGCTATTTTCGTCCGTTCTCGCCTATTTTCGGACGCTCTCGGCTATTTTCGGCCACACTCGACTGCCGAAAATAGCCGAGAACGGCCGAAGATAGCCGCGAGTGGCCGAAAATATCCGGAAGCCGCAGAGAGCGGCAGAAGGGGATAGAAACAGCGGGGGATCGGCGTATAACATGCAGCCCCGACTAGCCTTTGCTCTGGAGTGATGGCTTGCCACATGCAGGTGTCCTGCCTACTGATATAAGGGGTGAGCAAAGCCAACAGACGGTGAAAAAACGGGGTTCATCATACTGAGAAAGTTCCTGAAATCAACCGGATTATTCTCCTGGATCTCACAAAAGAAAGGCATGTGCGAGAATTGGTCATGCTGGAGCAACCAATTCTTGGTCCATGAACTCCTCCTCACCCTGTTTATGGACTGGGCTTGTGTCAAAGCTAGAAGCCCAACACCAAGCCCCTGCACAGCACGAACTCTACGGCGAGTACATACCCGCAACATGGCTTCAAAACAGTCGGCTGGTCAGAACGAACTAACAGAAAGCACAAAAAAACAGCAAGGCCTGAAAAAAATAGATGAAAATCAGAAACGAGCGGACAAGAACGCACTGAGAACCAAATACGGAGGCCAAGTAAAAACCTCAAACTTGTTGTTTTCCTCAAACCATTTTTGCAGTGTGGTGGTTCACAATCTTCTCCAGAAAGAGGCCATTGCCATCAGAGAACACTGTTTCCATAAAGTAGTGTACTTGGTCAGCAACACTGTTTAGGTAGGTGGTACCATTTCCAGTAAAATATCCATGAATAGAATGACTCACGGTTTCCCAGCAGAACATTGTCCTAAGCATCAGACTGCTTCCATTGACTCGGCTTCTTCCCATAATGCATTCTAATGCCTAATCTCTTCCCCAGGTAAGCGACACATATACTTAGCCATCTATATAATGTAAAAGAAAAACGTGATTCATCAGACCAGACCACCTTCTTTCAATCTTCTGTGGTCCAGTTCTGATGCGCATGTGCCCATTGTATGCACTTTTGGCTGGAGATAGGGGTCAGCTTGGACGCTCTTCAGTTATGCAGCTCCATACACAACAAATTGCAATGTTGAATTTGTCTGCTTTCAACACATCAACTTTAGGTTCAGCATGTTTACTTGGTGCCTAAAACCTTTCAGATTCCATTGTAATGAGATATTCATTGTTATTCACAAAACATGTCACTGGTATGGCTGATCAGTCTTTACTGATGTATTTAAAGGATAACTAACATAATAATACACCATAAAATGCAAACTGGGTGCTCCTTCCCGCATTAGATAATTGCCATTGATAATTGGTATTCCCTACCTATCCTTCTGCAGATATAAAAGTGATCTAAGATTGCCAGTCTAACAATCTTCTCCTCTAATGCCGCATACACACGATCAAACAATCCGGTGGAAAAGTCCGGCAAACTCAAGTCCACCGGACAATCCGCCTGTGTGTAGCCTCCGGCGTACTTTTTTTAGCCAAAAGACCGGCGGACTTAGAAAGTATTTTTGCACTCCAATCTGTCCGCCAGACTCGCCGCACTTTTGAAATGAATGGACTTTTCCCGCCCGGAAAAAAGTCCACTCATTTTGAGCGTATCTCCAGGTAGCCGAGGGCCAGCGAAGGAGGCGTCGCTGGCCTCGTCACCTGGTATGGACTTAAAGGGGAACCCCTACTCCGAAAAATCGGCGTGGGGGGTAGCCACCTAGGTCCACATCAGACCCTTGTCGGAGCACGCTACCCGGCCGGCCAGGAAAGGGGGTGGGGACGAGCGAGCGCCCCCCCTCCTGAGCCGTGCCAGGCCGCGTGCCCTCAACATGGGGGGTGCCTTGGGGAAGGAGGGCCACGCGGCCCCCCCACCCCAAAGCACCTTGTCCCCATGTTGATGAGGACAAGGGCCTCTTCCCAACAACCCTGGCCGTAGGTTATAGGGACATCACCGGATGATGTCCCCGCCTATTATGGTGTCACAGTCCCAGCATCCTCTGGACTGTGACATCATAATGGGCGGGGACATCATCCGGCGATGTCCCTATATAAGTTGCCGCGCACCACGTCCCCGTCATTGTGAGCAGAGACATCGACGAGGCAACATCTGAAGAGAAGAAAAAAGAGAAGAAGAGAAGAGAAGAACAGAAGACGGCGACAGCGGCGACAGAAGACAGGGCCACCGCCTGTAAAAGAGCTAGAAGAAGGCACGGTGGCCCGGCAAAAAGAACCGAAGAGGGGGACAAGACCCCCGAAGAGGGGGACAAGACCCCCGAATTCGGAAGAAGAGGGCGGCAGCGAAGAAGAAAGCTGGGCTCCTCCGATAGTAAAAGAGCTTGCAGAAGATAGCGGAGGAGTCCGGCGAGAAGACCCCAAAGATGAAAGACCCCTGGAGCTGTGCAATAAACTATTTTAACCCTTGTGTGTTGTGTTTTTTTTTACTTTTTTTTTACAGGTGAATGGGTAGGGGTACATTGTACCCCATACTCATTCACATAGGGTGGGGGGCAGGTATCCGGGGGCCCCCTTATTAAAGGGGGCTCCCGGATTCCGATAAGCCCCCCGCCCGCAGACCCCGACAACCAACGGCCAGGGTTGTCGGGAAGAGGCCCTTGTCCTCATCAACATGGGGACAAGGTGCTTTGGGGTGGGGGGGCCGCGTGGCCCCCCTTCCCCAAGGCACCCCCCCATGTTGAGGGCACGCGGCCTGGCACGGCTCAGGAGGGGGGCGCTCGTTAGTCCCCATCCCCTTTCCTGGCCGACCGGTGCTCGGACAAGGGTCTGAGGTGGACCTAGGGGGGGACCCCACGCAGATTTTTGGCGTAGAGGTTCCCCTTTAAGTCCATACCAGGTGACAGGGCCAGCGATGCCTCCTTCACTGGCCCCGGCTACCTGGAGACGCGCTCAAAATGAGCGGACTTTCCTCCACGTGTGTGGGCGAGTCCGCTCATTTCAAAAGTAAGGCGGATAGTTCGGCGGACTTAGTACGCCATATTAGTCCGCTGAAAAATTGCCGTGTGTGGGCAAGTAGCTAGTCCGGAAAGTCCGGCGGACAGTCCAGCGGGAAGTCCGTCAGACTAAGTCTGCCGGATAGTTGGCTACGTGTGTACGCGGCATAAGTGACACTTTTAGGTAAGTAGACAACATGGGAAATATGACCATGAACAAAATAAACGATATGCCGTGAAGACAGATGGAGGAGGAACTCAATGATAAACCCTGTCTCCAGGCACATAGAAAGGGGATACATGGTCACCCTAACAAAATGATATCTGCACCTAAATGAGATAAGTTTATGGTGGAAGGAATATGGCTCATATAGGATTTCTTCTGTTGTGGCAAAAAGGGTAAAGCTGGCCACAGGTGAGCAGATGCCTCACAGAGAACATTGGCTGGTAAGACATTTGCCATGTGTACATGTTGTCCATGAGGTTGATGTGGCGAAAGCAGAAAAAAATGAGCACCAGAGTTTGCAGTGTATGAAACTGTGAAGCCCATGGTGACCCATGTCCATAGCCAAAAGCTTGTAGAATGGTCACATGAACATGTCTGGTCTGATGAATCACAAGTTATTTTACATCATGTGGCCGAATGGGTGTGCGTCACTTACCTGGGAAAGAGATGGCACCAGGATGCGGTATAAGAAGGCAAGTTGGCAGAGGCAGTGTGATGCTTTGGGCAATGTACTCCTGGTAAACCTTGGGTCCTCCCATTCACGTGGATGTTACTTTTGTGTCCATGTCTAAATGGATCAGGGGCGTTTTATCAAAAGGGAGCCATACTCAATATTAGGTGGGCGGTCATAATGTTATGGCTGATTGGTGTATATCTGGGTCCTCTGCTGAACTGGACACATTTCCATCCATAGATGACTGTCAATACTTTTTTTCTCAGACAATTTGTGTAGGAACTCAACCACGAACCACACACACACACACACACACACACACACACACACACACCCCCCTCCAGACAGCATCATGGTCAAATTTCACCGGGAGGGTCTTAAAGCGGCATTAAATAACAGGTGTGAATTACATATGGCCTGCAGAGTTTGAGGGGGGGTGCATAGAGAAATTCAGGTGTGGGCTACGTACATAGTGCAGAGTTCAGGAGTGTGCTATGTACATAGTGCAGAGTTTTGCCTTCTTCCACAGCTGCTTACCTCTGTATTCCCAATTCACATCTCACCCCTCTTCAGCTCTGACCTCTGCATGCCAACTCCCACTTCCACTGCCTTCATCCCCCCTCTTTAAAAGCTCCACCATATTCCACCTATTTTTGTTTCTGTATTAAGCTGAAGCACCCATCAGGCTGCAGTACCTCCTTGACAACTGTAGGTGGCTCCACCTCTCCCAATTGCAGGAAGATCATCCACCCTGGGCACCTGCAACTCCCTTGTCCTGATCCTGCACGCATTGAGAGCCTTTCAGGAGATCAGATCTGTGGGAGCTGTTGGGAGACAAGCTGTCAATTGTAAGCACAGAATCCAGATTTCTGTGTTTACAAATGATAGTGGTGAGCAGGGAGCAGAGGGCCTGAGGTAGTGGATCTGAGTTCCACCAACTTCCAGCTGAATAAAAGCCCTGGAAATACAACAGGCAATTTTGTTTCACCTTGTCTAGCATAAATCAATCCAAAATGGAAAAATTAGTTCAGAACTAAAGTTGGGTTTAGACAAACATCTGAAAATGGCTAGATTGAATGATGGTTTTATATCTTTAAATAAATCTATAAATGCACACATAGGATTTGTATGATAAACATTTACTCCAGGGATTATCTTTTTTTTACCATACTTTGGTCCAGTTTGGTTACATTTAATTCTTCATCCAGTGGGTCTCTGGGATGCAGATGTTCACTTTAGCAGCCTGTGCTACATACAGTCAGAGCTGGTCTCTTCCAGGTGCAGCTTGAATGACCTGCCCTGGCCCCTTTGTATAGTGGACACATGGGGTTGCTAGCTCGGCACCTCCACCATTCAGAGAACCTTTCCAATAAATACAAGGTATTCTCTAATTGGGAGGGACAGATCTCCACCTCATCCAATCAGAGAAAGCCTAACAAAGGGCTTCAGCACTAATAGTGCAAAATTAGTTTGTTGCTAAAAAGGGGACAGATGCCAAAAATATGCATAACAGCAAAGAGAAAGGAGAAGGGTCGGAAAAGAGATACCATGGGGGAGGAAAAAGTACACACAACATTTTGCGATGCATAGTAGTCCATTATGCTTTGCCTTTGCAGGGAATGAAAGAGGAAGTAAACTCATCAGGGTTTACTTCTTCTTTAAAGCCAAACTCCAGCTGACACTTTAAAGGCAGCCACGGCAAACTTATTTTTTTTTTGTTTTAGGATAAATATTTTAAATAAATAAATAAAAGCTGACTATTGTGAGCACCTCATCAGTGCTAAAAACAGTTTTTCTCAATCCTCTAACTGCAGCTTTTGCTGGACAGCTTGGTTTGTTAAAGGAAGTTTAAAAAAAAGAGACTTACTGGCTGGGGAATATAAAGGAAAAAAAGCCTTTAACCACTTCAGCCGCGGAAGATTTGGCTGCTGAATGACTGGGCCATTTTTTTTGCGATTTGGCACTGCCTCTCTTTAACTGACAATTGCGCGGTCGTGCAACGCTGCACCCAAACACAATTGAAGACACCCTGGGAATTCAGAATGTAAATATCCAGAATAGTCATTTTGATTGCTTATTTCAAATAAATCCTTCCCATCACTTTTTAGTACCCCATGGACTCAATATATGCAGCAATGTATCTTGATCCCAGTCATTTAATTTCAGTAACTTCTTCAAACATTTTTTCAAATTTTCACCCTTCCTTTACCAAAATCCCTTTATCAATTCTTTTAATTTAATTTAACCCCAAACTTTTAGGGAAAATATAATATTGGCCTAAACACAATATGAGACAACCTGTTGTGCACATTCCAGACACACACTTAAAATACTTTACTATTCGAAATGATACCCTGTGTATTCATTAGACACAATACAACCACTCTCTCATTCCACATTCATTTGGCCATTCCATTCATCCTTCATTTGTCCATAACACCTTCAAACCTTAATATTTTTCTCTCTAGTGTCCCGAATTACACAACACAGTTACTTCTCTTTTTTCTTTACTAACCACAATTCCCCTGGCGTAGAGCCTGGAATTTACAACTTCCCCTTGTTTACTTTTGAATTCTGGACTCTTAATTATAATATTCTCAACCCTGTCAAAATCAATATTTTAAAATCCCCAATCATTGTTAATACAGCTTAAACACTATTAAAACAATTTGCAAAAATATAGCACATTTGCTGTCATCAGGAAAAAACACCTTTTAACTTTAAAAATGTAAGGATAGGCAACCACACCCAAAACAGTCTTAAAGTCAGACTCTAAAAATTTGTATCTGATCAGATTCCTTTAAAAAAACATTTGGTGCCAGCGCATACATATAATTTTATCAGTGACATGTCACATTCCCCTTTTAATGTTCCCAATTTACTATGGAGTGGACATGGGCTTAATATGTGCCCCACACATTTCATGAATAGACTGACACTAGTTGCAACATTTTAACAATAAAAATATACCTTTATAGATAACTTTTCTGAATCAAATCCTTCTTTAACATTCATTCTCCACCTCAGCAAGTCTCTCTGACTCGATGACTATGGAATGTAAATATAGCAGTATGCTCCCCACAAAAGCGGTGGTGAAGGCATGGTTGGTGGTTTGGTCCCCTTTTCCACCCGAAACAAAATAGCAGATCTCTGCGAGCGGATATGTACCTCCGTTCATTGTGTTAAACAGTAGTTTGGACAGGAGGGATCACTCAAATAGTAATCTAAATGTCTTTGTCCAAATCCGCGATTCAATCCTCTTAAAGCACCACACACAGATGAGTATCCTACTCTGTCCCTTTCACCTGCCCACTTTAGCAATGCTCTCTGTCTTGGCAGGATCATAGGACATATATCAACTACCCAACAATTTATCTGAATTCAGAAAAGAAAAACAATCTTATACTCTAAATTGTAATTCCAAGGCAAGACAAAAATTCACATACACATAAAATTAAACATTTATCTCTATTAACAACTTTCATCTACCTAGGTGTCTCTCTTATGGAACTGTGAACAGCAGCGACCCCAAGGATTGCCACTGATCACAGTCCACAAACAGTCCTTAAAACAGAGACAGTCGTGGGAGAAGTGTTTAAACATGTTCTCCCTCCAATGATCGCTGCACTCTGAGAATCCTCACTGATCAACACAGAAACGGTCAGTCCATGAAGCTGTGACTCTAGCGCCTCACTGGAGATCCATGTCAGAATTCACACCCCAAACCCACCAGCTTAGAGGTGGAGAATCGGGGAGCGATGAGGGAATCTGGGGGAATCCGAGGGGGGAAGGAGGAAGATTCATAATCTCCCTCTACCTCATTCAGACCCCCCAAAACAGTAACCATGTCCTCCTGTCAGTTTAATCACTGCCCAATAAACCAACATCTTGGTGTCTCTATGAATCTCTGGTACCGTAATCCTGCAAAAGTCTCACGAGACCCCAGCACCAGGGGCTGCTCATTGCACGAGGTGGGGTGCTTTCAACAAGGGTTCTAGCCTCCCCACCAACTCTCGCTCTCTTTTTACCTTTGGTTGAACCTTTTCCCGTGCCTGTTGCCAAACAGGGATCTGCACTGATCTGGACATTCTACCAACCCACCTGTACCAACTCATTATAACGTCAGCAAACAACAATAAACAAATAATCAACAAACAAATGAACAAACAGACAAACAAACAAACAGACAAACAGGGTAAGTCTACACAAAAAAATCCTTATTTTAACAACACCTTTTATCTGATAATCCAAATGAAACTAGCTGTGACACTTTAACAATCCTTATTTTAAACAAAACTCTCTCTGTGTTAATTTCCTTACCTGCTCAAAACCTTCTATCTCGGCTGTCCTTTAAAATCGTTTCCTCAAAGATACTTCATAATCAATAAATGCATGATCACAAATATCTCCACATTGCTACAGCAAACATGAGAAAAAATCCCTCAAGCTCGGTATGCAATGCCGGTAAAATGTCCCTTTTAAATCTCAAAACAACTCTGACTGCTAACTTCCCATTTTTAAAAGTACTTTCCTTCACTTTTTTTTCTTTCTCTATGTGTCAGTTTTAAAACAGCTTTGAAATTGGCTTGTCTAAAAAGAACAATGCATTGAAAAACCTCGCAAAATTCACTTTTCAAGCAGAATCAAGCACCTATCATTCCAGAGCTCCATAACCAACATACTAGCAAAGGGGAGAAGTCATATACTATTTATATTCTATACCTCTCTTCAAAGAAAACCTTAGCAAACTTATATGAACATGCATATAACAGTACTCACCCTTTCCACGATACCTGAACATAACAAGGGACATTTACTTCACTCTAATCTAATTTTCCCCTTTTGGGACATCACATAACAGTGAAAACAGAGGCTGCCTTACCCCATACAGCCCTGTATCCCACACAACACAGATATCTTATTACTTTAATGCAAATGCGATAGACAAGAAAAGCCAGATAGAACAAATGTTTTGTGGGTCTCAGTAGTAATTGGTAATTGCCCCATTACCCTTTTCTTATTCTCTTTCTCAAAAAGAGCGTAATATTATGTTTTAAACTTCTCAACAGTCCCACAGGACACAGGCTTCCCAAGAGCCACTTCTTAACAGCCTGTCCTTTCTCACAATTCTCTTCTTAATTAAAATTTATCTGACCAGGGTTGTGTCTGTCAAAGCTACAAAGTTTGACCACCACCCCGCCAAGCCCTAAATTCAAATTTCAGCAAGTGCCTCCATCTGTTGTGATTAAAATGGTATTTCTATATACCTGACAAAGACCAGCTAGGTATAATTACGGCAATGACCATACTTACGAAACCTGCTTAGCACTGCAGAATAAGGAGACAGCATTCTGCTGAACACAAGAAGAGATGAGTCAGAGTTGGTGTTCCGGGGTTGTCTGGTTTAATTCTGGGCGGGTCTACAATTTATATGCGCCATTATTAGCCAATCATTGCATAGAACATGGGTGTGGTTAATACAGAGGTGTACATTACATATCATTACATATCATTAGTTATGTCATCTGCTTTCATGAGTTCTGTGGCCCAGACATATTGAGACACAATCCCTTTATTTACTGTAGACAGTACAGAATAAAACTGCTTATGCAAGCTATATTTTCTTATATGTTACTGGAAAAGAGCACACGGCCACAAAGGGAAAAAATGGAACAAGTTCCCCCACAATCGGGGTTTTTAGGCAGCAGAAAACAATAATAAATGCATATCAGGGTAACATGAGAAATATTTTAAATATTTTAATATTTATTACCATGAAAAAATAGCAACATGGCTTAGAGGTAAAAACATAAGCTCCACCTGAACAGTTAAAAGAGACTCCTATATAAAGAGTACAATAGTAACAATGTATGTGCACAAGCAGACACAACTATAAATGACACTGTACAATATAACAACAGTAGAGGTATAGTACTAACGCGTTTCAACCCAATCAAGGGGTCTTCTTCAGAGAAATGGTCTGTTATAAAACAAAGATTCAATAAATAAATACATCAAATGTTAATTGTACTGGGAATACCTTGTATTTTTTAGTATAATTTACCCAATACTGCACGTCCAAGGAGATAAAATAAATAAAGTGCTTTTAGTGGAGTTCCCCCTCGGGGTGGGGCCTCGATTTCCCTTCACGTATCAAGAGTGTTATCAAATCCAAAGATATCACCAAATGCCAGGAGGGAAAGGTCAAAGGTACAGAGGCGTGGCTCACGGGAGGTCACACAGGTACCTCACCACCCATGGGTATAGGGAGTGGGTGCGGACGTTGGCAGCCGGACAATATGGTGAGTCACATCTGTGATAGAATCCCAATGTATAAATAAAATTAGGGACATACATTTTTAACGTATGAGCACAAGGTGTATATACGGCATGAAACTATTGTCATACCTATAATCTATGTATATAGAGGATAACCACAGCTAGATGTTTAGGTATATCTATAGGATAATTTGAGAAGGAAGAAAAGGGAGAAGGAAAACAACGCTCACAGACTCAGTTTCTGATAAAATCCCCCCCCCCCCCCCCCCAAAAAAAGGGGAAAAAGTGAAAAAAACAATTAAGGAATGATGAATAAATAAATAAATAAATCAGTCAAAGTCCTTTTCCCTTTTTTCCCCCGTCACAGAGCAGGCTTTGCTACCGAATTAAGCATGTGTAAAGTGTAGTTAAAGTAGTAATAAACCCTAAGGTTCTATTCACACCAGGATGTGCGACCATGAGCGCACACTTCATGCATTTCACGTGCAGTGTTTAGAGCAGTTCATTCATTTCAATGGGCTGCTTTATGTGCATTATGTGCAGGAAATACACAAATAGGTGCCTGCATCATATTAAAAAGCGTGCCTCACCAAACTGCACGGTACTCACGAATGTGTCTGCGAATGTGTTTGAAACATGTGTGGTCATGACATTAAGAATTAATGGCGCCTCTGTGTGTCAGCAAACGAGAAGTGTGTTTTTGTGAATTGTGGGAAAGCGCGTGATTTTGCATTCATTCCCGCAACACATTTATGTTAACAAAGCCTAAAAGTAAAATTGCCCTTTATATTAAGCTCCATTCAAACAGTGTCAAACATCTTTTTTGTTTCCCAAATCCTTATATTTTTAATTATCTTTGCCAAACAGTGGCGGCTGGTGTTCTTTTGTTTGGGGGGATGGCAAACAACCAACCCCCCCCACTGTTTACTGGCACTTACCCGATCGACGGGCACATCGGAGATTATCATGCACATCGAAGATCATCGGGCAGGGAGACACTCTGCGGCAGCCATTTTGCAGCATCTGCCGTGTCCTCCTCTCCTCTGAGATCATGGCGGCTTCCCCGTGCATCTCCTCTCCTCCTCCTAAGCATCCGATAGGATCGCCTAACCTTGCAGCCAATTGGGAATGGGTAACAGGCCGCACTTCCTGAATGGTGGAGAGGCGATTCAGTGTTAGAAAAGCAAATATTCATTTGCTTTTCTAACACATCTGGGTGGACCCCAAGTGCAATGCGCTGCGCTTCGAGTTCACCCTATTTTGAAGCCTATTAGAGAATATGGCTCTAACCATGTGCTTCAACATAACACCCCTGCCGCAATGCATGAATCTATCCATTAACCATATAGGGGGGTGGCGAGGATAGAGGAAGCCGCGGCAGTGCCCCCTCAACGCACAGACCGCCCTTGTTCCCAAATCTCTGGTTGGATGCATGCCCTGTGGCAGGAACGGCCCATCCATTAAGGGTGAACAGGCACTGCCCCCCCCTTCCATGCTTCCAGCCCCCATGCAGGACGTCGGATGCATGGATTTCAATAGTGGGGTGTTTTTTTTAAGCACCTGATTAAAGCCAGAGCCTCTAATAGGCTTCAAAATAGGGTGGGCTTGGGGCGCAGAGCACTGCGAACCAAGCCCACCCAGTTGTGTGGAAATAGCAAATGAATATTCACTATTGTAAGACTGATCCTCCTCCCAGCCAATCAGGAAGCGGGTCTTGAGACCTGTGACCCGATTCCCTGAAAGGACAGGCAATCCTATTGGATGCTTAGGAGGAGGGGAGGAGACACAAGGCAGAAATCGTGGTGATGGAGAAGAGGACACAGGATGGGGTAGGTGCCGGACCGACCGGCAGACAGCGAGCGGGCGGGGTGCCACCAGCCACCCGGGGGAGGGGGTTGTTTGTTTGAAGCACCCCCCCCCCAAAAAAAAAAAAACACCAGCCAC
This sequence comes from Lithobates pipiens, assembly GCF_037356315.1. Classification (NCBI taxonomy): domain Eukaryota; kingdom Metazoa; phylum Chordata; class Amphibia; order Anura; family Ranidae; genus Lithobates; species Lithobates pipiens. Next base: position 128,366,670 of record NW_027507784.1, read on the forward strand.
CACTGCCCTGTGGAGAGCAGTAGGGGCTGTTGGCACTGTGCTTTCCTGCATAGTAGAGGGCCACTGGAGCCATACTCGTCCAATGCATGCACAGTAATGCCTGATGGCCTTACTGCACTCTAGCACTATCCACTAGGCATATGTGGAATATTGTGCGTATATGTCTAACTGAGTGTGCTGCTCCCTACTGCACATACCTTGGTCTCACACAGTGCCAGAGCGCAGAAAGGACAGTGGTCCATTCTGCGCATGCGCCAGCCAGACACAGTTTAAGTTGCCTCAACTGTGCAGGAGTTCCAGGTGGCACTGGTGAGAAACTGGAGACAAAGAAAACACCCTACATACAGAAACATGATAGAGTAAACTTTTATAGGCTGGTAATGCTGTAAAGACTGCACAAAATTGGAGACAGGAAGCAATTGTGACATAAAGTATTCAGTTACATTTATTATTGTATTTTTTTCAAGGAGGGTTTAAAACACTTGAATATTTAGAAAGCACAGCTACATAAATTAAATAATTATCAGAACAGTCATTTCTCATCTAATGTGACAACAATAAATTATTGGTTGCTTAAAGATGTTGCAATAACCCATAAAAGTATGCTTGCTTGCATATTAAGCTCTAAAATATTTTCTTTTGACAGGTGGAAAGTGGATTTACAAGTAATAAGAAAATTGACAGAAAGGCTGTTTGCAATTGATTTTACACCAAAATGTTAAATACATAAATCTTATTACTGCTTCCTGGGTGTTTTTTGGGCACCCCCCCCCATGTTGAGGGCACATGGCATGCGGCCTGGTATGGCTCAGGAGGGGGCGCTCGCTCATCCCCACCCCCTTTCCTGGCCGGTCGGGTAGCGTGCTCGGATAAGGGTCTGGTGTGGATCTGGGGGGGACCCCCACGCCGGTTTTTCGGTGTAGGGGGTTCCCCTTGGAATCCATACCAGACCTAAGGGCCTGGTATGCTCTCGGAGGGGGAACCCACGCCAAATTTTTTTCATAAATTTAGCGTGGAGTTCCCCCTTCAGAGCTAATAATTCTGTCAAAGTCGCCTCCGTATAGATGGAGATCCGACTTGGAGGCGACCTCCATTGAAATCAATGGGTACAAGTAGCCTACAAGTCAGATTGAAGTAGTACAGGAACTTCTTTTGAAGTCGGAGCGACTTCAGTAGCGTGCATTAAGACGGCTCTCATTCACTTACATTGATTTTTAAATGTTGTCCGACCTGAGGCGACTAGGTGCGACCTGAAGTTGGATCTGAGTCGCCCCTGTGTGAACCGAGCCTAATACGTGAAAGCATTTGTAAAGGCTCTGTTTTGTTGGTATGGGAAACATTTTTATTAAGAATCCTACTTACCTAGGTAGATGCAACATCTGTCCCCTGCTGGCTCTACCACTGAGAACCGAGTGATCAAACACCGCCGATCGCTCGGTTCTCAGAGCTCCCTGAGCAGAGGACTGGTGATCGTCCGATTGTTTCCCCCCCTCACTGGGGCGCTGGGCTGTGGAGGGGGCAACTCAGGCTCTCAGCAGCTCGCTGAGAGGCTGTGCCAGATGCCAATCCAGGCATGTGGGTGGATCCCAACCATATGGTCGCAATCTTTCCCCAGCCTGGACCAGCTCTGTGACATCAGCCTACAGCAGGCTTTAGCACAGGAGTGCAGATCAAACTACACTCCTGTGATCCACAGGAGAAGTACAACCACATGAGCTTTGGCTGCACTTCTCTTGTAAATAATAAACATGTTATATTTACCTGTGGCCCAAACCCTTTGTGGTGGTGTTGTTATTTTATACCCCTTGGTGTGCTTACAGACCCTAGTTCTTTTGATACGCCAAACTCAACATGCCCCTCTTTGGAATAACTTCAGGGCAGGCTCATAATTCAAAAATTTTTCCTCACAAAACTCAACTGAAGTTTAGCAGACAGAGTTGTTTTCCTAACAAATCCTAAGCCCCTGTACACAGGGTCGGAGATTCTGCCAACCAAATCCGTCGGATTTTGTCCATCAGATTGTGTCCGACGGGTTGTGTCCGAAACTGTTGCATACACACGGTCGGGCCAAGTTGTCTGATTTAGCGGTTGCGAAGAACGCGGTGACATAAGCCGTGTACGGCGGAACTAGAAAAAGGAAGTTCAGCACCACGTCCGGCACCCTTTGAGCTCCTTCTGCTGATCTCGTGTTTTAGTAGAAGTTTGGTGAGAGACGATTTGCGCTTTTCAGATTAGTGATTCAGATCGCTACCGCTCTTCAGTTTGTGCTTGTCTTTGCGTATCTGATAATCAGTGCGTGCAGTCATTAAGTATTTGCTTCTCATTGTGGACTATATCTTGGTATAGTACGCTTTGAAAGGCATTTTTTATTGTCTGCTTGCTTCTGCTATTCAGGTCGTCCTTTCAGGCCTTGCTGTTTATCGGTGCTTTCTGGTGTCCGTTCTGACCAGCCGACCGTTTTCCAAACATGTTTCGTCTACGTACTCATCATACAGTTTGTGCTGTGCAGGGGCTTCGTGTTGGGGTTCTTACTTTGACTTTGACACAAGCCCGGTCCATGAACAGGGAGGGGAGGCGTTTGTGGACCAAGAATTTTTTGCGCCAGCGTCACCAGTTCTCCCACATGCCTTTGCTCTGTGAGATCCGCGAGAATTTTAATCCTGATCATTTCTTGATTTTTCTCAGGATGACGGACCCCGTTTTTCACCGTCTGCTGGCTTTGCTGACCCCTTATATCACCAGGCAGGATACCTACATGTGGCAAGCCATCACTCCGGGAGCAGAGGCTCATCGCCACGTTGCGCTACTTGGCGACAGGGAGAAGCCTTCAGGACCTCAAGTTCTCTACATGCATCTCCCCCCAGGCTCTGGGGATCATTATTACAGAGACCTGTTCTGCCATCATTCAGCTCCTGCAGAAGGACTATATTATGCTAAGTTTTATCCCTAAACATCACATTCTATGTATTTCATGATTGCAAATGTCTTGCATTTCTTTCCTCATTCCCTAATTACCATCACTGCAATATGCTCTAATTCATATGCTCTGCCCCTTTGTCCTCATGCATATTTGCCTCACTAACTTCCCCGCCATGCTCTTCTTGGCCCCTAAAACTATAGTCTAGTCACTTAACAAAGTCTTTTGTCAGCTGCATAGTATTGCTTTCCCCTAAACACCCCCTAAAATCTTGACAAATGTGATGTGTGTGCTTCAATTCATGCAAAGTGACCTTTTTTGGATTTTTGGAGTTGTGCCAAACTCATTAGTAACCCCCCTCTCCCTAACTGCTAGCTCAGCTGATAGCAATCTTCTATCTGATGACTTGACTCAACCCAATACACACTCTAAATACCTTTTCCATGATCCCATTTATGGACAAATTCACCAAAGCATGTAGTGTAAGGGCCTGCCTCAATACTTTCAAATGCTATTTAGATTTTTTTAACACATTCATTTTCTTGCTATGTAATAGCAGAATGTCAAAATGTGCTTCCATTTTGTTATTATGACACTTCTTACCTGTCCGGTGGGCTGCCAATAGTGTAACTAAGGAGGGGCTTCCCAAAGTATCACACATTATTTAGGCATTCAGCTCTCAATCAAGTGGAGAGGGTTACCTCTCCTAAACATCCCCCCCTCATTTTTTAGCAAGGGCCCATCAGATGGGGTGGGACGATGGGGGGGGGGGGGGGGGGGTTATGACTCTCATAAGGGGACCTTATACTTTAGGCTTTAAATACTCAGTTTAAAAAATGTTATACTAATTTTGACAAAAAATGTGGGTGTCTAATCTGCATGCAATGTTGATTTGTCAAATTACTAGTTTTTGTTCTTGTGTCACTACACAGTGTCCTTCAACGCCACAGGAATGGCAGACTGTGGCCTCCCACTTTGCCAGTTTTATTAAAGTTGTGCCTTTTTCAACCACAGTGCAAACCCAAGTTCAGAGCGAGATGAGGGGACAGTCTCTTCTTCAGATAATCTTATTATGTTGTGGGTCTGCTACACAAACACCTTCTTTTTGTTAACTAATGTATGTAGTGCATTACTGATCAAAATCATGCTCATTTTCAGCACCATGGCAGGAAAATGGCATGATTGTCCAAATTTACACCTCACTATTTTTTTACTAAAGGCACATCCACTATGCACTACATGTGCACTGCAAAAGTACACCTGAAACTGCACTTGGAGTGCAAAGTGGAGTTTCACAGGCACTTCACAGGCATACTATAGACATCCCCCAGGCACGATATTTAAAGAAATATTTCACTTTTTTTCACTTTAATCGTCATTAAAATCAGTGCTCCCGCAAAAACGACCATTTTTAAAAACATTTTAGGCACTGACCCATGTCCCCTGGGGCAGGAGCCAGGTCCCCAAACCCTTTTTAGGACAGTATCTTGCATAATAGCCATCAAAATTAGCACTTTTTATTTGAAACGTTCGAGTCCCATAGACTTCAATGGGGCTCTAAAGTTCGTACGAATTTTCGGTCCGTTCGAAAGTCCTGGTGCGAACCGAACTGGGGGGGGGGGGTGTTTGGCTCATCCCTAGTGGTGAGTTTGAACCCCAGAGGGGTGTGTGACCCACTGGTGGAATAATCTGGTGGAAGGGTGTACATTCGACAACTAGTGAAATTACCATCTGTGTCTGGACACTCCTTTTTCTCTTATGCCCCGTACACACGAGAGGGATTAAGTCTGACAGACCTCCAAAGGATACTAAAAAAGGGGGGAATTGGGAAGTTTGGGACTTTGAGTGAAGCCATGGCTGGGTAGAGTCATGTGCCTCCATCCCTATCATCTGAAAAAAGCTTCACCACGGCAGAAGGCGGCGGTGATGCAAAAAGGAGTGGGACTTTAAATGAAGCTCAAGATGACAAAGATGAGTAAAATGGTGGAAAATAAAGATTTAATAATACATAAAAAACTAATTTACATACAATTCATTCCATGTATACAAAAATGCGCCCATAACATGGTGTCATTCTGCAACCTGGTAACAATTGATAATAACATATTTACAACCATTAGTATTCAGAGTAAAATAAAAGGGACCACCATACTCATAATTAGGTACAATTGTTAGGGTAATAGTATCTGCACTGTCAATAGGCTCAAAAACCCAAATATGTTGGAAAGAATATAACACATCTCATGGTGGTTATGTAGTTCATACATCGGTAGCTCGACGCGTTTCGCGGCTTTAAACCGCTCTTCAGGAGCAGACATGTAAGGTATCTATAATAGGAAAATGTTTGTGGGTAAGTATTTTCAATCAGGGTAGGGGGGATAGATAGAACCCCCCCAAAAAATCTGTATAAGAAAAGATGGCTTACAGATATGTATGCACTGGAAGGCAGGGCGCCAAAGACCCCAGGCCGCCCCAAAGCATCGGTGTCGGGAGCCGAGAGGGCATGTATAGGGCGGCAGTCATCACAGGCAAACGTCCGGGTGAGCTCCAAGCATCCCTAGTGTGAATATGAGAAATGGTGAGGTGTGGTGAAGGCAATGAGTGAAAGCCAAAACCAAAAACGAAAAACAGAAAACAAACCATACAAAAGGACTGAAAACAATGTTTGAAGAATGAGTGTGTGGGATGTGAGAAGGAGGATAAGGATTGATGAAAAATAATGAATGTGAAAGTGAGAAAATGGAATCCAAACGGAAGTGAAGGTGGAAGACCATGGTAAGAGGTCATCACCAAGACATTCAATGGATAAAGAATTAAATGAAGATAGAGTGTAAGATATACCTGTATTTGGGAAGAAAAGAAGCAGAGCATAGTTAATGTGATGTCCATTGTAGTGTAGGGCTCGGAGGAACTCAGAACACATCCGGACTGACGCCCATAAACACACGCCGCCACAGCCACGCCCCCTACGCCACAACCACAGACATAGAGGGGGGGGGGGCCGCGGGGACGCCGACGCCCGGACGCACATGCGCCAGGCGGTCGGCACCACCCCAACCCCACCTATAGTCGGGAGAATGGACAGCGCTGAACCAGAGGGACCACGCAACAAAGGCGCCGTACAGCCGGCGCGCATATGTGACGTCGACACACAGTGGCGGCAGACCCGCCCCCCGAGCGTCAATTGCGGGCGGGGGGAAAAAACCCCAGTGTGTGTCACGACTCCCGCACCAATCAAATACGGGCAGCAAACGAGCTCAGACTACCCAGACAACCAGTGCATATAGTATTGAAAGTAACAATATATAATATTATGCCATAAGGTAATCACAGTAATGATCAGTAAAAAAAGTTATATACTTAGAACAATTATGCAGCTAGTCAGGGGAAAGCCAATATTGAGCCAGTAAGGCTGAGTGCAGGAATGACAGTTACAATTATAAAGCCATAGATGTCATCGAGAGCTTCCATCCCTAAATGAATACTAAAAAAGGGGGGAATTGGGAAGTTTGGGACTTTGAGTGAAGCCATGGCTGGGTAGAGTCATGTGCCTCCATCCCTATCATCTGAAAAAAGCTTCACCACGGCAGAAGGCGGCGGTGATGCAAAAAGGAGTGGGACTTTAAATGAAGCTCAAGATGACAAAGATGAGTAAAATGGTGGAAAATAAAGATTTAATAATACATAAAAAACTAATTTACATACAATTCATTCCATGTATACAAAAATGCGCCCATAACATGGTGTCATTCTGCAACCTGGTAACAATTGATAATAACATATTTACAACCATTAGTATTCAGAGTAAAATAAAAGGGACCACCATACTCATAATTAGGTACAATTGTTAGGGTAATAGTATCTGCACTGTCAATAGGCTCAAAAACCCAAATATGTTGGAAAGAATATAACACATCTCATGGTGGTTATGTAGTTCATACATCGGTAGCTCGACGCGTTTCGCGGCTTTAAACCGCTCTTCAGGAGCAGACATGTAAGGTATCTATAATAGGAAAATGTTTGTGGGTAAGTATTTTCAATCAGGGTAGGGGGGATAGATAGAACCCCCCCAAAAAATCTGTATAAGAAAAGATGGCTTACAGATATGTATGCACTGGAAGGCAGGGCGCCAAAGACCCCAGGCCGCCCCAAAGCATCGGTGTCGGGAGCCGAGAGGGCATGTATAGGGCGGCAGTCATCACAGGCAAACGTCCGGGTGAGCTCCAAGCATCCCTAGTGTGAATATGAGAAATGGTGAGGTGTGGTGAAGGCAATGAGTGAAAGCCAAAACCAAAAACGAAAAACAGAAAACAAACCATACAAAAGGACTGAAAACAATGTTTGAAGAATGAGTGTGTGGGATGTGAGAAGGAGGATAAGGATTGATGAAAAATAATGAATGTGAAAGTGAGAAAATGGAATCCAAACGGAAGTGAAGGTGGAAGACCATGGTAAGAGGTCATCACCAAGACATTCAATGGATAAAGAATTAAATGAAGATAGAGTGTAAGATATACCTGTATTTGGGAAGAAAAGAAGCAGAGCATAGTTAATGTGATGTCCATTGTAGTGTAGGGCTCGGAGGAACTCAGAACACATCCGGACTGACGCCCATAAACACACGCCGCCACAGCCACGCCCCCTACGCCACAACCACAGACATAGAGGGGGGGGGGGCCGCGGGGACGCCGACGCCCGGACGCACATGCGCCAGGCGGTCGGCACCACCCCAACCCCACCTATAGTCGGGAGAATGGACAGCGCTGAACCAGAGGGACCACGCAACAAAGGCGCCGTACAGCCGGCGCGCATATGTGACGTCGACACACAGTGGCGGCAGACCCGCCCCCCGAGCGTCAATTGCGGGCGGGGGGAAAAAACCCCAGTGTGTGTCACGACTCCCGCACCAATCAAATACGGGCAGCAAACGAGCTCAGACTACCCAGACAACCAGTGCATATAGTATTGAAAGTAACAATATATAATATTATGCCATAAGGTAATCACAGTAATGATCAGTAAAAAAAGTTATATACTTAGAACAATTATGCAGCTAGTCAGGGGAAAGCCAATATTGAGCCAGTAAGGCTGAGTGCAGGAATGACAGTTACAATTATAAAGCCATAGATGTCATCGAGAGCTTCCATCCCTAAATGAATACTAAAAAAGGGGGGAATTGGGAAGTTTGGGACTTTGAGTGAAGCCATGGCTGGGTAGAGTCATGTGCCTCCATCCCTATCATCTGAAAAAAGCTTCACCACGGCAGAAGGCGGCGGTGATGCAAAAAGGAGTGGGACTTTAAATGAAGCTCAAGATGACAAAGATGAGTAAAATGGTGGAAAATAAAGATTTAATAATACATAAAAAACTAATTTACATACAATTCATTCCATGTATACAAAAATGCGCCCATAACATGGTGTCATTCTGCAACCTGGTAACAATTGATAATAACATATTTACAACCATTAGTATTCAGAGTAAAATAAAAGGGACCACCATACTCATAATTAGGTACAATTGTTAGGGTAATAGTATCTGCACTGTCAATAGGCTCAAAAACCCAAATATGTTGGAAAGAATATAACACATCTCATGGTGGTTATGTAGTTCATACATCGGTAGCTCGACGCGTTTCGCGGCTTTAAACCGCTCTTCAGGAGCAGACATGTAAGGTATCTATAATAGGAAAATGTTTGTGGGTAAGTATTTTCAATCAGGGTAGGGGGGATAGATAGAACCCCCCCAAAAAATCTGTATAAGAAAAGATGGCTTACAGATATGTATGCACTGGAAGGCAGGGCGCCAAAGACCCCAGGCCGCCCCAAAGCATCGGTGTCGGGAGCCGAGAGGGCATGTATAGGGCGGCAGTCATCACAGGCAAACGTCCGGGTGAGCTCCAAGCATCCCTAGTGTGAATATGAGAAATGGTGAGGTGTGGTGAAGGCAATGAGTGAAAGCCAAAACCAAAAACGAAAAACAGAAAACAAACCATACAAAAGGACTGAAAACAATGTTTGAAGAATGAGTGTGTGGGATGTGAGAAGGAGGATAAGGATTGATGAAAAATAATGAATGTGAAAGTGAGAAAATGGAATCCAAACGGAAGTGAAGGTGGAAGACCATGGTAAGAGGTCATCACCAAGACATTCAATGGATAAAGAATTAAATGAAGATAGAGTGTAAGATATACCTGTATTTGGGAAGAAAAGAAGCAGAGCATAGTTAATGTGATGTCCATTGTAGTGTAGGGCTCGGAGGAACTCAGAACACATCCGGACTGACGCCCATAAACACACGCCGCCACAGCCACGCCCCCTACGCCACAACCACAGACATAGAGGGGGGGGGGGCCGCGGGGACGCCGACGCCCGGACGCACATGCGCCAGGCGGTCGGCACCACCCCAACCCCACCTATAGTCGGGAGAATGGACAGCGCTGAACCAGAGGGACCACGCAACAAAGGCGCCGTACAGCCGGCGCGCATATGTGACGTCGACACACAGTGGCGGCAGACCCGCCCCCCGAGCGTCAATTGCGGGCGGGGGGAAAAAACCCCAGTGTGTGTCACGACTCCCGCACCAATCAAATACGGGCAGCAAACGAGCTCAGACTACCCAGACAACCAGTGCATATAGTATTGAAAGTAACAATATATAATATTATGCCATAAGGTAATCACAGTAATGATCAGTAAAAAAAGTTATATACTTAGAACAATTATGCAGCTAGTCAGGGGAAAGCCAATATTGAGCCAGTAAGGCTGAGTGCAGGAATGACAGTTACAATTATAAAGCCATAGATGTCATCGAGAGCTTCCATCCCTAAATGAATACTAAAAAAGGGGGGAATTGGGAAGTTTGGGACTTTGAGTGAAGCCATGGCTGGGTAGAGTCATGTGCCTCCATCCCTATCATCTGAAAAAAGCTTCACCACGGCAGAAGGCGGCGGTGATGCAAAAAGGAGTGGGACTTTAAATGAAGCTCAAGATGACAAAGATGAGTAAAATGGTGGAAAATAAAGATTTAATAATACATAAAAAACTAATTTACATACAATTCATTCCATGTATACAAAAATGCGCCCATAACATGGTGTCATTCTGCAACCTGGTAACAATTGATAATAACATATTTACAACCATTAGTATTCAGAGTACCTCCAAAGGAGTTCCGCCGGAGTTCCGACGGAGTTCTGGCGGACTTTTCGACCGAACGGACTTGACCACACACCATCACACCAAACTCCGACGGAGTCGAACGTGATGACGTACGACTGGATTCGACGTAGGAAGTTCATAGACAGTAGCCAATAGCTGCCCTAGCGTCGGTTTTAGTCCGTCGGAGTAGCACACACACGAGCGAATTTTTCGAAGGGGACCGGGTCCGGCGGAGTTCCGTCGGGAAAATTTGAAGCATGCTTCATTTCTAAAGTCCGTCAGACTTTAGCTTCGCTAAAGTCCGTTGCAGCCCACACACGATCGGATAGTCTGACGGACTCAGTCCGTCGGAGTTTGGATGTCGAAAAGTCCGCTCGTGTGTACGGGGCATTAAAAACACCATCTGATGTCGTTATTAAGGGACGATTATTTTGGTTGTTTTATAATTTAAAAATATTTTTTAGTCCGGTCATTTTAATTTGACAGGAGCGTTACTAATGATAAAACTTATTGGATGATTTTTATATCAGTACTTTGCATTTGTCATAGAGAGAATATTGAGAGTTATTATACAGTACCTACACACAATAGGTTTGAACCTTTGAGAAGACATGATGAAGGTATCATCAAACGAGAAGATTTAAACAAAATTCTGATAGAACCAAGAAGGAGGATACAGGAGAACTCCCAGACAAATCCCAAGATCCCAGATCAGGAAGGGGAACAAAGCAGGAGGAAGAGAAGAATTGAGAACCCCCAAGGGGACGGGATTGGGAAGTACGGACCAGAAGGACCCCCGAAGGACCCCAGATTCACGATCTGGAAAAAAACGAAAATTAACACAACAGGAGGTAAAGGTTTTGGATAAAGGTCTAAGGCCGCGTACACATGCGGGGACTGTTCGCCCAACTTTGTCCTCTGAACAGTGTTTCGGCGGACAGTCCGCGCGTGTGTGGGCTTTCAGTGGACAGTTTCAGCGAACAGTCCGCTGAACAAGGTTTTTCGGAAATTCCGAAAAACTGTCCGCTGAAACTTTGTTTGAGCGGACAGTCCGCCCGTGTGTAGGCTTGTTCGTCAAACTAAGTTCCGCGCATACTCAGAAAGAATTTACAGGGCGGAAGCGCTCGGTCTTGTAAAACTAGTGTTCGCATTGAAGCTAGCATATTCGTCATGCTGCTAATTTTGTGTTTTTTTAATATAGCCCGTTCTTTTCTTCTTCGTAATGCAAGAAAAGTGAAGTAGCATTGCTGCTTATATTCACACAGAGTTATACTACATGTTTTTATTCATCCTCATCCTATGATTAATCTTCCAATTATAGAAACAATATATTCCAAATTAAAAAAACAAAACATAAAAAAACCCTCCCAAAAAAAAAAAAAAGACAAAAAAAATTATATATATATTTTTATTTCTGAAAAAAAAAAATATAATTTATCTATTACTATATATTTTTGGAGCTACTATTGTCATATTTTTTTTTTTTTTTTTTGTGGGGGGTTTGAAACAAGATGGACTTGCATTTTTTTTTGGGCCAAGCAGGACTATGCAAGTAGAGATAGATAGATAGATAGATAGATAGATAGATAGATAGATAGATAGATAGATAGATAGATAGATACCCAAACCAGCATTTTAGCTTACACATGATTGCATGTTCAAAATCAGCAGAGCTTCCCCTCATTTCAAATGTTAAGCCTCAAATTTACAGCGACTGCACTTCCAAGTGCACTTGCAGTGCTTTAAAAATTGCACTTGAAGTTAGCATATTTATATTAACATGAACGTGTGTTTTGTAAATAACCCCCAGAGTCTTTTGACGTGTATCTGCCTACTCACAAATAAACTTTGTTTTTTAAGCCAAAATAAAAAAAAAAAAAAACATACAATATTTTTTTGAAATAATAAATTTTTATTTTTCCTCAGAACAAAAATAAATCAAGAGGGAGGCAACACTGGAGACAATTTTGACGTTTGTGAAGCCTTTTGTCCCCCAGGCACACATCAAGTGAGTGGCCACCAAAATTCCGAACCTGTGTAGCATGTAAATAGGGAGCACAACCAGGTCCTAGAATCCCAAAGACCAGGAACAGCAGCAGATGAGATCTATGTCCCCAGACTGTGGTACTACAACAGCCTGCGTCTTCTTTCAGAGCAGACTGAAGCCAGGCAGTCACTTGCGACTCTTCCGTCCAGCCTTCCCTCCACGCGTCGCTGGATGCTGTGTCTCTGGTGGTGGACATGTGGTAGGAGGAGGAGGAGGAGGAGGAGGAGGAGCAGTAGGGTCTGCGTTATAAAGCTTGGTGGTGGGTGTGAGCTCACCCTTCAGACCCCGTTGGATGGCATCAAAAAAGATTGCTTCACACAAGTTTTGCTGTGGTTTGTCCATTTCAAGTAGCTTACTAGCCAGATAAGTGGCATAGGCCTCCTCCGGATTGGGGGGTTTGGACAGAACTTGTGTGGCTTGGTGTATAAGCGCCAAGGACTCCTCCTCTATACGGGTCATCCTCCTGGGCCTTTTGCTGGCTAGGCGGAGGGGAGGGACCTGGCTTTCAGTCCTCCTGGGTGAGCTCATCCTGTGTAAAAAACAAAGAAATCAATAAATAAAATATGTCTATATTTTGAAATCATCAATCACTAACAATTTTACAGTTCTCACTTGCAAATACATTTGTCTTGAAATACAAAAGGCTATCATTTTGACACCACCATTTTTCCATCAGTTCACCAAGATTTGAGCCACATTTGTGTAAACTACTGTATCCTTCTATCTAATTTAATTTGTGATGAAATCCTAGATTTGGAAGCAATTCAAACATTGAACTTTACAGCATTAATATTTGAGCAATCCAAACTTTAGAAACGAAAATATACCTGGCTCCAGATGGGTGCATCAACTTCTTCCAGCAAGGAAGGGTCTGGATCTTCCAGGGATGGCTCACCTGAGGCGGAGGGAAGGGTGGAGGGACGGGTAGACGGAAGAGTCGAAAGTGACTGCCTGGCTTCTGACGTGTCATCCAGAAAACGCAGCCTGTCATAATACCACAGCTTAGGTACATAGACCTGACCTGCTGCTGATCCTGATGTTTGGGACTCTAGGATCTTTCTGTGCTCCCGCCTATACACGCTACGCAGGTTCTTAATTTTGGCGTTCACAAAGTCAGTGTCTGCCTGGGGGAGTCGGGTTTTCACAAACGCCAAAACTGTCTCCAGTGTCTTCTTCCGGGCAGCACGGCTTGAATATTGGGGGTGTTTTGAATCCCAAAGACTACTGTGCGACTCAATTAAGTCCAGAAATGTTGAGAGGAAGGCCTCCTCCTTAAAGGGGTCTGGGGTATACCTTTGCATTTTCTGGACAAAAAAAAAAAGTCAGACCAAATGCACACTATATTGTGACAATGTAGGCGAGACACACACTACCACACACGCTACCCCCCCACACACACACTATCCCCCCACCCCCCCCCTATACACCCACCTCCACCCCCACACTACCACACAAAACACCAATCCCACTCAACCACCAACCCACATAAAAATCAATTAAACATCAATAAGACTAAATTTCAATATACACATTCCTAATGCAGACTTTAAATTAAACAAAAATAAAACGACAACTATCTTACCGTCGCGTGTAGCACTCGCTGATTCCGTTCGGATAAGCGTACGGCCTCGCGGTAACGCTTTATATACAGTACATGCGCTCAGGCTCCGCCTGCGTCGCCCACCCCTGACGTTCCTTGTGACCGTATTTCCCCGCCCCTTTTACCCTCGTTCCGCTGTGGGTGAATGATAGGAGAAGATGGCGGACGCTAATTCAATTAGCAGCGTGAGCAGCGCAGAGGAAAGCCATGGACTCCATGCTTCTGGAGCAAGGAGGAGATACAAGGCCACCAATATGGCCTTTGAAGAGATGGTGGAGATGGTGGCTATATTAAGAAGGGAGGACTACGATGGGGAAAATGGCCCGTACCCCAAGCCCAATGTCAGGAAAAGCGGCATCTTGGATGAGGTTGTCACAACTTTATTCCACAAATTTGGGGTACGAAGAAGCAAGGACCAGCTGCGTAAACGATGGTCGGACATCAAGTCCAGGGAGCCGGAGCAATATCATCGGATCATGAAGGCCCTGAAAAAAAGTGAGTAAACTGCGCTTTTTCCGTGACTGTCGGACATAATCGTTCGTGTACATACCGTATCTGAATCCGGCGGATTTGATCCTAATCATTCGTGTAGGTACCTTATGTGAATCCGGCGGGTTTTATCCTAATCGTTCGTGATCATACCGTAGGTGAATCTGGCGGATTTGATCTCAATCGTTCGTGTAGGTACCGTTTGTGAAACTGGCGGATTTGATCCTAATCGTTCGTGTACATACCGTATGTGAATCTGGCGGATTTGATCCTAATCTTTCGTGTAGGTACCGTATGTGAATCCGGCGGATTTGATCGTTCGTGTAGTTAATAGTTCATGTAATGAGCTCATATGGTTGTTCGTATATGTGGGCGTAAATAGCATGAATTTGTATATGGTGTAAATTTATCTGGTGTTGGATTAGATTTTAATTAGTTATTATTTTTTTGGTATTGTTCATGATAAACTGAATTGTCACGCTCAGTTTATAGGAAATGAATTTTTACTAAAGTTTCCTAAATTTATTCAGTGCAATGTAGACTCAATCAAAAAAAAAAAAAAAAGATAGATGATAGATAGATAGATAGATAGATAGATAGATAGATAGATAGATAGATAGATAGATAGATAGATAGATAGATAGATAGAATGCTGGTTCAACATCTGGACTGGGAAACATTTAAGTGTAGTTTGGGACATCATAGAACATTTTTTGACATAATCACACACAGGTACTCCAGGGGATGATTCGAGTGTGTCCGTCTGTGAAACTTGGACAAAAGATATAAAGTATCACAGTTTGGTTAAAGGCTAGGTTCACATTGCTGCAATGTACGAGATCAAATGTGATTTGCAACGCACTGCAGTGCAAATCACATGTGATCTCTGTGTGATGCGATTTCAGCCATACATATAGTATGGCTGAATTTGCATCGCATCCGGCCCAAACTTGTACATGGCCCTTTTTTTAGTCCACAGCCGAATCAGATCACATGGGTATTCACACCATGTGGTCCGATTCCTGTCCGAGTTTAAAGATTGCACTGTGAAATGAGAACTAATTCGGAGGTGTCAATAAAACTTTACACTGATACTCCCAGCAGGTCACATAGGGCAGTCGAACTGCACATGCGATGCGTGAAACCACAGTAGATTTGCTGCGTTCGCACATCGCACCAGTCTGAACACAGCCTAACTAAAAAAAAAGTCATTTTAAGGATGTATTAAACTAGGATCTTGTAATAACCAGCTAATAATTGTACACCACTTCAAACCAATGTTTCATATTCACATTTCGGAACTCAAATATCACTATGCTTAAAAGTATCTTTTATTTTTTTTATTTTTTATTTTTATTTTTTTTCATTCTCATAGGGGAACAAAGACTCAGACAAGAGGCGGAGCAGCCCATGACCCCCCGACCTCGCCAGCCTGATTGGGCACTTAGCCCCAGCCCTGCGTCGGTATTGGAGCTGCCCAGTCCTGTGTCTGCGAGGGAGCAGCCAAGCTCGGTATCCTCCGCTGGACCAAGCTCCGTAGCTCCACTGGATGAGCCGAGCCCAGGGCTAGATGTGGAGGAGGAAGAGCAGGTGGAGTTACACACCCCACAAAGTGAGTGTCTGACAACCCAGCTTAAGGTAAACAATTAATGGCTGTATATTTTAACCAATTTTTTATCTACACATGTTTTTAGGTGATCTGGTTGTGGTAGAACAAGTCGCGGACCCATTTACCAGTGATAGTGCCCAGAGGATGATTGGTGACATCATGGCCTGGAATGGGCAGATTGACCATATGGAGAACCAGATTCTCAACATACAAAGAGAACTGATTACTATGAGGCAGGGAATGAAGAACATGATCGATGTTTTAGGGAGAATCTAAGCCCCTTTTCCCTAAAACCCAATCGATCATGTTCTTCATTCCCTTGGAACAACGTTTTTAATGTTTTAAAAACATAGTTTTTAGAGGCCAAATTTTGAAGATGCACACGGTGTGTCAACATGTGCTATGTGCCATCAGAGGATCGCAATGGACGCATTTGGTGTTTGCAAACCCTTCCTCATTCTAGTATGTGAGAGGAAGGGATTGCACACACCAAACACGTCCATTGATCACTCATGATGGTGCATAGCACATGTTGACATTACCATTTTTTGGTGTGCATCTTCAAAATTTGGCTTTACCCCTTGTTTTATGTAAATAGTTAAAAATCTGATTTTATTTTTTTATTTTGTGATAATTGTATTTTAGATATTTCTATATATATTCTATGTTTACAAAAAAAATAAAAAAAAATAAAAATAAAAAAAATTCCCAAAAAAATAAAAAAAAAAACAATAAAAAAAAAAAAAAAACACCAAAAAAATATCTAAAACAGAGGCACTAGTTGGCATGTGCACTATTAAAAAATCAAAAAAAAGATGTGTGTGTGTGTGTGTCTACTTCTTTCAATACTCAATACCAGTTTGGGAAGTCATTTTGTGTTTTCTGTCACAAAGGGCCTTATTTCCTATTGTCAAAAACCACTTTGCAATACAAATGCACTAGGACAGGAATATGCAATTAGTGGAAATCCAGCTGTTGCAGAACTACAAGTCCCATGAAGCATAGCAAGACTGACAGCCACAAGCATGAGACCCAGAGGCATGATTGACTTGTAGTTTTGCACCAGCTGGAGGTTGGCCAATTGCATATCCCTGAATTAGGACAATGTAGGAGACAAGCAACGTGAAAAGCAAACAAGAACCAAACTTAAAAATTTGAACAGACAAGACATATTTCAAGAAAAATAAATTTTTATTGCTCAGCTGGCATTGGAATAGCCCCCTTACCATTAAAATAGCTGACATAGCGGTCACACACCTCACGTGCTGTTTGGGGGGCTAAGCCAGGAAGGGCATGATCCAGCCCTGTCAGTTCTGGAAATATGAGTCCGGCCTCAGGCCCAATAGGCTACAGGTACTGGTTACCTGAAAATTTACGTAGAAAATTGTGCAGAATGCAGCAGCACAGAATCACATAGTTCAGTTTATATTCTGCAAGGTTGATCGCTGTCAGTAACAGACGGAACCGGCTGGCCATAATGCCAAAGGCACTCTCCACAACCCTTCTTGCTCTGGCCAGCCGGTAATTAAAAACCCTCCTCTCCGGGGTGAGGGTCCTTTGGGGGAAGGGTTTCATAAGATGTTCACTCAGACCGAGCGCTTCATCAGCCAGAAACACAAACGGTAGATCCTCCACATTCTCGGCATCTGGTGGCAAGTCCAGGCCACCAGTGATGAGACGGTGGCAGAACTCGGTCTGCCTAAAGACTCCTCCGTCAGACATCCGGCCGTTCTTCCCCACATCCACATAAAGAAAGTCACATTGTGCCGACACCACCGCCATTAGCACCACACTATGGAACCCCTTATAATTCCAATAGTAGGACCCCGAATGTGGTGGGGGCACAATCCTCACGTTTCCCGCCGATCGCCCCTCCGCAGTTGGGGAAGTCCCAACGGGCAGCGAATTGGGAAGCCACAGTCTGCCATTCCTGTGGCGTGGAAGGACACTGGGGAGTCAAACACAGGGGAAAAAATAAATAAAAAAATAGTCATTAAATAAAAACAATTCATAACAACTAAAACACCAAGCCCCAATATAGCACGAACTCGTTCCCGAGTACGTCCACTCTCCATGGCTTTGAAACGGTCGGCTGGACAGACAAGCTCAACTGAACGCACTGAAGAACAGCCAGACCTATGAAGAACGACCTGAAACACAGAAACGAGCGGACCAGAAGCGCCTAATAACAGGTACAACTGATCCACGCGTACCGAAAGGCAGATATAAACCTCACAGGTAGACTGCGCCGCAGTGAACGGACAAATTAAGCTGAAGTCTAAAAATCGCGAATCGTCTCTAACCAAACTTCTACTAACGCAAAGTCAGCAGAAGGAGCCCAAAGGGTGCTTTGCTGTGTCTTGTACTTCCTGTTTCTAGTCCCGTCGTACGTGACGTACGTCATCGCGCACGGTTTCAGCGGACTGTTTGTTCGTCGTGTGTGGCCATGTCCGTCCATGCTAATTTTGAGCGGACTGTTTGCCGAAACTGTTTGACGGACAAAGTTGGGCGAACAGTCCCCACGTGTGTACGCGGCCTAACAGTTGCCCCAAAAAAGAATTTGAATAAAATCAACACTTATTTTGAAAAATATATAAATTTACGCGTAGTTTAAATATCAAGAAATATATGATTAATAAACCTTTAGAAAGTGTAATGAAGAAGAATATTCAAACTAATGATATTGTATATAGCACTCTCAGAAACAAATTGCTCCTTAATCCCCCTAATGTAAATTATGGAAATGTGGAGGTGTTCTGGAAGATGGTATTAAGAATTAGGGATGAGCTTCGAGTTTGAGTCGGACTCATGTTAGACTCAAACATTGCCTTTTGGGGTGTTCGCGGCAAATTCGAAAAGCCGCAGATCACCCTGTACAAGTCCATGGGAGAAATCTAAAGTGCTAATTTCAAAGGCTAATATGCAAGTTATTGTCCTAAAATATGTTTGGGGACCTGGGTCCTGCCCCAGGGGACATGTATCAATGCAAAAAAAGTTTTAAAAACGGCTGTTTTTTTGGGTGCAGTGATTTTAATAATGCTTAAAGTCAAACAATAAAAGTGTCATTTTCCTTTACATTTTGTACCTGGGGGTTGTCTAGAGTATGCCTGTAAAGGGGCGCATGTTTCCCGTGCTTAGAACTGTCCCTGCACAAAGTGTCATTTCTGCAGGAAAAAAAGTCATTTAAAATCACTCGCGGCTATAATGAATTGTCGGCTCCCGTAATAGCCCTTGTACACACGTTCGGACATTCTGACAACCAAATCCGTCGGATTTAGTCTGACGGATTTTGTCTGAAACTGGTGTTGCATACACACGGTCGGACAAAGTTGTCGGAAAATCTGATCGTTCAGAACGTGTTGACGTTATTTTGTTACGACGGGACTACGTTCAGGCTAGTAGCCAATAGCTTTGGTCTAGGAATTTGACCTGAGCATGCGTGGCACTTTGTCCGATCGGAATTCTCTACAAACGTTCGGACAAACTCCGATTGGATCTGGATCATGTTGTCGGAAAATATTATAGCCCAGCTCTAAAACTTTGTCGGTCAGATATTCTGACGGAAACAGTCTGATGTAGCCCACACACGGTCTGATCGGACATTTTCCGTCGGAATGTCCGACCGTGTGTACAAGGGCATAGAGAGAACAGTTATTGAAAGTCATTGACAAAAAAAAAAAACGTCGGGTTCCCCCAAATTCAATTACCAGGCCTTTCAGATCTGGTATGGATAGCAAGGGGAACCCCGTGTCAAATAAAAAAAAAATGACGTAGGGTTCCCTCTAAATATCCATACCAGACCCTTCAGGTCTGATATGGATTTTAAGGGGAACTCCAGGCCAAATTTTTAAAAAATGGTGTGGAGTTCCCCCTAAAAATATACCAGACCCTTTATCCGAGCACGCAACCTAGCAGGTCGCAGGAAAAGAGGGGGGGGACAAGAGAGCGCCCCCCCTCCTGAACCGTACCAGGCCACATGCCCTCAACGTTGGGAGGATGCTTTGGGGGTCTGTGACCCCTCAAAGCACCTTGTCCCCATGTTGATGAGGACAAGGCCCTCATCCCCACAACCCTGGTTGGTGGTTGTGGAGGTCTGCGGGCGGGGGGCTTATCAGAATCTGGAAGCCCCCTTTAACAAGGGGACCCCCAGATTCCACCCCCACCCTGTTTGAAATGGTAAGGGGGTACAAAAGTAACCCCACCATTTCACAAAGAAAGGGTAAAAGAATGTTAAAAAAGACAAACACAAACACACTTTTGAAAAAGTCCCTTATTAAAAATAAAAAAAATAAAAAAAAGATTCCAGCGGTGGTAATCCACTCTTGCTATCCAGCGACGGATGATCATCTCTCCGGGGTCCAGCGAAGGCTGATCTTATCCAGCGACGGGTGATCTCTCCGTCCAGCGAAACGCAGTCCATCCATCCTCTGTCTCCACTGGCCGAGACACTGCGGGTATCCCGGCAGCCTGACATTTCTTATATGAGGAGGGCGGGGCCACCCGTCACCTGACCTCGCACCCCTCTGACGCAAGTGGGGAAGCCTGGCTTCCGCAATGACGTGTGGGTGACCCCGCCCCCCTCTGATGTAACGTAGGTTTCCGTTATATAAAATATATAATATAATATAGTATATAATAAAATAATAATAAAAGACCATGCAATTGTCAGATCAAGTAACGCAAGGGTAAACCTTCCGGGGTCTGAAGTGGTTAAAGTTCAAGTTCGTGTAAAGGCAGACATCCCAATACTTTTGGCAATATAGTGTACTTTATATAGGATGTTTATGAACTGGTCCAGGACAATGATGACTGATGATTGGCTTGCTGTCAGTATTTATTTGCTATATCAGATATCCCAATCTGCAAAAACTAATTTCAGGGTGGAGGGCGTGGCTTGAACAGTGCTACATATTGCGCGTCGTTTAAATAGGGTGTTGTTTAATAGATTCTGAGATGACTTACATAGTGCAGAACGTAGTAATGTTGGTTTGCACAAAAGTTATAGCGTCTACAAAATAGGGGATAGATTTATAGCATTTTTATTTATTTTTTTTAAGGGAGGCGATCTGCGATTTTTATTGTGATTGTGATATTATGGCGGACACATCGGACACTTTTGACACCATTTTGGGACCATTGTCATTTATACAGTGATCAGTGCTATAAAAATGCACTGACTTCTGTGTAAATGACAATGGCAGGGAAGGGGTTAAACACTAGGGGGCGATCAAGGGGTTAAGTGTGTCCTAGGGAGGTGTTCTAACTGTGGGGGGGGGAAGGGAGCTGGAGAAGAACAGAGGGGGGTTAAGGACATGGAGGGGAGCCGTAGAAGAACGGGGGGGAGAAGAACAGTGGGGTAGAAGGCAGGGCAGCCATCATAAATTGTGGGGCCCCTTACACAGCTTTAGGCCTGTCAATCGCCAGCCCCCCCAGCCTGACCACCAACATTTCCCAGGGTCCCACCCACTGGTAACTTCCACGGAATATGCCCACTAGCAATCCCACCAAGTCCTTTAATGCCTCAGCCCCCCTTCACACCTGTACACACCCAGCACCACTCATATGTGTATATATGACATGCACGTACACACACACACACACACACACAAGGCATGTACACACACACAGACTTGTACACACAGAGAAATGTACACACACAGGCATGTACACAGACACACACACACAGCTCCCCTGCACAACAGCCCTTACTTGTAAGGTGGTCCTAGTCTCAGCTCTTGTTTCCACATGCAGAGGGGTGCACATGCAGAAAATGGCCAGAGGTGGCAGCAAGGAGCCCGATGTCAGCTCAATGACAGAGCAGGGGCCTGCTGACTCACACACATACAGGAGCATCCACGGAGCTCCTCTGCACCCACCCCTGCCTTCTCACATCTCTGCCAGTCGGCCAGGCCCATTCAGACTCTAGGTCCCCTTAAAAGTGTATGAGCTGTACCCCGCTGATGGCAGCCCTGGTAGAAGGACAGGGAGGGGGGCTGGAGGAGGAGGATACAGGGAACAGTCGGGGATGATCGGTGCACCGATCTCCCTGTGTAGCTTTTTAGCCGACAGCCGCGGGAGGGAGAGAATAATCATCTGTCAGCTATACAGGGAGATCGGTGTTCACAGCTGTCCCTCTTGCTGCACCGATTATCCTCGACTGTGAACTAGAAGACCATCCAGGATCAGCCCGCAGACGGGATATCGCGCAGCACTTGCGGGTGTCTGGGAAATTCGGGAGGCTCCGCACCTCGCTGGAGACTTGGGATGTCTGCTATATACTGGGCTACATATTGTCCAATACGTTTTCATTGCTCCTGTCAGGTTGATATAAGCATTAACCATCTACTGTGGGTTTGTATAGACGGATGCCTATATAGGACCCATTAGCTTGAGGTGTGCACTATATTTGCCCACTGTGGTTTTAAGGTGCAGTGCCACCTAAACCACGGTCCCTGTAGGTTATCCAATCCCATGACTCCTACAGGATACAGGACCCATTAGCGTGCAGGTGCTTATAGCAGGGTTCATACGGGGGGTCTTATTAGGGTAGCCTTGCCTTAGCTTAAGGTTTGAGGTAATTGTGTATGGTAGGGTCAGGGCCATCTTTTATATTGATTGGTCCTTGGGCATCCACTTATCAACTATTTTCGGACTCGAGAGGCAGCTGCTTCGGGCCCCACAACAATGACTGGGCCCAGGGGAGCTGCCCCTTTTGCCCTGTGTTAAAGACAGCCCTGGGTAGGGTCATTTTTGTTGGGTGTAGATTGTGAGGGTGAGGGGTGAAAAAGAAAGAGGGGGGATGCTGTATATCTTTGTACGTGTTTAATAAATTGTGAGGAGGTAACTTTTGGGTGTTTATACACTTCTTTTTTTTTGTTTTTTTGATTTTGTATGCTTTGTCATTGTGTTACCATTGAACTCTATATGATGTGTGTTTTCATGAAAAAGCATAAAAGATGCAGCAAGCAGAACTATTTTTAATGCATTACACCTAAAACATACATAAAACATACAGGTGTGAACAGGGCCTTAATGTAGATCTCAGAATACCAAGGGAATGCAACTGCCAGGGAGAGAGAGATGACCATTTCTGACCACTGGATGTGTAACAACGAATCGCCTACAATTAAACCTGCATTCAATAGGTATTACATCAGGTCTTGCCATCCATAAAATGTATTTCTTAGCTTGTGTGTGAATTATAAATAAGCACATATTGTACAGTATAATTCAGGCAGTTATATCATTATTGCAATTTGCCATTTATAGCCAAGGTTTTTTTTCTAGTTGCTGCCATTGCTGTTTTAGTATATAAGGGTGACTTGAAAACAAAAGCAATTTATTTTGAATATATATGAATACATCAAATTGCAAATCTACACTTATTCTAAATCATTATGGAAATTGGTATATTAATATATTATTTAGCTATGTTGAGCAATAGCGCGGTAATTACATTCAGATGTCTGGACCTATTTGTGTGTCCTATATTCATACAACTGTTCACATACTTACCTGTCTTGTGTTTGTTTTTGCATTTCTTGCATACCATGATGTAGCAATATGGACTACAATCATAAAGCACTGTACCTTCCAGTATCTCAAAGCATCGCCTGTCCCTTTAGTGATCAGTGTATCAGGTGTTTCATCACATTTGTGTGCCAAACAAAAGGATCATGTGATAAGTAGTCTTCCCGTCAGATAATTGTTTGCACGATTATGTGCCAAGACAACATATTCGAGGGATCTTTGCTGACATCGGGGGAGATTTCTGGGAGTAGCTATAAAAGAAGCAAAAGCTCGAGCAGAGCTCTCTTCCTCCGGGGGCCTGATGCAAGACGGACCTCTCTATGCTGAGAGGGGTCGTGGCCTACTACGTGGAGTAACACCTTTCTGACCTATACCTAAGGGGCCCAGCTCTGTCGTTTGCCGTCGGACATCTTTCCAGCACCACTCCGGTCACCTGCCAGATGGTGTATCAAGCTTCACATCGGGAGAACAAGACAGCAGATCCGCTGCATGAGTTTCGCTACGCAAGTTACTGTCCGAAAAACATTGCATCGATCTAGTCGTTGGTGAGAGGGGAATCGTCCAACCTTTACCCATCCTTCCTTTGTCACAGCTACACTGGGACACTTTGCACAGACATCTTTACTCTTGGAATGCAATACTAAATCTATTCGAACTCTGTGCTTAGACATCTTTAGCTTTCATCACTACAAGAAACTTATTGTTTCCCTCTATACTTAATCGGATTACAGTAAATGATCTCCTACGTACAGGTGAAGAATATCAGATCTGCAACGTGGACTTTATTGCCATTACTGATAACTAGGCCTCTATACTATCATTTTCAAATCTGCTCTCTTTCCTTCGGATACCAGAATAGGCTGGCCAGGTTCCATCTTCTCCAGAGTGTCAGTGGCATTAGTTGGCTGAAACATTCTATTGGGGGTAACATTATTTCTTAAGGAAGTGTGTATATAAAGTGTATAGTGACAATCAACGCCAAAAAAACTAAAGTGAAATGTCAATTGGCTGCCACTCAGCCAAAGAATTAAATTCAAGATACTAACTACAACTTACAAAGCCATCCAAAACCTGGCCCCCAGCTACATCCCTAACCTAGTCTCAAAATACCAACCTAATCGTTCTCTTCACTCCTCTCAAGACCTCCTGCTCTCAAACTCCCTTGTCACCTCATCCCATGCTCACTTCAGGACTTCTCCAGAGCCTCTCCCATCCTCTGGAATGCTCTACCCCAATCTGTGTGATTTTCTCCTACTTTCAGACGATCCCTGAAAACTCATCTCTTCAGAGAAGCCTATCTGGCCCTCACAACAACTGTACATTTATCTTCTCCATGAGCACATCCCCCACAGTTATTACCCCATTGTATCTCTTGACCTTCCCTCATAGATTGTAAGCTCCAAGAGCAGGGCCCTCTGATTCCTACTGTATTAAAGTGTATTGCATTTGTACTGTCTACCCTCAAGTTGTAAAGTGCTGAGTAAACTGTTGGCGCTATATAAATCCTGTATAATAATAATAATGATAGCATTATAGAAGCTCCTCTTCTCTCTCAAATCTATCGTTCACATGTAATAATAAACACAATCTCCATAGTGCTCTCTGCTTGTTACTTTATTAAAAACATTCACCACTACAATGGACTCTGTGACCACCGTGTGACGTTACGGGCTCGGCTTCTTCCCTCTATACGCGTGGCGCCCTCTGATTGGACTTCATCAGTAGATGGGCAGGCCTATCCCCCGAAGCATTTATATATGCTCCCCCTAAGCATTTATATATGCCATAGCAACCCTTCAGGCGCCATTACGGCCGTCAGCTGTGTCTATAGACACACCTCAGCTAGATCACAGAACATAAATTCAATGGAACTGGGAAGTATGTCACCATGTGAGGGTGTACCTTTTTGGCAAAATGCACAACACCCTCACACGGGATTAAAGCGGACCTCTGCTGTGATCACCTGGTACAATCCAAACAGGAAAAAATTATTTTATACATGCCTCTATTAATTTATACTCTTAGCCTAATAAATGTATTTATCGTATACTCAAATGACATATCCCCTTAACCAATAATTATTAAAAAGGCTAATATTTTTATTTAAAAATTATATAAAAAATACATACTTTTAAAAATATTTTTAAAAAATTACTGATTTATCACCCTATCTTTTAAAACTTCATCTACATGTGCACCTATTTTAACCATTAAAAATTAAACAGTTTAGGTTGAACTCTATGTTGAGCCCCCTAGGCGCTAAAATCTGGGTCTCATATATCCAGGCTGACTCTCATTGACTGAGATATCTTATAAAGTTGCCCCCCCCCCTCCAGTGGTGGCCCACCCACTCAACTCCCCAGAATTTTAAACCTTCTGGGTTTCTATTGTGGACCTCTGAAAAATGCTTAGCTAAATTATGTTCCTTCCAACCTAATACCCACACTTTTTTGTATTATTAATATGTTTGCGTACCCTGACTAGCAGTGGTCTGGAGGTCCGACCTACATACTGTAATTTGCACGGGCACTCCAACATATAAACTACCCCTTCAGAAGACCACATATTATTTTTTTTAATTATGGACCCATCCTGTAGCCATAGCTGTAAATTCATTATTCTTTTTGACATTACATCCTTTGGTGTTTTTACATGCTAAGCACCTCCCACATGTGTAAAAGCCCATTAGGTAAGGTGTCAATATTCCCGCTTTTTTACCTGGGGATCAAGAACTTATTTCTTAGACCTGGTGCTTTTTTATATACAAAAGAGGGATGGGGAGGGAGAAAACCCCCTGATACTTTATCCTTTAGAAATATATTCCAATGTTTTCTGATTATATTTTCAACCTTGTTCCTTTTAATATGTTATCCCAGCACTATTTTATATTCATCTACTATTACTACCAACATTTTCTTTTGTTACCAGTAAGTCCTTCCTTTCCATACTCTTAACTGTCTCCAACTGTTTATTAACGAAAAAGTACTATCATAACCCTTTTGTACAAACTTTTCTTCAAACTGTGCTGCTTGTTCCATATATTCTTCCTTCTTCGTGCAGTTCCTCCTGGCTTCATCTCCTCTCCATATTATGAACAGGTCATCTATAAATCTATGGTAGCTAATTAGCTCTTTGGGGCTGTGTGCAGAGACCACCTTTTACTCCCAGTGCATCAAAAACAAATTGACTA
The DNA here is from genome assembly GCF_037356315.1 of Lithobates pipiens. Taxonomy (NCBI): domain Eukaryota; kingdom Metazoa; phylum Chordata; class Amphibia; order Anura; family Ranidae; genus Lithobates; species Lithobates pipiens. Next base: position 128,393,212 of record NW_027507784.1, read on the forward strand.
CACAGGGAGAAAAACGATCCCCCATAGCTACACCAGCCCTCTGTAGATAGTATTTCCCATTGTACCAAAAGTAATTATCCAATAATCCATATTCTAGACACTGCAGGAGATATCTAGGTTATTTCTTTTCTATGGGGGGAATTTTTTAAAGCCCATTTAACTGCTTTTTTAGCATCTACATGTTCAATCACGTTGTACAAAGAACATACGTCAGCTGTTACCAAAAACACTGGAGAATTATCTATTTGTATGTTCTCCAAGATCTGCAATAAGTGTTTAGTATTGTTTAAATACGCAGGGGTCGATATCACCAAAAGTTGTAAGAAAATGTCAAGGTATTGGCCAAGTCTAGATTATAGGGAATCAACCCCATTAACGATTAGCCTCCCTGGTGGATTTTGGTTATCCTTATGTATTTTTGGAAGAAAATATATTACTAGGGTCCAACATGAGGAAGGATTTAAATATCTTTACATAAATATTAATCTCATGCCTTTCGGACAAATTCTTTTTCAGAGCTGGCGCTGTTGCCTAAAGTTCAGCAGATCTATTACCTCCTTATGTGACAACATCTCCTTTAATTGATTCAAGTAAATATTCTCAGAACATAAATACACACACATACAGGTTTTCTCATTGTGACCTGACCCCATACTCCGGAGAGCCCGTGCGCTCCCCCCTGTGCACCCCCTGGAGGATGGGAAGGCATCATGAGAGGAACTCCTCCCTCCATGTAGCTGCTGAATGCCTGCTTCCCCTCCTTTCCGATGGAAGGCATCGGTTCCTTCACATGCTGCTTCTGCCACCTCCTAATCGCTGTCCTGCTGCCCCAGGCTCCTGTGTTCCTCTCTGGCACACCCCATCCCTCCCACCTCCGAACAGCTGCTGCAGGGGATACTGTCAGGATGGACAGTGATCACTGACTCTATTTTGTTTTGTTTTTAATTCGTTCATAGCTGGGGCATAGTAAACTGTGTTTACTGCTATGCCTGTACAGAGCTACTACTGTTCATTCATTCTGTGCAGCTGAGGCAGCAGAAAAAAGGGCTGATGAATCTCTCCTCAGTTCCTTTCTCTGTCTCAAAAGTGAGACATCATGGGACTCTTTAGATGCCAACTCCAGTTTGAGAAGCATCAACCTCAAGGGTAAAGGGTAACGTAGGATCAGGATGTGCCAACACAGGAGCAGAAACAAATGCAGCCTTGAGACTCTCAAAGGCCTTAATGTACTCCGGAGACCAACTCTGTGGGTTACCGTCCTTTCTGGTTATATCAGTCAGAGGCTTGACCAGAGATGAGAAGTTACGAATAAACCTCAAATAATAGTTGGCAAAGCCAAGAAAATGCTGCAGAGGATGTAAACCCACGGGTCGGGCCACTGTAGGACTGCTGAAAGTTTCTCTGGGTCCATCGAAAAACCAGCAGTGGAAATGACATAACCCAGGAATTTAACCCTGTTCACGATGGAATTTGCAATTCTCCAATTTACAATAGAGATTGTTCTCTCTTAGTTTCTGAAGCACACGACAGACATCTGTGTGGTGGCTCTCCAGGGACTTGGAAAATATGAGGCTATCGTCTAAATAAACCACCACACATTACTGCAACAAATCTCGGAGGACATCATTAATAAATTCCTGGAAAACTTCCGGGGCATTACAAAGGCCAAAATGCATTACGAGGTACTCATAATGGCCGGTTCTGGTATTAAAAGCAGTTTTCCACTCGTCGTCCTCCTTAATCCTCACAAGATCGTATGCCCCTCTCAAATCAAGCTTTGTGAAAACCGCTGCTGCCTTGAGGCAAGCCAATACCTCCGTAATTAATGGAATTGGATAGGCATTCTTTGTGAAAGCATTGAGACTCCTATAATGAGTACAAGGTCTCAGTTCACCACTCTTCTTCTGCATAAAGAAGAAACCAGCACCAGCAGGCGATGAGGATTTGTGGATGAAACCTTGAGCAAGTGCGTCTGCAACATACTCCTCCATGGCCTTATCCTCCAAGACTGACAAAGGGTAAACCGGGCCATGAGGGGGTATGGCACCAGGTTGAAGGTCAATTGCACAATTATACAACTGGGGTGGAGGCAAACTACCAGCTTGACCTTTGTCAAAGACATCGGTAAAATCGCGGTACTCCTCCGGAAGGGAGGAGAGTGAAGAGGTGCACAGGACCTTGGCTACCTTCTGGAATCATTTCTTACTGCATTGTGGTGACCAGGAGAGAAGCTCAGCGCATGGTGCCAATCAAAAGAGGGGTTGCACCTCTGTAACCAAGGATAACAAATAACCAGCAGAAACTTAGGTGAGGAAATAAATTGGAATTGGATTTTCTCATTGTGAAAAGCCCCTATAGCCATGGACAACGGAACAGTCTCTTGAGTCACATGGGCAGGCTGTAGCGACCTCCCATCAAGAGTCTCAATGGCAAGGGGAGTGTCACGCAGCTGCAGGCATTCCCTGGACGGATAGGACAAGGCTTCAAAAAGTGACCTGCCTGGCCACAATAAATGCACAATCTCTCCCTCCTTTTAAGGGTTCTCTCATCCGCACAGAGACGTGTGAAGCGCAAGTGCATAGGTTCATCTACACAGACTGACTCAGTCCCAGGAGGCATGGGAGGTGAGGGAGGCAAGGGTGGGACTGCAAAGTTCAGAGACAAATGTACAGGAGGCTTCCGCAAGCACTCCTTAAAAGGGAGTCTTTCTCTGAGTCTGGAGTCAATGAGGATGGCAAATGTGATTAACTTCTCCAGCTCAGTGGGTATATATTGGGCTGATATCTCATCCTTGATGGTATCCAAGAGACCATGAGAAAAAGCAGCCACAAGGGCCTCATTGTTCCAAGCAATCTCTGCTGCCAGAGTACGGAACTCAATGGCGTAATCGTCAACAGTTCTCGTAGTAGCTAGCTTAAGTATTTGTAGTTTGCAGTATTAAATTCAAAAATATAGTAAATAAGAAATTCTATACAGCCATGATTCATCTATTGATCTCCTGGGTCCAGTTCTGTCATCTGCAAACAATGCATAACTGGTTCACTAGTTACATTTCATTACAGTGCATTTCCAGCCTCCTCCAGGTAATGCTCATATTTTTACAATGGTTATACTAGTCTGGTTGCATAGTTATATCAATTATCTTTTTTTTAATGTCTTTTTTTTACTATACTAAGACTTTGCACTTCAGCAGCCAGCTGTTCAGGAAATGATGCCACAATCTGTTTTCACTGTCTAGTCCTTAACAGCTGAAGAGATGAGTACTGTATTATTATGCAGAATACAGGAAAGATCAGAACTTCATTATGTATGGACTATTTTACGGATTACTTTTTAACTTGTCTATACTGGTATACATTAGGCATGTGTGCATTGTCATAGAAAAATGTAATAGATTTAAAGTACATCGATAGTAACAAAAAGGTGTTCAGTGATGCAAAAATGTATTAAATATATTTACTTTTTTTTTGGAAAAGTCTTTATTTTATAAATATGTAACACACTGCATTGTTACTGATTGCAGATTTTAAAATGACCACAAGATGGCAGTGCTTTCCAGTTTAGTGGATACATACTCTAATACAGCCATGCTAAGAAGGCTGAAATTTGTATGCTGCAGGCAGGACCCTTCCAGACAAGCTGGAAAAGAACTACAAATCCCATGTGAGTGAGCAACAGGAGCTGATAAAAAGGAAGCCCAGGGACCTGGAGGGGAGGAAGAGACCAAAAAAGAGACAGGACGTGTGACAGAGAGGAGGCTGATCCAGGAGACTACAGAGAGAGTGGAGAAGGGGATTTTTAGAATGCTGATCATACCGAGAGGCAGCATAGTCGATCCTGCGGGCAGACAGATCGCTCACCGCCATCGGCACCACTACATCTGTAGGAGGATAGCGGGAAAGTGGGCAACCCAGTAGCAAGGTACTACTACCAAAAAGGACTGGGTGAGAGGGTTCTTAACCCATACCATTCTGCTACATGCTACAAGCTCACTTGTTATTATTGCCAGTTACTGAAGTTCAGGATATTCACAACATAGACTGCCACGTAGTGACACAGGCCCTCTATCCCAATAATTGCTGTGGCCTATCCACACTAGCCATCCATTGAAATACTGCATGTAGGATATCAATAATGAGGCCTTCAGTTGCACAAATAGGCAGGGACTGTCCAGCAAGTAAAGTTCTACAATTAAAGGGACACCTCATTGCTAAAATCTGCCCTTATCTTTCTTCAGTTTGAATAACCTTTTGCAACTTCTCAACATCTTTAAAGTGATCTCCTAGCTTATCACCTTTATTAAAGGGGAACTCTGCCTTCTGTGTTATCATCTCTGAGGAAGTGTCATCTTTTTATCAAAAACAAAGGGACTACACCTCCAATATGCACCAACATAAAGAGCTCCACCAACCTGGCAAAAGAGTTTTCCTACCTTTAGATATACATGGGAATTTTTTTTTTACTTTGCCAAAACTCTCATAATGAGCCCTGGCTCTGGTTACTGAGAGCCCACAAGCGATTTAGCCTAACTTTCTTTGTTCTCTTAGTAGGATGGCTACATTTAACCTCTGAGTTCGGCATGACAATTGGGTTTATTCAAAGCTCCACCCATTGAAAAGTCAGCAGCTATAAAAAGTGAGGCTGCTGACTTTTAATAATCAGACACTCGCTTGTCCCACGGTCCAGCGTTGCGGGCACACAAAGCCACGCTGTGCGCTGTGAATGACCGGGAAATCTTCTAGGACCTGTGACGTGTCCCAGAAGATTGCAGGGAGGGAGGGTGATCTTCCTTCCAGTGCCACAGTGCCAGAAGAGGAAGTGGGAGCTGGGTACCTCTAAAAACAGGGTACCCGCTCCCCCCCAAAAATGACATGCCAAATGTGGCATGTCAGGGGGTCACCAGCACTTAAAACGAAAGTTCCATTTTTGGGTGGAACTCCACTTTAAAGTGGTGCTGTTATGTTTTATTACTTACTTTATTATATGTGACTCTTTAGGCCCGTACACACTATCAGACAATTTGACAATAAACATGCAAATTAGCCGTTTTAAGGCAACATCCGACCGTGTGTATGCTCCATCAGACAAACTTTTTCGGTTTTCATCGGACAAATGTTGGCTGTGTGAACAGACACATTTTTTGACAACATAAGTCCGATGGAGCAAAGTCCAATTGTGTGTACAGAAAACCATGGGACTTTACAAACACGCATGCTCAGAACCCGTGCAAAAGATCAGACAACAATACAGAAGTTGGCCAAAGGTGGTGGTAAAGAGCAGATTTGGTAAAAGTTGGCTGAAAAAGTCAGATCATGTGTATGCTTAACAAGTTCACAGCCAACGCCCTTTCTACAGAAATGCACAGGAAAGTTTGTTTAAAGTCCGTTCGTGTGTATGAGGCTTTTGTGTACATCATAAGTTGTTTTTTATGCTGATATTACTGAAATAGAACATTTTGATTTAGATACGTTTAGGAAGGACAGGGGCTTTGTCATAGTTCTTTGTAGTGTATGGGGATAGGGAGTTTTATACTCACTTCTAGACACAAGTCACAAAACCAATGGAGAGAGATGTCATCAAAAACACATTTTTTGTTAGCAGACCAAGGAAGAACCTCTGAGAGGCATTTTATGTTGTCAATGGCCTTCTTATGCCAGTGACTCTGGTTTCCCACAATTGTTGCCACAAGGGTAAAAAATGATAAGAAATCCAATGAAGCTATAAACAGAGCCAAAAACCTGTATTTAAACAAAAAAAAAGTTTGGCCAGGAGTCGGGCTTCAAAAAATCTATAACATTATTAAAATCTAGCTATTAAAATCAGATATTGTGGCCTCCCATATAGTTTGATTTCCTTACTGGGTATTCATAGCCCCAGGATTTGTGCGTGGGGGTATAATACATGAGCTTAGAGAAACTGGCAATAAATCCAAACAGTTCAACAAGAAGATACATAAGGATAGTCAAATAAACCAAGCGTAGAATAGGAATAAAGTCCACCAAATCACAGGCCAGAAGCTGTCAGGAGAGCCAGAAACCTGATCAAGCTGCACAGGACAGGGTCAGAAAAGAATCAGAGGTTAGCCACAGTGTAACAAGAAATAACAATAATAATAATCTTTATTTTTATAGCGCCTTATAGCGGTAAATTCTCAAAGTGCTTTATAAAGAAAACACAAGAAATACACAGGATAAAACAAAGAAAAAATAGAAAAAAAAAGCTTGTCTAAAGGAAAATGTTTTTAAATTTGATTAGTTCAAAGAAGATGACTCTCTGATGTTTTTTGGAAGTGAATTCCAGAGTTTTGGGGCATAGCAGGAGAAGGCTCTGCCTCCCAGTGAGTGTAGGTGAGTGAGTAGGAGGAACATACAGAAGACCAGAATTTGGGGAGCGGATGTTACGAAGGGGGTAGTAAGTTGATAAAAGGTCAGACAGATAACAGGGTGCCAAGACAATTTTTTACCATTGTTTCTTTTCCACTTTCTCACTCTCTCAAGTTCTGATTTCAAATTCTGAAATAATAAACACATCTAGAACAAGGCTCTAGAATACAGCATATATATCCCCAAAAACAATTAATTTGAGGACATCCACCTGCATTCTTGCACTAGCACAATTTGTGTAATGGATTGCGCAGACCACTGTATCCCTCTCTCTTCTCAATGAAAAGTTGTCAGAATAGATGGGGTCTCTCAAAGATTTTCCAACTGGTCAAAAAAATCTCAGAAATGATCACTTCTGCCATTGGAACCAATTGATTTTGCCTCCAAGACGTACCCATGAATGGCCCAGTCTATACCTCATTAAGTAAAGAGTATATAAGTATAGAGTGTCATATAAGTGCCATATAAGGTAGGATTGCACTATTTTTTATCTGCATGTACGAGTACTGTTACTTTTGGTCAAATAATTGCCGAAACTGAGTGCCGGTACTTTGCGGTGCGATTTGCATCAATACAAAAATGTGGCGCAATTTGCACTGCAAAAAATTGAATGCGATTTGGACAGGAATGTGGGTCGATTTCTGTCCAAATCTCATGCGGTAAACCCCCACCCTCCCCCACCATGCAGTGCGGGCCCCCATGGGTATAGGGCAAAAGTGATGTCAGCTTGAGGGCGGACCGCTTTTACATCTCCTCCAGCCCTGTCAGCACTCCAGTGGCCCTGATTTTCTACCATTGGCGGACAGATATGTACTGTGAGTTCTAACATTTTTTTAACTGCCCACTAGATGAAGCTTTAATCCCTTTCTATACACACACAGGAGCGGTGGGGGAAATTGCATGCAATGCAGACAGAAATCGCACCACATTCCCGTTGAAATCACATGCGATTCTTTGCAGTGCGATTTGCACCCATTCATTTTGTATTGACGCAAATCGCAGTGCAAAATATCAGTTTTGGTGTCAGGAACATTTGGGCAAGTACCGATACTCACGCAAATGCTTGGTATTGGCACTGATGCATCCCTAATATCAGGCATATGATCAGGCCAAAGGCAGGCTGTTTATATGTAATCTTACTATTAGGGCAACAGTCATATTTCTAGTAACACAGATCCTAAAAGCTCCGCATAATTGTAAAACTAACTGTTCAAAGTGCAATTAATAATAGCAGCCAATTATAAATCTTTGTACATCAGTGTGACTGAACTGAGCTAATGAAAGCTGATTGTTCGTTAGAGGTAAATGCACACCATTGTTCTTTGTTATTTTTTGTTTTGGATATGGTGAGGGAGGTTTAAAACCTCTCTTAGGTTATTTATTTTCTGTTTTAATGTTGGAACGATTTCCAGTTACTTTTTGTTCTCTGTCATTGGGACAGGATGTAATGGGCTATCACTCCGAAAACAGACAAATACTTTTATAAGACCTTTTACCAGAAGAGTGAAGAAGGGTTGGAAGGCTAGAACCTCTTTTTAGCCTTTAATGCATACATGTCTGCACTGAATTTTATTGTCATGGTGTTGTTCAATGAGCGGGTACCTTTGAATGCCTTCTGTCACTATTATTTACCTACATGTACTATTATAGGCCGTTATATCCTTTAAAGTGTATGTAATAGCAAAACAAAAGTATATCTCTGCAATATTTTTGTTTTCATTTTCATAAAGGGGCTTGTCAAAATATTGAGTGCCTTTATTTCCAGGTTATATATATTTTTTTTGGGACTAGGTAGGGGTATTATGTTCCCCTTACACAATCACATAGAGGGGTCAGTATCTAGGGACTCCCTTATTTTTAAAGGAAACTTACAGATTCCAATAAGCCTCCTGTCTGCAGAATTCCATGAACACCGGGCCAGGGTTGTAGGGAAGAGGCCCTTTGCAAGGTGCCCATCCCATATTGAGGGCTTGGTTCAGGAAGGAGGGGGGGGGGCACACATGCTCATCTCCCCCTCCTTTCCTTGCCAGCCAGGCTGAAAGCTCAGATAAGGGTTTGGTATGATTTTTTGGGGAGACTCCATGCTTTTTTCCTCTGATTTCTTAGTGGGTCCCTCCTAAAATTCATAGCACACCTGAAGGGCCTGTTATGAATTATGGGGAATCCCCATGCTTTTTTTTTTTTCTTTTAAGATAAATAGAACCCCTGACCACTTTGTTTAAAAACAGAAGTAAGCACCTGGGAGTTGTAATTTTGTTTAAAATCAAAACACACTTTTCTTTGTAAATGTCAGTATTGCTATAGTAAGTTGTATACATTGCAAAGATGCGCCACTTCAAATGTGGGATCAGGGCATCCCCAGGCATGTTATCTATTCAAGTTTTGCATTTTTAATGTTTCACAAAGCATTACTAAAATTGCTGCTCTCCGCCAAACTTTTTTTTTTTTTTTGCTTTTGTAAGTGTCCCTCAGGGCGGTGCCCAGCCCTAATGAATTTTTTTTTACAATGTCTTGCCTATTAGTCTGAAAAATAGGCAGAAATTATTTTTAATATTCAACATTTTTTCTTAGTATAGTTTTATAGTATAAACTACCGTATTTATCGGCGTATAACACGCACCGACGTATAACACAGACCCCAAGTTTAGGAGGGAATTTAAAAGAAAAAAACATTTAGAAGGGAAGTTTAAGGAAAAAAAAACTTACATTTAAATGCCCATCAATGCAGCATTGTCAGTGTCAGTTGCAGCCTTATCAGTCATTTGCAGCCTTGTCAGTCATTTGCAGCCTTCCATTGCAGCCTTCTATTGCAGCCTTGCCAGTCATTTGCAGCCTCGTTAGTGTGTTTGCCATTTAAAAATGGTGCCGCCGAGATACAGAGCGGATGTCCTGTGTATCTCGGCGGCGCTCGGTAGTTCTCAGCGGCCTTCGAGTATTTTTGGCCACAATCAGCCGTTCTCGGCTATTTTCGTCTGTTCTCGCCTATTTTCGGATGTTCTCGGCTATTTTCGGCCACACTCGGCCGCCAAATATAGCCGAGAACGGCCGAAGATAACTGAGAGTGGCCGAAGATAGGCGAAAATATCCGGAAGCCGCAGAGAGCTGCAGAAGGGGATAGAAACAGTGGGGGATCGGCGTATAACATGCAGCCCCTAATTCCCCCTGATTTTAGGGGGAAAAAGTGCGTGTTATACGCCGATAAATACGGTATACATATATTTTGCTATTAAATAACATTTTTAATCATATGAAGCTAATAACAAGAGTCCCCCCTTTACATCAGAGTCCACAGAGTTCCCCTTTTACATCTGAATTTGCAGAGTTCCCTTTCATTGTAAGGGGAGACTCTGCAGACTCTGATATAAGGGAAAACTCTGACATAAGGGATGCTCTGGGAACCCTGATTTAAAGTGGTAGTAAACCCGCAGATTTTTTTTTTAAACCTGTAAGGCAAAAGGCATAATGAGCTAGTATGCACCACATACTAGCTCATTATGAAATACTTATCTTAGAATGAGGCGTCGGCAGGTGATCTTGGTCCATGCCGAAAGGTGATCTCGGTCCACGCTGACTAGTGATCTCGGTCCACATTTTCCCTCGGCGTGTCTTCCGGGTATAGTGGGTTCGGTACTGCAACATGGCGACTAGCCTTTGCTCTGCAGTGATGGCCACATGCAGGTATCCTGCCTGCTGATATAAGGGGTGAGCAAAGCCAACAGACGGTGAAAAACCGGGGTTCGTCATACTGAGAAAGTTCCTGAAATCAACCGGATTATTCTCCCGGATCTCACGAAACAAAGGCATGTGCGAGAATTGGTCACGCTGGAGCAACCAATTCTTGGTCCATGAACTCCTCCTCACCCTGTTCATGGACTGGGCTTGTGTCAAAGCTAGAAGCTCAACACCAAGCCCCTGCACAGCACAAACTCTATGGCGAGTACGTACCCGCAACATGGCTTCAAAACAGTCGGCTGGTCAGAACGAACTAACAGAAAGCACTGAAAAACAGCAAGGTCTGAAAAAAATAGCTGAAAATCAGAAACGAGCAGACAAGAACGCACTGAGAATCAAATACGGAGGCCAAGTAAAAACCTCAAACTTGTTGTTTTCCTCAAACCAAACCTATTGCCATCAGAGAACACTGTTTCCATAAAGTAGTGTACTTGGTCAGCAACAATGTTTAGGTAGGTGGTACCATTTCCAGTAAAATATCCATGAATAGAATGACTCACGGTTTCCCAGCAGAACTTTGCCCTAAGCATCAAACTGCATCCATTGACTCGGCTTCTTCCCATAATGCATCCTAGTGCCATCTCTTCCCCAGGTAAGCGACACATATACTTAGCCATCTATATAATGTAAAAGAAAACGTGATTCATCAGACCAGACCACCTTCTTTCAATTTTCTGTGGTCCAGTTCTGATGCTCATGTGCCCATTGTATGCACTTTTGGCTGGAGATAGGGGTCAGCTTGGACACTTTCCAGCTATGCAGCTCCATACACAACAAATTGCAATGTCGATTTTGTCTGCTTTCAACACATCAACTTTAGGTTCAGCATGTTTACTTGGTGCCTAATATATCCCACCTTTCAGATGCCATTGTAATGAGATATTCATTGTTATTCGCAAAATCTGTCACTGGTATGGCTGATCAGTCTTTACTGATGTATTTAAAGGATGACTAACATAATAATACACCATAAAATGCAAATTGGGTGCGCCTTCCCACATTAGATAATTGCCATTGATAATTGGTATTCCCTACCTATCCTTCTGCAGATATATAAGTGATCTAAGATTGCCAGTCTAACAATCTTCTCCTCTAATGCCGCGTACACACGATCAAACAATCCGGTGGAAAAGTCCGGCAAACTCAAGTCCGCCGGACAATCCGCCCGTGTGTAGCCTCCGGCTTACTTTTTTTACCCAAAAGTCCGGCGGACTTAGAAAGTATTTTTGCACTCCAATCTGTCCGCCGGACTCGCATTTCGGCGAACAATCCGGCCGTGTGTGTGCCAGTCCGCTGTACTTTTGAAATGAATGGACTTTTCCCGCCCGGAGAAAAGTCCGCTCATTTTGAGCACGTCTCCAGATAGCAGAGGGCCAGCGAAGGATCAGCGTGGGGGTCCCCACCTAGGTCCACCTCAGACCCTTGTCCGAGCACGCTACCCGGCCGGCCAGGAAAGGGGTAGGGGACGAGCGAGCGCCCCCCCTCCTGAGCCGTGTCAGGCCGCGTGCCCTCAACATGGGGGTGCCTTGGGGAAGGGGGGCCACGCGGCCCCCCCACCCCAAAGCACCTTGTCCCCATGTTGATGAGGACAAGGGCCTCTTCCCGACTACCCTGGCCATTGGTTGTCGGGGTCTGCGGGCGGGGGGCTTATCGGAATCCGGGATACCTGCCCCCCCACCCTATGTGAATGAGTATGGGGTACAATGTACCCCTACCCATTCACCTGTAAAAACAAAAGTTAAAAAAACACAACACACAAGGGTTAAAATAGTTTATTTCACAGCTCCGGGGGTCTTCCGTCTTTGGGGTCTTCTCGCCGGACTCCTCCGCTATCTTCTGCTAGCTCTTTTACTAGCGGAGGAGCCCGGCTTTCTTCTTCGCTGCCACCCTCTTCTTCCGACTTTGGGGGTCTTGTCCCCCTCTTCGGGGGTCCTGTCCCCCTCTTCGGTTCTTCTTGCCGGGCCACCGTGCCTTCTTCTAGCTCTTTTACAGGTGGTGGTCCGGTCTTCTGTCGCCGCTGTCACCGTCTTCTGTTCTTCTCTTCTTTTCTTCTCTTAAGAGGTTGCCTCATCACTGTCTCCGCTCACAATGGCAGGGACGCAGCGCGCGGCGACTTATATAGGGACATCACCAGATGATGTCCCCGCCTATTATGATGTCACAGTCCCAGCATCCTCTCATGGGCGGGCAAGAAGAACCGAAGAGGGGGACAGGACCCCCGAAGAGGGGGACAAGACCCTCGAAGTCGGAAGAAGAGGGCGTTGGCGAAGAAGAAAGCCGGGCTCCTCCGCTAGTAAAAGAGCTAGCAGAAGATAGCGGAGGAGTCCGGCGAGAAGACCCTGAAGACGGAAGACCCCCGGAGCTGTGCAATAAACTATTTTAACCCTTGTGTGTTGTGTTTTTTTTACTTTTTTTTTTACAGGTGAATGGGTAGGGGTACATTGTACCCCATACTCATTCACATAGGGTGGGGGGCAGGTATCAGGGGGCCCCCTTATTAAAGGGGGCTCCCGGATTCTGATAAGCCCCCCGCCCGCAGACCCCGACAACCAATGGCCAGGGTTGTCGGGAAGAGGTCCTTGTCCTAATCAACATGGGGACAAGGTGCTTTGGGGTGGGGGGGCTGCGCGCCCCCCCCCTTCCCCAAGGCACCCCCCATGTTGAGGGCATGTGACCTGGCACGGCTCAGGAGGGGGGGCGCTCGCTCGTCCCCACCCCCTTTCCTGGCTGGCCAGGTAGCGTGCTTGGACAAGGGTCTGATGTGGACCTGGGGGGGACCCCCACGCTGATTTTTTGGCGTAGGGGTTCCCCTTTAAGTCCATACTAGGTGACGGGGCCAGCAACGCCTCCTTCACTGGCCCCAGCTACCTGGAGACACGCTCAAAATGAGCGGACTTTCCTCCACGTGTGTGGGCGAGTCCGCTCATTTCAAAAGTACGGCGGATAGTTCAGCGGACTTAGTACGCTGTATTAGTGCACTGAAAAATTGCCGTGTGTGGGCAAGTAGCTCATTCGGAAAGTCAGGTGGACAGTCCGGCGGGAAGTCTGTCAGACTAAGTCCGCCGGATAGTTGGCTACCTGTGTACGTGGCATAAGTGACACTTTTAGGTAAGTAGACAACATGGGAAATATGACCATGAACAAAATAAACTATATGCCGTGAAGAAAGATGGAAGAGGAACTCAATGATAAACCCTGTCTCCAGGCACATAGAAAGGGGATACATGGTCACCCTAACAAAATGACTCATCAATATGCCCATTGGCTTCCTATTTCTTTGAGATTTAAGATTTCTGCACCTAAATGAGATAAGTATATGGTGGAAGGAATATGGCTCATATAAGATTTCTTCTGTTGTTGCAAAAAGGGTAAAGCTGGCCACAGGTGAGTAGATGTCTCACAGAGAACATTGGCTGGTAAGACATTTGCCTAGTAGTGGCTTTAGGTGGTTTTTAGTGGTAGCTAGTGCTGTCTGTACAAGCAGGGTAACTTTTCAGATTGACCATCACCATAATTAAGCAGTCTAGTGAATGGAGACTCAGGTACCTGAACGGCTCTGACATGCAGAATATGACTGCTGTCTGGACATATTGATTCCCTGGAATTCATAAGGAGTACTGTGGACACTCATTTTGGTCTGTGAGACAAATGTTGCAACTAGGAACAGATTATTGTACCTGTTGCCATTGAGGAGGACAGGGCTGAAGCTAGAATGTTCAGACTGGATACTTCCATCCTCAGGGCATGTTCGGCACTGGATGCACTGCAACCATCACTGCTTTTTAGGATACTCTTGGCTACACAGCCAACAGCATCATAGCGACCAGTGACACACCCCTGACTCTATTCAGCTGCCAGCCGAGAGATCACTGACAATGGGCGAATGTAGTCAAACGACAAAGGGACGTGCATCGTGGCTGATGTAATTGAACAAATATGGCTATTGCCATATGGGAGAGCAGTGGGGGTTAGGGGTATGCTATCTATCTATATCTAAATCATATACATTTTTTGTTTTCTAGGCTTTCCATCATGTCTGGTTACAGTGAGTATATTTTTAGTGCCTACATTACTAATGTTTTTTTATTTTTTTTTAACCACTTGAGACCCGCGCTATAGCCGAATGACGGCTACAGTGCGGACCTCCTTTGCCGGGACTAAGTCTATTGACGTCGTCCCGTGCACGAGCGGCCTGCGCGCCCCCTGAGGGGCACGCGCGGTGCGCCCTGTGATCGACGAGTCTATGAGACTCGCCTGATCACTGATCCGGGCAAGGGGTCGATCCCGACCCCTTACTACGTGATCAGCTGTCAGCCAATGACAGTTGATCATGTGATACAATGGAGCCGGTAATCGGCTATTATTCCTCCTCGCGCTGACAGTGCCACCTCATTAAAACATAAGTGCCCCCCGTCAGTGCCACCCAGCAGTGCCCATAGTGCCACCCAGCAGTGCCCACAGTGCCACCCAGCAGTGCCCACAGTGCCACCCAGCAGTGCCCACAATCTGCCTCAACAAAGGTGCTGCACCCCAGTGCCACATATCTGTGCCCATCAGTGTCATCTACCAGTGCCCATCAGTGCCCAGCAGTACCGTCCATCAGTGCCCAGCAGTGCCACCTATCAGAGCACCTATCAGTGCCACCTATCAGTGCTCATCAGTCCCATCTATCAGTGGTACCTATCAGTGCCCCTTAGTGCCACCCATCCGTGCCACCCATCCGTGCCTCCCATCCGTGCCATCTTATCTGTGCCCATCTTTGCCCATCAGTGCCACCTTATCTGTGCCCATTGGTGCCGCCTTATCTGTGCCTATTAGTGCCGCCTTAACTATGCCTATCAGTGCCCACCAGTGCAGCCTATCAGTGCCCACCAATGCAGCCTATCAGTGCCCACCAGTGCAGCCTATCAGTGCCCACCAGTGCAGCCTATCAGTGCCGCCTCATCAGCGCACTTCAATGAAGGAGAAAAATTACCTGTTTGCAAAATTTTAAACATGATTTTTTTTTTTTTTGCATCTTTTTTTGTTTGTTTTGCAAAAAATAAAACTCCCAGCTGTAATTAAATACCACCAAAAGAAAGCTCTATTTGTGGGAAAAAAATGATAAAAATTTCATTTGGGTACAGTGTTGTATGCCCGCTCAATTGTCATTCAAAGTGCATCAGCGCTGAAAGCTGAAAATTGGTCTAGGCAGGAGGGGGGTTTAAGTGCCCAGTAAGCAAGTGGTTAAACTAGTTTCATGTTATTTTTTTTATTATAGTAAAAAATGGTTGTTAGTGATGGACACATTTTTCATGTGTAATCAATGAAAAAAACTCTACATTCCCTTTAAAATTACCAACTATTCAGTTCAAAATTCAGTTATCTAATTAATGTAGTAAGATGTATGGTTTAAGGCAGGCATGTCCAAAGTCCGGCCTGTGGGCCAATCGGTACTGTGATAGAAGCTAGATTTGTTTTAAGAGGGCTTTATTCGTGTGTCTGTGCATATGTGTCTCTATGTGTCTGTGTTTGTGCATGTGTCTGTATGTATATCTGTATGTATGTCTGTATGTATGTGTATGCATGTGTCTGTATGTATGTGTCTGTATGTGTGTGCGTGTCTGTATGTATGTCTCTATGTATGTGTATGTCTGTATGTGTGTGTGTGCATTTGTCTGTATGTGTGTGTGCGTGTGTCTGCATGTGTCTGTGTGTATGTATGTGTGTATGTTACTTTTAATCTGGACCCCCCCTCCTCATTCCTGTATCATCAGAACTGCTTTTGTAGGGCTGGTATGTGATAGCAGCCAGGACTGTTGTTCCTCTGAAAAGCAATCCTTGCACAGATCGCTTCTCAGAGGCATTTGAAAGGCGGTAAAGAGGCATTATGTTGCCTCCTCACCACCTGTTTTAAGCCCGTAAATGCAGTATCACTATACCACAACTGTGCAATCCACACAGTTGCGGGGTAGTTGAAGTGCAGGCCCATTCACCCCGAGTATACCTCCTGCTGCAGCTACAGCATGTGTACACCCCCAGCTGCTCCCTCTGCAGCTAAAGGGGGAGAAGTTGGGAGTGGTAAAGCTACAGCTTGTGGTTTTACTGCCCCTCCAACCTGACATGGGAACAAGCCCTTGGTTCATATCTGTGTGGCTGCGTGCTGCGTGTAGTGCAGCCTATTCATTTCAATGGACTTCCCTACCCACAAAAATGCAGGGAAAGAAGTCCCCAACCTTTTTTTCCTTTAAATTGCACTGCACCAAAAGTACCCCACGGCTTCCAATGTGTGGGGTACCATTAAGAATTAACGGTACTTCTAAAGAGCAGAGCATTCATCTGTGTGTCGGGAACGAGCGCGAAAAGGGCAAGATAATTCTTGTTGGGCAGTGTATTAGTGCTCGAACGAACACACTTAGACCAAATTTTAATGGTTCTAAGAATGTCAGGCAAAATAGTCGGCCCTCACGCATGTTCACTTCATCAAATCTGGCCCTCTTTGAAAAAAGTTTGGACACCCCTGCTTTAAGGGGTTATCAGAAAAGATTATTATACACCGATCAGCCATAACATTATAACCACTGACAGGTAAGGGGAGTATTTCATTACAATGGCATCTGAAATTTGGTGGGAAATATTAGGCAGCAAGTGAACATGTTGTCCATGAGGTTGATGTGGTGAAAGCAGAAAAAAATGGGCACCGGAGTTTGCAGTGTATGAAACTGTAAAGCCCATGGTGACCCATGTCCATAGCCAAAAGCTTGTAGAATGGTCACATGAATATGTCTGGTCTGATGAATCACAATTTATTTTACATCATGTGGCCGAATGGGTGTGTGTCACTTACCTGGGGAAGAGATGGCACCAGGATGCGGTATAAGAAGGCAAGCTGGCAGAGGCAGTGTGATGCTTTGGCCAATGTACTCCTGGGAAACCTTGGGTCCTGCCATCCATGTGGATGTTACATTTGTGTCCATGTCTAAATGGATCAGGGGCGTTTTAGCAAAAGGGAGCCATACTCAATATTAGGTGGGTGGTCATAATGTTATGGCTGATTGGTGTATATCTGGGTCCTCTGCTGAACTGGACACATTTCCATCCATAGATGACTGTCAATACTCAGGGCTTTTTTTGTTCAGACAATTTGTGCAGGAACTCAACCACGACACACACACACACACACACACACCCCTCCAGACAGCATCATGGTCAAATTTCACCGGGGGGGTCTTAACGGGGCATTAAATAACAGGCGCAAATTACATATGGCCTGCAGAGTTTGGGGGGGTTGCATAGAGAAATTCAGGTGTGGGCTACGTACATAGTGCAGAGTTCAGGAGTGTGCTACATACATAGTGCAGAGTTTTGCCTTCTTCCACAGGTGCTTACTTCTGTATCCCCCATTCACATCTCACCCCTCTTCAGCTCTGACCTCTGCATGCTAACTCCCACTTCCACTGCCTTCATCCCCCCTCTTTAAAAGCTCCACCATATTCCACCTATCTTATTTTTGTTTCTGTATTAAGCTGAAGCACCCATCAGGCTGCAGTACCTCCTTGACAACTGTAGGTGGCTCCACATCTCTCACTTGCAGGAAGATCATCCACCCTGGGCACCTGCGTGGTGAACAGGGAGCAGAGGGCCTGAGGGAGTGGATTGAGTTCCACCAAGTTCCAGCTGAATAAAAGCCCTGGAAATACTACAGGCAAATTTGTTTCACCTTTTCTAGCCTAAATCAATCCAAAATGGAAAAATTAGTTCAGAACTAAAGTTGGGTTTAGACAAACATCTGAAAATGGCTAGATTGAATTATGGTTTTATATCTTTAAATAAATCTATAAATGCACACATAGGATTTGTATGATAAACATTTACTCCAGGGATTATCTTTTTTTAACATACTTTGGTCCAGTTTGGTTACATTTAATTCTTCATCCAGTGGGTCTCTGGGATGCAGACGCTCACTTTAGCAGCCTGTGCTACATACAGTCAGAGCTGATCTCTTCCAGGTGCAGCTTGAATGACCTGCCCTTTGTATAGTGAACACAGGGGGTTGCTAGTTCGGCACCTCCACCATTCAGAGAATCTTTCCAATAAATACAAGGTATTCTCTAATTGGAAGGGACAGATCTCCACCTCATCCAATCAGAGAAAGCCTAACAAAGGGCTTCGGCACTAATGCAAAATGAGTTTGTTGCTGAAAAAATATGCATAACAGCAAAGAGAAAGGAGAAGGGACAGAAAAGAGATACCATGTGGGAGGAAAAAGTACACACAACATTTTAGGAACAAAGGATAAGATGTATCTTCTACAGTTGGACACACATAGCTCCCAACTGTTACTGATTTGGAGCAATGTCCCTCTGTCCCTCTTTCCTTCTCATTTGTCCCTCATTTTGGTCTGATCTATATAGATGTATATAAAATGCACTTTTTATCAAAAAGTGTTTTCCAGCGCTAAACCTTTTACTGATTTCTAAATTGCTGCATTTGTAAATTTCAAAAAACAATATAAAGGAATAGTTGTGGTAAAAAAAAAAACACTTGTGGTTTTAACCAATCTTGTTTTTTTTTTTTTACAATTCTCCTTTAAGGGGAGTGGCAGGGGTGTGTGTCCTATACCTGCATACTTTTGCTGTAAGGTGTCCTTCATTACCATCTCAAAAAGTTGGGAGGTATGGATACATGTAGTTGATCCAAAGCCTAGACAAAGTAAATAAAACAAGGAATTTAACAGGTATAATGAAAAAAAAGCTATAATGTAACAATAACAAATCACAATCTTTATTAAAGTATGTCTAAAGGCAAAACTTTTTTCCTTTTGAAATAGAGTGGAGAGTGATTAGAACAACTGTATGTGTCTCCTTTAGGGATAGTCATCCTCTCTATTGTCATGTTTACTGTGATCACTGGGTGTTAAAGTGAAAGAAAATTAAGATTCTTGGGTTGTCTCCAGAACAGTATAGCTAAAATTATTATTTTTAAAAAAAGTTAAACCCACGAGTGTTTTTTTTTTTTAACACTACTATTCCTTTATATTGGCTTTTAAAAATTGGATGAAAGGTTTAGCTCTAGGAAACACTTTTTTAAAGATAAATAGTGCATTTTATATACAACTATATAGAGCAGATCAAAATGAGGGACAAATGAGGAGGAAAGAGGTACAGAGGGACTTTGTTCCAAATCAGGGACAGTCCCTCAAATTCAGGGACAGTCGGGAGCTATGAAAAAGTATTGTCTTTATTTCTACTTTAATGTATGAAAATTGCAAGTTAAGATCCTGTGCACATCCCTCAATGAACCCCACAGTGCAGCAAGTTAAAATAGATAACATTGTCAAAAACAATGACCAGCAAGATCCCGAAAACATGCTATGATTCTGAAGCACTATGGTAAGTACCGGTAAGCAAAATTCAAATATTCTATTGAGCCTGGTGGTACAAATATACATAAATCATAAGTCATAAGTCTATATTGACTCAACTCAATTGCTTAAGGCTGCAGCCAAATACAGTTCAGGATTCTCAAATTAAACTAAGCAAAGCAGCACAGCAATGGGGCTGGCTATAGTCAGTGCTTGACTTTCATTAGTACCAGTGGCGGAACTACCGCCATAGCAACACATGCGGGCGCTATGGGGCCCGCAGTCAAGTGGGGCCCGGTGAGGATAGGCTCCGTGGCTCCGCGGGAGATAGCGGGTGAGAGCGGGCTGTCCGCGGGTGGTCCGCGGGTGGTCCGCGGGCGGCCCGCGGCTCCGCGGGTGGTCCGCGGGCGGCCGCGGGTGGTCCGCGGCTCCGCGGGTGGTCCGCGGGCGGCCCGCGGGTAGTCAGCGGCTCCGCGGGTGGTCCGCGAGCGGCTCCGCGGGTGATAGTGGGACTGGGAGGCAGATGAGAGTGGGCATGAGTGGGCTGGCCAATCAGGGAGCTGACGGGCGGGGGAGCATAGAGATGACATCATCTCTCGCTGCCCTCTCATCCCTGTAGTGCAGTTCCCCCTCACTGTGCAGGCAGCCAGGAAGCAGAGAGATGACATTATCTCTCTGCTGCCTGACTGATAATCTGCTGCCTAACTCTGTGACACAGCAGGAAAGTGGCAGAGCAAGTGACAATCCATAATGTGTGGCAGGCGACGTGGCAAGTGACAACCCGGGACGTGGCAAGTGACAATCCGTAACGTGTGGCAGGTGACATGGCAAGTGACAATCCATAATGTGTGGCAGGCGACGTGGCAAGTGACAACCCGGGACGTGGCAAGTGACAATCCGTAACGTGTGGCAGGTGACATGGCAAGTGACAACCTGGATGTGGCAAGTGACAATCCGTAACATGTGGCAGGTGATGTGGCAAGTGAAAATCCATGACATGGCAAATGACAATCCATAATGTGTGGCAGGCAACGTGGCAAGTGACAACCAGGGACGTGGCAAGTGACAATCCGTAACGTGTGGCAGGTGACATGGCAAGGGACAACCTGGATGTGGCAAGTGACAATCCGTAACATGTGGCAGGTGACGTGGCAAGTGAAAATCCGTGACATGACAAGTGACAATCCGTAATGTGTGGCAGGTGGCGTGGCAAGTGACAACCCGGGACGTGCAAGTGACAATCCATAATGTGTGGCAAGTGACAATCTAGGATGTGGTAAGTGACAATCTGTAATGTGTGGCAATCTAGGACGTGGCAAGTGACAATCCGTAATGTGTGGCAGGTGACGTGGCAAGTGACAACCTGGATGTGGCAAGTGACAATCCGTAACATGTGGCAGGTGACGTGGCAAGTGAAAATCCGTGACAAGACAAGTGACAATCCGTAATGTGTGGCAGGTGACATGGCAAGTGACAATCCGTAATGTGTGGCAGGTGACGTGGCAAGTGACAACCCGAGACGTGGCAAGTGACAATCTAGGACATGGCAAGTGACAATCCGTAATGTGTGGCAGGTAACGTGGCAAGTGACAATCCGGGACGTGGCAAGTGGACAATCCGCAACATGTGGCAGGTGACATTCTGCAAAGTGTGACAAGTGACAATCTGCATCTGGTGGCAGGCGACGTGGCAAGTGGACAATCCGCAATGTGTAGCAGGTGATGTGACAAGTGACAATCCTTAATGTGTGGCAAGTGACAATCCAGGACGTGGCAAGTGACAATCCATAATGTGTGGCAAGTGACGTGGCAAGTGACAATCCAGGACGTGGCAAGTGACAATCCATAATGTGTGGCAAGTGACGTGGCAAGTGACAATCCAGGACGTGGCAAGTGACAATCCATAATGTGTGGCAAGTGACAATCCAGGATGTGGCAAGTGACAATCCATAATGTGTGGCAGGTGACTTGGCAAGTGACAATCTGGGATGTGGCAAGTGGACAATCCGCAACATGTGGTAGGTGACATTCCGCAACGTTTGACAAGTTACAATCTGCATCTGGTGGCAGGCGATGATGGCAAGTGACACGCTCAGGGATCCCACTGATTTTGCATTATGGTGAGTTGAACTATTTCATTTTATATAACAGAACAGAAATTGGTTAAAAGGCCTGGAGGTCAGCAATGTGTTCCCTTCAGGGGCTGCATACAGTATACTGCATACTTTGTTGTTCAAAATTTATATAAGCTGTTGCCTGGGTACTGTGCCACATGGGTGTGGTAGTCTGTTGTTTAATAGCATTAGTTCATTTTTTTTTGGTGGGGGGGGGGGGCCCATACAACATTTTGCTATGGGGCCCTGTGATCTCTAGTTACGCCCCTGATTAGTACTATTACTTTTTTGCTTGTTTTACGCACAGCATTTCAGCCAAGTCTTGGGGATGCTCCATGCCTTTTAGGGCCAGAGTAACAACCCTACTAGTTTTAAAAGACAGCTGTACTGTATTTGTAAATGTAAAGTTTCTTTTTAATATATATATATATATATATATATATATATATATATTTTTTTTTTTTTTTTTTCTTAAATTATTGCACTTGTGTGATATAGTCACATATTATGTATGTATAACCAAAAAAAGATTCTTGGGTTGTCTCCAGAACAGTATAGCTAAAATTATTATTTTTAACCACTTCAGCCCCGGACCAATAAACACCCTAAGGACCAGAGGTCTTTTTACAATTTTGCACTGCGCTGCTTTAACTGGTAATTGCGCGGTCATGCAATATTGCACCCAAACGAAATTTGCGTCCTTTTCTTCCCACAAATAGAGCTTTCTTTTGATGGTATTTGATTGCCTCTGCGATTTTTATTTTTTGCGATATAAATGGAAAAAGACCGAAAAATTTTGAGAAAAAATTTTATTTTCTACTTTTTGTTATAAGAAAAATCGAATAAACTCAATTTTAGTCATACATTTAGGGCAAAATTTATTCAGCCACATGTCTTTAGTAAAAAAAAATGTCAATAAGCGTATATTTATTGGTTTGCGCAAAAGTTATAGCGTCTACAAACTAGAGTACATTTTCTGGAATTTACACAGCTTTTAATTTATGACTGCCTATCTCATTTCTTGAGGTGCTAAAATGGCAGGGCAGTACAAACCTCCCCAAATGACCCCATTTTGGAAAGTAGACACCCCAAGGAAGTTGTGGAGAGGCACATTGAGCCCATTGAATATTTTTTTTTGTCCCAAGTGATTGAATAATGACACAAAAAAAATAAAAAGTTTACAAAAAGTTGTCACTAAATGATATATTGCTCACACATGCCATAGTTATATGTGGAATTGCACCCCAAAATATATCATGCTGCTTCTCCTGAGTACGGGGATACCACATATGTGGGACTTTTTGGGAGTCTAGCCGCGTACGGCACCCCGAAAACCAATCACTGCCTTCAGGATTTCTAAGGGTGCAAATTTTTGATTTCACTCCTCACTACCTATCACAGTTTCGAAGGCCATAAAATGCCAAAATAACACAAAACCCCCCCAAATGACCCCATTTTGGAAAGAAGACACCCCAAGGAAGTTGTGGAGAGGCATGTTGAGCCCATTGAATATTTTTTTTTTGTCCCAAGTGATTGAATAATGACACAAAAAAAAAAAAAGTTTACAAAAAGTTGTCACTAAATTATATATTGCTCCCACATGCCATAGTTATATGTGGAATTGCACCCCAAAATATATTCTGCTGCTTCTCTTGAGTACGGGGATACCACACATGTGGGACTTTTTGGGAGTCTAGCCACGTACGGCACCCCGAAAACCAATCACTGCCTTCAGGATTTCCTAAGGGTGCAAATTTTTGATTTCACTCCTCACTACCTATCACATTTTCGAAGGCCATAAAATGCCAAAATAGCACAAAACCCCCCCCCCAAATGACCCCATTTTGGAAAGTAGACACCCCAAGCTATTTACTGAGAGGCATGTTGAGTCCATGAAATATTTATATTTTGCCACAAGTTACAGGAATTAAAAAAAAAATTTTTTTTGCACAAAGTTGTCACTAAATGATATATTGCTCACACATGCTATGGGCATAAATCAAATTATACCCCAAAATAAATTCTGCTGCTTCTCCCGAGTACGGGGATACCACATGTGGGGGACTTTTTGGGAGCCTAGCCACGTACGGGACCCCGAAAACCAAGCACTGCCTTCCGGATTTAAATATAAAATGCTACCAAAAAAACGTAGCGATCGCAGGGATCAGGCCTGACTCTGCGATCGCTGCAGTTATGTGTTTAGTTTTTGTAAGTGACAGTGATCGATCGATACTGCACTTGGGTGTGCTGGGCAGAGGGGCAAAACGCAGGTGCCAGCAGGTATCTGGGCTGATCCCGCTAACAATGCGTTTTTTTGGAACCCTAAACTGCTGGGGACGCTAGTATAGATCTGATCAGATCAGATATTGATCTGTTCAGATTCTATACCACTACAGGAGGTGTATGCTTTGCGCGTGGGTGTTAGCGGTCCTGGCACTAACCTAGTGCTGCCTGGGGCGACGCAGACCCTGACCCTAAAACCTAATTGATATCACCCGCCGGGTGATCAGGGGGTTAAACCTTTATTGGGTAATAAATGGTGGGTACCCTGATGCTATAAAAAGCAAACTAACCAGAGTCACCCGTAACACTTATACGGTGATCACTGGTGAAAGGGTTAACTAGGGGCAATCAGGGGGTTCAAATTTTTATTAGGTAGTATATGGGGGTCCCTGGCGCTATATAAAAACCTGACGGGGAACCTAAATAACTAACTGGCTAACCAGCGTCACCAGTGACACTTACACTGTGATCGCTGGTGAAAGGGTTAACTAGGGGCAATAAGGGGGTTAAAACCATTATTGGGTAGTATATCGGGGTACCTAGCGCTATAAAAACCTGGCGGTGAACCTAAAAAAATAACTAGCTACCTAGCGACACTAGCGACACTAATGCAGTGATCAGAAAAATTATCGCTTAGTGACACTGGCAAAAGGGGTGAAAGGGTTAACTAGGGGCAATCAGGGGGTTAAAACCATTATTGGGTAGTATATCGGGGTACCTAGCGCTATAAAAACCTGGCGGTGAACCTAAAAAAATAACTAGCTACCTAGCGACAATAGCGACACTAATGCAGCGATCAGAAAAATGTTTGCTTAGTGACACTGGCAAAAGGGGGTGAAAGGGTTAACTCTAGGGGCAATCAGGGGGTTAAAACCATTATTGGGTAGTATATTGGGGTACCTAGCGCTATAAAACCCTGGCGGTGAACCTAAAAAAATAACTAGCTACCTAGCGACAATAGCGACACTAATGCAGCGATCAGAAAAATGATCGCTTAGTGACACTGGCAAAAGGGGGTGAAAGGGTTAACTAGGGGCAATCAGGGGGTTAAAACCATTATTGGGTAGTATATCGGGGTACCTAGCGCTATAAAAACCTGGCAGCGAACCTAAAAAAATAACTAGCTACCTAGCGACAATAGTGACACTAATGCAGCGATTAGAAAAATTATCGCTTAGTGACACTGGCAAAAGGGGGTGAAAGGGTTAACTCTAGGGGCAATCAGGGGGTTAAAACCATTATTGGGTAGTATATCGGGGTACCTAGCGCTATAAAAACCTGGCGGTGAACCTAAAAAAATAACTAGCTACCTAGCGACAATAGCAACACTAATGCAGCGATCAGAAAAATGATTGCTTAGTGACACTGGCAAAAGGGGGTGAAAGGGTTAACTCTAGGGGCAATCAGGAGGTTAAACTTTTATTGGGGGGTGATAGGGGGCTACCCTGGACCTAACACTAACTGCCCTGACAGTTTTTACTGTTACAACTGACACTGAATGCAGTGATCAGTAAATAAATGATCACTGCAATCAGTGACACTGTGACTTGGGGGGGGGGGGGGGGGGTTTGTGTACCTATGTGTACCTATGTGTCAGTGTAGTGTTTTGGTGCACTTACTTTTTGTCTTCTCCTCGTAGTCCGGTCAAAAAGACCGCCCCGAGGAGAATGACATCACTTGCTCCTTCCTGTGTATACAATACACAGTGGGAGGAAGCTCGTCATTGGCCAGGAGCGATCCAGAGGGGGTGGCCAGAAACCAACGGCCATCCCCTCATCACGGATCGCTCCTGCAGCGAACCGGACTGTCGTATCCAGCGGACCCCCCACCCGCTGGAAGGCAGGCAGGAACATGTACGTGCTTGTGCCTGCCTTGCCATTGTAATGACGTACAATGGCAATATGGCGGTCCTTAAGTGGTTAAAAAAAGTTAAACCCACGAGTGTTTTTTTTTTAACACTACTATTCCTTTATATTGGCTTTTAAAAATTGGATGAAAGGTTTAGCTCTGGGAAACACTTTTTGAAAGATAAATAGTGCATTTTATATACAACTATATAGATCAGACTAAAATGAGGGACAAATGAGGAGGAAAGAGGTACAGAGGGACAAATCAGGGACAGTCCCTCGAAATCAGGGACAGTTGGGAGCTATGAAAAAGTATTGTCTTTAGTTCTACTTTAATGTATAAAAAAAATTGCAAGTTAAGATCCTGTGCACATCCCTCAATGAACCCCACAATGCAGCAAGTTAAAATAGATAACACCTGTAAAAAAATATGTATGTAGGGGGAGTGGCTAGGCTGAGAATGTGAGAGGAGGACGCTGTAGCACTGTGCTCCTGCCGACCATCAGCTGGCTATTAGTGAGGTATAGGGGAAGGATTCACCTGGCTTTCTACTGCTTTCCACTGCTCCACCAGCTGGTTACTGGAGATTTATGTGTCTCTCCGTTTTTTCACTGAGAAGTTGCTGAACTGCTGATAACCCTGACCTAATTATCTTCCTCCTTCAATCCTTACCGGCCACACTGTTAGACGAAAAGTTTGTCTGAAGTTTGCTGTGTTTGGCTTTTGCTAAACTAATCTACTGAATACATTTCCCAGTGTGCACCTTGCATCCTGCAGTCTTATCTGGTTACAAGAGCAATGGAGAAGCGTCTGAAGGAGACTGGAACAAGTGGAACAACAGGAGAAAAAAGTATGCAAGAAAGTGCTGTTCAGCCCTCACTCCAGGCAGGGAAAAAGGATAGAGGAAAAGATGCAGCTGCAAGGTTGGAAGGGTTTCCTTGGAGTGCGAACCGGGACGCAAACAGAGTGCCTAATATGCCTGGTATGTCTAATCCATATAATATTTCTGATATAATAAAAGGCAAAGTGAGAGATGAAGTGGAAATGGAGGAGGTGATGAGGACGGAGAGAAATGAAAAGGGGAAGGCTGACTCATGTGAGATAATGGAGGGGGCGATACAAACAGAGCAGAGTGGGGCTGCTGGACGGATGGAAAGAGTAGAGAAAGAAGGGGGCAATGTTTCAGGTGTTGTTGCTCTGCCTGTCCAAGATGAGATGGGGAGAGAACCAACAATTAAGGATGTGTTCCTGGCAGTACAAAATTGTAACTGTACCTTGACTTCACTATCTATTCAGTTTAACCATCTCAGGGAAGATGTGTCTATTATGCGCCCCGGATATGCAGAAAGTACGTGAGCGAACATCTGCAATGGAGGGGCGGGTGGCTACTTTGGAGGAAGAGATGAGCCTAATGCAGGGGGACTTTAAGGAAATGGGTATGCAGTCGGGTCGCAATGCAAATCGCATGGATGACCTTGAGAACAGACTCAGAAGAAATAATCCTTGGTATACCTGAACGCCTAGAAGGGGGAAGCCAACTGAATTTATAGAGCAGTGGTTGCTGGAAGTGTTTGACAAAAAAAACTTTACCCCTTTCTTCTCTGTGGAGAGAGCACACCGTATTCCTGCTAGACCCCCACGTCTGGGTAAATATCCAAGGCAGTTTATCCTAAAAATGCTTCATTACAGAGATAGAGACAAAATATTATCACTGGCTCGTATTAAGGGCACCATCAAAGGCAATGGGTCTAGAATCTCCTTTTTTCCGGACTATTCTGCTGAGGTTCAAAAGCAAAGGGCTCAATTTAAAGATGTTAAAAGGCGACTTCGTGATATTCAAGTTCAATATGCCATGCTTTATCCTGCCAAATTAAGGATTATAGCTAGAGGAGAAACTTTTTTTTTTTTTTGAGAATTCTAAGGCAGCGGCATCTTGGCTTGACAAAAATGAGCAATGTATTTCATCGCTTGTTGACAGCACTGATGTTGTACAAGGAAACTGAACTTTTTATGAATAAATGCAAAGGATAATGATTAAAAATATGATGAAAAATTAAAAATGTGTTAAAAATGCGATAGAAGGTGAAGAAATGCGACTGGGATTTGGAAAAGAACTTTTCTCTGTACTATATGGGGGAGGGGACAGGGAGAAAAATGTTTTGTTTTCTAACCTTTACTCTTTTTTTTTTTTTCTCTTCCTTGTCCCCAACCCTGCCCCTTCCTTTCCTTGTCCTTTCCTTGTACCCACCAAAAAAAAAAAAAAAAAAAATTCTCTTCCTTCCCTTATCCCTCCCCTTTTATATATATTTTTTTATACAGGCGGGAGCCCCTGCTTTTGCTTTTGTACTTGCAATAGTCCAAGAACTCCTCCTCATTAGGGCTCAAGCCTGGATGGATTTTTTTCCTTCTCCCCTGTATACACCTTCCTGCAGGAAACAATGTTTGTTTTTTGTTTTTTCCTTTTTTTTTGTTTTCTTTTTTGTTTTTTGTGTGTGTGGGTGTGTGTGTGTATGGGCGACAATTTACATGTTACTGCTTGATGTTGTTGTATTATTTTGTTTATGTCTATTACAGTACGATATGCTTAAGAGATCAACTGAATGTTGGGCTGGTCAGGTCTGTAACTCTTCAAATGGAGGAAGACCGTATAATGACTTACTGTTGTATGATTTACCGTATTTTGGGGATCATGTGGACAATATGGGCACCATGTCATGTGTGTATATATAATTAATAATGGATAATAAGATCAGAATATGGTCATGGGATATTAGAGGGATTAAGAACCCTATTAAAAAGCGTGCTATGTTCAATAAACTGGTCCAGCATGACCCGTTGATTGTTTGCTTGCAGGAAACACATTTAACTAAAGATACTGTTAGCTTATTACAGAATAAAAAGTACACCACTCAATACCATTCAGTATATTCAGCTTATGCAAGAGGAACAAGTATATTAATTTCCTCAAAGGTCCAGTTTTCCTGCAAGCAAGCAAGGATAGATCCACAGGGTAGGTTTGTTTTGCTGGTATGTACACTGTTTTCTACGCAATATATTTTGGGGTCTATTCATATCCCTCCTCCATATAACAGTGAAGTAATGCGACGGATAGGGATCATATTGGCTGATAATCCAGGGACCCCCATGTTTATTATGGGGGACTTCAATAATGTATGCAATGCCAGCATGGACAGATATCCAGCAGGCCCTAATGTGAATACTACATTCTACAATTATATTCAGGAGCTTGGACTGTATGACATATGGCGGCTTAGGAATCCATCTTCTAAAGAATATTCTTGTTGCTCTGGTACTTTTCAGACTCTATCAAGGTTAGATATGTTCTTGGGAACAGACTCTGCTATTGTTTGGGTTTCTGATGTTTATTACTTAACAAGGGATTCATCAGATCATTCACCGTTAGTAGTAACAGTAGATAAAATAAAGCCTAAAATTAGGTCTAACTGGAGAGTTCCTGCTTTCTGGTTTAAAGTTCCCCATCAGGGGGATGAAATGAGGTTGGCCTTAGTTGAATTTTTTCAAATTAATAATAACTCAACATCACCTCAGGTAGTATGGGACACCATGAAGGCATTTTTGAGAGGATTATTGGTTAAGGCCATAAGCGTCTACAAAAAAGCATGTAGAGAACGGGAATCGCTGTTAGCAGCAGAGGCGCAGCAGAAAGAAGTTCAGTATATTCAGAGTCCTACTACCTCTAATCGTAGGGTGTGGAAGGATGCACAATTATTATATAAACAGACTTCTATGAAAAAGGCTGCGCGGTCTGACTTTTTGTCTAAATGTCGCAGTTTTGAAGAAGGGGAAAAATCAGGCAGAATGCTATCAGTAATAGCCACATCCCAAGAAGATAGTAAAATGATTTCTGCTATTCGTACAGTGGAGGGAGATATTACTTATGACCAGAAGGAAATAATGCGATCCTTTGTTCATTTTTATAGTAATTTATATCAAAATAAAGTTAATTGTTCCGAGACAAGACTTAGAGAATTTTTTAGGGCTGTTACTGATTAAAATTTTCCTGTTCGATTAATCGATTTTTTTTTTAATCGATTAATCGACTAATTTCGATTAATTATAATGCATATACAGTTTTTACAATTTTTTTTTATTAAACTTTAAGAAAAACGTAGAAAGTTAGTTTAACTTTAACTGTAATGTCCACATCTCCCCCATACTGTACGGTCCACATTTCCCCCACATCTCCCCCCATGCTGTATTGTCCACATCTCCCCCCCATAAAGTACTGCCCACATCTCCCCCCATAAAGTACTGCCCACATCTCCCCCCATAAAGTACTGCCCACATCTCCTCACATCTCCCCCATACCTTAATATTCATTATTGTCTGCTCTGTCTGGAATAGACAGCAGGCAGACCCGTCCGTCCTCAGAGTAGACACAAGCAGGCGGGCGATGATGACGCCAGCGTGCGCGTCTAGGCCACCGACGGGTGGACCAAGATGGCCGCGGCTCCGGAGCTAGGCCGAAGCCGCGGCCTTTCCTATGGGCGAGACTGCGGAGCTCACTCCGCGGATCGTCCTCGATCAAAATTATTTTGATCGATCAAAGAAATTAACGATTAATCGAACAATTAATCGTTAATTTCCGCAGCCCTAGAATTTTTAGAACCTTTAAAACTCCCCTCTCTTTCTGAAAACGATAAACAAAAACTGGGAGCTCCTCTGACATTGGAGGAATTGATTAAGGCAGTGGAAGAAAGTCCAAATGATAAAGCCCCGGGTATTGATGGGTTACCCTCAGAAGTATATAAACAATATGGTGAGGTTTTGCTTCCAGAATTATTGAAGGTCCTTAACCAGGCTTTGGAATCATTCAGGCTTCCTGAATCTATGAGGGATGCTTGTATTATTGTATTACCAAAGCCAGGAAAGGACCCTTTGGCTCTGGAATCCTACCGCCCAATATCATTGTTGAACTCGGACGCTAAGATTTTAGCCAGGGTCCTGGCTAAAACACTAAGTAGACATATGCAGGGATTGATTCATCGTGACCAATGTGGCTTTATCCCAACAAGGTCTACAGCTATTAATATAAGGAGGCTTTATTTGAATATGCAAATACCAACTGATAATATTGGGACAAGAGCGATTTTGTCACTCGACGCTGCGAAAGCTTTCGAAAGTGTCGAGTGGACATATCTGTGGGAGGTGTTGGGTTTGTTTGGCCTGGGGGACAAGTTTATAAGGTGGATCAGGATGCTGTATGCCACTCCGAGGGCATGTATGCAAATAAATGGCACGGTTTCAGAATTTTTCCCATTATACAGAGGAACAAGACAGGGGTGTCCCCTGTCTCCTTTACTATTCGCACTGGCCCTTGAACCACTGGCCGAGGCCGTCCGACAGGCAGAATCTATTTGCGGATTTATTAGGAACGAGGATTGAAAAAATCTCCTTGTATGCTGATGATGCATTACTGTTTCTTGGGGATACAGAAGGTTCTTTAAGCTCCTTAATGTCACTAATAAAAAAAATTGGATCGTTTTCTGGTTACATTATTAATTGGGATAAATTCAGTACTACTTCCCTTAGACAATTCTAGTCTGTCCAGGTTAAAAGAGGCCCCTCAAGTTAAAATAGTGTCATCATTTAAATACTTGGGAATAATTATAAACTCTAGAATAGAAAACTATTTAATGGATAACTTGTCACCTATTCTTAACAAATTCCAACTTAAGAGCATGGCGTGGACTAAATTGCCATTATCGGTGGTAGGCCGTGCAAATCTCATAAAAATGATCTGGACCCCTCAATTGTTATATATATATATATATATATATACAGTGGTGTGAAAAAGTGTTTGCCCCCTTCCTCATTTCCTGTTCCTTTGCATGTTTGTCACACTTAAGTGTTTCGGAACATCAAACCAATTTAAACAATAGTCAAGGACAACACAAGTAAACACAAAATGCAATTTGTAAATGAAGGTGTTTATTATTAAAGGTGAAAAAAAATCCAAACCATCATGGCCCTGTGTGAAAAAGTGATTGCCCCCTAAACCTAATAACTGGTTGGGCCACCCTTAGCAGCAACAACTGCAACCAAGCGTTTGCGATAATGTGCAATGAGGCTTTTACAGCGTCCTGGAGGAATTTTGGCCCACTCATCTTTGCAGAATTGTCCTAATTCAGTTACATTAGAGGGTTTTCGAGCATGAACGGCCTTTTTAAGGTCATACCACAACATCTCAATAGGATTCAGGTCAGGACTTTGGCTAGGCCACTCCAAAGTCTTCATTTTGTTTTTCTTCAGCCATTCGGTGGTGGACTTGCTGGTGTGTTTAGGATCATTGTCCTGCTGCAGAACCCAAGTTCGTTTCAGCTTGAGTACACGAACAGATGGTCGGACATTCTCCTTCAGGATCTCTTGGTAGACAGCAGAATTCATAGTTCCTTTTATCACGGCAAGTCTTCCAGGTCCTGAAGCAGCAAAACAGCCCCAGACCATCACACTACCACCACCATATTTTACTGTTGGTATAATGTTCTTTTTATGAAATGCAGTGTTCCTTCTACGCCAGATATACTTGGACACACACCTTCCAAAGAGTTCCACTTTTGTCTCATCGGTCCACAGAATGTTGTCCCAAAAGTCTTGGGGATCATCAAGATGTGTTGTGGAGAAATTGAGAAGAGCTTTGATGTTCTTTTTGCTCAGCAGTGGTTTTCTCCTTGGAACTCTGCCATGCAGGCCATTTTTGCCCAGTCTTTTCCTGATGGTGGAGGCATGAACGCTGACCTTAACTGAGGCAAGTGAGGCCTGCAGTTCCTTGGACGTTGTTGTGAGGTCTTTTGTGACCTCTTGGATGAGTCGTCGCTGCGCTCTTGGGGTAATTTTGGGCGGCCGGCCACTCCTGGGAAGGTTCACCACTGTTCCATGTCTTCGCCATTTGTGGATAATGGCTCTCACTGTGGTTCGCTGGATTCCCAAAGCTTTGGAAATGGCTTTATAACCCTTTCCAGACTGATAGATCTCAATTACTTTCTTTCTCAATTGTTCCTGAATTTCTTTGGGTCTCGGCATGATGTGTAGCTTTTAAGGATCTTCTGGTGGACCTTACTGTGTCAAGCAGCTCCTATTTAAGTGATGCCTTGATTGTGAACAGGTGTGGCAATAATCAGGCCTGGGTGTGGCTAGAGAAATTGAACTCAGGTGTGGACAACCACAGTTATAGTATGTTTTAACAAGGGGGGCAATCACTTTTTCACACAGGGCCATGATGGTTTGGATTTTTTTTCACCTTTAATAATAAACACCTTCATTTACAAATTGCATTTTGTGTTTACTTGTGTTGTCCTTGACTATTGTTTAAATTGGTTTGATGTTCCGAAACACTTAAGTGTGACAAACATGCAAAGGAACAGGAAATGAGGAAGGGGGCAAACACTTTTTCACACCACTGTATATATATATATATATATATATATATATATATATATATATATATATATATACTCCATAATTCACCGATATGGATAACTTTAAAATGGTTCAAAAAAACAGAATCAATATTTCGTAGACTATTATGGAAAGGAAAAACCCCGAGAATTAAGTTATCAATTCTCCAGAGGGCAAGGGATTGGGGTGGATTAGCGGTACCACAGCCAAGACTCTACTTCATAGCCTCCCAGCTTCAGAATTTTGCAGGCTGGGGGGGAAGTAATTGGGAAGACCCCATACAGGTTTTACTCTTAAATAACAGTTTTCGATATAATCTTGTGGCTCAGTTGGAATCCGGAGCCCTGGGTAACACCTGGAGGGGTCTAACAACGACACTTATGAATAGAGTCTGGAAGGAAATGAGGAGTATAATGAAATTTGAAGGAGTTTCAAAATACTCCCCACTTTGGGGGAATAAGCAATACAAAGAATTATATAAATTGGAGGGATTCGAAAGCTGGCTCTCTAAGGGGCTCCAATATATAGAACAGATGTTTACACATAATGTTCTGCGCTCCTTTCAGGACCTGCAAGAATCCTTTCAACTGCCTTCTAGTCACTTCTATAAATATTTACAATTACGGCATGCGATTCAAACTCTGTTTAGAAGGGAAAAGATAGTGATAAAACCTACCCCACTTATAACATCATTAGCAAGCGGGGAGGAAAAAAAGGACTTGATCTCGTCTTTATGTGGTCAATTGATGAGACTATATCCGGATAAATTTGTCAGCCCGGGTAGAACAGGCTGGGAGAGAGACATAGGGGACATCTCATATGAAAACTGGCAAATTATCTTGAGAAGGGTACCCCTAGTATCATTATCACCGGCTCAATGCCTGACGCAACTATTTATAATATATAGGGTATATAGAACACCAGTTAAATTATTTAAGTGGGGCAGACGCGATTCTCCGGAGTGTCCTAGATGTCAAAAGTCTCCAGCTGATTTAATACACATGATGTGGAATTGTCCAAAAGTGGCTAGATATTGGCGAGAGGTGGTTAATACAATCAATGCTACATGTAATACACATATTGACAGGACCCCTATGACATGTCTACTGGGATATTTTGACGAGGAAGGTTTCTTTCCCAGGGAGGTGATGATATTAGTTACCAGTCTATTGTTTATTGCACGTAAGTTAATTGCTCTAAGGTGGATATCTTCGAATGCACCTTTACTTGAGGACTGGCGTCTTCAGGTAAATGAAAACCTCTTGAAAGAACAACAAATTGGTTGCAATAGGGGGGAATCCAATAACTGGATTAAAATATGGAAACGATGGATATCGGATCCACAGTTAGCTCCACCCGCACTAGTAATGGGGGAAAGGAAAATGGGGTAGAGAGTTATAAAAGATGTGGGTAGAAACAATCTTCTCCATTGTCAGCTTGTGATATATAACTCACTATGGAAACTACAGTGGTGTGAAAAAGTGTTTGCCCCCTTCCTCATTTCCTGTTCCTTTGCATGTTTGTCACACTTAAGCAATTTAAACAATAGTCAAGGACAACACAAGTAAACACAAAATGCAATTTGTAAATGAAGGTGTTTATTATTAAAGGTGAAAAAAAAAATCCAAACCATCATGGCCCTGTGTGAAAAAGTGATTGCCCCCCTTGTTAAAACATACTATAACTGTGGTTGTCCACACCTGAGTTCAATTTCTCTAGCCACACCCAGGCCTGATTATTGCCACACCTGTTCACAATCAAGGCATCACTTAAATAGGAGCTGCTTGACACAGTAAGGTCCACCAGAAGATCCTTAAAAGCTACACATCATGCCGAGACCCAAAGAAATTCAGGAACAATTGAGAAAGAAAGTAATTGAGATCTATCAGTCTGGAAAGGGTTATAAAGCCATTTCCAAAGCTTTGGGAATCCAGCGAACCACAGTGAGAGCCATTATCCACAAATGGCGAAGACATGGAACAGTGGTGAACCTTCCCAGGAGTGGCCGGCCGCCCAAAATTACCCCAAGAGCGCAGCGATGACTCATCCAAGAGGTCACAAAAGACCCCACAACAACGTCCAAGGAACTGCAGGCCTCACTTGCCTCAGTTAAGGTCAGCGTTCATGCCTCCACCATCAGGAAAAGACTGGGCAAAAATGGCCTGCATGGCAGAGTTCCAAGGAGAAAACCACTGCTGAGCAAAAAGAACATCAAAGCTCGTCTCAATTTCTCCACAACACATCTTGATGATCCCCAAGACTTTTGGGACAACATTCTGTGGACCGATGAGACAAAAGTGGAACTCTTTGGAAGGTGTGTGTCCAAGTATATCTGGCGTAGAAGGAACACTGCATTTCATAAAAAGAACATTATACCAACAGTAAAATATGGTGGTGGCAGTGTGATGGTCTGGGGCTGTTTTGCTGCTTCAGGACCTGGAAGACTTGCCGTGATAAAAGGAACTATGAATTCTGCTGTCTACCAAGAGATCCTGAAGGAGAATGTCCGACCATCTGTTCGTGTACTCAAGCTGAAACGAACTTGGGTTCTGCAGCAGGACAATGATCCTAAACACATCAGCAAGTCCACCACCGAATGGCTGAAGAAAAACAAAATGAAGACTTTGGAGTGGCCTAGCCAAAGTCCTGACCTGAATCCTATTGAGATGTTGTGGTATGACCTTAAAAAGGCCGTTCATGCTCGAAAACCCTCTAATGTAACTGAATTAGGACAATTCTGCAAAGATGAGTGGGCCAAAATTCCTCCAGGACGCTGTAAAAGCCTCATCGCACGTTATCGCAAACGCTTCGTTGCAGTTGTTGCTGCTAAGGGTGGCCCAACCAGTTATTAGGTTTAGGGGGCAATCACTTTTTCACACAGGGCCATGATGGTTTGGATTTTTTTTCACCTTTAATAATAAACACCTTCATTTACAAATTGCATTTTGTGTTTACTTGTGTTTTCCTTGACTATTGTTTAAATTGGTTT
Source organism: Lithobates pipiens (assembly GCF_037356315.1). Classification (NCBI taxonomy): domain Eukaryota; kingdom Metazoa; phylum Chordata; class Amphibia; order Anura; family Ranidae; genus Lithobates; species Lithobates pipiens. The sequence continues at coordinate 128,429,342 of NW_027507784.1, forward strand.
GATGTTCCGAAACACTTAAGTGTGACAAACATGCAAAGGAACAGGAAATGAGGAAGGGGGGCAAACACTTTTTCACACCACTGTATGCTATGGATTTGTCGCCCGGAGAGTGCGTGTGTTTTATTTATTTATTTATTTTTTGTGTCTATGTCTGTGTGTATGTTTGTAAATACTTGTGTCTAAGGGATGGTTAGGTAGTATATATGATAGTGGCAAGTAAGAATAAGAGAAAAATATAAAAAGTTGTTTTGCACGGATCAATTGAAATAAATAGGAAAACGAGAATATAATGTACTAGCGGTATAAGCAAACAAAACTGTAAAATATATATACTGATACTGTAACTTGGTCTGTTATAACTTGTAATACGTCAAATAAAGAAATAAACAATAAAAAAAAAAAATAGATAACATTGTCAAAAACAATGACCAGCAAGATCCCGAAAACATGCTATGATTCTGAAGCACTAAGGTAAGTACCGGTAAGCAAAATTCAAATATTCTATTGAGCCTGGTGGTACAAATATACATAAATCATGTCTATATCGACTCAACTCAATTGCTTAAGGCTACAGCCAAATACAGTTCAGGATTCTCAAATGAAACTAAGCAAAGCAGCACAGCAATGGGGCTGGCTATATTCAGTGCTTGACTTTAATTAGTACTATTACTTTTTTGCTTGTTTTACGCACAGCATTTCAGCCAAGTCTTGGGGATGCTCCATGCCTTTTAGGGCCAGAGTAACAACCCTACTAGTTTTAAAAGACAGCTGTACTGTATTTGTAAATGTAAAGTTTCTTTTTATATATATATATATATATATATATATATATATATATATATATATATATATATATATATTTATTTATTTATGTTCTTAAATTATTGTTCTTGTGTGATATAGTCACATATTATGTATGTATAACCAAAAAAATACTACATTTTGGCAACAGCCATGACTAACTTATTTTACTTTAGGTTATCCTCCACCTCCACCTCCACCTCCACCTCCACCTCCAACTTCATCTCCACAGCCACCTCCACCTCCACCTCATCCTCACTACTTTCGCCCCAAGGGATGTTATGGGCCTCCTTATTACAACAATCATTAAGGACACTATTATTAGAAGCCTGAGGTAAATATGTTTTAGAAAAAGGAAAACATTGGATACATTTTATATTACGCAAAAGCTTTGATGTGAAATAATCTTAATCTACATTTAGGAAATGTGACAAATTTTATTCAAAATCATCACATGACATTTGCTAATCTAAGATGGTATATACTGTCATTTATATGGGTGAATATCTAATATATGCAACACAGGGAAAGCCCAGGCAGTAGGGGGAACTGGCACTGTGATTAGGGTGTGCCCAGGCTCACCTGGCACACCCATCTATGTTGCTGGTCCAAACTTCCTTAAAGAGTAAACAGCAGTTCATATAAGCCTTATTTTCTGCTTGCTAGTCAGTTCATATAGGACCAATTACCTTTTTTTAAATGTATTTATTATTTTTTATAAGAAAGGTTGCTTGGCAACTGTCTTGATATAGGATGCATGCTATTCAGTGTAGTTATTGCCTGATTATGTAAAAGCCATCGGTGTTCTTATTTAAATCTTGGTATCCTTTGTGTATTTCTGTGTTTTCATTCATAAAACATTTCTAAGAAAATAGGTTTGTCAGTGACGTTCATCTTTCTTTTATCATATTTGCACTTAAAGCAGTATTAAACCCAAAAGCAGAATTTAATACATTGCAGCTTTCCAATCCTTTGGCGTTGTAAAAAAGAAAAATTGGGGACATTGCCATCCCATGGGACTTTGAATGAAACAAAGGCTCAGTAAAATCCTATGTTTCCATCCCTGTAACAATATATTCGGAGGAGCAATGAAGGTGGGACTTGAAGTGCGTGAGTGCCATAAGATCAAATTTGGTGAACAATTGGGAACATTTTTTATTAATTGGTTCATAAAATTAATCAATATAATTACAGTATACATTTACTATTATCAATTCCATATTCAAGGATATTGAATACAATCAAGTAAAAATGATAAACGTTTATACAGAGTAGTATGAACACAAGAACATTTTCCACCGTACACCAAATTATGTTAATAAAAAAACATAGATTTAAGGTAGTGCTTGCCCGACAAATGACTCAGATATCCAATTAAAAAGAATGTTGATATAATATATATAAAAAAGTTCATCATAATTGAAGATAAACACAACAGTTGATAGCTCTACGCGTTTCGTGGCTGAGGTACCACTCGTCAGGAGCAAGCGCGCGTCTTCTCTAAAGATAAAAACATGAAAAATAGAGTAGAAATAGTCTGTTGTCAGCAGACTAACAATAAAGGTGGGGCAATGAGAAAAGAACCCACCCGGAGTACCTTCTTACGTAAAATGGTGAAGCATGGCAGTAGCCGGATGTCGGTCACCGCCAGCCCCTTAGAGGCACCATCCCCGGGAGCCGAGGTGGACAAATCAGCAGAGGCAACCCACACGGCACCGTCCGGCCAGCACAGACCCTCGAGGCAAATCTGCATGTAAAGTGAAAGGTTAAATGAATGAATGAATGAATGAAATACTTATATAGCGCACAATGCGAACTGAATCGCCTCTAGGCGCTGTGGCGAGCTTTGATCATCTGCTAAAAGAGGAAGGTCTTGAGTTTTTTCCTAAAAGCCAGGTGATTTTCTTCCAGGCGGATGTTGATTGGTAGAGCATTCCATAGCAGAGGCCCTTGGACAGCGAATCTCCGATCACCCTTGGATTTATACCGGGCTTTGGGCACGAGGAGGAGGTTTTTGTTGGCTGATCGAAGACTGCGGTTTGGTGTGTAATGATTTATTTTCTCCATTAGGTATTGCGGAGCTTCTCTATGCACGCATTTGTGGGTGAGGCAAAGGGTCTTGAACGTGATCCGATTTTTTACGGTTAGCCAATGTAAGCTCCTCAGTGAAGGAGAAATGGATTCCCAGGGTTTTTTTCCTGTTATCAGCCTTGCCGCCGTGTTTTGGATCAGTTGTAATCGCGCAAGTTGATATTGTGGTAATCCTATGTAAAGCGAGTTTGCGTAGTCCAGTCCTGAATTAATGATTGTTCCAACTACCACTGCTTTGTCATTCTTTGGGATAAAAGGGATGAGTCTGCGAAGCATGTGCAGTAGATGGTGAGATCGACTGACTACAGATCCTATTTGCGCATCCATTGACATTTGTGCGTCTAAAATAACCCCGAGACTCTTCGCTTTGGTCTTTGGGGAGATAGTCTGCCCAAAGACGGTTGGTGGAGACCAGGAGGTTTTGGTTGCGGGCTTATGATTTGGGTGTAAGATAAGAAGCTCTGTCTTTGATTGGTTCAGCTGGAGGGAGTTGGTGGTCATCCAGTCCTCTATTGATTTGAGGCAGTTTTCAAGTTGTTGTTGGTGATCTTTTTTTCCATTGATCCGGAAATAAAGTTGTGTGTCGTCAGCGTAAGAGTGGAAGCAGAGATCTGAGCATCTGAAAAACCCTGAAAAAGCAATAAGTGCCCTCAAGAAATGAACTGTAGTGATTGTGTGAAGAGGAGGCAGTGTGTGTGGATTAGAAGGGAGAAGTTGAATAGAAAAGTTTTTGATTTGAAGAGAGTGCAACCATAAATAAAATTCCCAAGAGTAAAAGCAACAAGATTACTAAATAAAAAGAAAAAAAACAAACACAACTATGGCACAATAGGTGTAAGTATAAGAGAGTAAAAAGAGGGAAGAAGTGAAGAAAGGGAGATTTAAAATAGTGAGCAGCACTAGGACCGGCCAGGGAAGCGTGACGCTGACGGGCTGTGGAGACACCCCCACCCCTCCCAAGAAGGGGAGGGGGGAGGGGGCACCAGACGCGTCACAGCTCCCAAAGTGAAGGAAACCCAAAGACCGGCAGGGCGACCAACAATACACCACCATCCACACCATAAGACCAAAGAAAGCACCTCTTATGATGGTAGCAAAATATTGTCAATTGAGAAATTAGTAAAAAAAAATTAAAATAAAAATAAAAATGGTAAGGGATAAGTTAACCTCATAAGGATAAACAATGGGTCAATGTATGGCAGGAGTTCTGTCTGGGCATAAATTGAATAAAGCAAGCAAACGTACTTCCATCCCTAATAATTGAAAAAAAAGAAAAATTGGGGACATTGCCATCCCATGGGACTTTGAATGAATGCCTTTTCAGGGTTGTTTAACCTTTCACTTTACATGCAGATTTGCCTCGAGTGTCTGTGCTGGCCGGACGGTGCCGTGTGGGTTGCCTCTGCTGATTTGTCCGCCTCGGCTCCCGGGGATGGTGCCCCTAAGGGGCTGGCGGTGACCGACATCCGGCTACTGCCATGCTTCACCATTTTACGTAAGAAGGTACTCCGGGTGGGTTCTTTTCTCATTGCCCCACCTTTGTTAGTCTGCTGACAAGACTATTTCTACTCTATTTTTTATGTTTTCATCTTTAGAGAAGACGCGCGCTTGCTCCTGACGAGTGGTACCTCAGCCACGAAACGCGTAGAGCTATCAACTGTCGTGTTTATCTTCAATTATGATCAACTTTTTTATATATTTTTTTATATATATTCTATCAACATTCTTTTTAATTGGATATCTGAGTCATTTGTCGGGCAAGCACTACCTTAAATCTATGTTTTTTTATTAACATAATTTGGTGTACGGTGGAAAATTTTCTTGTGTTCATACTACTCTGTATAAACGTTTATCATTTTTACTTGTTTGTATTTAATATCCTTAAATATGGAATTGATAATAGTAAATGTATACTGTAATTATATTGATTAATTTTATGAACCAATTAATAACATTTTTTCCCAATTGTTCACCAAATTTAATCTTATGGCACTCACGCACTTCATGTAAAGTCCCACCTTCATTGCTCCTCCGAATATATCCTTTGGCGTTGTGGCTGCATTCATTTTCTTTTTAGGCTTTTTTTTCTCTCTATTTTACCTTGTGATCTGACCAGTAACAAATTTCCTGTCTTAAACTTTTTTTTTTCCTTACCTGCAAGGCAAGGGCATAATGTGCTAGTATGCAATGCATACTAGCACTTTATGTGAAACTTACCTGAAAACAAAGCCTTCCAGTGATACAATGTCATAACTTGAGACCGCTTCATCCGTCTTGCTTCCGGGTTCGCAGACCCCAGCTTTGGGACTGGCCGGAGCCTCAATGACGTTGCTCCCGCTCATGTACATGGGAGCCACCGTCACAGCACAGGGCTCTGAAGGAAGGGCATGGGTGGCCGTTCCTTCAGAGCGCATGCACCAGTCGTGTCACTGGCTGCATTTACAGTAAATATTTTGCTACAGGTTTGGACGGTACACGTTTAAGAGATATTTACACGTCCTATAGGTAAGTCTTTTTTACAGGCTGGTTGTATCTATTTATCAACTTGTGTACAATCAGCCTGTGGGAAACTTTTCCCTCAATCAGTGCCTCCAACTTTACACAGCAGTGCTGATAAGTGTATTCTGATGGTGGGGAAGTCTCTCTCTGCTGTCAGAATAGCTCAGAAGAAGTGATTCCCCCACCCACCCATTGAGTGTGTGGATGGGGGAATTGGGTTTTTTTTTTTTTTTTCCAATCCACTGGTTGAAGGAAAAAATAAAAACATGATAATGAATGGACTGTCTAAAGCAGCCCATAATTATGCAATTTTCTTTCCTTCTACCATGGGTGGAAGGAAGGAAAATTGCTTGATTCCCCCATCAAGACAGTCAGTGTTAATGGAAGAATCCCTCCCATGGTAATTTTGTGTTCTGCAGTCGGGAAGCCTTCCCTACTGGCAGAACACAATGATCACTGCTGGCTACTATAGCCACCAGCAATGATCGCATGAAACAAATCCCACAGGCTTGTTGAAATGAAGTTGATTGATGGATCTACTACAACCAACTTTCCCCTAGATGTATTGAATTTCAGCTGGTCCCTGCAGAACCAGCTAAGATTTGATCCCTCTAAGGCCAGCTTTAGACTAGCAGATTAAGACCCCATACACACTATACAACTTTTGTTGTCTGATTTCCTTTAGATTTACCAAAACCATGTAGTGCAAGGGCCTGCCTGATTGCATACAAATTGAAAGGCTTGACCTCATATTATATGGTTTTGGTAACTCTAAAGGAAAAAAATCTAAATAAACTTGTATAGTGTGTATTCAGCTTTAGACAGACTTAACTAACCGATTAAAGCCAAACTCCAGCTGACACTTTAAAGGCAGCCACAGCAAACTTATTTTTTTTTTAAATAAATAAATAAAAGCTGACTATTGTGAGCACCTCATCAGTGTTAAAAACAGTTTGTCTCAATCCTCTAACTGCAGCTTTTACTGGACAGCTTGGTTTGTTTGAAGTTTAAAAAAAAAAGAGACTGGCTGGTGAAAATAAAGGAAAAAAGCCCTTAACCACTTCAGCCGCGGAAGATTTGGCTGCTGAATGACTGGGCCATTTTGTTTGCGATTTGGCACTGCCTCGCTTTAACTGACAATTGCGCGGTCGTGCAACGCTGCACCCAAACAAAATTAAAGTTCTTTTTTTCTCACAAATAGAGCTTTCTTTTGGTGGTATTTGATCGCCTATGCAGTTATTATTTTTTGCACTATAAACAAAAATAAGCGACAATTTTGAAAAAAGCTCTATTTTGTACTTCACCATTTTTTTTTTTTAAAGCAAATTATTTCTCAGTTTAGGCCAATATTTATTTTTGTACATATTTTTGGTAAAAAAAAAAATCACAATAAGCGTATATTGATCGGCTTGAGCAAAAGTTAGATTTATAGATATATAGCATTTTTATTATTTTTTTTTTTACTGGTAATGGTGGCAATCTGCGATTTTTATTGGGACTGCGACATTATGGCAGAATCGGACACTTTTGACACACTTTTGGAACCATTGGCATTGATACAGCGATAAGTGCTATAAAAATGCACTGATTACTGTAAAAATGTCATTGGCAGGAAAGGGGTTAATGCTAGGGGGTGATCAAGGGGTTAACTGTGTTCCCTGCTACATGTTTCTAACTGAAGTGACGGATCGTGGTTCCTAGCTAATAGACGTTGGCAAGGGGTTAAAAACTACTAATGCATTCACGACATCAAAGAATTGGCAAGCTGCATTTTGTTGTGATTAAAATGGTATTTCTATATACCTGGCAAAGACCAGCTAGGTATAATTACGGCAATTACCACACTTACGAAACCTGCTTAGCACTGCAGACTATGGAGACAGCATTTTGCTGAACACAAGAAGAGATGAGTCAGAGTTGGTGTTCAGGGGTTGTCTGGTTTAATTCTGTGCAGGTCTATAATTTATAGCCCATCATTGCATATTGAGACACAATTTCTTTATTTAGACAGTACAGAATAAAACTGCTTATGCAAGCTATATTTTCTTATATGCATGCTTTATAGGAAAACCGCTACAGTCTGTAAATACAAAAGTGTGTTTGTCTTATTTAACAATTTTTTACATATTCTTTGTGAAATGGTAGTGGTACTTTTGTACCCCCTTACCATTTCAAACAGGGGGGGGGCTGGGATCTGGGGGGGTCCCCTTGTTAAAGTGGGCTTCCAGATTCTGATAAGCCCCCCCGCCCACAGACCCCCACAACCACCGGCCAGGGTTGTGGGGATGAGGCCCTTCTCCACATCAACATGGGGACAAGGTGCTTTGAGGGGTCACAGACCCCCAAAGCATCCTCCCAATGTTGAGTGCATGTGGCCTGGTATGGTTCAGAAGGGAGGGGGGCCGCTCTCTCGTCCCCCCCCCCTCTTTTCCTGCGGCCTGCCAGGTTGCATGCTCAGATAAAGGGTCTGGTATGGATTTTTAGGGGGAACCCCACGTCAATTTTAATTTTTTTAAATTTGACACAGGGTTCCCCTTAATATCCATACCAGACCTGAAGGGCCTGGTAATTGAATTTGGGGGACCCCCATGCTTTTTTTTTAATTAATTTATTTATTTTTATCAATGACTTTCAATGAGTGTTCTCTGTATTACGGAGCCGACAATTCATAATAGCTGCGAGTGATTTTAAATGACTTTTTTTCCTGCATAAATGACACTTTGTGCAGGGACAGTTCTAAGCACCAGAAACATGCGCCCCTTCACAGGCATACTATAGACAGCCCCCAGCTACGAAATTTAAAGGAATATTACACTTTTATTGTTTCACTTTAATCATTATTAAAATCACTGCTCCCGAAAAAACGGCCGTTTTAAAACTTTTTATTGCATTGATACATGTCTCCTGGGGCAGGACCCAGGTCCCCAAACACTTTTTAGGACAGTAACTTGCATATTAGCCTTTAAAATTAGCACTTTAGATTTTGAACATTGGAGTCCCATAGACTTTAATATGGTTCTAAAGTTCACACGAAGTATGCTATATACTAGCTCCGTTGAATCTTCTTTATACATTCGACAGACACCATAAGTCTTCAAAGACAGATTCAACCATAATTCATGTGGATTTTCGGACAAATGCAATTTTTGAACGAAAAACGAAATGAATAAAAACGAATTTCAGGAGTAACTAAATTAATTAATTTTTCGGACGAAAACGAAATTCCGAAACGAAATATTTTACTCTGCACATGTATACAGTATACACACTGAAATGGTCGAGCATGTCCTGGGCACACTACAACAACAATCCCAATATGACCCCCCGACCCTCACCTGGACCACCTTCTAAGCATACAAAAATAGAAAACAACAAACACGTAATCTCAGCCGGATAGCAATTGTCCATGGAATGCAAAAGGGAGGGAAGGGCGTGACAGTCCATAGAAACAAGTGGGATGGGCATGACAGCCTTTAGGCCAAATAAAAATAGTCCCAAAGAAAAGCTCAAAAATAAAAGTCTCTTGGATGGCTTCTGAATATCCATTAAATCCGCAAAAAAGGAAGGAAAAAGAAATATCCGCATTATAACTCTCATTCTGCTCAACTTTTCCCAAAACCTTTTGGTTCAATTCTGTGATCACTCATATGTACAGACATGAATTCTGTACCCCAAAACACTGCCTCTTTGTAAGGACAGAACTTGATATCCACAGACAGACTGGAACTGATGGGTTGGGTGAGACCGGGGAATTTGGGCTGGCACATCTGTATCTCTTTAATGTGGTGCTCACAGGAATTTTGTACCCCAGGTTTGCGTCATTTGGCTCCCCCTTGAGGTATCATTCGCAGAAACATTTTCCAGCAGGAGTCCACCTTTAGTCATCTGAGCACCTCCTATGGAATTTGAACAACAAAGATGAACAACTAAGATTTCCATGTTAAAGCTGTAGTCATCACTTCATCCAGATAGGGTATAGGGCAGGGTATGAATGGGGTGTAGGGTATGACTGGGGTGGGCATTTCTTCATGTGCATAGGGCTATGGGTGAATGCAGGCTGGCTGGGGCAGATACTCCTCATCTGACATGAGTAATCACAGAATCTACCTGATCAATTCAGGCCTTAACCATTGGAGATATTAAAATGGTATTCTTAACCACTTCAGCCCCGGACCAATAAACACCTTAAGGACCAGAGGTCTTTTTACAATTTCGCACTGCGCTGATTTAACTGGTAATTGCGCAGTCATGCAATATTGCACCCAAACGAAATTTGCGTCCTTTTCTTCCCACAAATAGAGCTTTCTTTTGATGGTATTTGATTGCCTCTGCGATTTTTATTTTTTGCGATATAAATGGAAAAAGAGCGAAAATTTTGAAAAAAAATGATATTTTCTTCTTTTTGTTATAAGAAAAATCGAATAAACTAAATTTTAGTCATACATTGACGGCAAAATTTATTCAGCCACATGTCTTTAGTAAAAAAAATGTCAATAAGCGTATATATTTTGGTTTGCGCAAAAGTTATAGCGTCTACAAACTAGAGTACATTTTCTGGAATTTACACAGCTTTTAATTTATGACTGCCTATCTCATTTCTTGAGGTGCTAAAATGGCAGGGCAGTACAAACCCCCCCCAAATGACCCCATTTTGGAAAGTAGACACCCCGAGGAAACTGCTGATGGGTATGTTGAGCCCATTGAATATTTATTTTTTTTGTCCTAAGGGATTGAATAATGACAAAAAAAAATAAAAAAATTTACAAAAAGTTGTCACTAAATGATATATTGCTCACACATGCCATAGTTATATGTGGAATTGCACCCCAAAATATATTCCGCTACTTCTCCCGAGTACGGGGATACCACATGTGTGGGACTTTTTGGGAGTCTAGTTGCGCGCGGCACCCCGAAAACCAATCACCACCTTCAGGATTTCTAAGGGTGCAAATTTTTGATTTCACCCCTCACTACCTATCACAGTTTCGAAGGCCATAAAATGCCAAAATAGCACAAAACCCCCCAAAATGACCCAATTTTGGAAAGTAGACACCCCAAGCTATTTACTGAGAGGCATGTTGAGTCCATGGAATATTTTATATTTTGCCACAAGTTGCGGGAATATTACAAACTTTTTTTTTTTTGCACAAAGTTGTCACTAAATCATATATTGCTCACACATGCTATGGGCATATGTGAAATGACACCCCAAAATACATTCTGCTGCTTCTCCTGAGTACAGGGATACCACATGTGTGGGACTTTTTGGGAGCCTAGCCGCGTACGGGACCCCGAAATCCAAGCACCGCCTTCAGGATTTCTAAGGGCATAAATTTTTTATTTTACTCCTCACTACCTATCACTACCTATCACAGTTTTGAAGGCCATAAAATGCCAAGATGGCACAAAACCCCCCCAAATGACCCCATTTTGCAAAGTAGACACCCCAAGCTATTTGCTGAGGGCCATGTTGAGACCATTGAATATTTTTTTTTTTGTCCCAAGGGATTGAATAATGACAAAAAATTTAAAAAAATTTTTTTTTTACAAAAAGTTGTCACTAAATGATATATTGCTCACACATGCCATGGTTATATGTGGAATTGCACCCCAAAATATATTCAGCTACTTCTCCCGAGTATGGGGATACCACATATGTGGGACTTTTTGGGAGTCTAGTCGCGTACGGCACCCCGAAAACCAATCACCACCTTCAGGATTTCTCAGGGTGCAACTTTTTGATTTCACCCCTCACTACCTATCACAGTTTCGAAGGCCATAAAATGCCAAAATAGCACAAAACCCCCCAAAATGACCCCATTTTGGAAAGTAGACACCCCATGCTATTTACTGAGAGGCATGTTGAGTCCGTGGAATATTTTATATTTTGCCACAAGTTGCGGGAATATTACAAACTTTTTTTTTTTGCACAAAGTTGTCACTAAATGATATATTGCTCACACATGCTATGGGCATATGTGAAATGACACCCCAAAATACATTATGCTGCTTCTCCTGAGTACAGGGATACCACATGTGTGGGACTTTTTGGGAGCCTAGCCGCGTACGGGACCCCGAAATCCAAGCACCGCCTTCAGGATTTCTAAGGGCATTCATTTTTTTATTTCACTCCTCACTACCTATCACAGTTTTGAAGGCCATAAAATGCCAAGATGGCACAAAACCCCCCAAATGACCCCATTTTGGAAAGTAGACACCCCAAGCTATTTGCTGAGGGGCATATTGAGGCCATTGAATATTTTTTTTTTTTGTTCCAAGGGATTGAATAATGACAAAAAATAAAAATATTTTTTTTTTTTACAAAAAGTTGTCACTAAATTATATATTGCTCACACATGCCATGGTTATATGTGGAATTGCACCCCAAAATACATTTTGCTGCTTCTCCTGAGTACGGGGATACCACATGTGTGGGACTTTTTGGGAGCCTAGCTGCGTACAGGGCCCCAAAAACCAATCGCCACCTTCTGGATTTCTAAGGGCGCAATTTTTTTATTTCACTCCTCACTACCTATTACAGTTTCGAAGGCCATAAAATGCCAAAATAGCACAAAACCCCCCCAAATTACCCCATTTTGGAAAGTAGACACCCCAAGCTATTTACTGAGAGTCATGTTGTCTGAACGAAAAAAAAGAGATTGATCGGTGGGTATGCCCACCATTAGAATACCTCTCTTCATCCACCCACTTCTAATGATGGACATACATGCACCATTTATATATGCCGAAGCATGGGGGCATCCTCCCGCAAAAAAGTTATGCCGCGTACATACGTTCAAACTTTTCCATGGGCAAGCCCTCCGTCGGAATTTTGACCGTATGTACGCGGCATTAGGAGCAAAATCGCTCCTCCACCCCTTATGCCCCCATGCTTCGGCATATATGCTCTTTTTTAACTGTGGTGGTGAAATCACCTCCTACAGCACTGGAGTCACGGCTTTATGTATCGTGGGAGTAAACGCTGTTGCTGTCAAGATAAATAAATCCGCGCTGCAGCTGAATGGCGTACCTGCTAAGCAAATTATGGTTAACGTTAAAACAAAGTAACATCACAGTAAAACCTTACCATACCATACCTGCAAAGCAAATGCCAAAAAAAACAGTAAAAAATAAAACATTTTTTAACACAACCTGTGCCTAAAATATATATATGCCGAAGCATGGGGGCATCCTCCCGCAAAAAAGTTATGCCGCGTACATACGTTCAAACTTTTCCACGGGCAAGCCCTCCGTCGGAATTTTGACCATATGTACGCGGCATTAGGAGCAAAATCGCTCCTCCACCCCTTATGCCCCCATGCTTCGGCATATATGCTCTTTTTTAACTGTGGTGGTGAAATCACCGCCTACAGCACTGGAGTCATGGCTTTATGTATCGTGGGAGCAAACGCTGTTGCTGTCAAGATAAATAAATCCGCGCTGCAGCTGAATGGCGTACCTACTAAGCAAATATGGTTAACGTTAAAACAAAGTAACATCACAGTATAACAGTAAAACCTTACCATACCATACCTGCAAAGTTATGCTGTCAAGATAAATAAATCCACGCTGCAGCTGAATGGCGTACCTGAAAACATGAAAAATGGTTAACAATAACACAGTAAACAGTAAAGTATAAAAAATTAGAGAGAAGAGAGAGAGAGAGAACAATAAAACGACAACTATTTTTGGTTTTTATATTTTATATTTTTTTAGTTTTTTTTATTGTACTTTTTTTTTTTTTTTATACACTTTTTTTTGAACTGTAAACTGTAACAACTGTAACGGTTCGGGTCTCTCAAAATGTGATGGCATCTTGGGAGACTCTGTGTTAGTGTGCCTAGCCTGTGAAATGCTGTACCCTACGCTAATACTTCACTAGTGTGTGGTAGCGTTCAAAACACTCACCCTGACAAAGACCAGGATTGCCAGGACAGCGTGGACAATAAGAACGGGTGTCATGCCTAAATCCGCGCTTGGTACAGACACGGCATCTTTTTTGGGGGGCTCGTTGGGTAGGGGTACTCGGGAGGACATAAGAATAATGCCTCTCATGCAGCCGGCTTACTGCATTTGGTTGGGAATGGTGAGGTGCAGAACCCTCTGGATACAGAAGCTCTGTGACAACCTCTCTTTGGAAGAAAAGAAAGGTTAAAGTCCCGCCTGAAGTTTTGTATAGCACAAAAGCATTCAGCAAAGCCAATTGAAATAAGTAAGCAGACACTTTTTTGTACCAGCGTCTGGCCTTACGGGAAGCTAGATACGGCGCCAACATCTGGTCATTGAGGTCCACCCCTCCCATATTTTTGTTATATTCGTGGACACAGAGGCGTTTCTCCACAATACCAGTCACCGTAGAAATTTGGACCGTCGTGTCTGCATGAAGGGAGGTAAGAAAAAAAACATTCTTATTATCCCTCCACTTCATAGCGAGCAAACTATTACACCGATAGCAGGCTCTCTCCCCCAGCCTAAGACGGGAATCTACAAGCCGCTGGGGAAAGCCCTGGCGATTAGGTCGCACGGTGCCACATGCTCCAATCTGATGATCAAATAAATGACTAAACAGTGGCACGCTGGTGTAATAGTTGTCCACGTACAAGTGGTACCCCTTTCCGAATAAGGGTGACACCAATTTCCACACTATCTTGCCAGCGCTTCCTATGTAATCAGGGCAGTTCTCCGGCTCTACGTAACTATCTTTACCCTCATAAACCATAAAGCTCCATGCATAGCCTGTGGCCCTGTCACAGCACTTATAGAGCTTGACCCCGTATCTGGTACGCTTGTTGGGAATGTACTGTTTGAATGACAAGCGACCAGTAAACTTAACCAGGGACTCATCAACGCAGACAACTTTTTGGGGAGTAAACAAGTCTGCAAAACTTTGGTTGAAGTGGTTTATGAGGGGCCGAATTTTGTAGAGCCGATCGTATTCAGGGTCTCCACGTGGACGACAAAGTTCATTGTCACTGAAGTGCATGAACCGCAAGATCTGCTCGTATCGTTTCCTGGACATGGAGTTAGAGAACACGGGCATGTGGTCGGCCGGATGCGTGGACCAATAAGCCCGCATCCTCATGAATTTATGTGTGCCCATGTTGAGGGAAAGGCTCAGAAAGGTCTTAAATTCGGAAACCGTAACTGGTTTCCAATCTCTGGCAAGCGACCGCAACTGGGGATTAGCGGCGATGTGTTGACCAGCATATAAATTGGTTTGGTCCACAATAGATCTATAGAGATCTTCCGTGAAATACAGAGAATAAAAATCGAGTGGCGTAAAATCATCTGTATCCACCTGAATACCGGCTTGGGCAGTGAATGGGGGAAGTACTGGTGCTGCAGAAGTGGTGGGCACCCAATCAGGATTGGCGAATTCTGCAGGAAGGGCACTATGGGAACGACGGGCCTGTCTTCGTCTTCTTGGTGGCAGCGGGACACTACTTGTGCTTGCCACCTCGCCAGCTTGAACTGCACTTATGGGACTCGCCACGTCACCACGTGATACTGCAGTGCTGGATGTACGTCCAGGGTGTACTAGGCCACTGGTGCTTGCCAGTTCACCAAAAGGATGTTCGCGGATCGCTCCGGCAGCGAAAGGGACCGCCGTATCCAGCGGGAGGGGGTCCGATCGGACCCCCCACCCGCTGGAAGGCAGGCACGTACATGTACGTGCTTGTGCCTGCCTGTGCCATTGTGATGATGTACAATGGCAATACGGCGGTCCTTAAGTGGTTAATTGACTCAAACATAAGTAAAACATGCAGGAATGAAAATGTTTCTCAGCAAGGGTTTTCATTATATAGATTCAATATATTTAACTAAACATTTTTTCAAATCCAGTATTATAGCAGAACTTCAACAAAACTTAAACCTCTTTAGTTCTTCTATTCCCGGGACCCAAGTGGACCCAAGGGACTTAGGACAGAACATTTTACCCAAACACATATTCTGACTCAGAAGTCTCCCGACTTTGCAAATATGTCTGATCATCAGCAACAAACAAAACATTGATGGATAGACAACATTTCATCATCAACACTTCATGACTGACACCCTGGGAATTCAGAAGGTAAATATCCAGAATAGTCATTTTGATTGCTTATTTCACATAAATCCTTCCCATCACATTTTAGTACCCCATGGACTCAATATATGCATCTTGATCCCAGTCATTTAATTTCAGTAACTTCTTCAAACATTTTTTAAAATGTTCACCCTTCCTTAACCAAAACCCCTTTATCAATTCTTTTAATTTAATTTAACCCCAAACTTTTAGGGAACATATAATATGGGCCTAAGCACAATATGAGACAACCTGTTGTGCACATTCCAGACACACACTTAAAATACTTTACTAATCAAAATGATACCCTGTGTGTTCATTAGACACAATACAACCACTCTCTCATTCTACATTCATTTGGCCATTCCATTCATCCTTCATTTGTCCATAACACCTTCAAACCTTAATATTTTTCTCTCTAGTGTTCAGAATTACACAACACTGTTACTTCTTTTTTTTCTTTACTAACCACAATTCCCCTGGCGTAGCACCTGGAATATACAACTTCCCTTTGTTTACTTTCGAATTCTGGACTCTTAATTATAATATTCTCAACCCTGTCAAAATCAATATTTTAAAATCCCAAATCATTGTTAATACAGCTTAAACACTATTGAAACAATTTGCACAAATATAGCACATTTGCTGTCAGGAAAAAACACCTTTTAACTTCAAAAATGTAAGGATAGGCAACCACACCCAAAACAGTCTTAAAGTCAGACTCTAAAAATTTGTATCTGATCAGATTCCTATAAAAAAACATTTGGTACCAGCGCATACATATAATTTTATAAGTGACATGTCACATTCCCCTTTTAATGTTCCCAATTTACTATGGAGTGGACATGGGCTTAATATGTGCCCCACACATTTCATGAATAGACTGACACTAGTTGCAACATTTTAACAATAAAAATGTAACTTTATAGATAACTTTTTGAATCAAATCCTTCTTTAACATTCATTCTCCACCTTAGCAAGTCTCTCTGACTCGATGACTATGGAATGCAAATAAAGCAGTGTGCTCCCCACAAAAGCAGTGGTGAAGGCATGGTTGGTGGTTTGGTCCACTCTTCCACCCGAAACAAAATAGCAGATCTCTGCGAGCGGATATCTACCTCCGTTCATTGTGCTAAACAGTAGTTTGGACAGGAGGGATCACTCAAATAGTAATCTGTCTTTGTCCAAATCCGCGATTCAATCCTCTTAAAGCACCACACACAGATGAGTACCCTACTCTGTCCCTTTCACCTGCCCACTTTAGCAATGCTCTCTGTCTTGGCAGGATCATAGGACATATATCCACTACCCAACAATTTATCTGAATTCAGAAAACAAAAACAATCTTATACTCTAAATTGGAATTCCAAGACAAGACAAAAATTCACATACACATAAAATTAAGCATTTCTCTCTATTAACAACTTTCCTCTACCTAGGTGTCTCTCTTATGGAACTGTGAACAGCAGCGACCCCAAGGATTGCCACTGATCACAGTCCACAAACAGTCCTTAAAACAGAGACAGTCGTGGGAGAAGTGTTTAAACATGTTCTCCCTCCAATGATCGCTGCACTCTGAGAATCCTCACTGATCAACACAGAAACGGTCAGTCCATGAAGCTGCGACTCTAGCGCCTCACTGGAGATCCATGTCAGAATTCACACCCCAAACCCACCAGCTTAGAGGTGGAGAATCGGGGAGAGATGAGGGAATCTGGGGGAATCCGAGGGGGGAAGGAGGAAGATTCATAATCTCCCTCTACCTCATTCAGACCCCCCAAAACAGTAACCATGTCCCCCTGTCAGTGCATCCAGCAGCAATTTAATCACTGCCCAATAAACCGTCATCTTGGTGTCTCTATGAATCTCTGGTACCGTAATCCTGCAAAAGTCTCACGAGACCTCAGAACCAGGGGCTGCTCATTGCACGAGGTGGGGTGCTTTCAACAAGGGTTCTAGCCTCCCCACCAACTCTCTCTCTCTTTTTACCTTTGGTTGAACCTTTTCCCGTGCCTGTTGCCAAACAGGGGTCTGCACTGATCTGCACATTCTACCAACCCACCTGTACCGACTCATTATAACTTCAGCAAACAACAATAAACAAATAATCGACAAACAAATGAACAGACAAACAAACAAACAAACAGACAAACAGGGTAAGTCTACACAAAACATTCCTTATTTTAACAACACCTTTTATCTGATAATCCAAATGAAACTAGCTGTGACACTTTAAAAATCCTTATTTTAAACAAAACTCTCTCTGTGTTAATTTCCTTACCTGCTCAAAACCTTCTATCTCGGCTGTCCTTTAAAATAGTTTCCTCAAAGATACTTCATAATCAATAAATGCATGACCACGAATATCTCCACATTGCTACAGCAAACATGAGAAAAAATCCCTCAAGCTCGGTATGCAATGCCGGTAAAATGTCCCCTTTAAATCTCAAAATAACTCTGACTGCTAACTTCCTGTTTTTAAAAGTACTTTCCTTCACTTTTTTTTTCTCTCTCTATGTGTCTGTTTTAAAACAGCTTTGAAATAGACTTGTCTAAAAAGAACAATGCATTGAAAAACCTTGCAAAATGCACTTTTCAAGCAGAATCAAGCACCTATCATTCCAGAGCTCCATAACCAACATGCTAGCAAAGGAGAGAAGTCATATTATTCATATACTATACCACCTCTCTTCAAAGAAAACCTTAGCAAACTTATATGAACATGCATATAACAGTACTCTGCAGTACTCTGAAAGCACCCTTTCCACGATACCTGAACATAACAAGGGAAATTTACTAAATCTCATTCTCAAATCTAATTTTCCCCTTTTGGGACATCATATAACAGTAAAAACAGGGGCTGCCTTACCCCATACAACCCTGTATCCCACACAACACAGATATCTTATTACTTTAATGCAAATGCGATAGACAAGAAAAGCCAGATAGAACAAAAGTTTCGTGGGTCTCGGTAGTAATTGGTAATTGCCCCATTACCCTTTTCTTATTCTCTTTCCCAAAAAGAGTGTAATATTACGTTTTAAACTTCTCAACAATCCCACAGTACACAGGCTTCCCAAGAGCCACTTCTTAACAGCCTGGCCCGTTTCACAATTCTCTTCTTAATTAAAATGTATCTGACCAGGGTTGTGTCTGTCAAAGCTACAAAGTTTGACCACCACCCCGCCAAGCCCTAAATTCTGGCAAACAACCACCCCAACCCCCCCCCCACCCCCCGCCACTGTTTACTGGCACTTACCCGATCGGCGGGCACATCGGGGATTATCATGCACATCGAAGATCATCGGGCAGGGAGACAGTCTGCATCTTGCAGCGTCTTCCGTGTCCTCCTCTCCTCTGAGATCACGGCGGCTTCCCCCGTGCATCTTCTCTCCTCCTCCTAAGCCTCCGATAGGATCGCCTAACCTTGCAGCCAATCGGGAATGGGTAACAGGCTGCGCTTCCTGAATGGTGGAGAGGCGATTCAGTGTTAGAAAAGCAAATATTAATTTGCTTTTCTAACACATCTGGGTGGACTCCAAGCACAATGCCCTACGCTCCGAGTTCACCCTATTTTGAAGCCTATTAGAGAATATGGCTCTAATCATGTGCTTCAACAAAACACCCTTGCCACAATGCATGAATCTATCCATTAACCATATGGGGGGTAGTGAGGATAGAGGAAGCCACACCAGTGCTCCCTTAATGCACAGGCTGCCCCTGTTCCCAAATCTCTGGTTGGATGCATGCCCTGTGGCAGGGACGGCCCATCCATTAAAGGTGAACAGGCGACACCCCCCCTTCTATGCTTCCAGCCCCCATGCAGGACGTCGGATGCATGGATTTCAATGGTGGGGGTTTTTTTTAAGCACCTGATTAAAGCCAGAGCCTCTAATAGGCTTCAAAATAGAGTGGGCTTGGAGAGCAGAGCAATGCGAACCAAGCCCACCCAGTTGTGTGGAAATAGCAAATTAATATTCACTATTGTAAGACTGATCCTCCTCTTCCCGGCCAATCAGGAAGCGGGTCTTGAGACCTGTCACCTGATTCCCTGAAAGAACAGGCAATCCTATTGGATGCCTAGGAGGAGGGGATGGGGTAGGTGCCGGACCGACCGGCAGACAGCGAGCAGGCGGGGTGCCACCAGCCACCCGGGGGAGGGGGTTGTTTGTTTGAAGCACCCCACCCAAAAAAAAACACCAGCCACCACTGCCCTGTGGAGAGTAGGGCCTGTTGGCACTGTGCTTTCCTGCACAGTAGAGGGCCATTGGAGCCATACTCATCCAATGCATGCACAGTAATGCCTGATGGCCTTTCTGCACTCTAGCACTATGTCCACTAGGCATATGCAGAATATTGTGCTTATATGTCTAACCGAGTGTGCTGCTCCCTACTGCACATACCTCGGTCTCACACAGTGCCAGAGCACACAAAGGACAGTGGTCCATTTTGCACATGTGCCAGCCAGACACAGTGTAAGTTGCCTCAATGTGTGCAGGAGTTCCAGGTGGCACTGGTGAGAAACTGGAGACAAAGAAAACACCCTACATACAGAAAAATGATTGAGTAAACTTTTATAAGCTGGTAATGCTGTAAAGACTGCACAAAATTGGAGACAGGAAGCAGTTGTGAAATTGTAAAGTATTCAGTTACATTTATTATTGTATTTTTTTAAAGGAGGGTTTAAAACACTTGAATATTTAGAAAGCACAGCTACATATATTAAATAATTATCAGAACAGTCATTTCTTATCTAATGTGACAACAATAAATTATTGGTTGCTTCAAGATGTTGCAATAACCCATAGAAGTATGCTTGCTTGCATATTAACCTCTAAAATATTTTCTTTTGACAGGTGGAAAGTGGATTTACAAGCAATACGAAAATTGACAGAAAGGCTGTTTGCAAATGATTTTACACCAAAATGTTAAATACATAAATCCTATTACTGCTTCCTGGGTGTTTTTTGGGCATAGAAAATAAAATCTCTTAAGACTAAACTTATGTTGTTTTATTTTAAAGTAAATATCCACCCATTTTATTTTGTCAGATACTTTGTTCTAGAAAAAATAATCGCGGATATCGTTTTTTGTTTTTTTTCGTTTGTGTCCGCAGCCACTTCTATGGAATGGACTGCCTGCATGCAGCACCAAGGTAGATTCACATGCAGTAGACAGTAGCTCAGATCGGCGAATGGGTCTGAGCACCCATCTAAATGAGGCCTAATATGTGAAAGCATTTGTAAAGGCTCTGTTTTGTTAGTATGGGAAACATTTTTTATCTTCTATTATTCTATTTACCTAGGTGGATGCAGCATCTGTCCCCTGCTGGCTCTAACACTGAGAACCGAGTGATCAAACACCGCCAATCGCTCGGTTCTCAGAGCTCCCTGAGCAGAGGGCTGGTAATCGTCCGATTGTTTGCCCCCCTCACTGGGATGCTGGGCTGTGGAGGGGGCAACTCAGGCTCTCAGCAGTTAGCTGAGAGGCTGAGCCAAATGCCAATCCAGGCATGTGGGTGGATCCCAACCATATGGTTGCAATCTTTCCCCAGCCTGGACCAGCTCTGTGACATCAGCCTACAGAAGGCTTTAGCACAGGAGTGCAGATCAAACTACACTCCTGTGATCCACAGGAGAAGTACAGCCACATGAGCTTTGGCTGTACTTCTCCTTTAACCTCCCTGGCGGTATGATTATTTCGGATTTTAGGTGCTGAAAGTGGTACAATTATTTTGCATGAAAATTTGGCGTTTTATATTGTAGTCCTGTAATTCTTAGGAATAACTCACTTAAATCTGTCCAAACCAGAGTCTAGCAGACATCCCTGGTATGATAAAGTTTGAAAAATGAAATCATAAATTATAATATAATAAATAACTATAAATATTTTAATTCAATTTTTTAATTTTCAATATTTGATGATGGATCTCCCCACAAATCGCTATCCCTCAATTCTGTGAGTGATTCTAATTTATTATCGCTGTTTACTAGCTGGTCTAAACTCATTTTTGATGTAAAGGGACAGTTTTGGTTGCTATGGACAATCTCCAGTTTCCAGGTATAAAGAACAGTTTTTATATTATAAAACTGAATGCAGGGCACTAGGCAGACCACTAGGGACAAAGGGCACTAGGCAGACCACTAGGGACAAAGGGGATGTGAAAATATAACATACAGCAATGTAATCTGTAAGATTACATTATACTGTATGTATTGTGTGTTGTGTGTGTTTCACTTTTTGAATTTGGCGGCGATCTCCGTCCCCGTGCGTCGTAACGCTCGCAGGGAATGGAGATCGGCTCCATGATGAACCGAGCGGAGGACGAGCCGCTCGTACAGCGTGGGGACATCGCTGGATCCAGGGGAGAAGGTAAGTAAATCTCTCCCTGCATTCAGCAATGCGGTCCCGAGTCTGGCTCGGGGTTACCGCTTTTGGTATAAAACTTCCACCCCGAGCCATACTCGGGAATACCACAAGGGGGGGTTAAATAATAAGCATGTTATACTTACCTGTGGCCCAAACCCTTTGTGGTGGTGTTATTTTATACCCCTTGGTGTGCTTACAGACCCTAGTTCTTTTGATATGCCAAACTCAACATGCCCCTCTTTGGAATAACTTCAGGTCAGGCTCATAATTCAAAAACTTTTCCTCACAAAACTCAACTGAAGTTTAGCAGACAGAGTTGTTTTCCTAACAAACCCTAACTGTGGCTGTCCCAGCATACCTGCATAGGAAGAGTCCTACTACTGCATAAATGGTAAGCCTAGAATGGCAGTAGTCGATAAAAATGTGCCCGACGAGTCGCTGTTCCTTGGAGTGGACCGCAAGTCCCAGTAGCCCTTCTACATAATGGTGGTGAAAATATTCCCAGAGATTCAACAGCGGCTCCATAGAGATCCTGTGGCCCCTGTGCAGGCAGCCATTGGGGGGGACAGCCCATACACCCGGGCCCTAACCAACGAGTTTCTGCTGCTGTAGTAACTAGCAATAGTCTATAGTACTACTTTAAGTAACAGCCATAACAATGGTGTCCCGAGGAGCAGACCGCAAGTCACAGCGGCCTTTCTATAGAATGGCAGTGCAGATCTTCCCGGAGATTTCATGGCAGCTGTTAGGGTCCAGGTGTGGAAGCCCGACTTGTAGGAGGAGACCTCTCTTACAACGCTGGTTCAGGAGCCGCTGGAATGGAGACAGCGGTCTCGAGAGCACAGTGGGTAGGAGTGCCTGCTGGATAGGACCGCTGGAGCTGATGGTAGAGCAGAGGATCCTCTGGAAAGGCTGAGCGACTGGAGGTTAGCTGGAAGGCTGAGAAATGCAGACAGTAGCTTCGGGAGCCGATCACTGAACAGGCAGAAGGCTGGAGCAGAGTCAGACGGTCCGGGTCAAGGTAAGTAGGCAGGTGGCAACAGGAGGCAAGAAGTGTCGGTAAAACTGGCAGAGGTCGGCAACGGAATCGTAGGCAGGAGAGGTAGCGAGGTCAGGCAAGCCGGGTCGGGTTCGGAGAAGGCAGAGAAGTCAAACAGGCCGGGTCGGTAACGGTAGCAGGTAATCAGGTTCAGAATCAGGTATTCAGGCACTCAGGAGCTGAGACGAAACAGCGCCGCACCAGCGCGCTTGAGGAACCTTTAAACGTTCAGTGGCGGGAAGTAGCGCACGAACGCCACTCACGACCACGCGAACGAGCGCGCGCACGAACGGCACACACGACGATACATATTAGCGTGTAAACGAACGCGCACGCGAACGCGTACGCGAACGCGCAGGGAGCACGCGTCGACGCCTGTGTGAACGCAGCTGTGCCTGTCTATTGCTGGTAAGTTCCTGACATTGCCCCCTCCCAAGGGGCAGCCTCCGGATGCCCAACAGGTTCCTCTTTTCTGGATGGGCAGACAGGTATGCACGAATTAATCGCTTGGCATGGATATTGCTATCCGGCTCCCAGGAATTGTTCTCCGGCCCAAACCCCTTCCATTTGATCAAAAACTGAATGCGTCCCTGTCTTCTTCTGCAGTCGAGGATGGCCTCCACCTCATATTCCTCATTTCCATCCACTAGGATGGGCTCTGGAGGTCTAGTTCCTCTATCAGGAAAAGGATCAGGGACAGCAGGCTTCAGCAGTGACACGTGAAACACAGGGTGAATTTTAAGCGACTCGGGCAGGGTTAACTCATAGGAGACTTCATTAATTTTCCTCTAAACCGGGAAAGGTCCCATAAACTTAGGTGCAAGCTTCCTGGAAGGACAAGCCATTTTAATGTTACTGGTAGAAAGCCATACCTGGTCGCCCGGTTGTAGGGTCAGTTCCCCTCTTCTTTTCTGGTCAAAGGCTCTCTTACCGTCTGCCTGGGCCTTGGCCACTGCCTCCTGCAACACCCGGTTATTGTGGCTGAGGAAGTCCACTGTCTCCTGGACCGCTGGAACTGAGGTTTCTGAAAGAAAATCAGGCAAAAAGGTTAAATGAAAGCCATAATTGGCGAAAAAAGGGGATTGACCGGTGGCCGAATGACAAGCATTGTTATAGGCAAATTCTGCCAACGGCAGCAGGGGCACCCAATCATTCTGCACGAATGATGTGAAGCACCTAATATACTGCTCAAGAGTCTGGTTGGTCCTTTCTGTCTGCCCATTAGTTTGGGGATGATAGGCCGAGGACAGGGCCAGCTCAATTTTCAGGATTTCACACAGGGCCCTCCAGAAACGTGAGGTGAACTGCACTCCTCTGTCGGAGACTATATTTGCAGGAACTCCGTGTAGCCTCACAATCTCCTTAATGAATACGTGGGCAGTCTCCACGGCAGATGGGGTCCCTTTTAGGGGTAAGAAATGGGCCATTTTGGATAGCCGGTCTACCACCACAAAGATAGTCGAGCACCCCTCAGAACATGGGAGCTCGACAATGAAGTCCATGCTAATCATTTTCCAGGGTCTGTCGGGCACGGGTAAGGGTTTTAGCAGTCCCCAAGCCTGATTCCTTGGTGTCTTGTTCTGAATGCAAACGGGACAGGAGCTGACGTACTTTTCGCAAAAGTCCTTCAGATTGGGCCACCAGAACGTGCGTCGTACGAGCTCAAGGGTCTTACGGACCCCAAAGTGGCCTGCCAGCGGGTGGTCATGAAGAAGGGACAACACTTTGACTCGGACATCTTTGGGGACGAAAACTTGACTTCCCCTCCAGAACAGGCCGTCTCTGGACACTAGGGTGATTCCGGGGGGTTTTGAGGAGTCAGAGGATGCTTCCTTGATCAGGGAAAGTAGGTCTGACTGTAAAAGTAAAAAATTTCCGGCAGGCAGGATTGTATCAGGGACAGATGAGTCTTTGGGGTTGTCGTACATTCGTGACAGCGCATCTGGTTTCACGTTCTTCGATCCGGGCCGGTACGTGATATGAAAGGAGAAACGTGAGAAGAACAAGGCCCAGCGGGCTTGTTGGGGTCTTAGTCGCTTGGCAGACCTTAGGTACTCTAAGTTCTTGTGATCTGTATATATTAGTACCGGGTGAGCAGCGCCCTCCAACAGATATCTCCATTCCTCCAAGGCAGCTTTAATAGCAAGCAATTCTCGGTCGCCCACGTCGTAATTTCTCTCTGCGGAAGAGAGTTTCCTGGAGAAGAACCCCACAGGGTGCATTAGGTCCTTGTTGCCTCGACGTTGGGAAATGACCGCTCCTATAGCCACTTCAGAAGCGTCTACTTCAAGGATGAAGGGTAGAGACGGGTCCGGGTGACTGAGAATTGGGGCAGACGTGAAAAGTCCTTTAAGTTCTTCAAAGGCACTCTGGGCCTCCTGAGTCCAGCAGAAGCGAGAGTTCTGTTTGGTCAGTTGCGTGATGGGCGCAATTATAGCCGAAAAGCCTCTTATGAATTTTCTATAGAAATTCGCGAAGCCGATGAAGCGTTGTACGCCCTTCTTATCCGGAGGCGCTAGCCAGTCTAGCACAGCAGATACTTTCTGGGGATCCATCTTGATGCCCATTGGGGAGATCACTAGTCCCAGGAATTGGATGCTCTGTAACTCGAATTCGCATTTCTCAGCCTTTGCGTAGAGTCGATGTTGGCGAAGACGGTTTAGGACCTTGCGGACATGTTCCCGATGCTGATCGAGGGAGCTGGAAAATATTAAGATGTCGTCCAGGTAGACAATCACAAATACATCAAGGAAATCCCTGAATACGTCATTGATTAGGTGTTGGAATGTGGCCGGGGCATTGCAGAGCCCGAAGGGCATTACTAGGTATTCATAATGCCCAAATCGGGTCCGGAAGGCTGTCTTCCATTCGTGCCCGGCCTGAATGCGAACTAGGTTATAGGCTCCTCTTAGATCAAGCTTGGTGAATATGATAGCGGACCTCAGTCTCTGAAAGAGTTCGGGTATCAAGGGTAAGGGGTAGCGGTTCTTAACCGTAATTTTGTTTAACTCCCTATAGTCCACACATGGTCGGAGGGTCTGATCCTTCTTGGTGACGAAAAAGATTCCAGCTCCTGCTGGGGAAGTTGAAGGGCGAATGAACCCCTTCTCTAGGTTCTCGTCCAAGTAGGTCTTAAGTGCCCCCTGCTCCTTTTCTGATAGAGGGAAAATGCGTCCGAAAGGGATCTCGGCCCCAGGGAGTAGTTCAATCGGACAATCATAGGGGCGGTGAGGAGGTAGAGTGTCTGCTCCCTTCTTACTGAAAACATCAATAAAGTCGTGGTAATGCTTGGGTACAGTCCGAAGTAGATCTTGGTCAGAGTCTACACATAAAAGGGTGGCAGAAGGTTTGGTGGAGTCTGTTAGACAGTGCTTAAAACAATAGGAAGAAGGAAACGTGACTTCTCTAGTGACCCAATTGATGTAGGGGTTATGGGCTTGGAGCCAAGGTATGCCCAGAATGATCGGGAACATTGGAGAAGAGATCACATCAAGGGTCAGGAATTCCTTGTGCAGAGAGGAGATGGTGACAGGCAGGGGAAGAGTCTCTTGGATTACCTTCCCAGAACTGATGCTGGACCCATCGGCCAGGAAAACTGAGAGTTCATGAGCCTTGCCTCGTAACGGGATGCCCTGCTGGCCAGCAAAGGTGGAATCAATAAAGCAGCTGCACGCCCCGGAGTCAATGATAGCGTTGACTGTCACCGTCCTTCCTTGGAGCTGTAGTAGAAGAGGAACAGCAAGGTGGGTTGAGTTGGCAGACAATGCAGAGAGACTGGCAGAAGCAGGAGATAGACACTTACTTGTCTTGACAGGGCAGTTGAAGACATAGTGGCCCGAACCACCACAGTAGAGGCAGAGGTTCAGCTGCCGACGACGTGCGCGTTCCTCCGGGAGTAAAGCAGGGCGCATTAGTCCCAATTGCATGGGCTCAGAGGTGTCAGGAGTCGTACAAGGCGGAATGGAGCTGGTCGGAGGCACATAACGGGAAGCAGGCATTGGGGCCTTTGCTGTCATCCAAACTGGGCGGCTTTGCTGAGCGGAGCGCTCTGATCTTCGCTCCCGGAGGCGACGGTCAATCTGGATTGCCAAGGAGATCAGGGCCTCCAGAGTTTCTGGTATGCCAACTCGAGCAAGTTCGTCTTTAAGCCCCTCGGATAACCCCATGCGAAATTGATGTCTCAAAGCTGCATCATTCCATTCCGTGTCTGCGCTCCAGCGTCGAAAGTCCATAACGTAATCCTCGGCCGGTCTGCGGCCTTGCTGGAGCGCAAACAGGGCAGACTCAGCCGTGGCAGTCCTTTGGGGATCCTCGTAAAGCTGGGCCATGGCCTCGAAAAAGGACTGCAGAGAGAAGGTCGAGACTGAATCTCCTTCAAGTAAGCGGTGGGCCCAGGTCTGGGGTTCTCCTTGCAGGAGGGAGATTACAAACCCTACTTTAGTAATTTCTAGGGAAAAAGTCCGTGGTTGTAGGGCGAAATACAGTTGACAAGCGTTCCGAAAGGCCCGAAATTTGATTCGATCCCCAGAGAACCTCTCTGGGATGGGTACCCTTGGTTCAGGTGGAAGCATGACAACAGATGGTGAGGCGGCAGGCTGTACTGGTGGGGAGGAAGGAGCAGGAGCCGCGTGACCGGTATCAGTAAGGTTCTGGACCTGTCCTTCAAGTCTGGTGTAGCCATCCTGCAGTGATTTTACAGCTTGGGTAAGGGCCGACAGATGCGTGCAGATCTCCTTCATGGGAGAGGTCTCTCCTGCGGGCTCAGTCATGGCTGTTTCGTACTGTTAGGGTCCAGGTGTGGAAGCCCGACTTGTAGGAGGAGACCTCTCTTACAACGCTGGTTCAGGAGCCGCTGGAATGGAGACAGCGGTCTCGAGAGCACAGTGGGTAGGAGTGCCTGCTGGATAGGACCGCTGGAGCTGATGGTAGAGCAGAGGATCCTCTGGAAAGGCTGAGCGACTGGAGGTTAGCTGGAAGGCTGAGAAATGCAGACAGTAGCTTCGGGAGCCGATCACTGAACAGGCAGAAGGCTGGAGCAGAGTCAGACGGTCCGGGTCAAGGTAAGTAGGCAGGTGGCAACAGGAGGCAAGAAGTGTCGGTAAAACTGGCAGAGGTCGGCAACGGAATCGTAGGCAGGAGAGGTAGCGAGGTCAGGCAAGCCGGGTCGGGTTCGGAGAAGGCAGAGAAGTCAAACAGGCCGGGTCGGTAACGGTAGCAGGTAATCAGGTTCAGAATCAGGTATTCAGGCACTCAGGAGCTGAGACGAAACAGCGCCGCACCAGCGCGCTTGAGGAACCTTTAAACGTTCAGTGGCGGGAAGTAGCGCACGAACGCCACTCACGACCACGCGAACGAGCGCGCGCACGAACGGCACACACGACGATACATATTAGCGTGTAAACGAACGCGCACGCGAACGCGCAGGGAGCACGCGTCGACGCCTGTGTGAACGCAGCTGTGCCTGTCTATTGCTGGTAAGTTCCTGACAGCAGCTCTCTAAAGACCTACGGCCCCTGGGATCCGGACCCCTCTGCCTTTTATAATCACACAGGATGGATGGCTGGACCCCAAAAAAGCCCATGAACTAGCATGAAGGAGATGGTAAAAACATTAACCTTTTCCCCCTGGCTAGGGCAGCCAAAACTGATTAACTTACATTAGGCAACCTGCCTACAAGCCTATTCCTCTATAGCAGGAATATGCAATTATCGGATATCCAGCTGTTGCAGAACTACAAATCCCATTAGGCATTGCAAGACTCTGACAGCCACAAGCATGACTCCCAGAGGCATGATGGGACTTGTAGTTTTGCAACAGCTTGAGGTCCGCTAATTGCATATCCCTGCTCTATAGTGTATAGTTGTCTCAATTGAGAGCATTAAGTGTAATTTCTGTCTGCTGTTTTGTTTCTTTGCTATAAGGATGAATCTCTTCGGAAAATAATTAGGTGCTGCTGGGCGGCGGCGTCATGACGTAGGAGCCGCTGCACGCTGATCTCCCGAGATCCCCACTCTCTCTCCCCCTCGCTACGCTCTCGTCGATGCTGGGCTGGGCGTGACTTTCTTGGTCCACGGAGAGCTCCAGCAACGCCGCGCGGATTCGAACCTCGCTGCGGCGGCCTCCGTGATCCAGGCATATGCTGATAGCTACCTCTCTCTCGGCGAATCGGCGGAGGATCGGACGGATGCTTACCCTTCGGCGATGAAGGCCCTCTGATCGGCAGACAGCTGTATCTGAAACTTGGTGTCAGGAGAGGAGCCGTGTATCCAAGGAGCTGTGTCTGCGCTTGTCGGTGCTGGGCGGTCGGTCTATGATGACAGGACAGCGGTAAGACAAGCGGTCTGAAGGGGAGGGGGACAGCCCAAAGCTGGAGGTGGTTCAAAGACACTATACCTGATAGGAAGGGTTCTGTCCCCCTGGTTATAGCTCGGGCTCACCTGTGAGTATCCCCCCTCCCCTCCCTTTAATGGCATAAGAAGGCTGTTACCTAAGGTCTATCTTCGAAGGACAGTGTCTCTTTGCATACTCTAAATTTGCCGCTGCTATAAATGTGCGTGGAGAGGAGAAGGGGAAGCCATAATAAAAGGAAGAAAAATAATCTGCTTGCTGTTGGAAACTCGCTTTAGCTGCTAAACCCTTTTCTTTAGTTGAATACAAAATTACAACTGAACTTGTATGCATATAACCTAAGGATGAAGTGTGCGCTGTTGTGAACAAAGGAGGTTGGATACACCCCGATGCTTTGTTATCTGACGCAAGAGTTTCTTTTGCAGGAAAAACTTATCTAAAACCTTTTCTGGCTGTGTGACTGTGTAGACTGCCTCCATTTAACAGTTAAAGGACTGGATATATGTTTGTTTTTTGTTTTTCTCTGATTTTAGGGTGGGAAAATTTGTCATCAAAGTAAGATCAACTCAGTATAATAGCTGCATTAATATTAATATCAACAACTTTTCGCTGCTTAGCCTATCATACTATAGGTATAATGAGGTTGGATGCATCCCGATGTTTTGTTATCTGACGCAAGAGTTTCTTTTTGCAGGAAAAACCTACTTAAAACCTTTTCTGGCTGTGTGACTGTTTTGATTGTCTCCATTTAACAGCTGAAGGACTTGATATATTTTTGTTTTTTTGTTTTATTTTTGATCTCTGGGTGGGAAAAGTTGTTATCAAAGTAAGATGAACTCAGCTCAATAGCTGCAATAATATTATTATCAACAACTTCTCGCTGCTTAGCCTATCACATTTTAGGTATACCGTTGAGTTAGACGGCATGGACTTTGATAGAGGATCTATCCACGGCGCGGAAAGCAGCTGAATTAGGTCCCATCCCCCCCCCTCCCCTTCTTATTTTTTTTTTTTTTTTTTTTTTCTGAGAGTAAGCTAGCCGTTGTTGTTGTTATCCTTGATCTAATTGTATTTCATTGTGGGTGGTTCTAGGCCTCTGGGAGATTTTCAGTGGTTCGGACGCAGGTATACTAGATTAGGTTGGAGGTAGGAGGGAAGAGCAGGAAGGAAGGAAAAGAGAGGGGGCTGATAGTAAAAAGGAATACCTGGTGAGCGTTAGATAAAGGGAGGAGGGTTTTCAGTCCTGTCAAAATGAGGGGAAAGACAAGTAAAGTTAACAAGACAGTCACCCCGGCTACAAGTCCGGTCGGGATTCAAAAATATTTGGCTGCAAATTCTAGTATAAGAGAGGATGAAGGGACCGATAGCCCCAGAACAGAAAAATCTATTCGCTCGGGCCCAAGTAGACAGAAGGGGGAAGAGGGAAGGGGGGTAAAAAATCCCACCATAAAGTCAAGTGAGCTTAAAAAAAAAAGCGGGGTAAATCTACAGAATGTAGAAGTAGACCAGAATAATCCCCGGGGAGAGGGGGAGGTGGTTAATAGGGAGACAGAAGAAATGGTTCCGGATAGCCATAAAGAAACCCCCCAACCCCCACAAATCAGGGAGATGCTCTCTGAGATGTTCTCGAGAATGGAGATCTCCCTAAGGGCAGATATCGCAACAATAAGAAGCGATATAGGTTTGGTATTGGGGAGAGTTGAGGAGTTAGAAAACAGAGTCGAGACTCAAGAGAGTAAGATGGAGGGAATCCTAGAGCAGATAACAGCCCTCCGGAAATCAAATAGAACAATTAGATATAAGCTGGAGGACCAAGAAAATAGAAGTAGGAGGAAGAATATACGGATAAAAGGTCTCCCCGAGACATATGGTGGGTCCGCCCTGGGAGAGATAGCTCAACAGATTTTTAACCCTTTATTGGACAAGGAAGTCACAGCCCCTTTGAAAATTGATAGAATACATAGAATGACTCGACCCCGGGAGATTAGAACAGAAGCACCTCGAGACGTTATAGTGAGATTTCATAATGTAGTAGAAAAAATGCAGGTAATGAGAAGAGGGAGAATACAGTCTGGGGTGGTCCATGAGGGCACGGAACTGCAGATTTACCCTGATTTAGCGGGTGAGACATTGGGTAGGAGGAGATGCTTAAAACCACTCACTGAACTACTGAGAGCGGCGGACATCCCATATCAATGGGGATTTCCTGCATGCCTCATAGGGAAGAAAGAGGGACGATCTGCAGTTCTGCGCTACCCTGAAGACCTCCCAGAATTTTGTGAACAGTTAGGTATAGACCCCGCCCCTCAGATAGAATGGGGTAGTGAAGATGTATTAGGGGCTGAAGGGAATAGTACCCGGGGGAGGAAAGGGCAGGGCCGACCGAACAGGTGGAGTCGAAAGTAGATTACTGGAATTGAGCTGAACTGATGAATTCGCACTGAGAGTTGAGGGGTGCGGGGGGGGGAGTTGGGGGGAGGGAGGGAGGGAAGGCGAGGGGAGTCTTGGGCGGATAAGGGTTCAAGCTCCAGGGATACTATGGGGGTGAGGCGAACACAAACAGCGGCCCACCAATGCCATAGGCTTAACGGGAAGGGGGGTGTCCTACCCAGTCTCATGAGACGTTCCGTTATAGGACAAAGGGGGAGTAGGGAGGGGAGATGGGGGGAGGGAGGGAGAGGGAGGGGGGTGGTTTTTGGTTGCTTTTTGGGGCTCTCACTCGGTCCTCCCATGGGACTAGCGGGGACAGGCACCACTGGATCCACTAGACGCTTAAAAAGGAAAAGAAAAAGGAAAGAAGAAAGGGAAAAAAATAGGGAGGGGAATTACCCCTGTAGAGAGGTATGGTAGTCCTTAATGTTGTTACGTATAACGTAAGGGGTTTAAACTCAAAAAGGAAAAGATTCCGGGTAAATGACGAACTGCAATATATGGATGCAAATATAGTGTGTTTGCAGGAGACGCATATAACATGCACTTCTGGGGTTAGACTGAATTCGGCCAATTACCCGGTGTGGTTCTATGGGGATTCCCCATCCCCCTTTTCGAGAGGGGTTGCAATAGGGTTCAGTAGAACAACAAGATTTAACCTAGATGAGCGACTGGTGGATCCGGAGGGTCGTTACCTGTGCCTAAAAGGTATGCTGTTTAATTTTAAATGTACAATTGTTAATATTTATGCCCCAAACAAGAATACGGGTAGATTCTTGAAGAAAGTTTTGAATAAAATAGAAGACTTTAAAGAAGGGAAATTAATCCTGGCAGGTGATTTCAATTGGAGTATGAACCCTAAAATAGATACTACAGGGGCGGGGCCTAGGATATCCGAACATAAACAGAGGATGTTTTTAAGGGCGTTAACTGCATACCAATTACATGATACTTGGAGAACACTGCACCCTAAAGATAGGGATTATACATGCTTCTCCTCGGTCCATGGTTCCTTTTCCCGAATAGATTATATTTTCCTGGAGCATTCATTTTTAAGGGCACTTAAGAAGGCTGAAATAAAGATAAGAACTGTTTCAGATCACGCTCCTGTGTTGATCCAGTTGGAGATCGGGGGGGACCATGGACCGAGGTTGAATTGGAGACTGAATGAATCTCTACTACAGGATAAAGATACAGCAGAAAGGATTGAGCAGGAGATTATACAATTTTTTAGTCTGAATGATATACCGGAAACATCTAGCCCTGTATTATGGGAAGCGCACAAGGCAGTCATAAGAGGCGTATTAATAGGGATTGGCGCAGGGAAAAAGAGAGAGAGGGAGAAGAAGAAATCCCTATTATACGAGGAAATTCAGAGATTGGAACAGTTGGGGAGACCATGGGGGCTTCGGGACACCCAAGACTTAATAACAAAAAAACGTGAGTTAGAGGATTGCTTAGAGCAGAATAGGAGATCGATCTATCATATTCTGGGAAGAGAAAGGTACCAATGGGGGAATAAATCAGGTAAATGGCTGGCTAGGAGGGTGAAGGAAAAAAAAAATAGAACTTTCATCCCAAAAGTAAGAAATGCTGCGGGGGACTTACAAAATATGCCAGATGATATTGTTAACACATTCTTCACATATTATCAGGGCCTGTATAATATCGGGCAACAGGATAAGGTTGAGAATCAAGTAGAGGAGGGAATAAAGGAATACTTAAATCGGTTAGATATCCCCAGGGCCAAGCAATTAGAAATGGAAGCATTAGAAGCCCCAATAACAAGGGCGGAGGTTGAGAGGGCGATCAAAAATACAGCTAAAGGAGGGTGCCCGGGGCCCGATGGTTTCCCGATCTCATACTACAAACAATTCCAAAAACAGCTAGTCCCAAAATTATGCGACTATTTTAATGCAGTGGGGAAGGGTGAAGAATTTCGCGAAGAAACACTTCGGACACATGTGGTCCTGATCTTAAAAGAGGGAAAGGACCCGGCGGCAGTAGAAAGCTATAGGCCAATTTCTTTATTAAATTCAGATATTAAATTGTTTGCAAAAATTATTGCAGAGAGATTGGGACCACATGTGCCAGAATGGATATTGCAGGACCAGGTTGGATTTATCGAGGGGAGAGAGGGTCGGGATAACACACTAAAGACCATTATGCTATGCCAAGAAGCGGTAAGACGGGGTACCCCTGCGGTACTCATGTCAATAGATGCGGAAAAGGCATTTGACCGAGTGGGGTGGAGGTTCTTGTTTGAAGTCCTGGAAAGGTATGGAGTGGGGGACCGTATGAGGGGTTGGGTAGATGCCCTTTACACCCACCCTAAAGCTAGAATAAGAATAAATGGGGCCCTGTCCTGCCCCCTCGAGTTGTTCAATGGGACAAGACAGGGCTGCCCGTTATCCCCATTATTATTTATATTGACGCTTGAACCCCTGTTGAGGGCCATCAGGATGAATCCAAACATTCATGGGATATGGGCCGCTGAGAGGGAGTTCAAGGTCGCGGCGTTTGCCGACGACCTTTTGCTCTACATTTCCAACCCCGGGTCTTCCATACCAGCAATAATGGAAGAACTATCAAATTATGGGAAGGTCTCTAACTTTAAGGTTAATATATCTAAATCCGAAATTTTGAATTTGAATATTTCAATAACAGAGCAGAGCCGCCTTCAGTCTAAATTCCCCTTCAGATGGTGTGGGAGGGAATTGGTCTATTTGGGAATAAGGTTGACAGCAGAGGTGAGTGATCTGTTCGAGGCCAATTACATACCCTTATTAAATAAAATTAAACAACATTTGGAAAGGTGTCAATATAAAGCTCTATCATGGACAGGTAGAATAAACGTAGTTAAAATGTTTATTTTACCAATTTTCACCTATACATGCCAAATGATCCCAATAGTGTTACCACAGGTTTATCTAAATAAATTAAAAATTTTGATTAATAGATTTATATGGAAAAAAAAAGCGGCGAGGGTGGCTCGGAATACCCTGATTAGAAGTAAAGAAAGGGGAGGGCTGGCAATGCCGGATCTCCAAAAGTATTATGAGGCCATAGCAATCTCTCGAATACCGGACTGGATTTATAATAAAAAGGGTAAGGACTGGGCTGAATTAGAAATTAAGTTAAGTAGAAGGGAATTAGGGGAAATAGTATGGATACCTGCAAAACACAGAGAATTAGGCCCTAACACAAGCACACTCACAAAAAATGTATTTCAGATATGGGACACAATAAACAAGCGACACAACTGGGAACACAACTCACCATTAATGCCACTACTGGATAGTAAATTTTTTATCCCAGGTCAAGAGGAATATTTATATTATAGTAGTTGGGTTAAGAAAGATAACATTAAAGTACAGGAGGTGATGGAAGGTAATAGGATGTGCACATACGAAGAAATTATAGGGAAATGGGGACATAAACCATTAGACAAATGGAGATATTTTCAATTATATTATTTCATTCAGTCTTTACCACAGCCACTACGGGGTATGGAACAACTTAGACCGTTGGAGAAGCTATTAGTGAACCGTCAGTGCCTTCAAAAAAGAATCTCAAAATTTTATAAAATTCTAATAGAAAGAATAGAGCAAAATTACCCCCCCTATCTAGAAAAATGGGAAAGCGAAATCGGGTCCTTAGGTAACGATGGCCATAGAAATAGGATAATTAGACGAACCTATTCGGTTACCGTAGATTCGCAAACACGAGAGATGTCATATAAACTTTTAACAAGATGGTACATAACCCCACAACAAGGAAATAAAATATGTAGTGCGACCCCCCGGCTATGCTGGAGAGGCTGCATGGGGGAGGGGTCTTTTGCCCACATATGGTGGTTGTGCCCTAAGATACAGATATTTTGGGATAAAGTAATAGAAACTATTTTTGAAATAACAGGGGAAAGGATTAGGAGGGATCCATGGGTATGTTTGTTTCATGATATAGAAAAAGGAGAGAAGGAGTATGGGTATTCCTTGATACCCTCTTTATTAAATGCTGCTAAATCATTGATACCGCTTAGATGGAAAAGATCTGACCCTCCCTCAATGAGGGAGTGGGCAGATAGACTAGAAAAGATTCGAATCATAGAAGAGTCAATGTACAAACTGGATAACTTGGAGGAAAGGTACCAGAATAAATGGCGTCTTTGGGTATTGTTTGGTAAAACTGAAAGTTATTTGAAGATGGTGGAATGCTAGTCAAAAGGAGTCCCATGGAGTAGGATCGAGTGAGAGAGGGGTGGGAAGGGGGGGGGGGAGGGAAAAGGAAGATAACCTGTATAAGAAATGATGTTGTATTTATTATGCGAAATGGTTTATATATGAATTGTGGTTTTTTGTAAATTTTGGAAAATCTTATAAAGAATTAAAAAAAAAAAAAGGATGAATCTCTTCTCTTCTGACAAGTTTTCCTGACACCAAGAGAACAAAGGTGATAGGGAGGGATCACTAGCACACAACCTGTGACTGACAGCCACAGCTCTGTTCATGTGCGCTGTGTGAAGGGGGTGCGTCCTTTCCCACCAATCAGCTGTCAAAGCCAGTGGTGGATGATGGTAAACTTATTTGGGGGGGGCATTGATCGGGGTAACTCGTACCTCCCTCCTCCTGGTCCAGCCAGTCTGTTAGAAGCCCAGCACTTACCCCATCTATGGCAGGCAGCGCTTCCTGGCCGGCAACGGCTTCCCCTTCCCCCACTTTCCTCCTCCGCATCACTGCGGCTTCTCCCTCCCCTCTACGGCGAGGAGGGCTTCCTGACTTGCAGCGTCTTCCCATGCTCTCCTTCTTGATATCACGGTGACTTCCATCATTCGTC
Source organism: Lithobates pipiens (assembly GCF_037356315.1). NCBI lineage: Eukaryota > Metazoa > Chordata > Amphibia > Anura > Ranidae > Lithobates > Lithobates pipiens. Next base: position 128,465,821 of record NW_027507784.1, read on the forward strand.
TCCTCCCTCCTCCTCCTAGGTCAATTGGAATGCTTCTTCTTTTGGCCAATCGGAAAACATGTCTCAGAGCCACGCTTCCTGATTGGCGAAGAGGCGATTCAGTGTGAGAATAGTGAATATTCATTCTCTATTCTAACACACCTGGGTAGGCTCCGAGCGCAATGCTCTGCACCCAGAATCCACCCTATTTTTAAGCCTATTACAGCCTCTGGATCTAATCGGTGCTTCAAAAAAACACCCCTGCCACTGTAATTCATGAGCCTGGTATCCTGTCAATCACAGGCAGTGAGCCAATGAGGAGGCAGAGGGAGGGGCTGAGCCGTGGATCTGTGTGTGAATAGACATGCAGAGCAAGCCTCAGGCACACGACAGGGAGGGGGGGGCCTGGAGTGCCAGCAGGGGACCCAAGAAAACCTCTGCACAGAGCAGGTGAGTATAACATGTTTGTTATTAAACTAAAAAAAAACAAGGCTTTAAAATCACTTTAAACTTCATTCTCAGCATATAATGACAGGGGCTCTGAAGACATTCTGAGTTGGTACTGCACTTTTGCTTGAAAATTTATATAAGACACACTATATTGTCAAAAGTATTGGGCCGTCTGCCTTTAGACCTCTTTCACACTGGGGCCGGGGCCACGTTAGCGCTAAAGCACCGCTCGTTTTAGCGCTGTATAAGCAGCTCCATTCTGCCCCTGGCGGGGCACTTTTAACCCCAAAGAAGGGGTTAAAATGCCCATGTTGCAGCGCTTTGAAAAGGCTCCCCATTCATTTCAATAGGTAGGGCATTTTGGGAGCGCTAAATACCACGCTTCCAAACCACCCCAAAGATGCTGCTTGCAGGACTTTAACCACTTGCCGACCGCCGCACGACGATATACGTCGGCAGAATGGCACGGGCAGGCATATGGGCGTATATATAAGTCCCTGCCTTCCCGCGGGTGGAGGGGCCCGATCAGGCCCCCCCCCGGTGCCTGCGGCGGTCAGCATTCGTTCGGGAGCGATCCGGGATGAGGGGGCGGCCATTCATTCATGGAGAGGAAGTGATGTGATCTCTCCTCCGTGTCGGTATTTTTCGTTCCAGCACCGAGGAGAGAGGATCGGTGAGTTGCACCAACACACCACACATACAGTAGAACATGCCAGGCACACTCACACCCCCCCTTTACCCCCCGATCACCCCCCCAATTACCCCTGCCCCCCCCAGTCACAGTGACACCAATTGCATTTTTTTTTTGCATTGGTGTCATTTGTGACTGTAATAGCTGTTAGGGCAGTTAGGGTTAGCCCCCTTTAGTTCTAATGTGCCCCCCTAACCCCCCCAATAAAGGTTTAACCCCGTGATCACCCCCCGTCGCCAGTGTCACTAAGGCTGGGTTCACATTGCAGCGGTTTATGAGAACGAATGTGATTCGCACCGCACTGCAGTGCAAATCACATCCGATCTCTGTGCGATTCTAGTTCAGCCATACAGATAGTATGGCTGAATTTGCGCCGCACCCGCCGCAAATTCGCACGGGACCCTTTTTTTGGTCCGCAGCAGAATCGGATCGCATGGGTGTTCACACCATGCGATCCGAGTTTGCAGATCGCACTGCGATATGCGAACTGATCTGGGGGTGTCATTAACATTTCACTGACACTCCCAGCAGTTCGCATAGGGCAGTGTGAACTGCCGCCGGGAGGCATGCGATGCGGGAACCCGCTGCGGATTCGTGGCGTTCCCGCATCGCTCCAGTGTGAACCCAGCCTAATAAGCGATCGTTTTTCTGATCGCTGTATTAGTGTCACAGGTGACGCTAGTTAGGCAGGTAGGTATTTAGGTTCGCCGCAGCTTTTTATAGCGCCAGGGACCCCCATATACTACCGCATAAAGCCCCCTGATTGCCCCCTAGTTAACCCTTTCACCAGTGATCACCATATAACTGTTACAGGTGACGCTGGTTGGTTAGTTATTTTTTTATAGTTTCAGGGCACCCGCCATTTATTACCTAGTCTCACTAGTGTACCCCTAAATTTAGGGGTGTCTACTTTCCAAAATGGGGTCATTTGGGGGGCGTTTGTGCCATCTTGGCATCTTATGGCCTTCAAAACTGTAACGCCCTTAGAAAGCCTGAAGGCGGTGCTTGGTTTTCGGGGCCCCGTACGCGGCTAGGCTCCCAAAAAGTCCCACATATGTGGTATCCCCGTACTCAGGAGAAGCAGCAGAATTTATTTTGGGGTGTCATTTCACATATGCCCATGGCATGCGTGAGCAATATATCATTTAGTGACAACTTTGTGAAAAAAAAAAATAAAATAAAAAAGTTTGTAATTTTCCCGCAACTTGTGGCAAAATATAAAATATTCCATGGACTCAACATGCCATCTTGGCATTTTATGGCCTTCAAAACTGTAATAGGTAGTGAGGAGTGAAGTCAAATATTTACGCCCTTAGAAAACCTGAAGGCGGTTCTTGGCTTTCGGGGCCCCGTACGCGGCTAGGCTCCCAAAAAATCCCACACATGTGGTATCCCCGTACTCAGGAGAAGCAGCAGAATTTATTTTGGGGTGTCATTTCACATATGCCCATGGCATGTGTGAGCAATATATCATTTAGTGACAACTTTGTGAAAAAAAAATAAAAAAAAATTAAAGTTTGTAATTTTCCCGCAACTTGTGGCAAAATATAAAATATTCCATGGACTCAACATGCCTCTCAGCAAATAGCTTGGGGTGTCTACTTTCTAAAATGGGGTCATTTGTGGGGGTTTTGTGCCATCTTGGCATTTTATGGCCTTCAAAACTGTAATAGGTAGTGAGGAGTGAAGTCAAATATTTACGCCCTTAGAAAACCTGAAGGCGGTTCTTGGCTTTCGGGGCCCCGTACGCGGATAGGCTCCCAAAAAATCCCACACATGTGGTATCCCCGTACTCAGGAGAAGCAGCAGAATTTATTTTGGGGTGTCATTTCACATATGCCCATAGCATGTGTGAGCAATATATCAATTAGTGACAACTTTGTGTAAAAAAAATAAATAAATTTTTTTTTGTCATTATTCAATCGCTTGAGGCAAAAAAATAAAATATTCAATGGGCTCAACAGGCCACTTATCAATTTCCTTAGGGGGTCTACTTTCCAAAATGGGGTCAATTGGGGGGGTTTTGTACTGCCCTGCCATTTTAGCACCTCAAGAAATGAGATAGGCAGTCGTAAACTAAAAGCTGCGTAAATTCCAGAAAACGTACCTTAGTTTGTAGATGTGACAACTTTTGCGCAAACCAATAAATATACAGTTATTTACTTTTTTTTTACCAAAGACATGTGGCTGAATACATTTTGGCCTAAATGTATGACTAAAATTGAGTTTATTGGATTTTTCTAATAACAAAAATTAGAAAATATCATTTTTTTTCAAAATTTGCGGTCTATTTCCATTTATATCGCAAAAAATAAAAATCGCAGAGGCAATCAAATACCATCAAAAGAAAGCTCTATTTGTGGGAAGAAAAGGACGCAAATTTTGTTTGGGTACAACATTGCATGACCGCGCAATTACCAGTTAAAGCAGCGCAGTGCCAAATTGTAAAAAGACCTCTGGTCATTTACCAGCAAAATGGTCCGGTCTGAAAGTGGTTAACTAATGTCCTGCAAGCGCACCTCCCCTGTGTGAAAAGTCACACTGAAATGAATGGGAAGTGGTTCACTAAAATGCCTGAAAACCGCCTCAGCGTGAAAAGGGTCTTACATGTAAATGGAATCCTAGTCTTAGCCCTTGTACACACAATCGGAGATTCCGACGGAATGTGTCCGATCGGAGCGGTTTGTCGGATATTCCGACTGTGTGTGGTATGCATCGGACTGTTTCCGTCTGAATATCCGTCGGACCAAATTTTCCAACTTGCTGGAAATATTTTCCGACAAACTGCTCCGATCGGACATACTCCAATCATGTGTAGCCTACTCCGATGGACAAAGTGCCACGCATGCTCACATTCAAATTCCAACACGGAAGCGCTCGTTCAGGTAAAACGACTGCTCGTTAGCGATGTAGCACATTCCTCACGCTGCAATGTTAAAAACTCTTTCATGAAGCGCATTCTCTTGTTCTTTACAATGCTGCAAGAAGGAGAACCTCTTTTGATGCTCATAGTCACACACACTTCTCCCGAATGTATTTCCTGACTCTTTTTTAACCATTTCGGCAATACAATTTTTGTTTGTGTCGCATCTACACAATTTTAGATTTTGTTTATTCTTTTTTTGGATGCTTTTTTTTTTATTATTTCCTAAAAATCTCCTTTAAAGACAGTTTGCTAATTTCTCCTTTTTTTGGGGGGTGTTTTTGTGTGTAAACTTACCACAACAACATTATTGTATTTTTTAGCTTTGGTTTTTCGTTTTTAATCTACAGGAGGTTGTTTAGTGTTGGTACCCATTGTAATTCATTTCACTTTGTATTTTTGAAATGTACCTGCCTGCTCACAAATAAACTGTACTTTTGGAAGGAAAACACATACACAAGTATTTCATCAAACAAAAAAAACCTTTATTTTGGTCGCAATAAAATAAAAAGGAACGCAGCGCTGGAGAAACTTGTTACTTTGGCGCAGCCTTTGGGCCCCAGGGCAGACATGAACAAATTAGAATAATCAAAATTGGTGGCCTGAGGAGTACATATCTCAGGGAGAGAAGTCTGGTCCAGAAGTCCTAGAGAACAGGAAATTCAGATGCCATTTATGTCCCCAGGATGTGGTTCTTCAAGAGGCTGCATCTTCTGGCAGACCAGCCTGAACCCAGACCATCACTCTCTCGTCTTCCTTCGACACTTCCCTCCAGGCATCCTTCCAGGCTGCGGTCTTCCTGTGTATGAAAAGGGGACAGTTTTCCTTTTTTGCTCATCAATCACACCATTTTGTGCTCCTGGCTTTTGCAAATTGAATGTTACCAAATAGAACAGACTATTATTCTGTGCCCAGCATTTTTCTTTCCCGTCCCAATCATTTTTGGTCACTACTGTCTCTTGATATGTAAACCACTTTGTTAAAGCGGGAGTCCACCGGGAGTCCACCGGGACTCCGCGTTTTTTTTTTTTTTAAAAGCCAGCAGCTACAAATACTGCAGCTGCTGACTTTTAAAATAGTGACACTTACCTGTCCAGCGCGCCCGCGATGTCGGCACCCGAAGCCGATCTCTAGGTCGCCTGTCGGGTCCTGCCGCCGCCATCTTGGGTATGGGAATCAGGAAATGGAGCCTTTCGGCTTCATTTCCCGGTTCCCTACTGCGCATGCGCGAATCGCGCTGCGCAATAAGGACGCTCCCCGCTGCCTCTGGGATCTGTGTGTTTCCCAGCAGGCAGCGGGCACTTGCGGAAAGGGGCGTAAGTTACGCCCCTTTCCGCAGAGAGCTATCCCGGAAGTGGGTGCAGTTACCTGGATTATCCAGGTAACTGCACCCCCCTGAAAGGTGCCGATTGTGGCACCGGAGGGGGGGAGGGTTCCGATGAGCGGAGGTCCACTTTAGGGTGGACCTCCGCTTTAAATCACAACTTACTGATCAATAAGAACATCTAGTTAACATCATGAAATGTAACACAAGAAAAATGTTCAACAATGCAATACCTGTCTCAAGCTGGGCCCCACCACATGTTGCTGCCTGGAAGACCCAGGTTGGATGTTGGAAGCCTCAGCTGGGGGTGAAGGATGCCTTGAAGGAAGTCTGGAGAGTGGTGGACTGAGTGGTGGCCTGGGTACCCCCTGGTCTACCAGAAAATGCAGCCTCTCAAAGTAAACCATCCTGGGGTAATAAACGGCATCTGGATCTTCTGCTCTCAAGGACTCCAGGTGCTTCTTTCTCTCCCTGAGATATGTACTCTTCATGGCCTCAATTTTCATATTCAGATAGGCCATGTTTGCCGTGGGGACCATGATCCGCACCAAAGAAAGAAGTTTCTCCAGCGCTGCGTTCCTCTTTGTTATGGCGTAGTAAAACTCGTTGTGAATCTGCCACAGGCAGGGCATCTCCTTGTACATTTGGAGGAATAGCCCCATAAAATTGGGGTTTTGGAATGGATCCATATTGTCTGCAAGACACAACACAAGACAAACCCTCAAATACTAATAATGCCATTAAAAACCCTCCTAATCTTGTCCCAACATCGGCCTAGATAGAAGCAGTCTAGTCTAGTGATGCACCAAGTTAAAAATTTTACCTTCGTTTGCACAATCGTCGCGTCCGCACCTCTCTCTCTTCCCAGATCGTACGGACGATACACGCGTGTTGCGTTTTATATACAGTGTGCATGCGTGAAACTACGCCCGCCCCGAGGTTCTTTCTAGACTATTCCCCGCCCCTTCGCTTTTGGCGCAGTGGGGAGAGCATATGGCAGAGAGAACGCAGGTGCGCACTAATAATAGTTCCACTAACGAGGAGGAGGGTGAGGAAAGCCCGGAGCCTGAAGCGTCCCGATCCAGGAAGAGAAGATTTAAGGCCTCAAATATGTCTTTTGGAGAGATGTTGGAGATGGTGGACATATTGAACAGAACCGACTATGATGGGAAGTATGGACCTTACCCAAACCCAAATATCAGAAAGGCCAAGATCATGACTAAAGTTGTGAAGAATCTTCATAATAATTTTGGGGTACGCCGATCCAAGGATCAACTGAGAAAACGCTGGTCAGACTGGAAACTGAGGGAGCACGAGTAGTACAGAAGGATCAAGCGTGTTCTTAAAAAAAGTAAGTAGTTGTCGTGTGTTCATATGATTATTCTTGCTTGCATACTGCTCCATGTGCTTTGATTTCATGTTGTGCATTTTAAAATGGCCACTTTCAAGTTCATGGTTTCATTCGTTCGTAGGAAACATCGTTCTGCAGGTAAGTATTCCAGCTGAACACAGTGTCCCCAATAATGTTCTGACCTTGAAGCTCTGACAAAAGAAACAATTGTACAACACTTCCAAATAATGTTTCATATTCCAAATTCTGCCCTCTGTGTGCTAATTATTCTTTTTTTTTCATTCTCATAGGGGAGAGAAGACTCGGCAAGTATGAGGACACCAGGGACCACACCCCTCACAAAGAAGGCCAAATTCAAAACCCAGAAACAGAGGAGCAGGAGGAGGAGGAGGAAGGAGAGATAGTTGAGTTTGGCCAAATTGTCACCACAACAGGTGAGTGTCGGAGAACACAGCTTCCGGTAACCTCATCAATGTATGTCACCATATTTTTATTACATGGTGTGTTTTTTTGCTTTGTTTTGTAGGTGATGTGGAAGAAGATTCCCGTTTTACCAGTGAAAGTGCCCAGATCCTGATTGGGGAGATAATGGGGTGCAATCAGGATTTGGAAAACCTACAGCAAAACATCAATGATGTTAAAAATAAAATGAAGAACATCATTGATCTTTTGGGGAGAGTGTGAAAGACCAAAAACTAGATAGGGTTTTATTTTTGCTATTTTAAAACTCAACTTTTGTATTTTTCAAAAGTAGAAATTTGTAAGATGCACAGAGTGTGTAAACGTGCGCTTTCCCATCATGGGGGATCAATGTATGTGTTTTGTGTAAAGTGCCTGAGATGAAGGGGTTGCAGCCCCAAAGCATGTACATTGATCCCCCATGATGGGAGATAGCACATTTTGACACACTGTGTGCATCTTTCAAATTTGAATTTTCCAGGGGTGACACCCCATGTGATGAAGGCAATATCATCCCAGTTTGTACATACTCATGTCTGATATTGTCTGATATTGTCTTCACTTTTCAAAGTTGAACTTTGTAAGTTCCTGTGTTCTGTATTTTACACTTTGATACATGCCTGTTTACTGATTATTAATAATTCACACTTTACACAAGTAAATTCATGAAAAAATAATCCAAGCAGATCACACAAACAGATGGCAGACACTTGAAACTACCAGCCCTATTCCGCTGTTTACATTAGCCAGGCAAATACCTGAATCACTGTGTGAGCTTGCGACAGGGCTTCTATTCCTTCGTTTGTGAATTGTCCTGGTAACAGCATGCATGAGCATCACTTCCGGTCGCCGTACAGCCAATCCCTGACCGGTTTCGTCATTCGACTTTGTCAAAGGGGGCGTGGCTTAACGGTGCGGCGTTCCGGATTTAAATATCCATTAATCCCGCCCTCTACATGGCTATCAGCGAATCACTCCACCCAAACCCTTTAACCTATCAGAAACAAGGGTGGGCGGAGACTGCATCTGCCATCAGGCTATGGATCTTCTGCATAGAGGCACAAGAGCTCTCCGTGCAGTACAAACTCAGCAAATATATCTATATGCAATATTTCTTTTCATTGATGATAAAAAATCATGCCTGTTTACACCAAAACACCAAGTAAACCAAATTTTACAGAAACTCTGTTTTTGATACACACAAATTGTTGGTTTGTTGTAAAAACCTTTTCTAAACGCACATGTGAATGTGCTTGTATTAAAAAGTTTAATTATCAACAATGTGGGGCTTCTTTTTTCATTGCGCAAAAAATTGATTTGGAATAAAATTTTAGTTTGTGCTGAGAAGGAGTGTGATTTACTAAAGGAAACTCCACTTTGCACTCCAAGTGCAGTTTCAGGTGTACTTTTGCAGTGCACTTGTAGTGCATAGGGGATGTGCCTTTAGTAAAAAAAATACCCACAGTGAGGTGTAAATTTAGACAATCATGCCATTTTCCTGCCATGGTGCTGAAAATGAGCACGATTTTGGTCAGTAATGCACTACATACATTAGTTACCAAAAAAAGGTGTGTGTGTAGCAGACCCACAACATAATTAGATTATCTGAAGAAGAGACTTTCCATTCATCTCGCTCTGAACTTGGGTTTGCACTGTTGTTGAAAAAGGCACAACTTGAAAAAACATAAATATACCTAGGAGACACCTAAAACCAAGCCAAGCAGTAAATGAAGGAGTTTCAGAGAAAAATTTATTCTTTTTTAATCAATAGTTTTTATTAAAGTTTAAATTTTTATCAAGACAAATGACAGAAATTATGACTAATTAACTGATCAGTTACAGTAGTTAGATACACAGATAATAGTATCCAAAAATAATAAAAAATATAATATAAAGAAAACCATATTAATTATCTCAATTACAATCGGGATAATAAAGATAACGATCGGGAGGTTATTAATACATCCATTGTGGAGACAATACACAAAAGTAATATCAATATTATCTTCATATATTTATATACTGCCAATTTAAGTAATTCAAAGATGATGAACCTAAATATATTCCCGAACACCCCTATGGGTGCTAAACTGTGTTCGGGACAGTAATAGTAACCTGTCATTTAATAGATACAAAACAAAGATTAAAATATTAGAGCGGGGTAAGTAATTTTTTAATTCAAGTTATCTAGGAACAAAGAACTCGTGCAATGTTTTGGGGACTAGCCCATTTTAACCATGGCTGCCATATTTTATGAGTATGTTCTTTTTTGTGAGGCCGAAGAGCTAGAATTGATTCATAAATGTAATGAGTTTGAGTCGATTCTATCACTTCTTTTATGGAAGGAGGATCAGGATTTTTCCAGTTCCTCGTTATATTGATCCTGGCTGACAGCAAAATATGTGTAAACACATTTCTAAACTGGATAGGATATCGATCAAGATCAATGGATAATAGAGCCAGTGAGGGATTTGGAGGAATGACTGTTTTGGTAATTTCAGACATAACTTGAAAGATTTGTTCCCAATACTTCCCAAGTTTAGGGCATGTCCAAAATGTATGCAACATATCACCTTTTTTGCCACACAATCTCCAACATTTGTCGTCAAATGTGCCGTTGAATTGAGATATTTTCTCAGGAGTAAGATACCAGCGTTGAGTCAATTTAATGGATACTTCCCATAATGTAGAGCAGCATGTGGCTTTATATGTGGTGTTACAAGCTTTTCCCCATTGGTCAACTGTATAGGTGTATCCTAAGTCTTCTTCCCATCTAATTAAAGGGATAGTTTTTGTAAACACACTTTTTTGTTGAAGAAGAAGTGTAGAAAAGAGAGATCCCTTTTTGTTGATGTATGGGGATCTTAAGGAAGGACCAAGCCGATTGGGGAACATTATAGGTCCATGATAGGAGGTTGGAAATGCAATTCTTAGTTTGGATGTAGAGGAATAAATCTGAATTTGGCAATTGAAATTTCTTTTGAAGTGTAGGAAATGGTTTGATCACCACATTATCAAGTAGATCAGATAGATATTTAATTCCCTTTTGTATTCATGGTGTAAATGAGGTTGTCTTCATGAAATTATGTAGAGTATTTAGCGGAATTTGGACTTTGGTAGGAAGAGGGTGTGAGGAAGTTAGATGCAGAAATCGAACCCAGGATTTAAGTGTCACTAATATTGTTGGGGAGATGTAAGAAGGTATCTTGGCTCCAAGTGCCATGGAAGGAATCCATATTGATAGATTATTTCCTGGGATCTTAGCAGTTTCCATCTTCCCCCAAATTGTAGATGGAGGAGATAGAAACCATTCCTGAGACTGTGTAAGAACCGAGGCTAAATAATAATCTTGGAAATCCACATACCCTGTTCCCCCAGCTTGACGTTTCTTCACTAAGTTTGAATGAGCACATCTAGATTTTTTACCTTGCAGGATGAATCTAGAAAACAGAGTCTGAAGGGATTGGAAATATTTTAACAGAATTGGAATCGGGAGAGTTCTAAAAAAGTATAAAATTTGTGGAAGGTGAAGCATTTTAAATGCTGCCAAACGTCCCATCCATGAAAATTCATGGGATGCTAGTTTAGTGAGATTTTCTTGTAATGCATTACGAAGTGGAATATAATTATATTGGAACAGTGTTTTACATGAATTTTATAATTGAATACCCAAATATTTAATTGTACTTTCAGTCCATGTATAAGGGAATTTTAATTTAAGATGTTTAGTAGTATTTTCATCTATCCCCAAGTTCAATATACAAGATTTATTTGTGTTAAGCCTGTAATAAGAAACTTTGCTGAACATATTTAGTGTTTCCTGAATTTCCGGTAAGTATTTCACAGGATCAGTAATCATAAGAACAACATCATCTGCAAAAAGGTTGATTTTATGTTCTTGTTCAGCAATGGTAACTCCTAGAATTTTTTTGTTGGACCTAATACTCTCAGCTAGGGGTTCAATAACAAGGTTAAAATTAGGGGGGATAAGGGGCATCCTTGTCGTGTACCATTTGTTATTGGGAATGGAGGTGATAAAGAATCTGTAGTATACACTCGAGCCGAGGGGACAGAGTACAGGGCTAATATTGCTTTGTTGATTTGACCTGTTAAGCCAAATTTAGTCAGAACGGATGACAGGTATCCCCAATGAACTCTATCAAACGCTTTTTCAGCGTCAAGCGACAGAAACAGGGATGGCGATTTGGTGAGTTCTACATGGTGTATTATATTTATCATTCTTCTAGTAGCATCCGATGCTTGTCTTCCTTTGGTGAAACCCGATTGATCTATATGGAAGAGAGGGTAACAAACTATCTAGTCTTTTGGCTATAAGTTTCGCATAAATTTTAACATCTAAATTGAGTAAGGAAATTGGTCTAAATTTTTTAGGTGAAGATGGTTCCTTATCTGGTTTTGGAAGAGTTACAACAAGAGCATTCAGCATTTCATTGGGAAATGATGAAGAATTGGCTGCTAAATTATAAATGTCACATAGTATAGGTGCTAGAGTACTTTGAATTTTTTTTAAATATTCCCCTGTAAAGCCATCTGGACCAGGTGATTTCAAGTTAGGTAGAATACGGATAGTTTGTAGAATTTCAGGGATAGTAAAGGGAGAATTGAGAAATTCTAATTGTTGTGGGGAAATAGATGGAAGTTTGACACTCTCCAAAAAGGTGTCAATCTCCTCCTGAGAAGGTTGATGGGTATCGCCATTGTTCTTAATGTTATATAAATCATTATTATATGAGCTAAATGCTTCAGCTATTGAAGAAGGCTTAAGCAATTTTTCATTAGTGTGAGGATGGTAGAGGAATGGAATTTTAGTCTTTGATCGATAACCTTTAATGCGTAATGCCATTGTTTTCCCTGCTTTGTTCCCTGTTGCATAAGTGGTAGCTCTGAATTTTTTATAGGATTTCTCATGTGTCTCTAGAAGTAGGGTTCTTAATTCATTACGTAACTGTAAAATTTGTGTTTTAATGAAAGGAGAAGGATCATTTTTATTGTGTTCCTCAGCTTTGGCTATCTCCTTAGTGAGTTCATCCATTCTCTGAGTTCCTTTTTTTTTTAGCTTTAGAACCTAATTGCATAAACACCCCTCTCATAACAGCTTTATGAGCATTCCATAATATCATTGGGTCGAATATAGACGTCAAATTCATTGAAAAGAATTCAGTAAGGTGTCGGAATGTTGTGGAGTAATTTTCATTTTGGAGAATATGGTTATTAGCTCTCCATATATATGAATTTGGTTGGGATGATGTGGTTGTTATAGACATGCTAATGGGAGCGTGATCTGACCACGTGGCCGTATGTATATGGGAGGATAAAATCTTGTCAAGCAGCCATTTATCTGTCAAGAATAAGTCAATTCTGGAGTAGGTATTGTGCTGTGGTGACAAATATGTGTAATCCCTTTCATTAGCATGTCCACATCTCCACACATCAAATAAGTCATTCGAAGTTATGAACTTACCAAGGGGAGAAGCATAGCGTTTGGACTTAGCAGAAGAATCCATATCATTGTTTGGAATCAAATTGAAATCTCCACATATCAGGAGGTGTCCTTTTTTAAATTTCTTCGCCACCTCTATAGTTTTTTTTATGAAATGCATTTGCCTCATATTTGGAGCATAAATAAATACAAGGGTGTATTGAATATTGTTAATGGTACAAATCAAAAAAATATAGCGACCTTCAGGGTCAGTGATACAATTATCTACCGTAATTGAAATGTAATATCTCTAATAGCTATTAACACCCCTCTTTGTTTTTTGGAGAATTTTGTTTGAAAAATATGAGGAAAATGTTTATGTTGACATTTGGGAGATGCATCTTTAGCAAAATGTGTCTCTTAAACACATAATATGTCACAATTAAAGGATAAAGCAGACCTCCACATAGAGGTTCGTTTCGCTGGGTAATTCAGTCCCCTTGCATTTAGGGACAATTTTTGAAAGACATATTAATATATATCAAAATTAGATGTTACTATAATTCTCTATATTCCTAAAAGAATATTCTCTAGTTTCTATAACGCTTAAACTAAATATCTAAGTATTTGTTATATGATCAGTTCACAGTTACTATTAAATCATGCACACAACAATGTAGATTTTTTTTTTCAAACCTAGTTATTACTCTATTAGTAGTTATTTGGCAATATATATTGCAAGAGGAACAAAAAAAAAAAAAATTAATTAATTAAAAAATAAATAAAAAAAAGGAGAGAATAAAAAATAAAAAATAAAAGAGTAAAGAAAAAAATATTTTCCAAGAGTCAGCAGTAATCCACTCAAAGGAATGCTGACCAAGATAGGGGGTGAAGTTCAAGTAGTAAGGTATTGAGCATCAAACCAGACCGTATATGTCAGTAATGCATTTAACAGGCAGGAATAGTTCATTTGTATTTAATTCTATTTTGTTCACGTTTTTGTCCAAAGTGGAACAAATTAGGTTTTTCCTTCAAGGCAGGGGTGTTATGTGGAAGATCAACTATAATACCCCATGTTTGGAGTAATTGCATGCCATCTTCAATGGTAGATATAGCAAAATGTTTCCCGTTGTAAGTGGTCAAGATAGTGGCTGGATGTCTCCATTTGTATGTGATCTTATGATTAGATAATGCCTTTGTTACAGTTTTGAGCTGTCTTCTCATTTGTAGTGTAAATTGCAAGAGATTGGCGAATAATTGTATATCTGAGTATGGTGGTGGCAGAGTAGTTAGCTCCCTCGCTTTGGAGAGAATTTGACTTCAGCTTGATAAAAATGAATTCGCAGAATAACATCTCTGGGAATTGATTCTTCTAGATGTTTTGGTTTGGGAATTCTATGAATACGATCGATTGTAAATTCAATCAGCGATAATTCTGGCAATAATGTAGAAAATAGTGTATTTGCATAGTTACATAAGTCCATAGGTAGAACTGACTCTGGTATTCCTCTCATTTTAATGTTGTTTCGACGTGAGTGGTCCTCGAGATCTGCCAGTTTCATCTTGACCCACACAGGGGCGGATCCAGAGTCTAATCTCGGGAGGGGCACTGCTATAAAATATGTTTTTTGGGGGGCAATTTATATGGGAAATGGCTGGTATTTGCGCTTCAATCATTATGACACCATGGTTGTTATGGTATCAGGATGATTGAAGCGCAATATTTCTATTAATACATTGTAACATAAAATTAAATGGTTCAACTCACCATAATGCAGAATCAGTGGGAGCCCTGAGGATGTCACTTGCCATGTCGCCTGCCACCAAATGTGGATTGTCACTTGCCACGTCACTTGTCACCAAATGCGGATTGTTACTTGCCACGTCACCTGCCACACATTGCGGATTGTCACTTGCCACGTAGCCTGCCACACATTGCGGATTGCCACTTGCAACGTAGCCTGCCACACATTGCGGATTGTCACTTGCCACGTCACCTGCCACACATTGCGGATTGTCACTTGCCACGTTACCTGCCACACATTGCGGATTGTCACTTGCCACGTCGCCTGCCACCAGATGCGGATTGCCACGTAGCCTGCCACACATTGCGGATTGCCACTTGCCACGTCACCTGCCACACATTGCGGATTGTCACTTGCCACGTTGCCTGACCCACATTGCGGATTGCCACGTCACCTGCCACACATTGGGGATTGTCACTTGCCACGTCACCTGCCACACATTGCGGATTGTCACTTGCCACGTTGCCTGCCACACATTACGGATTGCCACTTGCCACGTCACCTGCCACACATTGCGGATTGTCACTTGCCATGTTGCCTGCCACACATTGCAGATTGTCACTTGCCACGTAGCCTGCCACACATTGCGGATTGTCACTTGCCACGTCACCTGCCACACATTGCGGATTGTCACTTGCCACGTCACCTGCCACACATTGCGGATTGTCACTTGCCACGTCACCTGCCACACATTGCGGATTGCCACTTGCCACGTAGTCTGCCACACATTGTGGATTGTCACTTGCCACGTCACCTGCCACACATTGCGGATTGTCACTTGCCACGTCACCTGCCACACATTGCGGATTGTCACTTGCCATATCACCTGCCACACATTGCGGATTGCCACTTGCCATGTAGTCTGCCACACATTGTGGATTGCCACTTGCCACGTAGTCTGCCACACATTGCGGATTGTCACTTGCCACGTCACCTGCTACACATTGCGGATTGTCACTTGCCACGTCACCTGCCACACATTGCGGATTGTCACTTGCCACGTCACCTGCCACACATTGCGGATTGCCACTTGCCACGTAGTCTGCCACACATTGTGGATTGCCACTTGCCACGTAGTCTGCCACACATTGCGGATTGCCACTTGCCACGTAGCCTGCCACACATTGCGGATTGTCACCTACTGTGTCACTTTTCTGCTAAGGTGGTCTTTTGTTGGGTCCCAGAGTGAAGATAGGCAGCAGAGAGATGATGCAATCTCTCTGCTGCACACAGCTTCCTACACAGTGAGGGCGGAACTGGAGGGATGCAGGGCAGTGAGAGATGATGTCATCTCCCTGCTCCCCTGCCTGCTGGCTTCCTGATTGGCCAGCAGCCCTCCTAAGCCGCCCAGCTGCCCCCCCTCACTCGTCCACTCAGCGCGGGTACCCGCGGAACCGGCCCGCGGGTACCCGCAGATACGGACGCGATTGGACCCGCGGAACCGGCCGTGCTGTCATCAGCTGGCGGTATTCTCGGAGGGGGCAATTGACCCGTTGCCCCCCCTGGATCCGCCCCTGGACCCACATGGAATCATCTTTTTGTTCTGTACATGCATCCACTAGCTCATTCACTGTTTCAGTGCATTCCTCCATTTTGTTTTCAACGTATTGCAGTCTACCATCCATATGTTTCATATCAAGAGAGAATTTATGAATCATGGAGGATAGATTAGATATAATAGATGATTGTAATGACACAAGCATTTCTTTCATTGTGGTATCTAGTACTGGCTGACCTGATGTTGGGAAAGCAGCTATAGATGTCTGTAATGAGGACATAGCATTATCACTATGCAGAGCTGTGTTCACAGTATCAGCTGCCTGACAAGATAAATCCAGCTTCATCCACGATTTTGCGGGTCCCTGAGATGTTGGGGATAGTTGAGAGGAGCCATTAGAATATGAGGATGATAATTCCTCATCCATTTCAGGTGGATGGCTAGCAGAAAGGTTTGTGTGAGTTTTATTATTTTTCCTCACAGCTCCGGCGGCGCCATCTTGGATTTTAGTCAGCTCACTGCTCTGTTTAAATGTAAATGATGACAGCTTTTTTGGTCCCCTTTCTTGTCCTCTTTTGCAAGACATTATTGCCCCTACTGTCCCAGGAGTACTGCAGAGTATTTAGGTATGTTTTTAGAGGAAAATACCTGCCTGTTTTTTTCTGTTAAACGGCCGGCCGTGGAGAGCTCTAGGCTTAAGCAGCCATCTTCTTCAGCGCGCAAGCCACGCCCCTAGAAAAATGTATTCTTAAAATGCCGCTCAGACATTGTCTGGCATATCAATGGCCCCCCTACCCACAAAGTAGTCCATGTATTGCGTTCTAACCTCATGGGCGCTTTGGGGGGGGCAAGCCAGGATGAGCAGGTTCAAGGCCCGTGAGGTTATCTTCATTTTCCAGCAAGTCTGCTTCTTGTTGGCCAACTGAGACCGCATAGTTCACAGAAACTTTGTTCATAAAAATGTGCAGAACACAGCACGCCAGCACTATGTGATTCAGTTTGTATTGCACAATGTGAATAGGCGTGAGAAACAGGCGGAACCGGGTGGCCAGTATACCAAAAGTGTTCTCCACCACTCTTCGGGCTCTGGACAGGCGGAAATTAAAAATCCTCTGCTCTGGGGTGTGGGTCCTCATCAGGAAAGGCCGCATCAGATGGTTCGCCAGGGCAAATGCATCATCCATGACAAAGACGAACGGGAGTCCTTCCTGATTCTCCTCTGGGGGTGGTAAGCCCAGACTGCCACTCTGGAGACGCCAGTAGAACTCCGTCCATGCAAACACTCCACAATCCGACATCCATCCATTTTGCCCCACGTCCACATACAAAAACTCATATGTCGCAGACACCACCGCCAACATCACGATACTATTAAACCCCTTGTAGTTAAAATAGTAGGACCCCGAGTTGGGTGGTGGGACGATGCAGACGTGCTTCCCATCTATTGCTCCTCCACAATAGGGAAAGTCCCAACGACTGGCAAAGTGGGAGGCCACAGTCTGCCATTCCTGTGGTGTTGAAGGACACTGTGGAGTGAAACAAGACCAAAAATTAGTAATTTGACAAATCAACATTGCAAGCAGATTAGACACCAACATTTTTGGTCAAAATTAGTATAACATTTTGGGAACTGAGTATTTAAACCCTAAAGTATAAGGTCCCCTTATGAGAGTCATCACCCCCCATCTGATGGGCCCTTGCTAAAAAATGAGGGGGGATGTTTTGGACAGGTAACCCTCTCCACTTGATTGAGAGCTGAATGCCTAAATAAGGTGTGGTACTTTGGGAAGCCCCTCCTTAGTTACACTAATGGCAGCCCACCGGACAGGTAAGAAGTGTCATAATCCCAAAAAGAAAACAAAATGGAAGCACATTTTGACATTCTGCTATTACATATCCAGATAATTAATATGTTAAAAAACTAAATAAAACTAGCATTTGAAAGTATTGAGGCAGGCCCTTGCACTACATGCTTAGGTGAATTCATATATAAATGTGATCATCAAAAAGGTAGGTATAGTGTGTATTGGGTTTGGTAAAGTCATCAGATAGAGGATTGCTATCAGCTGAGCTGGCAGTTGGGGGAAGGGGGGTTCCTAGTGAGTTTGGCACAACCCCAAAATTAAAAAAATGTCACTCTGCATGAATTGAAGCACACACATCACATTTTTAGACATTATAGGGGGTGTTTAGGGGAAAGCAATACTATGGAGCTGACAAAAGACATTGGTAAGTGACTAGACTATAGTTTTATGGGCCAAGAAGAGCATGGTGGGGAAGTTAGTGAGGCAAATATGCCTGAGGACAAAGGGGCAGAGCATATGAATTAGAGCATATTGCAATGATGGTAATTAGAGAATGAGGAAAGAAATGCAAGACATTAGCAATCATGAAATACATAGAATGTGATGTTTAAGGATAAAACTTACCTTCATATAGTCCTTCTGCAGGACCTGAATGATGGCAGAACAGGTCTCTGGAATAATGATCCCCAGAGCCTGTAGAGAACTTGAGGTCCTGAAGGCTTCTCCCTGTCGCCAAGTAGCTCAACGTGGCGATGAGCCTCTGCTCCGGAGTGATGGCTTGCCGCATGCAGGTATCCTGCCTGGTGATATAAGGGGTCAGCAAAGCCAGCAGACGGTGAAAAACAGGGTGCGTCATCCAGAGATAATTCCTGAAATCATCAGGATTATTCTCCAGGATCTCACGGAGCAAAGGCATGTGCGAGAACTGGTCACGCTGGCGCAACCAATTCTTGGTCCACAAACACCTTCCCTCCCTGTTCATGGACCGGGCTTGTGTCAAAGTAACAACCCCAACACGAAGCCCCTGCACAGCACAAACTATGATGAGTATGTAGACGAAACATGGTTTCAAAACGATCGGCTCGTCAGAACGGACAACAGAAAGCACTGATAAACAGCAAGGCCTGAAAGAACGACCTAAATAGCAAAAGCAAGAAGACAATAAGAAATGCCTTTCAAAGCGTACTATACCAAGATATAGTCCACAATGATAAACAAATACTTACTGACTGCACGCACTGATTATCAGATATGCACACACAAGCACAAACCGAAGAGCAGTAGCGATCTGAATCACTAATCTGAAAAGCGCGAATCGTCTCTCACCAAACTTCTACTAACACGAGATCAGCAGAAGGAGCCCAAAGGGTGCCGGACGTGGTGCTGAACTTCCCTTTTCTAGTCCCGCCATACACGGCTTATGTCACTGCGTTCTTGGCAACCGCAAATTCCGACAACTTGGTCCGACCGTGTGTATGCAACAGTTTCAGACAAAATACGACGGACAAAATACATAGGACAAAAATCCAACGGATTTGGTTGTCAGAATGTCCGACTGTGTGTACAAGGGCTTAGGCTTGATTCACATCTATGCATGTTGCTTTTGAGTGTTTCTGCAGTGCTTTTTGCTGAGATTTGGCCTCGATTTGGGATTTGTATTTTTTTTTACATTCACTGTATATAGCTAGTTGCTAAGGAGCAGGTCAGGAAGCCAGGTCACCATGTCCTTAGCAACCAATGAGTAATCAGCTGTCACCGGACTATCCCGCTGACAACTGAATGTAAAAAAAAAAATGCTAAAGAAATTCATGTAAAAATCTGTTCTTCTATTGATGTTGACACGATTTTCCCTCCTGCTCTAATGCTTGGTGCATCACTACTTATGTCATAAGGGGTGTGCCTCCGGATGACATCACCCGGTGACCCCCGCCCCATGTCAATATAGGTAGTGGTGCACCGCGCATCTAGCATTAGAGCAGGAGAGAGCATTGTGTCAACATGGGAAGAAGAACAGAGGGAGAAGACAGCAGAGAAGACCCAGCAAAAAAGTGATAAGACAGCGGAGAAGACCTGGCAGAGGCAGAAGACAGCGGACAGAGGGAGAAGAACACGGAGAGGGCTAGAATACATCAGCGGAGAGCAGAGAAGACCCGGAGAGGGGAGAAGAACTGGCAGACGCAGAAGAAATCAACATAGGGGCGTGGCTTGGAGCCGGGGACGAGATGGCCGCTTGTTAGAGAAGCTCCGTCCGCGGGAGTCCTTCTCATCCTTATGTACAGGAGCCACCTCCGCATTCTGATGGGGAAATCACGGGGACAGCGCTCGCAATCACGCTCGCGCTCCCCGAGGAGCTCCGATGCTCCGGCGGGACGCGGCATACCGGAGCTGTTCCGTCCCCGCTCACGCGAGGCCGAGGCCTCATCTCAGGCCTACCCGGAGACCCCATCTCCACCCAGGAGCTCACCGCCAGCGGAGCTCTCTCTGAGAACGGACAGACCGCTAAGCCCACCTAGCATGCAGACACTCACTGTGGCAGACCTCCGTGATGTAGCCACAGACATAAAAAATTCTCTGTCAGTGGCTATAGCAGAGCTCCGCAGGGACATTCAGGCCATGCACACCAGAGTCTCTGGAATGGAGGAAACATCAGCCCGCCATGACTCCGCCATTAGGCAGCTGCAGCACACATCTCTCTCTTACCATGCACAGCTGAGAGACATGAACAGGTATATGGAAGACCTCGACAACAGGGGCCGCCGACACAACATACGGGTAAGAGGCATCCCTGAGAGTGTTGAACCCGCACATCTGACCCAGGCCAGTACACAGATATTTAATGACATCCTAGGCAGACCCCCAGAAACTCCACTGGACTTTGAACGACTGCACAGGGCTTTGAAACCCAGGGGCAGAGACACAGACCCCCCCCCCCCCCCCCCCCGAGACGTGGTCTGCTGCTTAGTTAACTTTAAAACCAAGGAAGAAATCTTAAGGAGGGCCAGGGACAGACGGCAACTGCTGTTCCAGGGCACAGAGGTGAAGATTTTCCAAGACCTGTCTCCCATAACTCTACAAGACAGGAGAGATCTGCGCCCCCTCTTAGAGGTTCTGCGCCGCAAAGGCATCCCATACAAATGGAGATTCCCTTTTGGAATATCAGCAGCTGTTTCGGGTCGCACCGCCATCTTGAGAGTTCCAGAGGAATTGGGGAGGTTCTGCGATAAGCTTCAGCTGCCTCCTGTTGAACTGCCTGACTGGTACAAAGCCTTCCGTTCCATCCATCTTCGGAGATCTGATTCGATGGACACCATCCCTGAAAGAGATGACTTTCATATCAGAAGGCGCAGATCCTCATCGCCGAGTCCGCTCCAGCAGAGAGACCGTGGAGACAGAGCTTACGCTAGCCCTACTGCCTCACCGGCTCACAGGCGAGCACGACCAGATGGCCCTTAATTTACCTCCCTTTTTCTTTTTTTTTCTTTTTTCTCGTTTGCTTGTTTATACACCCCTGTTGACCTTACACAGGATTACCACTCTGTCCCTGCGCTTTTGATAGCTTCTCCCTCCCTCCTTCCCAAATTGGAGGAAAAGAGGAACACTGACACTGGAAAAATGACTTGTATGCCACCCCTTTTTATTTCTATTTTCTTTCGACTCAAACAAGGATTCTGACTGTTTAACCACCTTCAGACCGGACCATTTTGCTGGTAAATGACCAGAGGTCTTTTTACAATTTGGCACTGCGCTGCTTTAACTGGTAATTGCGCGGTCATGCAATGTTGTACCCAAACAAAATTTGCGTCCTTTTCTTCCCACAAATAGAGCTTTCTTTTGATGGTATTTGATTGCCTCTGCGATTTTTATTTTTTGCGATATAAACGTAAAAAGACCGCAAATTTTGAAAAAAAATGATATTTTCTACTTTTTGTTATTAGAAAAATCCAATAAACTCAATTTTAGTCATACATTTAGGCCAAAATGTATTCAGCCACATGTCTTTGGTAAAAAAAAAGTCAATAATTGTATATTTATTGGTTTGCGCAAAAGTTGTCACATCTACAAACTAAGGTACGTTTTCTGGAATTTACGCAGCTTTTAGTTTACGACTGCCTATCTCATTTCTTGAGGTGCTAAAATGGCAGGGCAGTACAAAACCCCCCCAAATGACCCCTATTTGGAAAGTAGACACCCTAAGGAAATTGATAAGTGGCATGTTGAGCCCATTGAATATTTTTTTTTTTTTTTTTTTTTACACAAAGTTGTCACTAAATGATATATTGCTCACACATGCTATGGGAATATGTGAAATGACACCCCAAAATAAATTCTGCTGCTTCTCCTGAGTACGGGGATACCACACGTGTGGGATTTTTTGGGAGCCTAGCCGCGTACGGGGCCCCGAAAGCCAAGAACCGCCTTCAGGTTTTCTAAGGGCGTAAATATTTGACTTCACTCCTCACTACCTATTACAGTTTTGAAGGCCATAAAATGCCAAGATGGCACAAAACCCCCACAAATGACCCCATTTTAGAAAGTAGACACCCCAAGCTATTTGCTGAGAGGCATTCTAAGTCCATGGAATATTTTATATTTTGCCACAAGTTGCGGGAAAATTACAAACTTTAATTTTTTTTTTATTTTTTTTTCACAAAGTTGTCACTAAATGATATATTGCTCACACATGCTATGGGCATATGTGAAATGACACCCCAAAATAAATTCTGCTGCTTCTCCTGAGTACGGGGATACCACATATGTGGGACTTTTTGGGAGCCTAGCCGCGTACGGGGCCCCGAAAGCCAAGAACCGCCTTCAGGTTTTCTAAGGGCGTAAATATTTGACTTCACTCCTCACTACCTATTACAGTTTTGAAGGCCATAAAATGCCAAGATGGCACAAAACCCCCACAAATGACCCCATTTTAGAAAGTAGACACCCCAAGCTATTTGCTGAGAGGCATGTTGAGTCCATGGAATATTTTATATTTTGCCACAAGTTGCGGGAAAATTACAAACTTTTTTTTTTTTTTTTTTTCACAAAGTTGTCACTAAATGATATATTGCTCACGCATGCCATGGGCATATGTGAAATGACACCCCAAAATAAATTCTGCTGCTTCTCCTGAGTACGGGGATACCACATATGTGGGACTTTTTGGGAGCCTAGCCGCGTACGGGGCCCCGAAAACCAAGCACCGCCTTCAGGCTTTCTAAGGGCGTTACAGTTTTGAAGGCCATAAAATGCCAAGATGGCACAAACCCCCCCCCAAATGACCCCATTTTGGAAAGTAGACACCCCTAAATTTAGGGGTACACTAGTGAGACTAGGTAATAAATGGCGGGTGCCCTGAAACTATAAAAAAAATAACTAACCAACCAGCGTCACCTGTAACAGTTATATGGTGATCACTGGTGAAAGGGTTAACTAGGGGGCAATCAGGGGGCTTTATGCGGTAGTATATGGGGGTCCCTGGCGCTATAAAAAGCTGCGGCGAACCTAAATACCTACCTGCCTAACAAGCGTCACCTGTGACACTAATACAGTGATCAGAAAAACGATCGCTTATTAGGCTGGGTTCACACTGGAGCGATGTGGGAACGCCACGAATGCGCGGCGGGTTCCCGCATCGCATGCCTCCCGGCGGCAGTTCACACTGCCCTATGCGAACTGCTGGAAGTGTCAGTGAAATGTTAATGACACCCCCAGATCAGTTCGCATATCGCAGTGCGATCTGCAAACTCGGATCGCATGGTGTGAACACCCATGCGATCCGATTCTGCTGCGGACCAAAAAAAGGGTCCCGTGCGAGTTTGCGGCGGGTGCGACACGAATTCAGCCATACTATCTGTATGGCTGAACTCGAATCGCACAGAGATCGGATGTGATTTGCACTGCAGTGCGGTGCGAATCACATCCGTTCTCATAAACCGCTGCAATGTGAACCCAGCCTTAGTGACACTGGCGACGGGGGGTGATCACGGGGTTAAACCTTTATTGGGGGGGTTAGGGGGGTACCTTAGAACTAAAGGGGGCTAACCCTAACTGCCCTAACAGTTATTACAGTCACAAATGACACCCGCCGGGTGATCAGGGGGTTAAACATTTATTAGGTAATAAATGGCGGGTGCCCTGAAACTATAAAAAAATAACTAACCAACCAGCATCACCTGTAACAGTTATATGGTGATCACTGGTGAAAGGGTTAACTAGGGGGCAATCAGGGGGCTTTATGCGGTAGTATATGGGGGTCCCTGGCGCTATAAAAAGCTGCGGCGAACCTAAATACCTACCTGCCTAACAAGCGTCACCTGTGACACTAATACAGCGATCAGAAAAACTATCGCTTTTTAGGCTGGGTTCACACTGGAGCGATGCGGGAACGCCATGAATCCGCGGCGGGTTCCCGCATCGCATGCCTCCCGGCGGCAGTTCACACTGCCCTATGCGAACTGCTGGGAGTGTCAGTGAAATGTTAATGACACCCCCAGATCAGTTCGCATATCGCAGTGCGATCTGCAAACTCGGATCGCATGGTGTGAACACCCATGCGATCCGATTCTGCTGCGGGCCAAAAAAAGGGTCCCGTGCGAATTTGCGGCGGGTGCGGCGGGTGCGACACGAATTCAGCCATACTATCTGTATGGCTGAACTCGAATCGCACAGAGATCGGATGTGATTTGCACTGCAGTGCGGTGCGAATCACATTCGTTCTCATAAACCGCTGCAATGTGAACCCAGCCTTAGTGACACTGGCGACGGGGGGTGATCACGGGGTTAAACCTTTATTGGGGGGGTTAGGGGGGCACATTAGAACTAAAGGGGGCTAACCCTAACTGCCCTAACAGTTACTACAGTTACTACAGTCACAAATGACACCAATGCAAAAAAAAAAAAAAAAAAAGCAATTGGTGTCACTGTGACTGGGGGGGCAGGGGTAATTGGGGGGTGATCGGGGGTAAAGGGGGGGTGTGAGTGTGCCTGGCATGTTCTACTGTATGTGGGGTGTGTTGGTGCAACTCACCGAACCTCTCTCCTCGGTGCCGGAACGAAAACTACCGACACGGAGGAGAGAATACATCACTTCCTCTCCTGTGTTTACATTACAGGAGAGGAAATGATGTCACCGGACATTTTCATTCGCCGGGAGCGATCGAGAGGGGGTGGCCATGAATGAATGGCCGTCCCCTCATCCAGGATCGCTCCCGAACGAATACCGACCGCCGCAGGCACCAGGCGGGGGCCCGATCGGGCCCCCGACCGGCGGGCAGGCAAGGACGTACATGTAAGCCCTTATGCCTGCCCGTGCCATTCTGCCGACGTACATCGGCGTGCGGCGGTCGGCAAGTGGTTAACAGCCATCAGACTCCCCCATGCTAATCTTAATGACACTAAAGAATCAGACGACAGGGTATCCCCCCCTCCCTTTGATCCCTATGTCCCACCTAACTTCGGCTGCTTTCCCACCCCTGCCCCGCTTGATCTTCTACCCCGACTCGGTAACGGTTACTGAGCAAATTACTCCTGTTTGTAGACCTTTGAACTCATGCTCTTTCATAATTTACAGCCTGATTTACCTCGCTAAGGGGGTGGGGGGGTCGAAAGATAAGTGTCAGGTTGCGAAAAGGACAGACCATAGAGATATCAGGGGCAGGAGAAATTGATAGACGCATGTTGGCTACTGCCTTTCTCACGCCCCTTACGTCTCCATCTCCCAATCTGGAGCAATGTTCAATGGATCCCTATTGTTAATGGATCCCCCTTGTTTTTTCTTTTTGTTGTTTTATTGTTCTGTTTATCACAGGTTATGCAGTCATGGTTCTATAACTTTGCATCTTCCCTCCGCCTACTTACTATAGCAGGCTCCTGCCGGACTGATCCCTAAAGGAATACGACCCGGACTACCTTCCACGCACTCACACAACGGACGGACTTCCCGACTGTTGACCCATACCGGACTAACCGCACTAGGTCAGGGTAAGGTAGCTGTGCTACACAACCCTCCGGCTTTCTCTTTCCCTCGTTCTTTTTTCTTTCTCTCCCCCCTTCCCTATCTCTATTTCTTTCCCCTATCCACTCCCCCAATCCCTTTCCTACATATCCTTTGCTCTCTCCCCCCAACATAGTTCTCTCCGGCCTCCCCCAAACCTTGCATTACCCCATAAGGGGAGGACCTCCCTACAATCACCAGACCCTCACCTCACGGCTCATAAACCACTCCGCTTGATTGTGGAGAGCACACGCTGCTGATCACAGAGCTCGGCCAAATTACTCCACGCGATCATAACCGCTTTAACTCACACAATTATGTCTAACTCAATTTCTACCTTGGACCCTTCTGCTCTAAAAATTTGGTCTCAAAATGTGAAAGGCCTTAACATCCCCGAAAAACGTAGCCAGATCCTGAACCTTTTGTCCAAACAGAAAGTAGACATAGCCTTCTTACAAGAAACACACTTCTGTACTAGACAGGTCCCTAACTTACCCTACAGTCTATCACTCTACAAACCCTTCTGCAAAAACTAAGGGAGTCTCAATCCTCATCGCTAGAAATGTCCCATGGCAGTTAGAAGACTCTATTATTGACCCAGATGGAAGATACGTCTTCTTGAAGGGAATTCTCTATAATCGACCAGTTACATTAGCAAACATTTACAGCCCTAACACAGCACAGGTGAGTTTTTTCCGAACTGTCACAGATCTTCTAACGAACTTTCAAGCGGGAATGACCGTCCTTGGCGGGGACTTTAATGTTGTGCTCCAACCCCTCCTAGATTCCTCATCGGGTACATCTTCCCTTCCCTACAGCTCTCTACGGCAGGTCAGAACCTTACTACAAGCTCTCACCCTACACGATGCTTGGCGCACTTTACATCCCACCACAAAAGATTACACCTTTTTTTCCACACCACATAACAGATACTCTAGATTAGATTACCTATTCATTTCCCAAAGAGACCTCCCCCTGCTCAAGTCGGCATTGATAGAACCACTCCTCTTAGCAGATCACCATCCGATCTCCATGCTCCTTACCCTCCCGGTTCAAAAAAGGGCCACGAAAATATGGCGATTGGACGCTTCTCTCCTTTCCTCTGAGACAGATCTCAATTCTATTACATCTAGCCTAAATCACTATTTCCAAGAAAATAATGACCCCATGATCTCCCCCAATAACGATCTGGGAGGCCCATAAGTGCACCATAAGAGGGAAGTTTATAGAACTCGCCGCATTGCGGAAAAAAGCAAACCAAGCCCACATTTCCGAATTAGTTCACAAAATTCAACAGCTTGAACGAGCCCATAAGCAATCGTTAGCCCAGGCCACACTTCAAGACCTGACCGATACGAGAAAGCTCCTACAGGAGATGCTAAACCGTAAAACTCATCGTAAATTTATTCTTAATCAGAAATTGTTCTATGAACAAGGCAATAAAAATGGTAGACTCCTAGCCCAGGCCATCCGCACCAAGCGTGCTTCCACTATTGTTCACGCCATAACGGACCCAGGGGGCACGGCGCACACATCATCGGAAGATATAGCAACCCAATTCAAAACATATTACAAGAGCCTTTATAACTTACCCTGCCCAACAACTCTACCCTCGACCCAACGACACAGGGAAACGCTCCTCGCGAACTTCTTAGAGAAATATAGCCCTGGGAAAATTTCTAGCGAAATGGCCTCTGAGCTAGATAACCCCATCTCTGAATTGGAGCTGAGGCAGGCCATCAAGCAATTGAAAACAGGCAAAAGCCCGGGGCCGGATGGTCTGCCCGGCCCTTATTACAAGGCTTTTACGGAGATCCTTACAACGCCCTTTCTGCGGGCCTTTAACTCTCTTAGCAACTCAGACACACAGTTCCATCGGCTTTTAGAAGCCCACATCACGGTCATCCCCAAACCGGGGAAGGACGCATCCTCTGTCACTAGTTATAGACCCATCTCCCTACTCAATTCGGACATCAAGCTCTTTGCCAAAATACTAGCTAACCGCCTACTTCCGCTCCTCCCCTCTCTTATTGGCAAATACCAGGTGGGCTTCGTCCCTGGCAGAGAAGCCAGGGACAATACTACCAAGGCCATTAACTTACACCATTGGCTTACATCCCACAATGAAAAGGGATTTTTCCTGTCTCTGGATGCGGAGAAGGCATTTGACAGGCTGGCCTGGGACTACCTGGAAGCGGTACTCCAACATTTAGGACTACCCAGCAGATTGGTGACTCTGATCCTGTCCCTTTACACAACCCCCACTGCATGCATAAAGGTCAACGGCCACCTGTCAAATGCCTTCACCATCCGAAACGGAACGAGACAGGGATGCCCTCTGTCCCCTATCCTATTTATCTTGACGCTTGAACCCCTCCTTAGACGCTTACAATCTAATGAAGATATTAGGGGGATTCAGGTAGCAGGACACACTCATAAGTTAGCGGCATTTGCAGATGACATCCTTCTGTTTCTCAGCGAGCCGCTAACGTCAATTCCGAACCTGCTTAAGGACTTTGAAACCTTTGGCAGACTTTCCAACTTGAAAATCAATTTTTCGAAATCCAATGCTCTAAACATTACTCTGCCTAATGAACTAGTATCCCAATGCCAAAACGTGTTTCCCTTCTCCTGGAAACAAGAAGCCATCACATACTTAGGAATTCAACTCCCCAAGCATTTGCACAACTTATTCTCCAAAAACTTCCTCCCACTGTCGCGCTCCATTATTGAAGATCTACGTAGATGGGACAAGCCCCACTTCTCTTGGTTTGGCAGGGCAGCCATTCTTAAGATGAATGTGCTCCCCAGAGTTCTGTATCTTCTACAGACGATCCCCATTCAACTCCCCGCTTCTTTTTTCATACACCTCAAACGTGCGTCCACACAATTTTTATGGAAACATAAACGCCCAAGAATTAGCTATAATCAACTTACGAGCCCCAAAACCGTAGGAGGTATAGGTTTTACCGATCTCAAATTATATTCCATAGCCTGCCAAATGGTCAGAATCATTGACTGGTCAGCTCATGGGCCAGATAAGGATTGGGTCAATATAGAAAACGCTTTCGCGAACCTACCCATCAAGCACACGCCCTGTATCCCTACCTCCTCTGTACCTAAGGCCCTAAAAGAACATCCCCTTGTTAATGCTACTCTAACTAACTTTAAAGAAGCATGCAAGAAATTCAACATCTCATCCAACCCGGGGCCCCTCATGCCTATCTGGCTTAACCCCGCGTTTTCCCCTGGCATGTCCGTAACCTTTCTTAAAGATAATTGGCCACATAAGGAACTGCTTGCACATCAGTTTTACAAAAATGGGGAAATCCTGGATTATACTGCGCTCCCGACAGATAAAGACAGCCCCCCCGTGCCCAAATGGTCTTACTTTCAAATACGCCATTTTCTCAAACGGGTACATAGAGAAACTGAACTTTCTAGGCAGCTGACACCTTTTGAGACTCTCTGTTCACAAGCCTCACCCCAGCGTCATCTAATCTCGACGGCCCACTCACTCTTCTCCCAGTCCAAATTACCGAAAAACTGGAAAGCTTGCCTAGCTTGGGAAAGGGATCTGCAAATGGAGATCTCGGAAGAAGAGTGGGAAAAAATCTTTCTCATCACGCATAAGGGTTCCTTGAACGTGAATACCCAGGAGAACAACTTCAAACTTATTTCCAGATGGTATCGAACACCTGATCTAGTTAATAAGTTTAACCCAGAGATACCCAACAAATGCTGGAGATGCCTAGGTAATGATGGATCCCTACTACACATATGGTGGTCATGCCCCAGTATCCAGAACTTCTGTGCCCAGGTGAACAGCATATCCAGCTCCATTACTGACAGCCCTATTGATTTCACGGCAGCCCGCATGCTCCTCCATCACACTTCAATCCCAAACCGCACATATATGAACTCCCTGGGCTTGCACCTACTCAATGCCGCCAATCTTTGCATCCCAATCCATTGGGGGTCTCCCACTGTCCCCTCCACAAATGACTGGTTAAATAGGGTAGCAAGGATAGCAGAGATGGAGGAACTCATTTACATTGCTAAAGACTCCCCGCATAAATTCGCACAGATCTGGGATAAATGGACACGTTTTCGAAGCTGCAACTCCTTAAACTCTGGGGTCAACCCGACTAGCCCTTCACTTGCTGGGCAATCACCCATCTGATCTGGGGAATTGCCCCGCCTTGACTCACACCGCTCGCTCGGTCCCAGGTTATATGGGCCAGGCTGCTTTATCATTTCCTCTCTTCATTTTGCACATAGACAACTGGGGGAGTCCGGAGAGAAGATCCCCTTCCGAACCTATGTCTCCAACACCTGCCCCCCATCCCCTCTTTCACTATCCTCTCTTTCACACCCCTTCTTTCTTTCTTTCACCCCCACTGTCCCCCCTCGCAGGGGGCTGACCTTTGACGCAGACGCCCATCCCCTCGAACGGTTGACGGCTTCCTACTGACTAGGTGAACCCCTTTCTGGTCCCCTACGCCTCCCTTCCAGCTGATGTATTACCCCCCGCTCACCACTTCCTTACATTGGGTCTCAGGGGAGCAGACTGATTTCTATAGGCGACTGAATATCCCCGAGACACGAGACTTACCCCTGAAAAGACACCCCTTAACACTTACTGTAATTGCAATCTCGGGGAGGAAACAAAAAGATGTAGAGACGTAGGGGGAATAACACTGATTTAAGTTTGAACAAGAGATGCTGGGACAAATTCACCTCAGGTCCTAACTTTGACTCTAAGTTCTGTTTGACTGTTCACTTGTATTATTATTCTCATTGTAACTGTCTGTGATACTGATCTGTACTTTGTCTATTTAGTACATCAAGTCCAGCTAACAGTTTAGGTTAAAATCTATGTTGAGCCCTCTAGGTGTTAAAACCTGGGTCTCATATATCCAGGCTGACTCTCGTTGACTGAGATATCTTATAAAGTTGCCCCCCCCCCAGTGGTGTCCCACCTACTCAACTCCCCAGAATTTTAAACCTTCTGGGTTTCTATTGTGGACCTCTCTAAAATGCTTAGCTAAATATGTTCCTTCCAACCTAATACCCCCACTTTTTTGTATTATTAATATGTTCGCGTACCCTGACTAGCAGTGGTCTGGAGGTACATACTTTAATTTGCAAGGGCACTCCAACATATAAACTACCCCTTTAAAAGGCCACGTTATAAATTATTTAATGTACTAATGGAGAGAGGGGTTTGTTCTGGGGGGTCTATACTAATGGAGGGGGGTGGTTTGCCCTGGGGGTCTATACTAATGTACTGGGTGGTTTGTCCTGGGGGGCTATACTAATGGAGGAGGGGTGGTTTGTCCCGGTGGTCTATACTAATGGAGGGGGGGGGTTGTCCTGGGGGGGTCTATACTAATGGAGGGGGGTGATTTGTCCTGGGGGATCTATACTAATGGGGGGGGTGGTTTGTCCTGGGGGTCTATACTAATGAGGGGGGGTGATTTGTCCTGGGGAGTCTATACTAATGGAGGGGGGGTTTGTCCTGGGGGAGTCTATACTAATGGAGGGGGGGTGGTTTGTCCTGGGGGTCTATACTAATGGAGGGCGGTGATTTGTCCTGGGGGTCTATACAAATGGGCGGCGGTTTGTCCTGGGGGGTCTATACTAATGGAGGGGGATGATTTGTCCTGGGGGGTCTATACTAATGGAGGGGGTGGTTTGTCCCAGGGGGTCTGTACTAATGGAGGGAGGTGGTTTGTCCGGGGGGTCCGCACTAATGGAGGGGGGTGGTTTGTCCTGGGGGTCTTCACTAATGGAGGGGGTGGTTTGTTTTGGGGGTCTGTACTAATGGAGGGTGTGGTTCTGTACTAATAGAGGGGGGTGGTTTGTCCTGAGGGGGTCTGTACTGATAGAGGGGGGTGTTTTGTTCTGGGGGGTCTATACTGATATGGGGTCTGTACTGAGGGAGGGGTTTATACTTAGTGGGAGTCTGCACCGATGGAGGGGGGTCTGTACTGAGGGGCGACTATAGTTGTTGGAGGGGTGACATCAACCCTAGTGACTCCACTGTAGCCGTAGGCTTTTTTTTCCCCTCTCCCTCTCCTTCTCCTTGCGTGCACTGCTGTACTAGTAAGCGGTGCACTATGTTTCTTCCCCCATCTTCATATCGGCCAGGGAAGAAAAACAAAGGACCAAAGAGGACTGTGGAACATGCAGTCCCGAGGACTGGCAGCCCCACTGTAACACGGAAACTGCAGCCCACACAGCATGCTCAGCTGAATGGGAGAGAGAGAGAGCCAGGTACCCGGGAAAGATTTCAGGGAAATACACCCAGGACTCCAGAGGGAGAGGACAGTGCTGGGGAAACACCATCAGAGAGAGAACCCTGCTGCCTTGCGCCACCATAGGGAAAGCCACACAGCCTAGTGCCATACCTGGCGGAGAAAGGAATGAAGTCATTGCCAGAATCCAGATCTGGGCTCTAACCAGCGGAGTCGCCATGGGCAATTCAGAGTGAGCTGACTCTTGATTAGAGGAACCATTGTTGCTGTATTGCTGGGTCAGGTGAGAGGGCCGATTGGCCATTATCTACTAATGTTCATAGGAACTGCAGTCTCTAACCATCTCCTGTATTATGTCTGCAGCCTCTGACCATCTCTTGTATCATGTCTGCAGCCTCTAACCATCTCTTGTATCATGTCTGCAGTCTCTGGCCATCTCTTGTATCATGTCTGCAGTCTCTGACCATCTCTTGTGTTATGTCTGCTGTCTCTGACCATCTCTTGTGTTATGTCTGCAGTCTCTGACCATCTCCTGTATTATGTCTACAGTCTCTGACCATCTCCTGTACTATGTCTGGGGGCTCTTTCTAACAGACTCTCTAACAGAAGCCCTCTCTGTGTGCATCAGAGAGACCCCCCTCCAGGTCTCATTAGTGTACGCTCTTTCTGTGTTTTCATTATTGTTAAAAGACCATGGGAGGATCCTAAGGTAACGAAGACTTCTTAGGGGAGCATCTCTGTGTTTGAGTCATTGCCATAGTAACATTTGTAAAGGGGAGGAGTTGGTAAGATGACCACGCCCACGTGGGGGCACCAGAAATATTTCTGCACCCAGGCGTCTGTGACCCTAGGATCAGCCCTGCCCGCCCCCTCTGATGTAACGGAAACCTGCGTTACATCAGAGGGGGCGGGGTCACCCATATGTCATCGGGGAACCCCTGGCTTCCCTCACTAGCGTCAGAGGGGGCGGGGTCAGGTAACGGGTGGCCCTGCCCTCCTAATATAAGAAACGTCAGGCACTGGGATCCCCGCAGTGTCTCCTCAATGGAGACTAGACATGTGCATTTCATTTCGTTCCAATTCGAAATTCGGACGAATTTTCATTATTTGGACATTCGGATGCATCCGAATTACCGAATTACAATGCTAATGAATTCAACCGATTTCGGCCGAAATTCGAATCAAATTCAAAAAAATTTGAATTCGAAAACAATTCTAGTTGAATCGAATTTGAAAACAATTCGAATTGAATTCGAAAACAAATTTGAATAAAAATCGAATAAATATAAATCGATTTCTAAAAAAAGAATACAGTAAAATAGAATATAAAGTAATAACACAATAGAATGAATATATATATATATATATATATATATATATATATATATATATATATATACACACCATCTTCCGAAAAATTCGAATTTCCTATAGAATGAATTAGAATAGAAAAGATTTGAATACAAAAGAATAGACTAGAAAAACAATTGAACAGAATAGTATAAAATATTATTTTTCTATTTATTGTTATTCTATCACTGAGTCCAAGCCTTATTCTTCAAGGGGAAACCCTAACCCCAACCCTAACCCTAAACCTAACCCGAATTCCAAGTTGGGGATTGTCCACTTGCCACATCACCTGCCACAAGTTGTGTATTGTCCACTTGCCACGACACCTGCCACGAATGCCATGACACCTGCCACGAGTGCCACGTGACTTGCCATGAGTGCCACATGACTGGCCACGAGTGCCACGTGACCGGCCACAAGTTCCACGTAACCTGCCATGTGACCAAGTTGTGGATTGTCCACTTGCCACGTCACCTGCCACAAGTTTTGTATTGTCCACTTGCCACAACACCTGCCACAAGTTGTGTATTGTCCGCTTTCCACATCACCTGCCACAAGTTGTGTATTGTCCACTTCCCATGTCACCTGCCACAAGTTGTGTATTGTCCACTTCCCACGTCACCTGCCACAAGTTGTGTATTGTTCACTTTCCACATCACCTGCCACAAGTTGTGTATTGTTCACGTCCCACGTCACCTGCCACAAGTTGTGTATTGTCCGCTTTCCACATCACCTGCCACAAGTTGTGTATTGTCCACTTCCCACGTCACCTACCACAAGTTGTGTATTGTCCACTTCCCACGTCACCTGCCACAAGTTGTGTATTGTTCACTTTCCACATCACCTGCCACAAGTTGTGTATTGTTCACTTCCCACGTCACCTGCCACAAGTTGTGTATTGTTCACTTTCCACATCACCTGCCACAAGTTGTGTATTGTTCACTTGCCACGTCACCTGACACAAGTTGTGTATTGTCCACTTGCCACATCACCTGCCCCAAGTTGTGTATTGTCCGCTTTCCACATCAACTGCCCCAAGTTGTGTATTGTCCACTTGTCACAACACCTGCCATGAATGCCACGTGATCAGCCACGAGTGCTAAGTGACCGGCCATGAGTGCCACTTGTCCGGTCATGAGTGCCACGTGACTGGCCACGAGTGCCACTTGACCTGCCACGGGTGCCACTTGACCGGCCACGGGTGCCACGTGCCCGGCCACGAGTGCCACTTGACCGGCCACGAGTGCCACTTGACCGGCCACGAGTGCCACTTGACCAGCCAGGGGTGCCACGCGACCTGCCAGGGGTGCCACGCGACCTGCCAGGGGTGCCACGCGACCTTCCAGGGGTGCCACGCGACCTTCCAGGGGTGCCACGTGACCGGCCACGGGTGCCACGTGACCGGCCACTGGTGCCACGTGACCGGCCACTGGTGTCACGTGACTGGCCATGAGTGCTACGTGACCTGCCACAAGTGCCACGTGACCAAGTTGTGGACTGTCCAATTGCCACATCACCTGCCAAAAGTTATGGGGTTCCTAGCACCAAGTGACCCCGAGATACGTATCTCGGGGGCCACTTACAGCTAGAATGTGGCCCCCGAGATATGTGGCCCCAAATTCAGGTCGCAAAATGTCATTCTCTGATATGGACCATATGTCAAGCACTTTTCTGCAGCAGAGAATGACATTTTGCGACCCGAATTTGGGGCCACATATCTCAGGTTCACTTGGTGCTAGAAACCCCAAATTTGGTGATTTGATTAAATCATTATATACTAAATTCGAATTTCGGAAGATGGTGGTTTTATAATATATATATTTCTTTCCGACATTCAAATTTCGTATAGAATGAATTCGAATTTGAATAGAAAAGATTAGAATGGAATTAGAAAATAGACTAGAAAAACAATAGAACAGAATAGAATATATTATATTTTATTCTATTATGTTCTTTTGTTTTTCTAGTCTATTCCTTTATATTCTATTGAAATCTTTTCTATTCAAATTCGAATTCATTCTATATGAAATTTTAATGTAAAAAAAAATTATATATATATATATATATATATATATATATATATATATATATATATATATATATATATATATATACACACATATACACACACACACACATTTTTTTTTTTTTTAGACATTTGAATTTTGTATAGAATGAATGCGAATTTGAATAGAAAAGATTTTAATAGAATATAAAAGAATAGACTAGAAAAACAATAGAGCAGAACAGAATAAAATATACTATATTCTTTTCTATTGTTTTCTAGTCAATTTTCTATTTTATTATAATCTTTTCTATCCAAATTTAAATTTAATTAATTAAAACATTTTAATTCATTCTATTTGAAATTTGAATTTCAGAAGATGGTTGTATATTCTTTCTATTTTATTCTATGGCTGACACAACACAGGTGCATCTTGGACCTGAAGTCCTCAACATGGTAGTGGTGCAAAAAAAGTAATTCTCAAATAAGATAAATTAAGTACATTTTTTATTTAAAGTCATTTTTAAATTGTCAGGCTGTATAATTCTATTCTTATATGGGAAAATTTGACAGACAGATTTACCAGGAACATAGCTGAATTTGTTTGAAATATTATCCAATTTGGTTGAAATATTTTTCAAATCCCATTGATATAGTTTCTAATGCAGTTGAAATCATTTCAAATCCCGTTGATATAGTTTCTAATGCAGTTGAAATCATTTCAAATCCCGTTAATATAGTTTCCTTCCCGACCCTCCAATCTATACATGACCTCTACTCTTTCTATCCATTCCCTCAGTTTTGGGGCTTCTACCTGCCTCCAATTTTTTGGAATCAGGCTCTTTGCCGCATTTATTAGGTGTCCTATGAGGGCCTCTTTATACTTTTGGGTTGAGGTATCTGTACCGTGAAAGAGACATGTCCAAGGGTTTTCTGGTATCTGAGCTCCTGTTATTGTTTTTATCAAATCTAATATTTCTCTCCAGAACTTTATAATTTTTGGACATTCTCACCATATGTGGGCCGCACTCCCTTGTTGTCCACACCCCCTCCAACAGTTCCCGGATTGATCTTCTAGGTATCTCCTCATCCTGTCTGGTGTCCTATACCACCTAGCAAGGCTTTTAAAGTTAATTTCTATTGTGCTAATATTTTTAGATGTCCCGTGTATTAAGTGCAAAATTTTTTCTATGTTCTGTTTCTCCCCTCGTGGTCCTATTTCTTCTTCCCATTCTTTTATATATCCATTCCCCCCAGCGTCTTATATATCTGTGAGATGTTTACCCTTGTTGCTTTCCCTTCTCACATCCGTTCTAGGGCATTAAGATCTTCTCCGATTCTCAACGGTTTCGGCAACGCTGAGACGAAATGTCTGAGCTGGAGGTACCGCCATCCATCTATATCCATATATTCCTTCTCTATTTGTAATATTTCTAAAGTAGTTATTTTACCCTCTTTTATTATGTGTCTCAATTGTGTGTCTTCTCTTTTAATCCAGTGCCCTCCCATAGTGCTCTTCCCTGGTGGGAATAAATTATTTTCTTTTAACCCCATTAATGGGGAATTGTATTTCCATTTATTATGTTTGTGTATTCCATCCCATATTCAAAAAAACATTTTTTGTAAGTGTGAGTGTTGTTGGTCCTAGTGATCTGTGTTTTGGGGTATCCAGATTTCCCTTCCCCATCGTGTCTCTGCTGAGCTGTGCTCTATTGCCACCCACCTCTTTTCGTTGTCTAATTTTATCCACTCCACCACCCGTGTTAATACTATGGATTCATAATATTTCTTAAAATCCAGTACCTTGAGACCTCCCCTCTCTTTTTCCAGTTGTAATACCTTTAAAGCAATTCTAGGTTTCTTATTTTTCCAAATGAGCTTAATTATTAAGGATTTGATAATATTGAAATAGACTGGAGGGATATATATTGGTAGCATCTGTAGCTTGTATAGTATTTTTGGTTGTATGATCATCTTGAGGGCATTTATCCGGCCAAACCAGGACAATGGTTTCATCATTATTTTTTTTGTATCTTTTTCGTATCTTCTCTTATTTCATCCAATAGGGGGATATAGTTTATCTCGTAAATTTTCCTTAGTGAGGCGACCAATTTTATACCGAGGTATTTAATTTCCTTCTTCCACTGAAAGGGAAATTTACTCTTAATATTCTGTTCTTCCCCACTGCTCGTGTTGACATTTAGCACTTCTGTTTTCTTTGAATTTATTTTAAAGTTTGATAATTCTCCATAATGTTCGATCGTCTTTACCAAATTTGGCATAGAGATTCTGGGTTTCGTCACATAGAATAGGACATCGTCCGCAAATGCGGCTACCTTATGTGTCTCTTCCCCAGCCTAAATTCCTCCTATATCGGGGTTTTTCCTCACTGCCTCCAACAATGGTTCTAACGTCAACATGAACAGTAGGGGTGAGAGTGGGCATCCCTGTCTAGTCCCGTTATACATCCTGAAAGGGTCAGACAGGTTACCCTTACCACTGCCATTGGGCACTCATAAAGTGTCTTTAGCCAGCTCAGGATTCGTGTACCAAATCCCATTTCCCACAGGAAAATGTACTTTTTGATCCTAGTTGTTCAAATTGTGAAACTTTTTGTACGTATATTGAGCATTTAGAGAATGCAATAGAAATTGCAGCAAAGCAGGAGAAGAAATATACTGAACAATTATTGACTGAAAAAGTTGAATTGGAACATAAAATGAATGCATTATTGCAATCTCTTAAAGAAAATGAAAGTCAAATTGCTTTTTTGACTCAGGAAAAGACTGCACATGCTCAGTGCTTAAAAAGGGAGGATCATGAACATGTGACAAAGGCAGACGTGAGCGTCATGTCTTGTGATTGTGAGTCAAATGTTAATATTTCCTGAGACAATGAGAGTGGGAAGTCAGTTGACTTCAATAATACTGATATTAAGCAGAAATGTAAATTTTCATCGCCATATGCTCAGAGGAAAGTTTATATAAAAAAAGCAAATTTTAAACGAAAGAGTCACATATCTAGGATTTGTTTATTGGCTAATAATAATAATAATAATGATATACAAAAGAGGTTGTATTATCAGAAAACTTTGCCCAGGCGTCATGAGGTTTATTCTGTACGTTGGTGCAGTATAGAGGTCATAATAATCAAATTTATTTTTCTTCTAAGACCCAAAGGCAAAGATTGCAAACTGAAAATAGTCCATTAAGACAGGAAAGGTTTCATTATGTAGCATATAACACTCTGAAAACAGTTAGCAGTCTTTAAATTAACTGCAGATATGGTAAGAATTTTCTGGTTGATGTTTACTGGCTATGAATAAAGTTATTGATTTGAGTTTAAAAGATTTGGTTTTGACGTTTGGAATATTATTGAGGACTTTGATATAATTTTAATATTTTCAAGGATAATCCATTGGATTTTTATTTTTTATCAATGTTTCATTGTCATGATTATTACGTTTTTATTTTTGTTTTGTTCAGGCTGAACATTGAAAGGTTTAGTTCACTTGATAAGAAGGGTAAAAGAATAGTTTTGTATTAGTAACCGAATACATTTTCAACATGGTATTCAATTAGCAACTGAATGAATACATTATGTTTAAGAAAGCAGATAAAATTGATGAGCCTGTATTTGTTGATGGTTCAAGATATTGTACGTCAGGCAATTATTGCAGTAGGTATTCAATTTGGTATCCAAAACGTAATCTTGCCATACAACACAAGTTGCCAGGACATTTTTCAGCTCAATGAGCAGAACTTGAAGCAGTAAAAACTGCATTGACTAGTTCAAAAAAGAGCTTGATTCAGACCTCCATCAACACCCCATTACATGGCACCTCATCCCTATTAGAAATATCAAAAAAAAATTTGGGGAAAAAACCAAACCAGGGAAATGGGACATTAATGGTGCAATACTCAAAAAGAAAAAATTATATATATAGAATTTTTTTAAAAAAAAATATAAATTTTATTTTAACAATCCCATAAAAACAAGAGAGCAACCTATATAGTCATACAAAACTGTTGTATACAACTTTGTGGTCCAGCAAGAAGTATGGTTGGGGTAGTTGTGATTGGTTTATCCCGACATGTTTCGCTTATTGCTTCATCAGAGGATATGCCAACTACCAAAATAACAAAGTCAAACAAAAAGAAAAAACATCAATTAAGTTTACAATATCTAATTCTGTAGACAATTTACATAGTTTTATACATATAACCAACATATATATTGTTCATAAAAGGCATGAGTAAGGCTCAAAGATGGAAAGGTATGCTCACCCCCACTTCACTACCCCATTCACCATTAATGGTTTCCTTATGTTTATATTTATTGTATTCTTTAGGCATGAGGCAGGCTCTAATTATGTATTCCGATTTAGCGATCATTTTGGTCCATGATCGCGATCGGACCCATTGACATATGGGGGCGCTCTCCCCTTCTCCTTCCTAAAATTCATAGCACACCTGAAGGGCCTGTTATGAATTATGGGGAATCCCCATGCTTTTTTTTCCTTTTAAGATAAATAGAACCCCTGACCACTTTGTTTAAAAACAGAAGTAAGCACCTGGGAGTTGTCATTTTGTTGAAAATCTAAACACACTTTTCCTTGTAAATGTCAGTATTGCTATAGTAAGTTGTATACATTGCACAGATGCGCCAATTCAAATGTGGGATCAGGGCATCCCCAGGCATGTTATCTATTCAAGTTTTGCATTTTTAATGTTTCACAAAGCATTACTAAAATTAGTGCTCTCCGCCAAACTTTTTTTTTTTTTTTGCTTTTGTATGTGTCCCTCAGGGCGGTGCCCAGCCCTAATGATTTTTTTTACAATGTCCTGCCTATTAGTCTGAAAAATAGGGAGAAATTATTTTTAATATTCAAATTTTTTTTGTAGTATAGTTGTATAGTATAAACTACCGTATTTATCGGCGTATAACACGGACCCCAAGTTTAGAAGGGAATTTAAAAGAAAAAAAACATTTAGAAGGGAAGTTTAAGGGAAAAAAAACTTACATGTAAATGCCCATCAATGCAGCCTTGTCAGTGTCAATTGCAGCCTTATCAGTCGTTTGCAGCCTTGTCAGTCATTTGCAGCCTTGCATTGCAGCCTTCCATTACAGCCTTGTCAGTCATTTTCAGCCTTCTATTGCAGCCTTGCCAGTCATTTGCAGCCTCGTTAGTGTGTTTGCCATTTAAAAATGGCACCGCTGAGATACAGAGCGGATGTCCTGTGTATCTCGGTGGCGCTCGGTAGTTCTCAGCAGCCTTCGGGTATTTTCGGCCGCAATCGTCCTTTCTCAGCTATTTTTGGCCGTTCTCGCCTATTTTCAGACGTTCTCGGCTATTTTCGGCCACACTCGGCCATTCTCTGCAGCTTTCAGCTTTCCGAAAGCTGCAGAGAATGGCCAAAAATAGCCGAGAACGGCCGAAAATAGCCGCAAATGGCCGAAGATAGCCGAAAATACCCGGAAGCCGCAGAGAGTGGCAGAAGGGGATAGAAACAGCGGGGGATCGGTGTATAACACGCAGCTCCAATTTCCCCCTGATTTTAGAGGGAAAAAAGTGTGTGTTATACACCGATAAATATGGTCTACATATATTTTGCTATTAAATAAAAATTTTAATCATATGAAGCTAATAACAAGAGTCCCCCTTTACATCAGAGTCCACAGAGTTACCCTTTTACATCTGAATTTGCAGAGTTCCCTTTCACTGTAAGGGGAGACTCTGCAGACTCTGATGTAAGGGAAAACTCTGACATAAGGGATGCTCTGGGAACCCTGATTTAAAGCGGTAGTAAACCCGCATATTTTTTTTTTAAACCTGTAAGGCAAAAGGCATAATGAGCTAGTATGCGCCACATACTAGCTCATTATGAAATACTTATCTTAGAATGCGGCGTCGGCAGGTGATCTCGGTCCATGCCGACAGGTGATCTCGGTCCACGCCAACTGGTGACCTCGGTCCACATTTTCCCTCGGTGTGTCTTCCAGGGAATGTGGGTTCGGTACTGCAACGTGGGGACTAGCCTTTGCTCCAGAGGGATGGCTTGTCGCAGGCAGGTATCCTGCCTGCTGATATAAGGGGTGGGCAAAGCCAACAGACAGTGAAAAAACGGGTTAGTAATACTGAGAAAGTTCCTGAAATCATCAGGATTATTCTCCCGGATCTCACGAAGAAAAGGCATGTGCGAGAATTGGTCATGCTGGAGCAACCAATTCTTGGTCCATGAACTCCTCCTCGCCCTGTTCATAGACTGGGCTTGTGTCAAAGCTAGAAGCCCAACACCAAGCCCCTGCACAGCACGAACTCTACGGCGGGTACGTACCCGCAACATGACTTCAAAACGGTCGGCTGGTCAGAACGAACTAACAGAAAGCACTGAAAAACAGCAAGGCCTGAAAAAAATAGCTGAAAATCAGAAACGAGCGGAAAAGAACGCACTGAGAATCAAATACGTTACTATAAATAGCACACACTGACAAACAAATGCAAACTGACTACACGCACTGAAAACCAGATACAAACCCACAAGCACAAACTGTAAAGTAGCAATGATCTGAAGCACAATTCTGAAAAGCACGAATTGTCTCTAACCAAACTTCTATTAACACGAGATAAACACGAGATTAGCAGAAGGAGCCCAAAGGGTGGTGCACTTGGTATTGAACTTGCCTTTTAAAGTCCCGCCATGCGTGTTGTACGTCATTCTTGACGTTCGGAAATTCCGGCAACTTTGTGCGACCATGTGTATGCAAGACAAGTTTGAGCAAACATCCGTCGAAAAAAATCCAATGGATTTTGTTGTCGGAATGTGCAATCGTGTTTACAGGGCATAGGACCACCCACAGATATTGGCTAAGTCTCCCGTTTGCCACCAAAACAGGCCTGACCCACTGAGGCATGGATACCACCAGACCTCTGAAGGTATGCTGTGGTATCTGGCACCAAACCATCAATAGCAGATCCTTTAATAGCAGATGCTTTATTGGGCATCCATGGACTTGTTTTTCCAGCAAATCCCACCGATTCTCAATTGCATTGAGATCTGGAGAATTTGGAGGCCAAGTAAAAACCTCAAACTTGTTGTTTTCCTCAAACCATTTTTGCAGTGTGGCGGTTCACAATCTTCTCCAGAAAGAGGCCATTGCCATCAGAGAACACTGTTTCCATAAAGTAGTGTACTTGGTCAGCAACAATGTTTAGGTAGGTGATACCATTTCCAGTAAAATATCCATGAATAGAATGACTCAAGGTTTCCCAGCATAACATTGCCCTAAGCATCAAACTGCTTCCATTGACTCGGCTTCTTCCCATAATGCATCCTAGTGTCATCTCTTCCCCAGGTAAGCGACACATATACTTAGCCATCTATTTAATGTAAAAGAAAACGTGATTCATCAGACCAGACCACCTTCTTTCAATTTTCTGTGGTCCAGTTCTGATGCGCATGTGCCCATTGTATGCACTTTTGGCTGGAGATAGGGGTCAGCTTGGACACCCTCCAGCTATGCAGCTCCATAAACAACAAACTGCAATGCCGATTTTGTCTGCTTTCAACACATCGACTTTAGGTTCAGCATGTTTACTTGGTGCCTAATGTATTCCACCTTTCAGATACCATTGTAATGAGATATTCATTGTTATTCACGAAACATGTCACTGGTACTGGTACAACTGATCACTGTGCACATGCCAATTTTTTTTCATTATCTTTACTGATATATTTAAAGGATGACTAACATAATAATACACCATAAAATGCAAATTGGGTGCTCCTTCCTGCATAAGATAATTGCCATACATAATAGTTATTCCCTACCTATCCCTACCTATCTTTCTGCAGATATATAAGTAACCTAAGATTGCCAGCCTAACAATCTTCTCCTCTAAGTGACACTTTTAGGTAACTAGACAACATGGGAAATATGACCATGAACAAAATAAACTATATGCCGTGAAGACAGATAGAAGAGGAACTCAATGATAAACCCTGTCTCCAGGCACATAGAAAGGGGATACATGGTCACCCTAACAAAATGACTCCTCAACATGCCAA
The DNA here is from genome assembly GCF_037356315.1 of Lithobates pipiens. Lineage (NCBI taxonomy): Eukaryota > Metazoa > Chordata > Amphibia > Anura > Ranidae > Lithobates > Lithobates pipiens. The sequence continues at coordinate 128,509,217 of NW_027507784.1, forward strand.
TTGGCTTCCTATTTCTTTGAGATTTACGATATCTGCACCTAAATGAGATAAGTATATGGTGGAAGGAATATGGCTCATATAGGATTTCTTCTGTTGTGGCAAAAAGGGTAAAGCTGGCCACAGGTGAGCAGATGCCTCACAGAGAACATTGGCTGCTAAGACATTTGCCAAGTGGTGGCTTTAGGTGGTTTTTAGTGGTAGCTAGTGCTGTCTGTACAAGCAGGGTAACTTTTCAGATTGATAATCACCATAATGAAGCAGTCTAGTGAATGGAGACTGGTGCCTGAACGGTTCTGACATGCAGAGTATGGCTGCTGTCTGGACATATTGATTCCCTGGAATTCATAAGGAGTACTGTGGACACTCATTTTGGTCTGTGAGACAAGTGTTGCAACTAGGAACAGATTATTGTACCTGTTGTCATTGAGGAGGACAGGGCTGAAGCTAGAATGTTCAGACTGGATACTTCCATCCTCAGGGCATGTTCGGCACTGGATGCACTGCAACCATCACTGTTTTTTAGGATACTCTTGGCTACACAGCCGACAGCATCATAGCGACCAGTGACACACCCCTGACTCCATTCAGCTGCCAGCCAAGAGATCACAGACAACAGGTGGATGTAGACAAAGGACAAAGGGATGTGTATCCTGGCTGATGTAATTGAATAAATATGGCCATTGCCATATGGGAGAGCAGTGGGGGTTAGGGGTATGGTATTTATCTATCTATCTATCTATCTATCTATCTATCTATCTATCTATCTATCTATCTATCTATCTATATCTAAATCATATACATATTTTGTTTTCTAGGCTTTCCATCATGTTTGGTTTCAGTGAGTATCTTTTTAGCCTACATTACTAATGTTTTTGTTTTTTTTTAAACTAGTTTCATGTTAGTTTTTTTATTATAGTAAAAAATGGTTGTTGTGTAGTGGTGGACACATTTTTCATGTGTAATCAATGAAAAAAACTCTACATTCCCTATAAAATTACGAAATATTCCGTTCAAAATTCAGTTATCTAATTAATGTAGTAAGATGCATGCTTTAAGGCAGGCATGTCCAAAGTCCGGCCTGTGGGCCAATCGGTACTGTGATAGAAGCTAGATTCATTTTAAGAGGGCTTTATTCGAGTGTCTGTGCATATGTGTCTGTATGTGTCTGTGCATGTGTCTGTATGTATGTCTGTATGTATGTGTATGCATGTGTCTGTATGTATGTGTCTGTATGTGTGGGCATGTCTGTATGTATGTCTGTATCTGTGTGTGTGCATGTGTCTGCATGTGTCTGTGTGTATGTATGTGTGTATGTTACTTTTAATCTGGACACCCCCACCATTCCTGTAACATCAGAACTGCTTTTGTAGGGCTTGTGTGTGATAGCAGCCAGGACTGCTGCTCCTCTGAAAAGCAATCCTTGCACAGATCGCTTTTTAGAGGCATTTGAAAGGCGGTAAAGAGGCATTATGTTGCCTCCTCACCACCTGTTTTAAGCCTGTAAATGTAGCATCACTATACCGCAACTGTGCAATCCACACAGTTGCGGGGTAGTTGAAGTGCAGGCCCACTCACCCTGAGTATACCTCCAGGTGAGTATACCTCACCCTGAGTATACCTCACCCTGAGTATACCTCCAGCTACCTCCAACTCCTGGGAAACCTTGGTTCCTGCCATTCATGTAGATGTTACTTTTGTGTCCATGTCTAAATGGATCAGGGGCGTTTTAGCAAAAGGGAGTCGTACTCAATATTAGGTGGGCGGTCATAATGTTATGGCTGATTGGTGTATATCTGGGTCCCCTGCTGAACTGGACACATTTCCATCCATAGATGACTGTCAATACTCAGGGCTTTTTTTCTCAGAATATTGGTGCAGGAACTCAACCACGACCCACAAACACATACACACACACACCCCTCCAGACAGCATCATGGTCAAATTTCACCGGGAGGGTCTTAAAGGGGCATTAAATAACAAGAATGAATTACATATGGCCTGCAGAGTTGGGGGGGTTGCATAGATAAATTCAGGTGTGGGCTACGTACATAGTGCAGAGTTCAGGAATGTGCTACATACATAGTTCGGAGTTCAGGAGTGTGCTACGTACATAGTGCAGAGTTTTGCCTTCTTCCACAGCTGCTTACCTCTGCTTCCCCCGTTCACATCTCACCCCTCTTCAGCTCTGACCTCTGCATGCCAACTCCTGCTTCCACTGCCTTCACCCCCCCCCCCTCCTTAAAAGCTCCACCATATTCCACATATCTTACTTTTGTTGCTGTATTAAGCTGAATCACCCATCAGGCAGCAGTACCTCCTTGACATCTGTAGGTTGCTCCACCTCTCTCACGTGCAGGAAGATCATCCAGTGTGGGTGTCGGCATCTGCCCTGCACCCTGGGGAACTGCAACTCCCTTGTCCTGATCCTGCACGCATTGAGAGCCTTTCAGGAGATCAGATCTGTGGGAGCTGTTGGGAGACAAGCTGTCACTTGTAAGCACAGAAGCCAGATTTCTGTGTTTACAAATGATAGTGGTGCACAGGGAGCAGATGGCGTGAGGGAGTGGATTGAGTTCCACCTAGTTCCAGCTGAATAAAAGCCCTGGAAATACTACAGGCAAATTTGTTTCACCTTCTCTAGCCTAAATCAAACCAAAATAGAAAAATTTGTTCAGAACTAAATTTGGGTATAGACAAACATCTGAAAATGGCTAGATTGAATGATGGTTTTATATATTTAAATAGATCTATAAATGCACACATAGGATTTGTATTATAAAAATTTACTCCAGGGATTATCTTTTTTTAACATACTTTGGTCCAGTTTGGTTACATTTAATTCTTCATCCAGTGGGTCTCTGGGATGCAGATGTTCACTTTAGCAGCCTGTGCTACATACAGTCAGAGCTGGTCTCTTCCAGGTGCAGCTTGAATGACCTGCCCTTTATATAGTGAACACAGGGGGTTGCTAGCTCGGCACCTCCACCATTCAGAGAACCTTTCCAATAAATACAAAGTATTCTCTAATTGGAAGGGGCAGATCTCCATCTCATCCAATCAGAGAAAGCCTAACAAAGGGCTTCAGCACTAATGGTGCAAAATTATTTTTTTGCTGAAAAGGGACAGATAACAAAAAATATGCATAACAGCAAAGAGAAAGGAGAAGGGACAGAAAAGAGATAACATGGGGGAGGAAAAAGTATACACAACATTTTAGGAACAAAGGATAAGAGGTATCTTCTACAGTTGGACACACATAGCTCCCAACTGTCCCTGATTTGGATGGACTGTCCCTGATTTGGAGCAATGTCCCTCTGTCCCTCTTTCCTTCTCATTTGTCCCTCATTTTGGTCTGATCTATATAGATGTATATAAAATGCACTTTTTATCAAAAAGTGTTTTCCCACGCTAAACCTTTTACTGATTTCTAAATTGCTGCATTTGTAAATTCCAAAAAAACAATATAAAGGAATAGTTGTGGTAAAAAAAACACTTGTGGGTTTAACCAATCTTGTTTTTTTACAATTCTCCTTTAAGGGGCGTGGCAGGGGTGTGTGTCCTATACCTGCATACTTTTGCTGATAGGTGTCCTTCATTCCCATCTCAAAAAGTTGGGAGGTATGGATACATGTAGTTGATCCAAAACCTGGACAAAGTAAATAAAACAAGGAATTTAACAGGTATAACGAAAAAAAGCTATAATGTAACAATAACAAATCACAATCTTTTTAAAGTATGTCTAAAGGCAAAACTTTTTAACTTTTGAAATAGAGTGGAGAGTGATTAGAACAACTGTATGTGTCTCCTTTAGGGATAGTCATCCTCTCTATTGTCATGTTTACTGTGATCACTGGGTGTTAAAGTGAAAGTAAATTACAATTCAGAACAGTATAGCTGAAATTATTATTTTTTTTTTTTAAAGTTAAACCCATGAGTGTTTTTTTTTTGTTTTAACACTACTATTCCTTTATATTGGCTTTTTGAAAAATTGGATGAAAGGTTTAGCTCTGGGAAACACTTTTTGAAAGATAAATAGTGCATTTTATGTACAACTATATAGAGCAGATCAAAATGAGGGACAAATGAGGAGGAAAGAGGTACAGAGGGACTTTGTTCCAAATCAGGGACAGTCCCTCAAAAGTCGGGAGCTATGAAAAAGTATTGTCTTTAGTTCTACTTTAATGTATGAAAATTGCAAGTTAAGATCCTGTGCACATCCCTCAATGAACCCCACAGTGCAGCAAGTTAAAATAGATAACATTGTCAAAAGCAATGACCAGCAAGATCCCGAAAACATGCTATGATTCTGAAGCACTAAGGTAAGTACCGGTAAGCAAAATTCAAATATTCTATTGAGCCTGGTTGTACAAATATACATAAATCATGAGTCTATATCGACTCAACTCAATTGCTTAAGGCTGCAGCCAAATACAGTTCAGGATTCTCAAATTAAACTAAGCAAAGCAGCACAGCAATGGGGCTGGCTATAGTCAGTGCTTGACTTTCATTAGTACTATTACTTTTTTGCTTGTTTTACGCACAGCATTTCAGCCAAGTCTTGGGGATGCTCCATGCCTTTTAGGGCCAGAGTAACAACCCTACTAGTTTTAAAAGACAGCTGTACTGTATTTGTAAATGTAAAGTTTCTTTTTTATATATATATATATATATATATATATATATATATATATATATTTTTTTTTTTTTTTTTTTTTTTTTTTTTCTTAAATTATTGTGCTTGTGTGATATAGTCACATATTATGTATGTATAACCAAAAAAATACTACATTTTGGCAACAGCCATGACTAACTTATTTTACTTTAGGTTATCCAACATGGAACAATGGTCATCATTACCCAGCACCATATTATCCTCGACATCTTCCACCTCCACCTCCACCTCCAACTTCATCTCCACGTCCACCTCCACCTCCACCTCCACCTCATCCTCACTACTTTCGCCCCAGGGGACGTTATGGGCCTCCTTATTACAACAATCATTAAGGACACTATTATTAGAAGCCTGAGGTAAATATGTTTTAGAAAAAGGAAAACATTGGATACATTTTATATTACACCAAAGCTTTGATGTGAAATAATCTTAATCTACATTTAGGAAATGTCACAAATTTTATTCAAAATCATCACATGACATTTGCTAATCTCAGATGGTATATACTGTCATTTATATGGGTGAATATCTAATATATGCAACATGGGGAAAGCCCAGGCAGTAGGGGGAACTGGCACTGTGATTAGGGTGTGCCCAGGCTCACCTGGCACACTCATCTATGTTGCTGGTCCAAACTTCCTTAAAGAGTAAACAGCAGTTCATATAAGCCTTATTTTCTGCTTGCTAGTCAGTTCATATAGGACCAATTACCTTTTTTTAAATGTATTTATTATTTTTTATAACAAAGGTTGCTTAGCAACTGTCTTGATATAGGATGCATGCTATTCAATGTAGTTATTGCCTGATTATGTAAAAGCCATTGGTGTTCTTATTTATATCTTGGTATCCTTTGTGTATTTCTGCGTTTTCATTCATAAAACATTTCTAAGAAAATAGGTTTGCCAGTGACGTTCATCTTTCTTTTATCATATTTGCACTCAAAGCGGTATTAAACCCAAAAGCAAAATGTAATACATTGCACCTTTCCAATCCTTTGGTGTTGTGGCTGCATTCATTTTCTTTTTAGGCTTTTTTTTCTCTCTATTTTACCTTTTGATCTGACCAGTAGGGATGAGCCGAACACCCCCCGGTTCGGTTCGCACCAGAACTTTCGAACGGACCCCCAAATTCGAACGAACGTTAGAACCCCATTGAAGTCTATGGGACTCGAACGTTCGAAATGAAAAGTGCTAATTTTAATGGCTAATATGCAAGATACTGTCCTAAAAAGGGTTTGGGGACCTGGCTCCTGCCCCAGGGGACATGGGTCAATGCCTAAAATGTTTTTAAAAATGGCCGTTTTGGCGGGAGCACTGATTTTAATGACGATTAAAGTGAAAAAAAAGTGAAATATTCCTTTAAATATGGTGCCTGGGGGGTGTCTGTAGTATGCCTGTGAAGTGCCACGTGTTTCCCGTGTTTAGAACAGTCCCTGCACAAAATGACATTAAACGGAAATAACACCATTTAAAACTGCTTGCGGTTTTAATGTTATATCTGGTTCCTGCAATATGGTTGAAAATCATTGAGAAAAATGGCATAGGTAGCCCTCCCTGCCCATTACCAGCCTATTTGGGTCTTGTACGCATATTAAGGGGAACCCCGTACCCATATTAAAAAAAGGAAATGCGTGTGGCCCCCAGGCCCTATATACTCAGAACAGCAGTATACAGGCGGTGCAAACAAGACAGGGACTGTGTAGGTTTGTTGTGTTAAGTTGAATCTGTTTGTAATTTTCAACTGGTACATTTTTAAAGTGTAGCTCCAGTCAAAAAAACTATTTTAAAGCTTTTTGGAAAACATAGGGAAGGGTTCTCACCCCTGTATAATTTGTTTTGTCGTCCATCTTTTTTCATCTCACTTGCTGTTGTCTCCTTCCGTTTGCAAGTAGGAGATGTTTGTAAATTGGATGTTTGAAAGTAGGGGCCTGCCCTATATGCTCTGCAGAAATGGCGGAACAAGGTGTTGGTTTTGCCACAACATTGTAAGCCCTCAAAGTGACTCTTGGTGGGCGCTGGAGCGCCCTGCTGTGAACGATTATATCAAGAATTGTAATTACATGCCATTGTTGAACAGTGGTAGAAAAATTGACCTTTGGTGGTTGTGGTGCTGGTGCCACAACACTATAAGTCCTCACCGTTACTCTGGGTGGGCACAGGAAGGGGCCCTCCTGTGAAATATTATATCAAGAATTGTAATTACATGTCCCTGTTAAACAGGGGCAGAAAAATTTGGCCTTAGGCACTGGTGCTGGTGCCACCACACTGCAACCTCTGCCATATACTCTAGTTTTAATGCAGGAATTAGCCCTGCTGCAAAGCATTGCATCAAAAATTGTAATTAAACGCCCCTGTTAAACAGGGGCTGAAAAATTGGGCCTTAGGCACTGGTGCTGGTGCCACCACACTGCAACCTCTCCCATATACTCTTGTTTGATTGCAGGAATTAGCCCTGCTGCAAAGCATTGCATCAAAAATTGTACTTAAACGTCCCTGTTAAACAGGGGCAGAAAAATTGGGCTGATGGCATCAACCAGAACCAGAAATGTTCTTCCAACATATCAGCGGAGGAGGAAGAGGATAGACAATCAACATAACAGGACAGTCACTCAGCATCAGCATAGGCAGTCTTGAAGGGATGTGGTATTTCAAAAAAAATTATTCGGTTACATCAGCTTCAGGTGCTTGGTAGCTGTGGGTGATCCAAGACTGATTCATCTTGATGAAGGTCAGTCGATCAACTGATTCGGTGGACAGGCGCACCCTGTGATCGGTAACAAAGCCACCAGCAGCACTGAAGGTGCGTTCCGAAAGAACGCTGGATGCAGGACAGGCCAGTAGCTCAATTGCATACTGTGCAAGCTCTGGCCAGTGATCCATCCTCAAGACCCAGTAAGCCAGAGGATTTTCGGTGGGAAAGGTGTCTGACCTTGCCCCTAGGTATTCCTGCACCATGTAAATCAGACGCTGGCGATGGGTGCTGGAAACAATCATAACTTGGGGCTGCGGACTAAAAAATTGTCTGAAAGCATCAGTCAGACGGCCACCTTCTCCACCTCTCCTTCTGACCGATGCCTCAGCAACACGTTGTCCAGGACCAGGAGTTTGTAACCTCCCAGTCTCTGGGAACGCGTTGCACAGACCTTTCTGCAAGGCCTCCCGGAGATGTCTCATCCTCTGCTCCCTCTGCGATGGCAAGATAAGGTCGGCAACCTTACCCTTGTACCGTGGATCAAGGAGAGTGGCCAGCCAGTAATGGTCCCTCTCCTTGATCCGAAGAATACGAGGATCCTTCCGCAGGCTTTGCAGGATCAGGGAGGCCATGCAGCGTAGGTTAGCTGAGGCATTCGGTCCGGAGTCCTCTGGGTCACTAAGGACAACATGATCCGCAGCTACCTCCTCCCAGCCACGTACAAGTCCACGTGTTTCTTGGGACTGTAAATCATCCCTACAGGACTGCTGCTGCTGCTGCTGATGCTGATGCTGAGTGCCAGCCTCCACCTCCATGCTGACACAATCATCCTCCTCCTCCTCTTCCTCCTCCTCATCCTCTTCCTGTGTGATGGGTGGCACAGCAGGAACACTGTCTGGATAAAGGGGGCCTTGAGAGGCAAGGAAGTCCTCCTCTTCCTGCCTCTGTTCTGCCTCAAGTGCCCTGTCCATTATTCCACGCAGCGTATGCTCCAAGAGGTGGACAAGAGGTACAGTGTCACTGATGCATGCACTGTCACTGCTCACCATCCTTGTGGCCTCCTCAAACGGTGACAGGACAGTGCATGCATCCCTGATCATGCCCCACTGGCGTGGTGAGAAAAAACCAAGCTCCCCTGACCCTGTCCTGGTGCCGTAGTCGCACAGGTACTCATTGATGGCCCTCTGCTGCGTGTGCAGCCGCTGCAGCATGGCCAATGTTGAGTTCCATCTGGTGGGCATGTCACATATAAGGCGGTTCTTGGGCAGGTTCAACTCCTTTTGGAGCTCAGCCAGCCGAGCAAAGGCATTAAATGATCGGCGGAAATGCACACAGACTTTCCTGGCCTGCTTCAGGACATCCTGTAAGCCGGGGTACCTGCCCAAGAACCGCTGCACCACCAGGTTAAGGACGTGAGCTACACAGGGCACATGGGTCAGTTGTCCCTGTCGGAGGGCGGAGAGGAGGTTGGTGCCATTGTCGCAAACCACCATTCCTGGCTTAAGCTGGCGTGGCGTCAACCACCTCTCGGCCTGCCCCTGCAGAGCTGACAAAACATCTGCCCCAGTGTGGCTCCTGTCCCCCAAACAAACCAGCGCAAGCACGGCATGGCATCGTTTTGCCTGCGTACTTGCATAGCCCCTGGAACCGCTGGTTCTGAGGACAGAGCACTGGAAGAGGCCATGGAGGAAGAAGAAGAGGAGGGGGTGGAGGAGAGAGGTGTGTCACAACCAATAGTAGCATTTTGGAGGCGTGGTGGCGGAACAACCTCCAACACTACTGCACCTTGTCCTGCATCCTTCCCAGCTGCCAGAAGAGTGACCCAATGGGCCGTGAAAGACAGGTAACGTCCCTGTCCATGCCTGCTGGACCATGAGTCAGCGGTAATATGCACCTTACCGCTGACCGCCCTGTCCAGCGAGGCAAGGACATTGCCTTCCACATGCCGGTAGAGAGCCGGAATCGCCTTCCGTGAGAAAAAGTGGCGTTTGGGGACCTGCCACTGAGGAACCGCACATTGTACAAACTCACGGAAGGGGGCAGAGTCTACCAACTGAAAAGGCAGCAGTTGAAGTGCTAGCAATTTAGCCAAGCTAGCATTCAACCGCTGGGCATGTGGATGGCTGGGAGTGAACTTCTTCCGCCGGTCCAGCAGCTGGGGCAGGGACATTTGCCTGCTATAATCGGACGTGGGTGTACCGCTAGCAGAGTTCCCGGAAGCACTTGGCTGTGACACACCTAATTCTACACCTTCATTCCTCTCAGAGCAGGTTTCAGAGAGGACTGAAGGTCTAGTGGGGTTGGAGATGCCAGCTGATGAGGAGCAAGGAGAGGTCCGCTTTGTTCTTTGGTGTGGGTCTTTGAGGTACGCTTGCCAACGAGCTGCATGGCAGGTCAACATATGTCTGGTCAAGCATGTGGTGCCCAAGCGGCTGATGTTTTGGCCACGTGAGATACGCTTGAGACATATGTTGCAAATAGCAGTGGTGCGATCTGATGCACTCGTCTCAAAAAAGGCCCACACCAAAGAACTTTTAGAATAACGCGCAGAGGCAGCGCTCTGCACAGGCGGAGCTCTGCGGTGTGATTCAGTCGGTGTGCTGCCCCTAAGCTGGCCTCCTCCTCCTCCTCCTCTCTCCTACCAGGCACCCACGTGGAGTCAGTGCCCTCATCATCCCCTCCCTCTTCATCGCTGTAGCAAACCTGGCAATATGCTGCAGCTTGTGGAACATGACTGCCAGATTGCTGTCCTTCTTGAGCATCCCCTCTCTCTGCATTCACGCTACTGCCTTCCTCTAGCTGAGTGTCATCATCAGAGCCCACAAAACACTGGGCATCCTCCTGGAGCATGTACCCAACACTGTGCTCAAAGAGTTCAGGAGACTCCTCAGGAGGACGTGGTGGGTCTAGGGAAGGAGTCACTGATGATGACATTGAGAGGAGGGAAGACGATGTGTTGGCAGCTGCTTTGCTACTACCCTGAGACTGGGTGAGAGAGGATGAGGAGGATGAAGAGGGCTTGGTCATCCACTCTACCAAGTCGTTGGCATGTTGCGGTTCAACATGTCCAGCTGCAGAAAAGAAGGACAAGCATGTCCCATGGCCACGTGCTGATGACAATGCACCGCGTCCACGACCAGCACTGTTGTCTCTAGACACAGAGCCTGCTTGCCCTCTTTTATCGGCTCGCACCTGTCTGCCTCTCCTTGCTGGCCTTCCAGACATGGTAATGGCCTGAAGGGAGTTGGGTAAAACAGCAGTTGGGTAGTGTATATTGTGCTGGAGGCACACAACACCCACTAACTCCTGCAGATGCCTTTATTATAGAACACTAGAGATAAAGGGGTATATACAGATGTATACTGTGCTGTGCTGGAGGCACACACAACTTCCAATAACTCCTGCAGATGGCAAGTGGGCTCAAATAGAGAAGAGCTATGTAGTTGGATATAGCGGTATGTACTGGGTACAGAGCACGCAGACAGCACGCACTATCTCCTAACACTACTGACTGCAAGCTCTATTATTAAAGATAGATCACTAGCTATATAGGTGAGGTGAATATATTGGTGTATACTGCGGTCAGGGCATGCAGACAATAACCAGAGAACACCAGAGATAAAGGGGTATATACAGATGTATACTGTGCTGTGCTGGAGGCACACACAACTTCCAATAACTCCTGCAGATGGCAAGTGGGCTCAAATAGAGAAGAGCTATGTAGGTGGATATAGCAGTATGTACTGGGTACAGAGCACGCAGACAGCACGCACTATCTCCTAACACTACTGACTGCAAGCTCTATTATAAAAGATAGATCACTAGCTATATAGGTGAGGTGAATATAGCGGTGTATACTGCGGTCAGGGCACGCAGACAATAACCACTACACAACAGCAAGATAGAAAATCGGCCGAAAACGATCGGTGTGTACTGTGTTGAAGGTACACAGAACACCCACTGCTTCAGACGCCAACACACTACACGAGCCCGCCGCGATGGCGGCCTTATATAGTGTGAGGCGTGCACTACACAGCCTGAGCTATGATTGGCCACAGGCATCCTGCCTGTGGCCAATCATGGCTCTCCTCGCTGCTGGCGCTGCGATTGGCCAAGCATGTGGGGTCACAGTGCATGCTTGGCCAATCATGAGCCAGCAATGCACTGCGCCATCGCAGTGCATTGTGGGCCGTGAGCGCCACGCGAATTTGACGCGAACGGACCAAAATGTTCAGATTTCGCCGAACGGACGAACAGCCAATGTTCGAACCTACTGACCAGTAACACATTTCCTGTCTTAAACTTTTTTTTCCTTACCTGCAATGCATACTAGCACATTATGTGAAACTTACCTGAAAACAAAGCCTTCCAGTGATACAATGTCATCACTTGAGACAGCTTCACCCGTCTTGCTTCCGGGTTCGCAGACTCCAGCTTTGTGACAGGTCAGAGCCTCGATGACGTTGCTCCCGCTCATGCACATGGGAGCCACCGTCACAGCACAGGGCTCTGAAGGAAGGGCATGGGTGGCCGTTCCTTCAGAGCGCATGCACCAGTCGTGTCACTGGCTGCATTTTACAGTAAATATTTCGCTACAGGTACACAGGTACACATTTAAGAGATATTTACACTACCTATAGGTAAGTCTTTTTACAGGCTGGTGATCCAGCAGGCTGGTTGTATCTATTTATCAACTTGTGTACAATCAACCTGTGGGAAACTTTTCCCTCAATCAGCGCCTCCAACTTTACACAGCAGTGATGATAAGTGTATTCTGATGGTGGGGAAGTCTCTCTGCTGTCAGAATAGCTCAGAAGGAGTGATTCCCCCACCCACATTGGTCTTTTTTTTTTTCCAATCCACTGGTTGAAGGAAAAAATAAAAACATGATAATGAATGGACTGTCTAAAGCAGCCCATAATTATGCAATTTTCTTTCCTTCTACCATGGGTGGAAGGAAAGAAAATTGCTTGATTCCCCCATCAAGACAGTCAGTGTTAATGGAAGAATCCCTCCCATGGTAATTTTGTGTTCTGCAGGCGGGGAGCCTTCCCTACTGGCAGAACACAATGATCACTGCTGTCTACTATAGCCACCAGCAATGATCACATGAAACAAATCCCTCAGGCTTGTTGAAATGAAGTTGATAGATGGATCTACTACAACCAACTTTCCCCTAGATGTATTGAATTTCAGCTGGTCCCTGCAGAACCAGCTAAGATTTGATCCCTCTAAGGCCAGCTTTAGACTAGCAGATTAAGACCCCATACACACTATACAACTTTTGTTGTCTGATTTCCTTTAGATTTACCAAAACCATGTAGTGCAAGGGCCTGCCTGATTGCATATAAATTGAAACGCTTAAGGCTTGACCTCATATTATATGGTTTTGGTAACTCTAAAGGAATAAAAGCGAATTAAACTTGTATAGTGTGTATTCAGCTTTAGACAGACTTAATTAACCAAACTTCAGCTGACACTTTAAAGGCAGCCACGGCAAACTTATTTTTTTTTTAAATAAATAAATAAAAGCTGACTATTGTGAGCACCTCATCAGTGTTAAAAACACTTTGTCTCAATCCTCTAACTGCAGCATTTGCTGGACAGCTTGGTCTGTTAAAAGAAGTTTAAAAAAAAGAGACTTACTGGCTGGTGAATATAAAGGAAAAAAGCCTTTAACCACTTCAGCCGCGGAAGATTTGGCTGCTGAATGACTGGTCCATTTTGTTTGCGATTTGGCACTGCCTCGCTTTAACTGACAATTGCGTGGTCATGCAACGCTGCACCCAAACAAAATTGAAGTCCTTTTTTTCTCACAAATAGAGCTTTCTTTTGGTGGTATTTGATCGCCTATGCAGTTATTATTTTTTGCACTATAAACAAAAAAAGCGTCAATTTTGAAAAAAGCTCAATATTTTGTACTTCACCATTTTTTTTTCTTAAAGCAAATTATTTCTCAGTTTAGGCCAATATTTATTTTTGTACATATTTTTGGTAAAACAAAAATCACAATAAGCATATATTGATTGGCTTGAGCAAAAGTTAGATTTATAGCATTTTTATTATTATTATTTTTTTTACTGGTAATGGTGGCAATCTGCGATTTTTATTGGGACTGCGACATTATGGCAGAATCGGACACTTTTGACACATTTTTGGGATCATTGGCATTTATACAGCGATAAGTGCTATAGAAATGCACTGATTACTGTAAAAATGTCATTGGCAGGGAAGGGGATAATACTAGGGGATGATCAAGGGGTTAACTGTGTTCCCTGCTACATGTTTCTAACTGAAGTGACGGATCATGGTTCCTAGCTAATAGACGTCGGCAAGGGGTTAAAAACTACTAATGCATTCACAACATCAAAGAATTGGCAAGCTGCATTTTGTTGTGATTAAAATGGTATTTCTATATACCTGGCAAACACCAGCTAGGTATAATTACAGCAATTACCACACTTACGAAACCTGCTTAGCACTGCAGACTAAGGAGACAGCATTTTGCTGAACACAAGAAGAGATGAGCCAGAGTTGGTGTTCACGGGTTGTCTGGTTTAATTCTGGGCGGGTCTACAATTTATATGCGCCATTATTAGCCCATCATTGCATAGAACATGGGTGTGGTTAATACAGAGGTGCACATTACATATCATTACATATCATTAATTATGTCACAGTCATGAGTTCTGTGGCCCAGACATATTGAGACACAATTTCTTTATTTAGACAGTACAGAATAAAACTGCTTATGCAAGCTATATTTTCTTATAGGTATGCTTTATAGGAAAACTGCTACAGTCTGTAAATACAGAGTTTAAACTAACTAACAGGTTAACCCAAGTTAATCTTATATGAACTTATAAAGATGGAGTCACTCAGCCATATCACAACAATCCCCTCTTTAAGTCATGAAATCAAATTATGAACATGACTTACATAGTAAAAGTTAAGATATATTCTATTAGCTGCAGCTGGGTAGTGATGGACGAACTTCCGACGGGACGTTTCGCGAACGCGAAATGCGAACGGACCCAAACGTTCGCGAAACCGAACGTTCGCCGCGGGCCCCATTGACTTCAATGGGAGGCGAACTTTGCAAACCTTCATGTCGAATTTGCGGCCACGTGGTAATTATTAGGGGGTAAAACGTAGTCCCACCATCTGGACAATGACATAATACATGTATGAGGTGAATTTGGGATCGATAACTACAAGCATTTTTATTTTATTTGGGAAATTGTTCTAACAATTCAGGACTATGGAGCTAATGAAGGCAATGGAGGAGAGGGAAGGTCAGGGACCAGGGTAGGCAAAGAAGAGGGTGCAGGAGATGATCACCAGCAGCGTGACATACCGGAATGACACATGCACCGTGATAGAGGCATCTGACAGCAGCACCGTAATACAGAGCACTGACAGCAGCACCGTGACATACAGCGCTGACAGCAGCACCGTGACATACAGCGCTGACAGCAGCACCGTGACATACAGCGCTGACAGCAGCACCGTGACATACAGCGCTGACAGCAGCACCGTGACATACAGCGCTGACAGCAGCACCGTGACATACAGCGCTGACAGCAGCACCGTGACATACAGCGCTGACAGCAGCACCGTGACATACAGCGCTGACAGCAGCACCGTGACATACAGCGCTGACAGCAGCACCGTAAGCAGCCCCAGGAGGAAGTCAGCACAGCACAGGGATGGTGTGATCCCCTCATAATAAGAACCCCCAGGAGGAAGTCAGCACAGCACAGGGATAGTGTGATCCCTTCATAATAAGAACCCCCAGGAGGAAGTCAGCACAGCACAGGGATATCATAAGCAGCCCCAGTAGAAATATGACACCGCTCAACCTCTTCAAAGAGGAGGGTAGGGGCATATAGTACGGTGTGCTTTTTTGGGTCAAGGAAGTGAGCCAAATGAATTAAGAAGGTCTGTGTGCTTGATTAAAAAAATAGTTTATAGACATATACATGGTCTACTGGTCACATGTGTTGAATTCCTCCGAGATCCATGCCTCATTCATTTTTAGAAATGTGAGGTAGTTAACACTGTGGTGAGCTAGGCGAGTACGCTTATCGGTCACAATCCCCCCTGCTGCGCTGAACGTCCTTTCGGACAGGACACTGGATGAGGGGCAAGCCAACAGTTCGATTGCAAATTGGGCAAGCTCTGGCCAGAGGTCAAGCCTGCCCACCCAGTAGTCTAGGGGTTCATCACTCCTCAGAGCGTCCACATCGGCCGTTAACCCAATGTAGTCGGACACCTGACGGTCTAGGCGTTCCCTGATGCTGGATCCGGATGACACCTGTCGATGGGTCGGCTGAAAGAATGACCTCATATCCGAAGTCACCAACACATCTTCAAACCGGCCTCTTCTTGCAGGCGCTGTTGGATTGGTACCCGCAAATCCTTCTCTGGGAGTGGGAATTGCTCCTCTGCCAGCGCACGCAAAAGCAGAATGCAGCATTTCTCGAAGCAAGGCCTGGAAGTGCTGCATTCTGACAGCCCTCTGCGACGGCGGTAACATTTCCGCCATTTTGTGTTTGTACCGGGGGTCTAAGTACGTTGCCACCCAGTACTGGTCCTTGACCCTCATGCTTTTTATACGGGGGTCCCTATTAAAACACTGGAGCATGAAGGCCCCCATTTGCACTAAAGTGGAAGCGGTGTGGTGGCCTGGCTCCTGCTCATCATCCAGGATAATGTCGTCCTCTTCATTCTCCTCTCCCCATCCTCGCACAACAGGGATCCCAGAAAGGTTTAAAGCATGCTCTTCTTGCTCCTGCTCATCCGCCCCGGCACCATCCTCCTCTGACTCCTCATCAGACTCCTGTTGTTGACTTGTCTCAGATAGAGTAGCCCCCCCTGGGAATTCATCCAGCATTGCGACTTCCTCATCTTCCCGCTCCTGCTCCTCCACAGCCTGATCAATGACACGACGCAATGCACGCTCCAGAAAGAAGGCATAAGGTACCATGTCACTGATGGCGCCATGGCTGCGACTGACCAGTTTGGTGATCTCCTCAAATGGCCGCAGAAGTCTGCATGTGTCGCGCATGAGCAGCCACTGGCGCGGTGAAAAAAAACCCAGCTCCCCAGAACCGTTTCTTTCGCAGAGTTCATACAGGTAGACGTTAACTGCACGTTTCTGCTGGAGCAGCCTATCAAGCATATAGAAGGTTGAGTTCCATCGCGTCGGGCAATCGCAAATAAGACGTCTGACCGGCAGATGGTGTCGCCGCTGAATGTCAGCAAGGCGAGCCATGGCCGTGTAAGATCTTCTGAAATGGGCCGAGATTTTCCTTGCCTGCCGCAAGATGTCCTGGACCCCAGGGTATTTGACAAGGAATCGCTGCACGACCAAGTTTAAGACGTGTGCCATGCACGGCACGTGCGTGATTTTGCCCTGTTTCAATGCGCTAAGCAGATTGGCACCGTTGTCACACACCACTTTACCAACTGTCAAATTGAGCGGTGTTAGCCACTCATCTGCCTGTGAACGCAAAGCTGAAAGGAGTGCCGGGCCAGTGTGGCTCTTTGCTTCCAGGCACAACAGACGCAGCACGGCATGGCAACGTCTCACCTGGCATGTGGAATAGGTTCTGGGGAGCTTGGGCGGTGCAGTGGAAGAGACGCTAGCAGCGGAAAAGGAGGAGGCAGCTGAGGAGGAGAGGGAGGAGGATGGAGTAGGAGGAGGAGAAGAAGAGTCAGGCCTGCATGCAATCCGTGGCGGTAAAACCAAATCTACACGGGTGCCACGGGTTACATGCTTGACGGCCGTCAGAAGGTTCACCCAGTGGGCAGTAAAACTGATATACCTTCCCTGCCCGTGTTTGCTAGACCACGTGTCTGTGGTCAGATGTATCTTGGCACCGACACTGTGTGCCAGAGATACATTCACTTGCCGCTGAACATGGCCATATAGCTCTGGGATGCCCTTCTCTGAGAAATACTTCCTTCCTGGGACCTTCCATTGTGGTGTTCCAATGGCCACAAATTTGCGAAAGGCCTCCGAGTCCACCAGTTTATATGGCAGTAGTTGGCGGGCTATGAGTTCTGACAAGCCAGCCGCCAACCGTTGGGCAAGAGGGTTATCCGGCGTCATCATTTTTTTACGCTCAAACATTAGGCCCACGGAAGCCTGCCTTTTTGCAGAAAAATGTGAGCTTGGCGTGATGGAAGGTGGAGTGGAGGACAATTGTGAGGAGAGAGGAGAAGGAGAAGTAGAAGACGAGGCTGGACGGTGAGAGCCTGCAGTGTGGCTTTGTGTGTTCCGTTGCTCCCACTGGGCTCGGTGATGGCTGCTCATGTGCCTTCTTAAGGCGGTCGTCCCTAGGTGAGTATTGGGCTTACCGCGACTAACGCGTTGACTGCAAAGATTGCAGATGGCAACGCTATTGTCAGCAGCGGACACGTTAAAAAAAGCCCACACTGCGGAGCCATGTGCCGGTGTCCTGGGAGCGCCAGATGTGACCGCACATGGTCGATGACTCGCTCCTGATACATTTGCAGTCTGCTTTGTCCCTGCTGTGCAATGTAAGTCATTGCTGCTTCTCCTCCCTATCTGCTGGTCCATATCTCCCTCTGAACTCCCCTCCTCTTCCTCTCTTGTGGGCACCCACGTGACATCACTAGACACGTCATCATCAACGTCACCTTCCCCACCGCTATAAGTAGAGATCTCGGAGTAGGCAGCAACACCGGGGACCAACCTCCTCCTTGGGCTGATCTGGGTACTGGCGTCAGACTGCTGAGTAGCGCTTGTTGCTACCTCCTCTTCCTGATCCAATACCAAGAGTGGCTGCGCATCAGAAATGTCCTCTTGATATGGATCGGAAAATAATTCCAGTGACTCAAGCGGAAGGTATGTGGTGGTGGTGGTGGTGGTCGTGTTGTTGGTGGTAGTGTCTTTGGGGGTGCACATAGCAGAGAGTGAAGAAGAGGGTGCAGATCGAGAGGATGAGGAGGGTGCAGAAGAGTAAGGCTGAGCGAGCCACTCAACCAAGTCTGGTGCATCCTTTAAAGTAATTGAACGCACCTTCTGCAACTTCCCACTTTGGCTCAAGCCTGTTGCTCCTGCCCTACCCCTACCACCCCTGCGGAAGGGCCTGCCTCTTCCTCTGCCTGTCATTTTTTAAATGACCCTGTGACAAAACTCTTAGTCCCTATACCGATGAAGGACTGCTGCAGTATAGGGCAGCGGTCAGCAGTGGTGCACGTCAACCCTATCTATTGTGGACCGATAGCGGTCCTTACAGAACAGCAGACTGTACCGCACTCAAGCCTATGTACCGTAGCACCCTATACCAAGTTACCAGTCCTTATAAGAACTTTTGTGGACCAAGCAGGTTGTGTATTAGTGTTTAGCAGACTGTACGTCAGTCCCTATACCGCTGAAGGACTGCTGCAGTATAGGGCAGCGGTCAGCAGTGGTGCACGTCAACCCTATCTATTGTGGACCGATAGCGGTCCTTACAGAACAGCAGACTGTACCGCACTCAAGCCTATGTACCGTAGCACCCTATACCAAGTTACCAGTCCTTATAAGAACTTTTGTGGAACAAGCAGGTTGTGTGTTAGTGATTAGCAGACTGTACGTCAGTCCCTATACCGCTGAAGGACTGCTGCAGTATAGGGCAGCGGTCAGCAGTGGTGCACGTCAACCCTATCTATTGTGGACCGATAGCGGTCCTTACAGAACAGCAGACTGTACCGCACTCAAGCCTATGTACCGTAGCACCCTATACCAAGTTACCAGTCCTTATAAGAACTTTTGTGGACCAAGCAGGTTGTGTATTAGTGTTTAGCAGACTGTACGTCAGTCCCTATACCGCTGAAGGACTGCTGCAGTATAGGGCAGCGGTCAGCAGTGGTGCACGTCAACCCTATCTATTGTGGACCGATAGCGGTCCTTACAGAACAGCAGACTGTACCGCACTCAAGCCTATGTACCGTAGCACCCTATACCAAGTTACCAGTCCTTATAAGAACTTTTGTGGAACAAGCAGGTTGTGTGTTAGTGATTAGCAGACTGTACGTCAGTCCCTATACCGCTGAAGGACTGCTGCAGTATAGGTGAGCGGTCAGCAGTGGTGCACGTCAACCCTATCTATTGTGGACCGATAGCGGTCCTTACAGAACAGCAGACTGTACCGCACTCAAGCCTATGTACCGTAGCACCCTATACCAAGTTACCAGTCCTTATAAGAACTTTTGTGGACCAAGCAGGTTGTGTATTAGTGTTTAGCAGACTGTACGTCAGTCCCTATACCGCTGAAGGACTGCTGCAGTATAGGGCAGCGGTCAGCAGTGGTGCACGTCAACCCTATCTATTGTGGACCGATAGCGGTCCTTACAGAACAGCAGACTGTACCGCACTCAAGCCTATGTACCGTAGCACCCTATACCAAGTTACCAGTCCTTATAAGAACTTTTGTGGAACAAGCAGGTTGTGTGTTAGTGATTAGCAGACTGTACGTCAGTCCCTATACCGCTGAAGGACTGCTGCAGTATAGGGCAGCGGTCAGCAGTGGTGCACGTCAACCCTATCTATTGTGGACCGATAGCGGTCCTTACAGAACAGCAGACTGTACCGCACTCAAGCCTATGTACCGTAGCACCCTATACCAAGTTACCAGTCCTTATAAGAACTTTTGTGGACCAAGCAGGTTGTGTATTAGTGTTTAGCAGACTGTACGTCAGTCCCTATACCGCTGAAGGACTGCTGCAGTATAGGGCAGCGGTCAGCAGTGGTGCACGTCAACCCTATCTATTGTGGACCGATAGCGGTCCTTACAGAACAGCAGACTGTACCGCACTCAAGCCTATGTACCGTAGCACCCTATACCAAGTTACCAGTCCTTATAAGAACTTTTGTGGAACAAGCAGGTTGTGTGTTAGTGATTAGCAGACTGTACGTCAGTCCCTATACCGCTGAAGGACTGCTGCAGTATAGGTGAGCGGTCAGCAGTGGTGCACGTCAACCCTATCTATTGTGGACCGATAGCGGTCCTTACAGAACAGCAGACTGTACCGCACTCAAGCCTATGTACCGTAGCACCCTATACCAAGTTACCAGTCCTTATAAGAACTTTTGTGGACCAAGCAGGTTGTGTATTAGTGTTTAGCAGACTGTACGTCAGTCCCTATACCGCTGAAGGACTGCTGCAGTATAGGGCAGCGGTCAGCAGTGGTGCACGTCAACCCTATCTATTGTGGACCGATAGCGGTCCTTACAGAACAGCAGACTGTACCGCACTCAAGCCTATGTACCGTAGCACCCTATACCAAGTTACCAGTCCTTATAAGAACTTTTGTGGAACAAGCAGGTTGTGTGTTAGTGATTAGCAGACTGTACGTCAGTCCCTATACCGCTGAAGGACTGCTGCAGTATAGGGCAGCGGTCAGCAGTGGTGCACGTCAACCCTATCTATTGTGGACCGATAGCGGTCCTTACAGAACAGCAGACTGTACCGCACTCAAGCCTATGTACCGTAGCACCCTATACCAAGTTACCAGTCCTTATAAGAACTTTTGTGGACCAAGCAGGTTGTGTATTAGTGTTTAGCAGACTGTACGTCAGTCCCTATACCGCTGAAGGACTGCTGCAGTATAGGGCAGCGGTCAGCAGTGGTGCACGTCAACCCTATCTATTGTGGACCGATAGCGGTCCTTACAGAACAGCAGACTGTACCGCACTCAAGCCTATGTACCGTAGCACCCTATACCAAGTTACCAGTCCTTATAAGAACTTTTGTGGAACAAGCAGGTTGTGTGTTAGTGATTAGCAGACTGTACGTCAGTCCCTATACCGCTGAAGGACTGCTGCAGTATAGGGCAGCGGTCAGCAGTGGTGCACGTCAACCCTATCTATTGTGGACCGATAGCGGTCCTTACAGAACAGCAGACTGTACCGCACTCAAGCCTATGTACCGTAGCACCCTATACCAAGTTACCAGTCCTTATAAGAACTTTTGTGGACCAAGCAGGTTGTGTATTAGTGTTTAGCAGACTGTACGTCAGTCCCTATACCGCTGAAGGACTGCTGCAGTATAGGGCAGCGGTCAGCAGTGGTGCACGTCAACCCTATCTATTGTGGACCGATAGCGGTCCTTACAGAACAGCAGACTGTACCGCACTCAAGCCTATGTACCGTAGCACCCTATACCAAGTTACCAGTCCTTATAAGAACTTTTGTGGAACAAGCAGGTTGTGTGTTAGTGATTAGCAGACTGTACGTCAGTCCCTATACCGCTGAAGGACTGCTGCAGTATAGGGCAGCGGTCAGCAGTGGTGCACGTCAACCCTATCTATTGTGGACCGATAGCGGTCCTTACAGAACAGCAGACTGTACCGCACTCAAGCCTATGTACCGTAGCACCCTATACCAAGTTACCAGTCCTTATAAGAACTTTTGTGGACCAAGCAGGTTGTGTATTAGTGTTTAGCAGACTGTACGTCAGTCCCTATACCGCTGAAGGACTGCTGCAGTATAGGGCAGCGGTCAGCAGTGGTGCACGTCAACCCTATCTATTGTGGACCGATAGCGGTCCTTACAGAACAGCAGACTGTACCGCACTCAAGCCTATGTACCGTAGCACCCTATACCAAGTTACCAGTCCTTATAAGAACTTTTGTGGAACAAGCAGGTTGTGTGTTAGTGATTAGCAGACTGTACGTCAGTCCCTATACCGCTGAAGGACTGCTGCAGTATAGGGCAGCGGTCAGCAGTGGTGCACGTCAACCCTATCTATTGTGGACCGATAGCGGTCCTTACAGAACAGCAGACTGTACCGCACTCAAGCCTATGTACCGTAGCACCCTATACCAAGTTACCAGTCCTTATAAGAACTTTTGTGGAACAAGTGAGTTGTGAATGTTTAGCAGACTGCAGCAGAAGGGCAGCAGTCAAGTATAATATCCTTTCTATATTTGGAAGAAAGAATATTATACATGTACAAGCCTATTACTGTACCACTGATACCAGTCCTGAAAAGAACCTTTGTGGAACTAATAATAACAGCAAGTCTTTAAAATTACCCTCACTGCCTGACAACACTGCTTCCTTCCTGTCCCTATACAAATTGGCAAAAAAAGAGAACGATTAGTGGTTACTGGAACAGCTCTTTTGTGGACCTTGATAGTAACAGCTAATGATGATGATGATGATGATGATGATGAAAGACTAATCTGGCTGTCCCTGTAGCATACACCGTCCTTTCCCTTTCTCTAAACTAACAAAAGACACTCAGGCTGCTGCAAGAATCAGCAGCACAGCAAACCTATCAACACCTAACACCTATACCAGTCCTGAAAAGAACTTTTGTGTACCAAATAGCTAGTGGTTTATCTCTCCCTACTCCACACAGGAACCTGTCCCTATCGTAACAGAAGAAAGAATGTAAAATGGCCACCGGATCGGGTGTATTTATAGGTTAGGGGGAATGTACAAGTGTCCATGTGCTGTCATGTCTCAATTGGCTGTCCTGTATCACATGATAAACGTGTCACCAAAGGTTAAAGTTCTTGTATACATTAAACACGTAAGTCCGCCGCGGCGAACGACGGAAAAAGGCGTTCGAACGTGCGGACCGCGAATGTCGGAAATTCGCCGCGAAACGACCGCCGGGCGAACCGTTCGGCCATCACTACAGCTGGGTTGGAAGGTCAAGTACCTTGGAAATCATGCACATAATAAACTTGAAACAGGCATATAAAAGTAATACCATAAGCAAAATCAGTACAACAAACATCGCAATATCCCTAATCCAGGATTAATCCGGGATTCAGCATTGAAACCAAACCCCCCATGTTACCCAGGGGGCTCCCAAGAAATTGTTTTGCCTTTTCATCATGTCAATACCCCCTTAGGCTCCTGAGAGGAACCATGCCCAGGTCATGTTGTTTTCCAGAAACAATGACCCAGCATAATGGTGTCTGAGGGGGCATCTAGGATGAACACTAGCCTTGAGCAAGTGGCATTCCTCACTGTCCCCGAGAATCACCACTATTGGAGCCAATGAGGCCAAGTAACACCATCCCTTGGAATCATTCAGAATCCACGGATGGCATGGTCTTCCACAACAAATGTATGTGTTGTCACCCAAGGCCAGTGGCTGTTTGCTTAAGGACCTGTTGGGCACCTTCAGAGAATCCTGCAAGGGCAAGCTGTGAAAGTAGCTTGGCCATCTCAGTATGGGGGTCAGAGGTATGCATGAAGTGTGATGTAGGGCACGATCTAAGGTGTCAAACACTGTGGAGTTCCTGTAGACTCTGAATACACATCCCCTCTATGTCCAATGAGTGTGTTATTAGTGGTGTTATCGGGTAGGCCACATATAACCTTAAGGCTCCTCCTAGAACACAGAGGCTGGTAGATGACACGTGAACCAATACATATATAATACAGTGCCTATGCCAGCATCCCTTCAAACAGTATTGTGGCAGCACGCAGGTAAAGTCACCTGGTTGTATCCAGGATGGGAAATATGTGTGCCCTAGATTCAGGCTTTATGCAGACTTTTACAATTAGAGGGGAAGAGTTAATGAGCCCAGCTGAAGTAAAAAAACCCCAGCATGCTTAGGGAGATGCTCCATCCTGGAACCAGTTTTGTGTGTATAGACTGGGGAGTGTGATACCTGTTCCATGCGGTGAGTTAACGCCTGTGTGGCAAACCTCTACAACAGAGACAGGGACTGGTGCAGCACAAGGCTGCACTCAGTTGTTAGACAGGGAATCTAAGTGTGTAATTAGAGGTCAAGCTGACCAGGATTTATTTTCATGTTTTATTTTTGTTTGGCTGTTATATGTTTCACTGCATGTAGCATAAATAAACTGCATCTTTTGTTTTTTTGCACCTACAACGCTGTCTGCTGTGCCTGATTTTGTGTTGTGAACCCATCCAGGGGGTCACACACACCCGCTGCCGAGCTAACCCCTCTCAGTTGGTGGAGAATTTTGGCAGTTTTTTTTTTTTTAAGGCCAGCATGGAGGAGATACTGAGACAGCTGGCTCTAGCAAATGCCAATCAGCAGCAAACAAATGTGGGTTTACAAAGGAGACTTGCAGCCCAGCAGCAGACAAATGCAACTTTGCAGCAGAGTCTGGAAGCTCAGCAACAAGCCCAGCAGCAATCTGAAGCCCGCTTCATAGACCTGTTGCAGAAGCAAGAGCAGAATTTTCAACAGAAAATAGAGACATTAATACAGCAACGTCCGCAGACCAATGAAGCAAGTGGTTACAATAATACCGCATCCTTTGGTGTGAGCCGTTTACTGACAAAAATGACTGGAGAGGATGATCCGGAGGTGTTTTTGACCACATTTGAAAGGACTGCTGAAAGGGAAAAATGGCCTAAGGAGCAATGGGCTGGACTGGTGGCCCCTCTGTTAACTGGGGAATCACAGAAAGCTTATTATGACCTAGAGCCTGACCAAGCAAAAGACTATGTGGTGCTAAAAACAGAAATATTGGCACGGCTGGGTGTCACCCTGGCCGTCCGGGCTCAGCGTGTGTATAGTTGGATTTTTTTAGGTTGGAAAACCTCCCAGGTCTCAAATGTATGATCTCATTCACCTGAGCAGGAAGTGGCTGCAGCCAGAGACTTTGACCGCACCAAACATTGTGGAACGTGTTGTCATGGATCGTTTCCTGAGAGCTCTTCCTACTGCCATCCAAAAATGGGTAAGCCATGGAGACCCAGAAAATGCAGATAAACTTGTGGATCTGGTTGAGAGGTACTTGGCTACAGAGAACCTGACCACCTCTTCCAGGGACTCACAGACTTTCTACCCTAAGACCAGATCATCCCCAGTGGTGGGTAAGATGACTTCAGGGGGTGAGGGCGGAGAGAGTGAGAGGGTGGGAGTTCTACCTAAGGTCTGGCGGGAGCAGCCCAGGAAGCCCATGCTGCAAGAGGCAGCGAAAAGGATTATTTGCTACCGCTGCCGCCAAGAGGGACATATTGCAGCCAATTGCCCAGTTGTGGATGAGCCTATGCAATGTGACTTTATAAGGGAGAGACGTCAGTTTGCGACAGTTGCATGCACTGCCATTCGGGGACCTGAGAAACATTTATGTAAAATGTGTATTAATGGTAGAAATGTTGATTTGTTGCTGGATTCAGGTAGCCTGGTAACATTGATAAAAGCTGAATTAGTTACTACAGAGGTCTCTGGGAAGAACAGGGTGGCTGTTATTTGTGTGCATGGGGACACCCGAGAGTATCCTGTAATAGTGATGGACGAACTTCCGACGGGACGTTTCGCGAACGCGAAACGCGAACGGACACAAACGTTCGCGAAAACGACCGTTCGCCGCGGGCTCCATTGACTTCAATGGGAGGCGAATTTCGCAAACCTTTAGGTCGAATTTGCGGCCACGGGGTAATTATTAGGGGGTAGCACGTAGTCCCACCACCTGGACAATAGCATAATACATGTATGAGGTGAATTTGGGATCGATAACTACAAGCATTTTTTTTTTATTTGGGAAATTGTTCTGACAATTCAGGACTATGGAGCTAATGAAGGCAATGGAGGAGAGGGAAGGTCAGGGACCAGGGTAGGCAAACAAGAGGGTGCAGGAGATACAGAGCACTGACAGCAGCACCGTAATACAGAGCACTGACATCAGCACCGTGACATACAGCGCTGACAGCAGCTCCGTGACATACAGCGCTGACAGCAGCTCCGTGACATACAGCGCTGACAGCAGCTCCGTGACATACAGCGCTGACAGCAGCTCCGTGACATACAGCGCTGACAGCAGCTCCGTGACATACAGCGCTGACAGCAGCACCGTGACATACAGCGCTGACAGCAGCTCCGTGACATACAGCGCTGACAGCAGCTCCGTGACATACAGCGCTGACAGCAGCTCCGTGACATACAGCACTGACAGCAGCTCCGTGACATACAGCGCTGACAGCAGCTCCGTGACATACAGCGCTGACAGCAGCACCGTGACATACAGCGCTGACAGCAGCTCCGTGACATACAGCGCTGACAGCAGCTCCGTGACATACAGCGCTGACAGCAGCTCCGTGACATACAGCACTGACAGCAGCTCCGTGACATACAGCGCTGACAGCAGCTCCGTGACATACAGCGCTGACAGCAGCACCGTGACATACAGCGCTGACAGCAGCTCCGTGACATACAGCGCTGACAGCAGCTCCGTGACATACAGCGCTGACAGCAGCTCCGTGACATACAGCGCTGACAGCAGCTCCGTGACATACAGCGCTGACAGCAGCTCCGTGACATACAGCGCTGACAGCAGCTCCGTGACATACAGCGCTGACAGCAGCTCCGTGACATACAGCGCTGACAGCAGCTCCGTGACATACAGCGCTGACAGCAGCACCGTAAGCAGCCCCAGGAGGAAGTCAGCACAGCACAGGGATGGTGTGATCCCCTCATAATAAGAACCCCCAGGAGGAAGTCAGCACAGCACAGGGATGGTGGGAGCCCCTCATAATAAGAACACCCAGGAGGAAGTCAGCACAGCACAGGGATGGTGGGAACCCCTCATAATAAGCAGCCCCAGTAGAAATATGACACCGCTCAACCTCTTCAAAGAGGAGGGTAGGGGCATATAGTACGGTGTGCTTTTTTGGGTCAGGGAAGTGAGCCAAATGAATTAAGAAGGTCTGTGTGCTTGATTCCAAAAATTGTTTATAGACATATACATGGTCTACTGATCACATGTGTTGAATTCCTCCGAGATCCATGCCTCATTCATTTTTAGAAATGTGAGGTAGTTAACACTGTCGTGAGCTAGGCGAGTACGCTTATCGGTCACAATCCCCCCTGCTGCGCTGAACGTCCTTTCGGACAGGACACTGGATGAGGGGCAAGCCAACAGTTCGATTGCAAATTGGGCAAGCTCTGGCCAGAGGTCAAGCCTGCCCACCCAGTAGTCTAGGGGTTCATCACTCCTCAGAGCGTCCACATCGGCCGTTAACCCAATGTAGTCGGACACCTGACGGTCTAGGCGTTCCCTGATGCTGGATCCGGATGACACCTGTCGATGGGTCGGCTGAAAGAATGACCTCATATCCGAAGTCACCAACACATCTTCAAACCGGCCTCTTCTTGCAGGCGCTGTTGGATTGGTACCCGCAAAT
Source organism: Lithobates pipiens (assembly GCF_037356315.1). NCBI lineage: Eukaryota > Metazoa > Chordata > Amphibia > Anura > Ranidae > Lithobates > Lithobates pipiens. Next base: position 128,536,721 of record NW_027507784.1, read on the forward strand.
CCTTCTCTGGGAGTGGGAATTGCTCCTCTGCCAGCGCACGCAAAAGCAGAATGCAGCATTTCTCGAAGCAAGGCCTGGAAGTGCTGCATTCTGACAGCCCTCTGCGACGGCGGTAACATTTCCGCCATTTTGTGTTTGTACCGGGGATCTAAGTACGTTGCCACCCAGTACTGGTCCTTGACCCTCATGCTTTTTATACGGGGGTCCCTATTAAAACACTGGAGCATGAAGGCCCCCATTTGCACTCAAGCGGAAGGTATGTGGTGGTGGTGGTGTTGTTGGTGGTAGTGTCTTTGGGGGTGCACATAGCAGAGAGTGAAGAAGAGGGTGCAGATCGAGAGGATGAGGAGGGTGCAGAAGAATAAGGCTGAGTGAGCCACTCAACCAAGTCTGGTGCGTCCTTTAAAGTAATTGAACGCACCTTCTGCAACTTCCCACTTTGGCTCAAGGCTGTTGCTCCTGCCCTACCCCTACCACCCCTGCGGAAGGGCCTGCCTCTTCCTCTGCCTGTCATTTTTTAAATCACCCTGTGACAAAACTCTTAGTCCCTATACCGCTGAAGGACTGCTGCAGTATAGGGCAGCGGTCAGCAGTAGTGCACGTCAACCCTATGTATTGTGGACCGATAGCGGTCCTTACAGAACAGCAGACTGTACTGCACTCAGGCCTATGTACCGTAGCACCCTATACCAAGTTACCAGTCCTTATAAAAACTTTTGTGGACCAAGCAGGTTGTGTGTTAGTGTTTAGCAGACTGTGCGTCAGTCCCTATACCGCTGAAGGACTGCTGCAGTATAGGGCAGCGGTCAGCAGTAGTGCACGGCAACCCTATGTATTGTGGACCGATAGCGGTCCTTACAGAACAGCAGACTGTAACGCACTCAGGCCTATGTACCGTAGCACCCTATACCAAGTTACCAGTCCTTATAAGAACTTTTGTGGACCAAGCAGGTTGTGTGTTAGTGATTAGCAGACTGTACGTCAGTCCCTATACCAATGAAGGACTGCTGCAGTATAGGGCAGCGGTCAGCAGTAGTGCACGGCAACCCTATGTATTGTGGACCGATAGCGGTCCTTACAGAACAGCAGACTGTACTGCACTCAGGCCTATGTACCGTAGCACCCTATACCAAGTTACCAGTCCTTATAAGAACTTTTGTGGACCAAGCAGGTTGTGTATTAGTGTTTAGCAGACTGTGCGTCAGTCCCTATACCGCTGAAGGACTGCTGCAGTATAGGGCAGCGGTCAGCAGTAGTGCACGGCAACCCTATGTATTGTGGACCGATAGCAGTCCTTACAGAACAGCAGACTGTACTGCACTCAGGCCTATGTACCGTAGCACCCTATACCAAGTTACCAGTCCTTATAAGAACTTTTGTGGACCAAGCAGGTTGTGTGTTAGTGATTAGCAGACTGTACGTCAGTCCCTATACCAATGAAGGACTGCTGCAGTATAGGGCAGCGGTCAGCAGTAGTGCACGGCAACCCTATGTATTGTGGACCGATAGCGGTCCTTACAGAACAGCAGACTGTACTGCACTCAGGCCTATGTACCGTAGCACCCTATACCAAGTTACCAGTCCTTATAAGAACTTTTGTGGACCAAGCAGGTTGTGTATTAGTGTTTAGCAGACTGTGCGTCAGTCCCTATACCGCTGAAGGACTGCTGCAGTATAGGGCAGCGGTCAGCAGTAGTGCACGGCAACCCTATGTATTGTGGACCGATAGCAGTCCTTACAGAACAGCAGACTGTACTGCACTCAGGCCTATGTACCGTAGCACCCTATACCAAGTTACCAGTCCTTATAAGAACTTTTGTGGACCAAGCAGGTTGTGTGTTAGTGATTAGCAGACTGTACGTCAGTCCCTATACCAATGAAGGACTGCTGCAGTATAGGGCAGCGGTCAGCAGTAGTGCACGGCAACCCTATGTATTGTGGACCGATAGCGGTCCTTACAGAACAGCAGACTGTACTGCACTCAGGCCTATGTACCGTAGCACCCTATACCAAGTTACCAGTCCTTATAAGAACTTTTGTGGACCAAGCAGGTTGTGTATTAGTGTTTAGCAGACTGTGCGTCAGTCCCTATACCAATGAAGGACTGCTGCAGTATAGGGCAGCGGTCAGCAGTAGTGCACGGCAACCCTATGTATTGTGGACCGATAGCGGTCCTTACAGAACAGCAGACTGTACTGCACTCAGGCCTATGTACCGTAGCACCCTATACCAAGTTACCAGTCCTTATAAGAACTTTTGTGGACCAAGCAGGTTGTGTATTAGTGTTTAGCAGACTGTGCGTCAGTCCCTATACCGCTGAAGGACTGCTGCAGTATAGGGCAGCGGTCAGCAGTAGTGCACGGCAACCCTATGTATTGTGGACCGATAGCAGTCCTTACAGAACAGCAGACTGTACTGCACTCAGGCCTATGTACCGTAGCACCCTATACCAAGTTACCAGTCCTTATAAGAACTTTTGTGGACCAAGCAGGTTGTGTATTAGTGTTTAGCAGACTGTACGTCAGTCCCTATACCGCTGAAGGACTGCTGCAGTATAGGGCAGCGGTCAGCAGTGGTGCACGTCAACCCTATCTATTGTGGACCGATAGCGGTCCTTACAGAACAGCAGACTGTACCGCACTCAAGCCTATGTACCGTAGCACCCTATACCAAGTTACCAGTCCTTATAAGAACTTTTGTGGAACAAGCAGGTTGTGTGTTAGTGATTAGCAGACTGTACGTCAGTCCCTATACCGCTGAAGGACTGCTGCAGTATAGGGCAGCGGTCAGCAGTGGTGCACGTCAACCCTATCTATTGTGGACCGATAGCGGTCCTTACAGAACAGCAGACTGTACCGCACTCAAGCCTATGTACCGTAGCACCCTATACCAAGTTACCAGTCCTTATAAGAACTTTTGTGGACCAAGCAGGTTGTGTATTAGTGTTTAGCAGACTGTACGTCAGTCCCTATACCGCTGAAGGACTGCTGCAGTATAGGGCAGCGGTCAGCAGTGGTGCACGTCAACCCTATCTATTGTGGACCGATAGCGGTCCTTACAGAACAGCAGACTGTACCGCACTCAAGCCTATGTACCGTAGCACCCTATACCAAGTTACCAGTCCTTATAAGAACTTTTGTGGAACAAGCAGGTTGTGTGTTAGTGATTAGCAGACTGTACGTCAGTCCCTATACCGCTGAAGGACTGCTGCAGTATAGGTGAGCGGTCAGCAGTGGTGCACGTCAACCCTATCTATTGTGGACCGATAGCGGTCCTTACAGAACAGCAGACTGTACCGCACTCAAGCCTATGTACCGTAGCACCCTATACCAAGTTACCAGTCCTTATAAGAACTTTTGTGGACCAAGCAGGTTGTGTATTAGTGTTTAGCAGACTGTACGTCAGTCCCTATACCGCTGAAGGACTGCTGCAGTATAGGGCAGCGGTCAGCAGTGGTGCACGTCAACCCTATCTATTGTGGACCGATAGCGGTCCTTACAGAACAGCAGACTGTACCGCACTCAAGCCTATGTACCGTAGCACCCTATACCAAGTTACCAGTCCTTATAAGAACTTTTGTGGAACAAGCAGGTTGTGTGTTAGTGATTAGCAGACTGTACGTCAGTCCCTATACCGCTGAAGGACTGCTGCAGTATAGGGCAGCGGTCAGCAGTGGTGCACGTCAACCCTATCTATTGTGGACCGATAGCGGTCCTTACAGAACAGCAGACTGTACCGCACTCAAGCCTATGTACCGTAGCACCCTATACCAAGTTACCAGTCCTTATAAGAACTTTTGTGGACCAAGCAGGTTGTGTATTAGTGTTTAGCAGACTGTACGTCAGTCCCTATACCGCTGAAGGACTGCTGCAGTATAGGGCAGCGGTCAGCAGTGGTGCACGTCAACCCTATCTATTGTGGACCGATAGCGGTCCTTACAGAACAGCAGACTGTACCGCACTCAAGCCTATGTACCGTAGCACCCTATACCAAGTTACCAGTCCTTATAAGAACTTTTGTGGAACAAGCAGGTTGTGTGTTAGTGATTAGCAGACTGTACGTCAGTCCCTATACCGCTGAAGGACTGCTGCAGTATAGGGCAGCGGTCAGCAGTGGTGCACGTCAACCCTATCTATTGTGGACCGATAGCGGTCCTTACAGAACAGCAGACTGTACCGCACTCAAGCCTATGTACCGTAGCACCCTATACCAAGTTACCAGTCCTTATAAGAACTTTTGTGGACCAAGCAGGTTGTGTATTAGTGTTTAGCAGACTGTACGTCAGTCCCTATACCGCTGAAGGACTGCTGCAGTATAGGGCAGCGGTCAGCAGTGGTGCACGTCAACCCTATCTATTGTGGACCGATAGCGGTCCTTACAGAACAGCAGACTGTACCGCACTCAAGCCTATGTACCGTAGCACCCTATACCAAGTTACCAGTCCTTATAAGAACTTTTGTGGAACAAGCAGGTTGTGTGTTAGTGATTAGCAGACTGTACGTCAGTCCCTATACCGCTGAAGGACTGCTGCAGTATAGGGCAGCGGTCAGCAGTGGTGCACGTCAACCCTATCTATTGTGGACCGATAGCGGTCCTTACAGAACAGCAGACTGTACCGCACTCAAGCCTATGTACCGTAGCACCCTATACCAAGTTACCAGTCCTTATAAGAACTTTTGTGGACCAAGCAGGTTGTGTATTAGTGTTTAGCAGACTGTACGTCAGTCCCTATACCGCTGAAGGACTGCTGCAGTATAGGGCAGCGGTCAGCAGTGGTGCACGTCAACCCTATCTATTGTGGACCGATAGCGGTCCTTACAGAACAGCAGACTGTACCGCACTCAAGCCTATGTACCGTAGCACCCTATACCAAGTTACCAGTCCTTATAAGAACTTTTGTGGAACAAGCAGGTTGTGTGTTAGTGATTAGCAGACTGTACGTCAGTCCCTATACCGCTGAAGGACTGCTGCAGTATAGGGCAGCGGTCAGCAGTGGTGCACGTCAACCCTATCTATTGTGGACCGATAGCGGTCCTTACAGAACAGCAGACTGTACCGCACTCAAGCCTATGTACCGTAGCACCCTATACCAAGTTACCAGTCCTTATAAGAACTTTTGTGGAACAAGTGAGTTGTGAATGTTTAGCAGACTGCAGCAGAAGGGCAGCAGTCAAGTATAATATCCTTTCTATATTTGGAAGAAAGAATATTATACATGTACAAGCCTATTACTGTACCACTGATACCAGTCCTGAAAAGAACCTTTGTGGAACTAATAATAACAGCAAGTCTTTAAAATTACCCTCACTGCCTGACAACACTGCTTCCTTCCTGTCCCTATACAAATTGGCAAAAAAAGAGAACGATTAGTGGTTACTGGAACAGCTCTTTTGTGGACCTTGATAGTAACAGCTAATGATGATGATGATGATGATGATGATGAAAGACTAATCTGGCTGTCCCTGTAGCATACACCGTCCTTTCCCTTTCTCTAAACTAACAAAAGACACTCAGGCTGCTGCAAGAATCAGCAGCACAGCAAACCTATCAACACCTAACACCTATACCAGTCCTGAAAAGAACTTTTGTGTACCAAATAGCTAGTGGTTTATCTCTCCCTACTCCACACAGGAACCTGTCCCTATCGTAACAGAAGAAAGAATGTAAAATGGCCACCGGATCGGGTGTATTTATAGGTTAGGGGGAATGTACAAGTGTCCATGTGCTGTCATGTCTCAATTGGCTGTCCTGTATCACATGATAAACGTGTCACCAAAGGTTAAAGTTCTTGTATACATTAAACACGTAAGTCCGCCGCGGCGAACGACGGAAAAAGGCGTTCGAACGTGCGGACCGCGAATGTCGGAAATTCGCCGCGAAACGACCGCCGGGCGAACCGTTCGGCCATCACTACAGCTGGGTTGGAAGGTCAAGTACCTTGGAAATCATGCACATAATAAACTTGAAACAGGCATATAAAAGTAATACCATAAGCAAAATCAGTACAACAAACATCGCAATATCCCTAATCCAGGATTAATCCGGGATTCAGCATTGAAACCAAACCCCCCATGTTACCCAGGGGGCTCCCAAGAAATTGTTTTGCCTTTTCATCATGTCAATACCCCCTTAGGCTCCTGAGAGGAACCATGCCCAGGTCATGTTGTTTTCCAGAAACAATGACCCAGCATAATGGTGTCTGAGGGGGCATCTAGGATGAACACTAGCCTTGAGCAAGTGGCATTCCTCACTGTCCCCGAGAATCACCACTATTGGAGCCAATGAGGCCAAGTAACACCATCCCTTGGAATCATTCAGAATCCACGGATGGCATGGTCTTCCACAACAAATGTATGTGTTGTCACCCAAGGCCAGTGGCTGTTTGCTTAAGGACCTGTTGGGCACCTTCAGAGAATCCTGCAAGGGCAAGCTGTGAAAGTAGCTTGGCCATCTCAGTATGGGGGTCAGAGGTATGCATGAAGTGTGATGTAGGGCACGATCTAAGGTGTCAAACACTGTGGAGTTCCTGTAGACTCTGAATACACATCCCCTCTATGTCCAATGAGTGTGTTATTAGTGGTGTTATCGGGTAGGCCACATATAACCTTAAGGCTCCTCCTAGAACACAGAGGCTGGTAGATGACACGTGAACCAATACATATATAATACAGTGCCTATGCCAGCATCCCTTCAAACAGTATTGTGGCAGCACGCAGGTAAAGTCACCTGGTTGTATCCAGGATGGGAAATATGTGTGCCCTAGATTCAGGCTTTATGCAGACTTTTACAATTAGAGGGGAAGAGTTAATGAGCCCAGCTGAAGTAAAAAAACCCCAGCATGCTTAGGGAGATGCTCCATCCTGGAACCAGTTTTGTGTGTATAGACTGGGGAGTGTGATACCTGTTCCATGCGGTGAGTTAACGCCTGTGTGGCAAACCTCTACAACAGAGACAGGGACTGGTGCAGCACAAGGCTGCACTCAGTTGTTAGACAGGGAATCTAAGTGTGTAATTAGAGGTCAAGCTGACCAGGATTTATTTTCATGTTTTATTTTTGTTTGGCTGTTATATGTTTCACTGCATGTAGCATAAATAAACCGCATCTTTTGTTTTTTTGCACCTACAACGCTGTCTGCTGTGCCTGATTTTGTGTTGTGAACCCATCCAGGGGGTCACACACACCCGCTGCCGAGCTAACCCCTCTCAGTTGGTGGAGAATTTTGGCAGTTTTTTTTTTTTTAAGGCCAGCATGGAGGAGATACTGAGACAGCTGGCTCTAGCAAATGCCAATCAGCAGCAAACAAATGTGGGTTTACAAAGGAGACTTGCAGCCCAGCAGCAGACAAATGCAACTTTGCAGCAGAGTCTGGAAGCTCAGCAACAAGCCCAGCAGCAATCTGAAGCCCGCTTCATAGACCTGTTGCAGAAGCAAGAGCAGAATTTTCAACAGAAAATAGAGACATTAATACAGCAACGTCCGCAGACCAATGAAGCAAGTGGTTACAATAATACCGCATCCTTTGGTGTGAGCCGTTTACTGACAAAAATGACTGGAGAGGATGATCCGGAGGTGTTTTTGACCACATTTGAAAGGACTGCTGAAAGGGAAAAATGGCCTAAGGAGCAATGGGCTGGACTGGTGGCCCCTCTGTTAACTGGGGAATCACAGAAAGCTTATTATGACCTAGAGCCTGACCAAGCAAAAGACTATGTGGTGCTAAAAACAGAAATATTGGCACGGCTGGGTGTCACCCTGGCCGTCCGGGCTCAGCGTGTGTATAGTTGGATTTTTTTAGGTTGGAAAACCTCCCAGGTCTCAAATGTATGATCTCATTCACCTGAGCAGGAAGTGGCTGCAGCCAGAGACTTTGACCGCACCAAACATTGTGGAACGTGTTGTCATGGATCGTTTCCTGAGAGCTCTTCCTACTGCCATCCAAAAATGGGTAAGCCATGGAGACCCAGAAAATGCAGATAAACTTGTGGATCTGGTTGAGAGGTACTTGGCTACAGAGAACCTGACCACCTCTTCCAGGGACTCACAGACTTTCTACCCTAAGACCAGATCATCCCCAGTGGTGGGTAAGATGACTTCAGGGGGTGAGGGCGGAGAGAGTGAGAGGGTGGGAGTTCTACCTAAGGTCTGGCGGGAGCAGCCCAGGAAGCCCATGCTGCAAGAGGCAGCGAAAAGGATTATTTGCTACCGCTGCCGCCAAGAGGGACATATTGCAGCCAATTGCCCAGTTGTGGATGAGCCTATGCAATGTGACTTTATAAGGGAGAGACGTCAGTTTGCGACAGTTGCATGCACTGCCATTCGGGGACCTGAGAAACATTTATGTAAAATGTGTATTAATGGTAGAAATGTTGATTTGTTGCTGGATTCAGGTAGCCTGGTAACATTGATAAAAGCTGAATTAGTTACTACAGAGGTCTCTGGGAAGAACAGGGTGGCTGTTATTTGTGTGCATGGGGACACCCGAGAGTATCCTGTAATAGTGATGGACGAACTTCCGACGGGACGTTTCGCGAACGCGAAACGCGAACGGACACAAACGTTCGCGAAAACGACCGTTCGCCGCGGGCTCCATTGACTTCAATGGGAGGCGAATTTCGCAAACCTTTAGGTCGAATTTGCGGCCACGGGGTAATTATTAGGGGGTAGCACGTAGTCCCACCACCTGGACAATAGCATAATACATGTATGAGGTGAATTTGGGATCGATAACTACAAGCATTTTTTTTTTATTTGGGAAATTGTTCTGACAATTCAGGACTATGGAGCTAATGAAGGCAATGGAGGAGAGGGAAGGTCAGGGACCAGGGTAGGCAAACAAGAGGGTGCAGGAGATACAGAGCACTGACAGCAGCACCGTAATACAGAGCACTGACATCAGCACCGTGACATACAGCGCTGACAGCAGCTCCGTGACATACAGCGCTGACAGCAGCTCCGTGACATACAGCGCTGACAGCAGCTCCGTGACATACAGCGCTGACAGCAGCTCCGTGACATACAGCGCTGACAGCAGCTCCGTGACATACAGCGCTGACAGCAGCACCGTGACATACAGCGCTGACAGCAGCTCCGTGACATACAGCGCTGACAGCAGCTCCGTGACATACAGCGCTGACAGCAGCTCCGTGACATACAGCACTGACAGCAGCTCCGTGACATACAGCGCTGACAGCAGCTCCGTGACATACAGCGCTGACAGCAGCACCGTGACATACAGCGCTGACAGCAGCTCCGTGACATACAGCGCTGACAGCAGCTCCGTGACATACAGCGCTGACAGCAGCTCCGTGACATACAGCACTGACAGCAGCTCCGTGACATACAGCGCTGACAGCAGCTCCGTGACATACAGCGCTGACAGCAGCACCGTGACATACAGCGCTGACAGCAGCTCCGTGACATACAGCGCTGACAGCAGCTCCGTGACATACAGCGCTGACAGCAGCTCCGTGACATACAGCGCTGACAGCAGCTCCGTGACATACAGCGCTGACAGCAGCTCCGTGACATACAGCGCTGACAGCAGCTCCGTGACATACAGCGCTGACAGCAGCACCGTAAGCAGCCCCAGGAGGAAGTCAGCACAGCACAGGGATGGTGTGATCCCCTCATAATAAGAACCCCCAGGAGGAAGTCAGCACAGCACAGGGATGGTGGGAGCCCCTCATAATAAGAACACCCAGGAGGAAGTCAGCACAGCACAGGGATGGTGGGAACCCCTCATAATAAGCAGCCCCAGTAGAAATATGACACCGCTCAACCTCTTCAAAGAGGAGGGTAGGGGCATATAGTACGGTGTGCTTTTTTGGGTCAGGGAAGTGAGCCAAATGAATTAAGAAGGTCTGTGTGCTTGATTCCAAAAATTGTTTATAGACATATACATGGTCTACTGATCACATGTGTTGAATTCCTCCGAGATCCATGCCTCATTCATTTTTAGAAATGTGAGGTAGTTAACACTGTCGTGAGCTAGGCGAGTACGCTTATCGGTCACAATCCCCCCTGCTGCGCTGAACGTCCTTTCGGACAGGACACTGGATGAGGGGCAAGCCAACAGTTCGATTGCAAATTGGGCAAGCTCTGGCCAGAGGTCAAGCCTGCCCACCCAGTAGTCTAGGGGTTCATCACTCCTCAGAGCGTCCACATCGGCCGTTAACCCAATGTAGTCGGACACCTGACGGTCTAGGCGTTCCCTGATGCTGGATCCGGATGACACCTGTCGATGGGTCGGCTGAAAGAATGACCTCATATCCGAAGTCACCAACACATCTTCAAACCGGCCTCTTCTTGCAGGCGCTGTTGGATTGGTACCCGCAAATCCTTCTCTGGGAGTGGGAATTGCTCCTCTGCCAGCGCACGCAAAAGCAGAATGCAGCATTTCTCGAAGCAAGGCCTGGAAGTGCTGCATTCTGACAGCCCTCTGCGACGGCGGTAACATTTCCGCCATTTTGTGTTTGTACCGGGGATCTAAGTACGTTGCCACCCAGTACTGGTCCTTGACCCTCATGCTTTTTATACGGGGGTCCCTATTAAAACACTGGAGCATGAAGGCCCCCATTTGCACTCAAGCGGAAGGTATGTGGTGGTGGTGGTGTTGTTGGTGGTAGTGTCTTTGGGGGTGCACATAGCAGAGAGTGAAGAAGAGGGTGCAGATCGAGAGGATGAGGAGGGTGCAGAAGAATAAGGCTGAGTGAGCCACTCAACCAAGTCTGGTGCGTCCTTTAAAGTAATTGAACGCACCTTCTGCAACTTCCCACTTTGGCTCAAGGCTGTTGCTCCTGCCCTACCCCTACCACCCCTGCGGAAGGGCCTGCCTCTTCCTCTGCCTGTCATTTTTTAAATCACCCTGTGACAAAACTCTTAGTCCCTATACCGCTGAAGGACTGCTGCAGTATAGGGCAGCGGTCAGCAGTAGTGCACGTCAACCCTATGTATTGTGGACCGATAGCGGTCCTTACAGAACAGCAGACTGTACTGCACTCAGGCCTATGTACCGTAGCACCCTATACCAAGTTACCAGTCCTTATAAAAACTTTTGTGGACCAAGCAGGTTGTGTGTTAGTGTTTAGCAGACTGTGCGTCAGTCCCTATACCGCTGAAGGACTGCTGCAGTATAGGGCAGCGGTCAGCAGTAGTGCACGGCAACCCTATGTATTGTGGACCGATAGCGGTCCTTACAGAACAGCAGACTGTAACGCACTCAGGCCTATGTACCGTAGCACCCTATACCAAGTTACCAGTCCTTATAAGAACTTTTGTGGACCAAGCAGGTTGTGTGTTAGTGATTAGCAGACTGTACGTCAGTCCCTATACCAATGAAGGACTGCTGCAGTATAGGGCAGCGGTCAGCAGTAGTGCACGGCAACCCTATGTATTGTGGACCGATAGCGGTCCTTACAGAACAGCAGACTGTACTGCACTCAGGCCTATGTACCGTAGCACCCTATACCAAGTTACCAGTCCTTATAAGAACTTTTGTGGACCAAGCAGGTTGTGTATTAGTGTTTAGCAGACTGTGCGTCAGTCCCTATACCGCTGAAGGACTGCTGCAGTATAGGGCAGCGGTCAGCAGTAGTGCACGGCAACCCTATGTATTGTGGACCGATAGCAGTCCTTACAGAACAGCAGACTGTACTGCACTCAGGCCTATGTACCGTAGCACCCTATACCAAGTTACCAGTCCTTATAAGAACTTTTGTGGACCAAGCAGGTTGTGTGTTAGTGATTAGCAGACTGTACGTCAGTCCCTATACCAATGAAGGACTGCTGCAGTATAGGGCAGCGGTCAGCAGTAGTGCACGGCAACCCTATGTATTGTGGACCGATAGCGGTCCTTACAGAACAGCAGACTGTACTGCACTCAGGCCTATGTACCGTAGCACCCTATACCAAGTTACCAGTCCTTATAAGAACTTTTGTGGACCAAGCAGGTTGTGTATTAGTGTTTAGCAGACTGTGCGTCAGTCCCTATACCGCTGAAGGACTGCTGCAGTATAGGGCAGCGGTCAGCAGTAGTGCACGGCAACCCTATGTATTGTGGACCGATAGCAGTCCTTACAGAACAGCAGACTGTACTGCACTCAGGCCTATGTACCGTAGCACCCTATACCAAGTTACCAGTCCTTATAAGAACTTTTGTGGACCAAGCAGGTTGTGTGTTAGTGATTAGCAGACTGTACGTCAGTCCCTATACCAATGAAGGACTGCTGCAGTATAGGGCAGCGGTCAGCAGTAGTGCACGGCAACCCTATGTATTGTGGACCGATAGCGGTCCTTACAGAACAGCAGACTGTACTGCACTCAGGCCTATGTACCGTAGCACCCTATACCAAGTTACCAGTCCTTATAAGAACTTTTGTGGACCAAGCAGGTTGTGTATTAGTGTTTAGCAGACTGTGCGTCAGTCCCTATACCAATGAAGGACTGCTGCAGTATAGGGCAGCGGTCAGCAGTAGTGCACGGCAACCCTATGTATTGTGGACCGATAGCGGTCCTTACAGAACAGCAGACTGTACTGCACTCAGGCCTATGTACCGTAGCACCCTATACCAAGTTACCAGTCCTTATAAGAACTTTTGTGGACCAAGCAGGTTGTGTATTAGTGTTTAGCAGACTGTGCGTCAGTCCCTATACCGCTGAAGGACTGCTGCAGTATAGGGCAGCGGTCAGCAGTAGTGCACGGCAACCCTATGTATTGTGGACCGATAGCAGTCCTTACAGAACAGCAGACTGTACTGCACTCAGGCCTATGTACCGTAGCACCCTATACCAAGTTACCAGTCCTTATAAGAACTTTTGTGGACCAAGCAGGTTGTGTGTTAGTGATTAGCAGACTGTACGTCAGTCCCTATACCAATGAAGGACTGCTGCAGTATAGGGCAGCGGTCAGCAGTAGTGCACGGCAACCCTATGTATTGTGGACCGATAGCGGTCCTTACAGAACAGCAGACTGTACTGCACTCAGGCCTATGTACCGTAGCACCCTATACCAAGTTACCAGTCCTTATAAGAACTTTTGTGGACCAAGCAGGTTGTGTATTAGTGTTTAGCAGACTGTGCGTCAGTCCCTATACCGCTGAAGGACTGCTGCAGTATAGGGCAGCGGTCAGCAGTAGTGCACGGCAACCCTATGTATTGTGGACCGATAGCAGTCCTTACAGAACAGCAGACTGTACTGCACTCAGGCCTATGTACCGTAGCACCCTATACCAAGTTACCAGTCCTTATAAGAACTTTTGTGGACCAAGCAGGTTGTGTGTTAGTGATTAGCAGACTGTACGTCAGTCCCTATACCAATGAAGGACTGCTGCAGTATAGGGCAGCGGTCAGCAGTAGTGCACGGCAACCCTATGTATTGTGGACCGATAGCGGTCCTTACAGAACAGCAGACTGTACTGCACTCAGGCCTATGTACCGTAGCACCCTATACCAAGTTACCAGTCCTTATAAGAACTTTTGTGGACCAAGCAGGTTGTGTATTAGTGTTTAGCAGACTGTGCGTCAGTCCCTATACCGCTGAAGGACTGCTGCAGTATAGGGCAGCGGTCAGCAGTAGTGCACGGCAACCCTATGTATTGTGGACCGATAGCAGTCCTTACAGAACAGCAGACTGTACTGCACTCAGGCCTATGTACCGTAGCACCCTATACCAAGTTACCAGTCCTTATAAGAACTTTTGTGGACCAAGCAGGTTGTGTGTTAGTGTTTAGCAGACTGTGCGTCAGTCCCTATACCGCTGAAGGACTGCTGCAGTATAGGGCAGCGGTCAGCAGTAGTGCACGTCAACCCTATGTATTGTGGACCGATAGCGGTCCTTACAGAACAGCAGACTGTAACGCACTCAGGCCTATGTACCGTAGCACCCTATACCAAGTTACCAGTCCTTATAAGAACTTTTGTGGACCAAGCAGGTTGTGTATTAGTGTTTAGCAGACTGTGCGTCAGTCCCTATACCGCTGAAGGACTGCTGCAGTATAGGGCAGCGGTCAGCAGTAGTGCACGGCAACCCTATGTATTGTGGACCGATAGCGGTCCTTACAGAACAGCAGACTGTACCGCACCCAAGCCTATGTACCGTAGCACCCTAGACAGACCAAGTTACCAGTCCTGATAAAGAGCTTTGTGGAACAAGTGAGTTGTGAATGATTAGCAGACTGCAGCAGAAGGGCAGCAGTCAAGTATAATATTCTTTCTATATTTGGAAGAAAGAATATTATACGTGTACAAGCCTATTACCGTACCACTGATACCAGTCCTGAAAAGAACCTTTGTGGAACTAATAGTAACAGCAAGTCTTTAAAATTATCCTCACTGCCTGACACACTGCTTCCTGCCTGTCCCTATACAAATTGGCAAAAAAGAGTAGGCTGGAACGATTAGCTGGAACAGCTCTTTTGTGGACCTGATAGTAACAGCTAATGATGATGATGATGATGATGATGAAGAAAGACTAATCTGGCTGAGCTGTCCCTAAAATAGCAGCATACAGCGCTCTGTCCCTTTATCTAAACTGACAAAAGAAACTCAGGCTGCTGACCTAACACCTATACCAGTCCTGAAAAGAACTTTTGTGTACCAAATAGCTAGCGTTTTCTCTGTCCCTACTCCACACAGGATCCTTTCCCTACAGTGACAGAAGAAAGAATGTAAAATGGCCACCGGATCGGGTGTATTTATAGGTTAGGGGGAATGTCCAAGTGTCCATGAGCTGTCATGTCTCAATTGGTTGTCCTGTAACACATGATAAACGTGTCACGAAAGGTTAAAGTTCTTGTATACATTAAACACGTAAGTCCGCCGGGGCGAACGACGGAAAAAGGCGTTCGAACCCGCGGACGGCGAAAGTCGGAAATTCGCCGCGAAACGACCGCCGGGCGAAACGTTCGTCCATCACTATCCTGTAACTTCAGTGTTTTTTGAGACCCCCAAAGGTAACCTCTCTCATCAGGTGGGGTTAGTGTCTCACTTACCACATGATGCTATTGTGGGAAGGGATTTTCCAAAATTCTGGGAACTCTGGGATTGTCCTGAGCCCCCCACTGGTGCCCCTATAAACCAGGAAGATGACCAGAATTCCTCTGGGAGTGGTGAAGACTCTCCTGAATTTCCCTTGTCGGTATTGGCGAGGGAAACTCAAGAAACTGGGGAGGAGCCAACATCCTCAGATGAAAACATGCCGTCTGTGGAGTTTTCGGATCTTGAGGTTCACAGGGAAAATTTTGCCACAGAACAGTTAAAAGACCCCACCCTAATAAAGGCACGGGAAAATGTGGTGAAAATAGATGGCGAGTTAGTGAACCCAGATAAGACTTGCACTTATCCTTACTTCACTATGGAAAGGGACCTGCTGTATCGAGTGGCTCAAAGGCAGAAGAAACCATTGAGCAACTTGTAGTGCCCAAAACTTACAGGAAGTTGGTGTTAGAATTGGCCCATGGGCACATTCTGGGAGGTCATCTGGGGACAGAGAAAACCAGAGAGAGGATATTGCAGAGATTCTATTGGCCTGGGGTCATGAAGGAAATAGAAAATGATTGTTCCTCCTGCCCTGTGTGTCAGAAGTCGGCACCTATGCCACATTTCTGTAACCCGCTGGTACCTCTTCCTATCATTGAGGTCCCCTTTGAAAGGATCGCAATGGATTTGGTAGGTCCGATAATGAAGTCCGCCAGGGGGCATCAGTACATTTTGGTTATATTGGACTATGCCACCCGTTATCCGGAAGCAATTCCTCTTCGAAATACCTCGGCCAAAACCATAGCCAAAGAGCTATCTCTTGTTTTTAGCCGCGTGGGTATTTGTAAGGAACTGCTTACGGACCAAGGTACACCCTTTATGTCCCGGGTTATGAAAGAATTATGCAAGTTGTACAAAGTGACGCAATTACGTACATCTGTGCATCACCCCCAAACAGATGGGTTGGTTGAAAGATTCAACAAAACCCTAAAACAAATGTTAAAGAAGGTGGTGGATAGAGATGGAAAGAATTGGGACTGTCTAATACCCTATCTGATGTTTGCCATTAGGGAGGTACCCCAATCCTCTACGGGTTTCTCACCCTTCGAGTTGCTCTATGGGAGACACCCAAGAGGGCTGCTGGATATCGCCAAGGACACTTGGGAAAATGAGAGTTCTCCTCACAGGAGTGTGATTGAGCATGTCGCCCTGATGCAAGATAGAATTGCACAGGTAATGCCAATTGTAAAGGAACATTTAACCCAAGCGCAGTTAGAACAGCAGAGAGTGTACAACCGTGGGGCCAAGACCCGTACTTTTTCCCCGGGGGATAGGGTCTTGGTGCTAGTCCCTACGGTTGAAAGCAAATTTCTGGCCAAATGGCAAGGTCCATATGAAGTAATTGAAAAAATTAGTGAGGTGAACTACAGGGTTAGACAGCCAGGAAGGCGAAAGCCGGAGCAGATCTATCACGTCAATCTGCTGAAAGCCTGGAGGGATAGGGAATCCCTAGTCGCAGAGACTTTGTCACAAGTACAGCCTGATTGCTTAGTTCCTGAGGTTGGAATAGCAGACACCTTATCGAAACCCCAACAACAGGAGGTTAAAGAGTTTGTACTTCGTAACAAAGAGATTTTCTCTGAGCTTCCGGGACAAACATCTGGCGTAGAGCATGACATTATCACCCCGCCAGGAGAAAGGGTAAAACTAAAACCTTATAGAATACCAGAGGCCCGATGGGAGGCAATACGTGGGGAGGTTCAAAGGATGCTGGAATTGGGTGTGATAGAGAAGTCCCAGAGTGACTGGTCCAGTCCTATCGTACTAGTGCCCAAACCTGATGGGAGCTGGCGGTTTTGTAACGATTTTCGACAATTAAATAAAGTTACAAAATTTGACACCTACCCCATGCCGCGTATAGATGAGTTGATTGACCGGCTGGGAACAGCCCGATATATGACAACTCTTGATCTCACCAAAGGGTATTGGCAAATTCCCCTGGCCGAGTCGGCCAAGGAGAAAACTGCATTTGTAACCCCAGATGGGGCATTCCAATATAAGAGAATGCCGTTTGGGTTACAGAATGCACCGGCAACATTCCAGCGGAAAATGGATAAGATTCTGAGGCCCCATCAGAAATATGCTGCAGCTTACCTGGATGATGTGATTATCCATAGCACAGACTGGGTCTCACATTTGCCAAAAGTACAAGCAGTCCTAGACTCTATCCGGGAAGCTGGGTTTACGGCCAATCCAAAGAAGTGTACCATTGGACAGGAGGAGGCCAAATATCTTGGGTACACTATTGGGAGGGGGGTGATAAAACCCCAAGTCAATAAAGTCGAGGCCATACAGAGTTGGCCACGTCCCAACAGCAAGAAACAGGTACGAGCCTTTCTGGGAATCGCTGGCTATTATCGACGATTCATTCCCCATTTTGCTTCTCAGGCTGTGCCCCTCACCAACCTGACAAAAGGGAAAGAGTCTGTTATGGTTAAATGGTCCCCAGAGGCTGAAGAAGCATTTCAGTCCTTAAAAACAGCCTTATGTAGCCAGCCAGTGTTGTACTCACCAGACTTCTCTAAGGAATTTGTTGTACAAACTGATGCATCAGACGTTGGGTTAGGAGCAGTGTTATCCCAGGTCTGGAACGGGGAAGAGCACCCAGTCATTTACCTCAGCAGGAAGTTGAAGTCCCATGAGGTAAATTACGCCACGATTGAGAAGGAATGCTTAGCAGTGAAGTGGGCTCTAGATTCCCTTCGGTACTATCTGCTAGGTAGGCACTTTGACCTGGTGACTGATCACGCTCCTTTAAAGTGGATGGCTCAGAACAAGGAGACCAATAGAAGGGTAAATAGGTGGTTCCTGGCCCTACAAGAATTTAACTTTACAGTTAAGCATCGCCCTGGTGTTAAAATGGGGAATGTGGATGCTTTGTCTCGGATACATGCGTTTATGAATGCTTGTGTTACAACCCCAAGGTTGAAACAAGAGGGGGGGGGGTATGTGGCAGCATGCAGGTAAAGTCACCTGGTTGTATCAAGGATGGGAAATATGTGTGCCCTAGATTCAGGCTTTATGCAGACTTTTACAATTAGAGGGGAAGAGTTAATGAGCCCAGCTGAAGTAAGTGGGCTCATTAAGGGAATCTAAGTGTGTAATTAGAGGTCAAGCTGACCAGGATTTATTTTCATGTTTTATTTTTGTTTGGCTGTTATATGTTTCACTGCATGTAGCATAAATAAACTGCATCTTTTGTTTTTTTGCACCTACAACGCTGTCTGCTGTGCCTGATTTTGTGCTGTGAACCCATCCAGGGGGTCACACACACCCGCTGCCGAGCTAACCCCTCAGGCCGCGTACACACGCGGGGACTGTTCGCTCAACTTTGTTCGTCAAACAGTTTCAGCGGACAGTCCGCTCAAAATTAGCATGGACGGACTTGGCCACACACGACGAACGAACAGTCCGCTGAAACCGTGCGCGATGACGTACGTCACGTACGACGGGACTAGAAATAGGAAGTCCAAGACACAGCAAAGCACCCTTTGGGCTCCTTCTGCTGACTTTGCGTTAGTAGAAGTTTGGTTAGAGACGATTCGCGCTTTTCAGACTTCAGCTTAATTTGTCCGTTCACTGCGGCGCAGTCTACCTGTGAGGTTTGTATCTGTCTTTCGGTACACGTGGATCAGTTGTACCTGTTATTAGGCGCTTCTGGTCCGCTCGTTTCGGGGTTTCAGGTCGTTCTTCATAGGTCTGGCTGTTCTTCAGTGCGTTCAGTTGAGCTTGTCTGTCCAGCCGACCGTTTCAAAGCCATGGAGAGTGGACGTACTCGGGAACGAGTTCGTGCTATATTGGGGCTTGGTGTTTTATTTGTTGTGAATTGGTTTTATTTAATGACTAATTTTTTTTTTCCTGTGTTTGACTCCCCAGTGTCCTTCCACGCCACAGGAATGGCAGACTGTGGCTTCCCAATTCGCTGCCCGTTGGGACTTCCCCAACTGCGGAGGGGCGATCGACGGGAAACATGTGAGGATTGTGCCCCCACCCCATTCGGGGTCCTACTATTGGAATTATAAGGGGTTCCATAGTGTGGTGCTAATGGCGGTGGTGTCGGCACAATGTGACTTTCTTTATGTGGATGTGGGGAAGAACGGCCAGATGTCTGACGGAGGAGTCTTTAGGCAGACCGAGTTCTGCCACCGTCTTCTCACTGGTGGCCTGGACTTGCCACCAGATGCCGAGAATGTGGAGGGTCTACCGTTTGTGTTTCTGGCTGATGAAGCGTTTGGTCTGAGTGAACATCTTATGAAACCCTTCCCCCAAAGGACCCTCACCCCGGAGAGGAGGGTTTTTAATTACCGGCTGGCCAGAGCAAGAAGGGTTGTGGAGAGTGCCTTTGGCATTATGGCCAGCCGGTTCCGTCTGTTACTGACAGCGATCAACCTTGCAGAATATAAACTGAACTATGTGATTCTGTGCTGCTGCATTCTGCACAATTTCCTACGTAAATTTTCAGGTAACCAGTACCTGCAGCCTATTGGGCCTGAGGCCGGACTAATATTTCCAGAACTGACAGGGCTGGATCATGCCCTTCCTGGCTTAGCCCCCCAAACAGCACGTGAGGTGCGTGACCGCTATGTCAGCTATTTTAATGGTAGGGGGCCTATTCCAATGCCAGCTGAGCAATAAAAATGTATTTTTCTTGAAATATGTATTGTCTGTTCAAATTTTTAAGTTGGGTTCTTGTTTGCTTTTCACGTTGCTTGTCTCCTACATTGTCCTAATTCAGGGATATGCAATTGGCCAACCTCCAGCTGGTGCAAAACTACAAGTCAATCATGCCTCTGGGTCTCATGCTTGTGGCTGTCAGTCTTGCTATGCTTCATGGGACTTGTAGTTCTGCAACAGCTGGATTTCCACTAATTGCATATTCCTGTCCTAGTGCATTTGTATAGCAAAGTGATTTTTGACAATAGAAAATAAGGCCCTTTGTGACAGAAAACACAAAATGACTTCCCAAACTAGTATTGAGTATTGAAAGAAGTAGACACACACACATCTTTTTTTTTGATTTTTTAATAGTGCACATTACAAGCAGTGCCTCTTTTTTAGATTTTTTTCTTTTTTTTTTTTTCTTTTTTTGTAAACATAGAAATATATAGATATATCTAAAATACAATTATCACAAAAAATAAAAATAAAAGCATATTTTTAACTATTTACATAAAACAAGGGGTAAAGCCAAATTTTGAAGATGCACACCAAAAATTGGTAATGTCAACATGTGCTATGTACCATCATGAGTGATCAATGGACGTGTTTGGTGTGTGCAATCCCTTCCTCTCACATACTAGAATGAGGAACGGTTTGCAAACACCAAATGCGTCCATTGCAATCCTCTGATGGCACATAGCACATGTTGACACACCGTGTGCATCTTCAAAATTTGGCCTCTAAAAACTATGTTCTAAAAACATTAAAAACTTTTGGGCAAGGAAATGAAGAACATGATCGATTGTGTTTTAGGGAAAAGGGGCTTATTAGATTCTCCCTAAAACATCGATCATGTTCTTCATTTCCTGCCTCATAGTGTCCAGTTGTCTCTGCATGTCATCGATCTTGGCATTCCAGGCCATGATCTGCCCAATCATCCTCTGGGCACTGTCGGCCGTAAAAGGCTCCGCGGCTTGCCCTTCCACAACCAGATCATCACCTAAAAACATGTGTAGATAAAAAATTGGTTAGCATATACAGCCATTAATTGTTTACCTTAAGCTGGGTTGTCAGACACTCACTTTGTGGGGTGCTTATCTCCACATCTAGCCCTGGGCTTGGCTGCTCCAGCTCGGACACGGGGCTGGGAAGCTCCATCACCGATACGGGGCTGGATGGCTCCATCACCGACAAAGGGCTGGGGCTAATTGCCCAATGAGGCTGGTGTGGTCGGGGGGTCCTGGGCTGCTCCGCCTCTTGTCTGAATCTTTGTTCTCCTATGAGAATGAAAAAAAAAAAAAGGATTCTTTTAAGCATAGTGATATTTGAGTTCAGAAATTTGAATATGAAACATTGGTTTGAAGTGGTGTACAATTAATAGCTGGTTATTACAAGCTCCTAGTTTAACACATCATTAAAATGACATTTTTTTTAGTTAGGCTGTGTTCAGACTGCTGCGATGTGCGAACGCTGCAAATCTACTGTGGTTTCACGCATCGCATGCACAGTTCGCACTGCCCTATGTGACCTGCTGGGAGTATCAGTGTAAAGTTTTATTGACACCTCCAAATTAGTTCTCATATCACAGTGCAATCTTTAAACTCGGACAGGAATCATACCACATGGTGTGAAGACCCATGTGATCCGATTCGGCTGTGGACTAAAAAAAGGGCCATGTACAAGTTTGGGCCGGATGCGATGCGAATTCAGCCATACTATATGTATGGCTGAAATCGCAGCACACAGAGATCACATGTGATTTGCACTGCAGTGCGGTGCAAATCACATTTGATCTCGTACATTGCAGCAATGTGAACCTAGCCTTTAACCAAACTGTGATACTTTATATCTTTTGCCCAAGTTTCACAGACGGACACACTCGAATCATCCCCTGGAGTACCTGTGTGTGATTATGTCAAAAAAAAAAATAAAATCACATTTTTTTGATTGAGTCTACATTGCACTGAATACATATATGAAACTTTATCAAAAATTTATATCCTATAAACTGAGTGTGACAATTCAGTTTATCTTGAACAACACAAAAAAAAAATTAATAACTAATTAAAATCGAATCCAACACCAGATAGATTTACACCATATACAAATTCATGCTATTTCTGCCCACATATACGAACAACTATATGCGCTCATTACATGAACTATTAACTACACGAACGATCAAATCCGCCAGATTTACATACAATACCCACACGAACGATTACGATCAAATCCTCCAGATTTACATACAATACCTACAGGAACGGTTACGATCACATCCGCCAGATTAACATACAATACCTACACGAACGATTACGATCAAATACGCCAGATTTACATACAATACCTACACGAACGATTACGATCAAATACGCCAGATTTACATACAATACCTACACGAACGATTACGATCAAATACGCCAGATTTACATACAATACCTACACGAACGATTATGACCGACAGTCACGATAAACGCAGCGTTTACTCACTTTTTTTCAGGGCCTTTTTGATACGATGATATTGCTCCGGCTCCCTGGACTTGATGTCCGACCATCGTTTACGGAGCTGGTCCTTGCTTCTTCGTACCCCAAATTTGTGGCATAAAGTTGTGACAACCTCATCCAAGATGCCGCTTTTCCTGACATTGGGTTTGGGGTACGGGCCATTTTCCCCATCATAGTCCTCCCTTCTTAATATAGCCACCATCTCCACCATCTCTTCAAAGGCCATATTGGTGGCCTTGTATCTCCTCCTTGCTCCTGAAGCATGGGGTCCATGGCTTTCCTCTGCGCTGCTCACGCTGCTAATTGAATTTGCGTCCGCCATTTTCTCCTATCATTCACCCACAGCGGAACGAGGGTAAAAGGGGCGGGGAAATACGGTCACAAGGAACGTCAGGGGCGGGCGACGCAGGCGGAGCCTGAGCGCATGTACTGTATATAAAGCGTTACCGCGAGGCCGTACGCTTGTCCGAACGGAATCAGCGAGTGCTACACGCGACGGTAAGATAGTTATCGTTTTATTTTCGTTTAATTGAAAGCCTGCGTTAGGAATGTGTATATTGAAATTTAATCTTATTGATGTTTAATTGATTTTTTATGTGGGTTGGTGGTTGAGTGGGGTTGGTGTTTTGTGTGGTAGTGTGGGGGTGGAGGTGGGTGTATAGGGGGGGGGTTAGTGTGTGTATGTGTGTGTGTGTGTGTGTGTGTGTGTGTGTATGTGTGTGTGTATGTGTGTGTGGGGGGGGTGTGGGGGGGGTGGGGGGTAGTGTGTGTGTGTGTGGAGGGGGAGTGTTTGTGTGTGTGGGAGGGGGGTAGTGTTTGTGTGTGTGTGTGTGTGTGTGTGTGTGTGTGGGGTAGTGTGTGTGTGGGGGGGGTAGTGTGTGTGGGGGGGTAGTGTTTGTGTGTGTGTGTGTGTGTGTGTGGGGGGGTAGTGTGTGTGGGGGGGGGGGGGTAGTGTGTGTGTGGGGGGGGGGGGTAGCGTGTGTGGTAGTGTGTGTCTTGCCTACATTGTCACAATATAGTGTGCATTTGGTCTGGCTTTTTTTTTTTCTTTCTTTTTTTTTTTTTTTTCAGAAAATGCAAAGGTATACCCCAGACCCCTTTAAGGAGGAGGCCTTCCTCTCAACATTTCTAGATTTAGTTGAGTCGCACAGTAATCTTTGGGATTCAAAACACCCCCAATATTCAAGCCGTGCTGCCCGGAAGAAGACACTGGAGACAGTTTTGGCGTTTGTGAAAACCCGACTCCCCCAGGCAGACACTGACTTTGTGAACGCCAAAATTAAGAACCTGCGTAGCGGGTATAGGCGGGAGCAAAGAAAGATCCTAGAGTCCCAAACATCAGGAGCAGCAGCAGGTCAGGTCTATGTACCTAAGCTGTGGTATTATGACAGGCTGCGTTTTCTGGATGACACATCAGAAGCCAGGCAGTCACTTTCGACTCTTCCGTCTACCCGTCCCTCCACCCTTCCCTCCGCCTCAGGTGAGCCATCCCTGGAAGATCCAGACCCTTCCTTGCTGGACGAAGTTGATGCGCCCAGCTGGAGCCAGGTATATTTTAGTTTCTAAAGTTTGGATTGCTCAAATATTAATGATGTCAAGTTCAATGTTTGAATTGCTTCCAAATCTAGGATTTCATCACAAATTAAATTAGATAGAAGGATACAGTAGTTTACACAAATGTGGCTCAAATCTTGGTGAACTGATGGAAAAATGATGGTGTCAAAATGATAGCCTTTTGTATTTCAAGACAAATGTATTTGCAAGTGAGAACTGTAAAATTGTTAGTGATTGATGATTTCAAAATATAGACATATTTTATTTATTGATTTCTTTGTTTTTTACACAGGATGAGCTCACCCAGGAGGAGGCCGGGACCAGTGGTATGGAGGAGGAGGCCGGGACCAGCCACACACAAGAGCTAGCTGGGCCCAGCAGGAGTCGGACTGAAAGCCAGGTCCCTCCCCTCCGCCTAGCCAGCAAAAGGCCCAGGAGGATGAGCCGTACAGAGGAGGAGTCCTTGGTGCTCATACGCCAAGCCACACAAGTTTTGTGTGTGCCTGGGGGACAAAAGGCTTCACAAACGTCAAAATTGTCTCCAGTGTTGCCTCCCTCTTGATTTAGTTTTGTTCTGAGGAAAAATAAAAATTTATTATTTCAAAAAAATCTTGTATGTTTTTTTTATTTTATTTTTTTTTAAATATTTTTGTATAATTTTGCCTTAAAAAAACAAAGTTTATTTGTGAGTAGGCAGATACATGTCAAAAGACTCTGGGGGTTATTTACAAAACACACGTTCATGTAAATATGCTAACTTCAAGTGCAATTTTTAAAGCACTGCAAGTGCACTTGGAAGTGCAGTCGCTGTAAATTTGAGGCTTAACATTTGAAATGAGGGGAAGCTCTGCTGATTTTGAACATGCAATCATGTGTAAGCTAAAATGCTGGTTTGGGTATCTATCTATCTATCTATCTATCTATCTATCTATCTATCTATCTATCTATCTATCTATCTATCTATCTATCTATCTCTACTTGCATAGTCCTGCTTGGCCAAAAAAATGCAAGTCCATCTTGTTTCAAACCCCCCACAAAAAAAAAAAAAATGACAATAGTAGTTCCAAAAATATATAGTAATAGATAAATTCTATTTTTTTTCAGAAATAAATATATATATATAAATTTTGGTTTTTTTTTTTATTTTATATATTTTTTTTTTAAGATAGACACACACATATATATATATATATATATATATATATATATATATTTATTTATTTTCTTTTTTTTTTTATAGGGTTTTTTTTTTTTTTTTTTTAATTTGGAATATATTTTTTTAATAATTGGAAGATTAATCATAGGATGAGGATGAATAAAAACATGTAGTATAACTCTGTGTGAATATAAGCAGCAAAGCTACTTCACTTTTCTTGCATTACGAAGAAGAAAAGAACGGGCTATATTAAAAAAACCACAAAATTAGCAGCATGACGAATATGCTAGCTTCAATACGAACACTAGTTTTACAAGACCGAGCGCTTCCGCCCTGTAAATTCTTTCTGAGTATGCGCGGAACTTAGTTTGACGAACAAGCCTACACACGAGCGGACTGTCCGCTCAAACCAAGTTTCAGCGGACAGTTTTTCGGGATTTCCGAAAAACTTTGTTCGTCAAACTGTCCGCTGAAACTGTCCGCTGAAGCCCACACACGAGCGGACTGTCCGCTGAAACACTGTTCAGCGGACAAAGTTGAGCGAACAGTCCCCGCGTGTGTACGCGGCCTCACAGTATACACACTGAAATGGTCGAGCATGTCCTGGGCACACTACAACATAAAAACAACAAACACGCAATCTTAGCTGGATAGCAATTGTCCATGGAATGCAAAAGGGAGGAAAGGGCATGACAGTCCATAGAAACAAGTGGGAGGGGCATGACAGCCTTTAGGCCAAATAAAAATAGTCCCAAAGAAAAGCGCAAAAAGAAAAGTCTCTTGGATGGCTTC
Organism: Lithobates pipiens; assembly: GCF_037356315.1. NCBI lineage: Eukaryota > Metazoa > Chordata > Amphibia > Anura > Ranidae > Lithobates > Lithobates pipiens. The sequence continues at coordinate 128,562,421 of NW_027507784.1, forward strand.
TGAATGTCCATTAAATCCACAAAAAAGGAAGGAAAAAGAAATGTCCACATTATAACTCTCATTCTGCTCAACTTTTCCAAAAACCTTTTGGTTTAATTCTGTGATCACTCATATGTACAGACATGAATTCTCTACCCCAAAACACTGCCTCTTTGTAAGTACAGAACTTGATATCCACAGACAGACTGGAACTGATGCGTTGGGTGAGACCGGGGACTTTGAGCTGGCACATCTGTATCTCTCTAAGGTGGTGCCCACGGGAATTTTGTTCCCCAGGTTTGCGTAATTTGGCTCCCCCTTGAGGTATCATTTGCAGGAACATTTTCCAAAAAGAGTCCGCCTTTAGTCATCTGAGCACCTCCTATGGTATTTGAAGAACAAAGATGAACAACAAAGATTTCCATGTTAAAGCTGTAGTCATCACTACACCTCATCAGCTGTAGTCATCACTACAACTTCAACAAAACTTAAACCTCTTTAGTTTCTTCTATTCCCGGGACCCAAGTGAACATGAGGGACTTAGGACAGAACATTTTACCCAAACACATATTCTGACTCAAAAGTCTCCCGACTTTGCAAATATGTCTGATCATCAGCAACAAACAAAACATTGATGGATAGACAACATTTCATCATCAACACTTCATGACTGACACCCTGGGAATTCCGAAGGTAAATATCCAGAATAGTCATTTTGATTGCTTATTTCAAATAAATCCTTCCCATCACATTTTAGTACCCCATGGACTCAATATATGCAGCAATGTATCTTGATCCCAGTCATTTAATTTCAGTAACTTCTTCAAACATTTTTTCAAATTTTCACCCTTCCTTTACTAAAATCCCTTTATCAATTCTTTTAATTTAATTTAACCCCAAACTTTTAGGGAAAATATAATATGGGCCTAAACACAATATGAGACAACCTGTTGTGCACATTCCAGACACACACTTAAAATACTTTACTAATCGAAATGATACCCTGTGTATTCATTAGACACAATACAACCACTCTCTCATTCCACATTCATTTGGCCATTCCATTCATTCTTCATTTGTCCATAACACCTTCAAACCTTACTATTTTTCTCTCTAGTGTCCCGAATTACACAACACAGTTACTTCTCTTTTTTCTTTACTAACCACAATTCCTTTGGTGTAGCGCCTGGAATATACAACTTCCCTTTGTTTACTTTCGAATTCTGGACTCTTAATTATAATATTCTCAACCCTGTCAAAATCAATATTTTAAAATCCCCAATCATTGTTAATACAGCTTAAACACTATTAAAGCAATTTGCACAAATATAGCACATTTGCTGTTATCAGGAAAAAACACCTTTTAACTTTAACCACTTTCAGACCGGACCATTTTGCTGGTCAATGACCAGAGGTCTTTTTACAATTTGGCACTGCGCTGCTGTAACTGGTAATTGCGCGGTCATGCAATGTTGTACCCAAACAAAGTTGGCGTCCTTTTCTTCCCACAAATAGAGCTTTCTTTTGATGGTATTTGATTGCCTCTGCGATTTTTATTTTTTGCGATATAAACGTAAAAAGACTGCAAATTTTGAAAAAAAATGATATTTTCTACTTTTTGTTATTAGAAAAATCCAATAAACTCAATTTTAGTCATACATTTAGGCCAAAATGTATTCAGCCACATGTCTTTGGTAAAAAAAAAGTCAATAACTGTATATTTATTGGTTTGCGCAAAAGTTGTCACATCTACAAACTAAGGTACGTTTTCTGGAATTTACGCAGCTTTTAGTTTACGACTGCCTATCTCATTTCTTGAGGTGCTAAAATGGCAGGGCAGTACAAAACCCCCCCAAATGACCCCATTTTGGAAAGTAGACCCCCTAAGAAAATTGATAAGTGGCATGTTGAGCCCATTGAATATTTTATTTTTTTGCCTCAAGCGATTGAATAATGACAAAAAAATTTTTTTTTTTTTTTTACACAAAGTTGTCACTAAATTATATATTGCTCACACATGCTATGGGCATATGTGAAATGACACTCCAAAAAAAATTCTGCTGCTTCTCCTGAGTACGGGGATACCACATATGTGGGACTTTTTGGGAGCCTAGCCACGTACGGGGCCCCGAAAACCAAGCACCGCCTTCAGGCTTTCTAAGGGCGTAAATTTTTGATTTCACTTCTCACTACCTATTACAGTTTTGAAGGCCATAAAATGCCAAGATGGCACAAAACCCCCACAAATGACCCCATTTTAGAAAGTAGACACCCCAAGCTATTTGCTGAGAGGCATGTTGAGTCTATGGAATATTTTATATTTTGCCACAAGTTGCGGGAAAATTACAAACTTTAATTTTTTTTTTTTTTTTTCACAAAGTTGTCACTAAATGATATATTGCTCACACATGCCATGGGCATATGTGAAATGACACCCCAAAATAAATTCTGCTGCTTCTCCTGAGTACGGGGATACCACATATGTGGGACTTTTTGGGAGCCTAGCCACGTACGGGGCCCCGAAAACCAAGCACCGCCTTCAGGCTTTCTAAGGGCGTAAATTTTTGATTTCACTTCTCACTACCTATTACAGTTTTGAAGGCCATAAAATGCCAAGATGGCACAAAACCCCCACAAATGACCCCATTTTAGAAAGTAGACACCCCAAGCTATTTGCTGAGAGGCATGTTGAGTCTATGGAATATTTTATATTTTGCCACAAGTTGCGGGAAAATTACAAACTTTTTTTTTTATTTTATTTTTTCACAAAGTTGTCACTAAATGATATATTGCTCACGCATGCCATGGGCATATGTGAAATGACACCCCAAAATAAATTCTGCTGCTTCTCCTGAGTACAGGGATACCACATATGTGGGACTTTTTGGGAGCCTAGCCGCGTACGGGGCCCCGAAAACCAAGCACCGCCTTCAGGCTTTCTAAGGGCGTTACAGTTTTGAAGGCCATAAAATGCCAAGATGGTACAAACCCCCCCAAATGACCCCATTTTGGAAAGTAGACACCCCTAAATTTAGGGGTACACTAGTGAGACTAGGTAATAAATGGCGGGTGCCCTGAAACTATAAAAAAATAACTAACCAACCAGCGTCACCTGTAACAGTTATATGGTGATCACTGGTGAAAGGGTTAACTAGGGGGCAATCAGGGGGCTTTATGCGGTAGTATATGGGGGTCCCTGGCGCTATAAAAAGCTGCGGCGAACCTAAATACCTACCTGCCTAACTAGCGTCACCTGTGACACTAATACAGCGATCAGAAAAATGATCACTTATTAGGCTGGGTTCACACTGGAGCGATGCAGGAACGCCACGAATCCGTGGCGGGTTCCCGCATCGCATGCCTCCCGGCGGCAGTTCACACTGCCCTATGCAAACTGCTGGGAGAGTCAGTGAAATGTTAATGACACCCCCAGATCAGTTTGCATATCACAGTGCGATCTGCAAACTCGGATCGCATGGTGTGAACACCCATGCGATCCGATTCTGCTGCGGACCAAAAAAAGGGTCCCGTGCGAATTTGCGGCGGGTGCGGCGGGTGCGGCGGGAATTCAGCCATACTATCTGTATGGCTGAACTCGAATCGCACAGAGATCAGATGTGATTTGCACTGCAGTGCGGTGCGAATCACATCCGTTCTCATAAACCGCTGCAATGTGAACCCAGCCTTAGTGACACTGGCGACGGGGGGTGATCACGGGGTTAAACCTTTATTGGGGGGGGTTAGGGGGGTACATTAGAACTAAAGGGGGCTAACCCTAACTGCCCTAACAGTTATTACAGTCACAAATGACACCAATGCAAAAAAAAAAAAAATGCAATTGGTGTCACTGTGACTGGGGGGGCAGGGGTAATTGGGGGGGTGATCGGGGGGTGAAGGGGGGGTGTGAGTGTGCCTGGCATGTTCTACTGTGTAGTGCCGTGTTGGTGCAACTCACCGATCCTCTCTCCTTGGTGCCGGAACGAAAAATACCGACACGGAGGAGAGATTACATCACTTCCTCTCCTGTGTTTACATTACAGGAGAGGAAGTGATGTCACGGAGCATTTCCATTCGTCGGGAGCGATCGCGAGGGGGTGGCCATGAATGAATGGCCGCCCCCTCATCCCGGATCGCTCCCGAACGAATACCGACCGCCACAGGCACCGGGGGGGGCCCAGTCGGGCCCCCCACCAGCGGGAAGGCAGGGACGTACAGGTACGCCCATATGCCTGCCGTGCCATTCTGTCGACGTACATCGTCGTGCGGCGGTCGGCAAGTGGTTAATAATAGGCAACCACACCCAAAACAGTCTTAAAGTGGTTCTGCACCTAAAAAAAAATATTAAAAGCCAGCAGCTACTAATATTGCAGCTGCTGACTTTTAATAAAATCACACTTACCTGTCCCAGGGTCCAGCGATGTCGGTGGCAGATGACGAGCGATCGCTCGTCTCGTTGCTGCCCCCGCCGCCATCCTCTGTCAGGGAATCGGGAAGTGAAGCATCGCGGCTTCACTGCCCGGTTCTCTTATGCGCATGCGCGAGTCGCGCTGCGCGTCTCTTCTGGTCCCCCGCTGTGTCATGGGAACTGTGTGTTTCCCAGAACACAACGGGGGGCGGGGCGCCTGCGGGGGTCTGCGGCGGTCTACCCGGAAGTGGGTGCAGATACCTGGATTATCCAGGTAACTGCACCCCCCTCCCCCTGAAAGGTGCCAATTGTGGCACCGGAGAGGGGGAGGGATCAGATTAGCGGAACTTCCCCTTTAGGGTGAATAACCTCTTTAAAGTCAGACTCTAAAAATTTGTATCAGATTCCTTTAAAAAAACATTTGGTACCAACGCATACATATAATTTTATCAGTGACATGTCACATTCCCCTTTTAATGTTCCCAATTTACTATGGAGTGGACATGGGCTTAATATGTGCCTAACACATTTTATGAATAGACTGACACTAGTTGCAGCATTTTAACAATAAAAATATACCTTTATAGATAACTTTTCTGAATCAAATCCTTCTTTAACCACTTCCCGACCAGCGCACGACGATGTACGTCGACAGAATGGCACGGGCAGGCATATTGGCGTACAGGTACGTCCAATATTCGATGCCGCCCTGCCATCGCGCTGGTTGGGACCCCCGTGAGTCCGGTCGCGGGACCCGCGGACTCGATCGCCGCGGGCATCCCCACGATCGTCTCACGGAGCGCCGAATAGAGCAAATGCTGTGTAAACAACATTTGTCTATTCTGCCTAGCAACTAGTGACGCTGATCTCTGCTCCATGTGATTGGAGCAGAGATCAGTGTACACTAAATGAAAGCCCAACCCCCCCACAGTTAGTAACACTCCCCTAGGAACACTTAACCCCTACACTGCCACCCACTGGTTAACCCTTTCACTGCCAGTGTCATTTACACAGGAATCACTGCATTTATATAGCAGTGATTACTGTATAAATGACAATGGTCCCAAAAATGTGTCAAAAATGTCCGATGGGTCCCCGACAATGTCGCAGTCACAATAAAAATCGCTGATCGCCGCCATTACTAGTAAAAAAAAAAATAATAAAAAATTATTAATAAAAATGCTATAAAACTATCCCTATTTTGTAAACGCTATAACTTTTGCGCAAACCAATCAATAATCGCTTATTGCGATTTTTTTTACCAAAAATATGTAGAAGAATACGTATCGGCCTAAACTGAGGGAAAAAATGTTTTTTTATATATTTTTGGGGGATATTTATTATAACAAAAAGTAAAAAATAATGCGTTTTTTTCAAAATTGTCGCTCTATTTTTGTTTATAGCGCAAAAAATAAAAACCGCAGAGGTGATCAAATACCACCAAAAGAAAGCTCTATTTGTGGGAAAAAAAGGACGTCAATTTTGTTTGGGAGCCACGTCGCACGACCGCGCAATTGTCAGTTAAAGCGACGCAGTGCCGAATCGCAAAAAGTGGTCTGGTCTTTGACCAGCAAATTGGTCCGGTCTGAAAGTGGTTAACATTCATTCTCCACCTCAGCAAGTCTCTCTGACTCGATGACTATGGAATGTAAATATAGCAGTATGCTCCCCACAAAAGCAGTGGTGAAGGCATGGTTGGTGGTTTGGTCCACTCTTCCACCCGAAACAAAACAGTAGATCTTTGCGAGCGGATATGTACCTCCGTCAGGCATGTACTGGCCATCGGGACGACCGGGAGATTCCCGGTGGGCCGATGGCTCAGTGGGCCGGTTTCAATGTCAGCCTGTCAAATGAATGGCTGCGCGAATCGCGCAGCTATTAATTTGAGCACCGCAGTATTGCCCACGGCTAGGTATTGAGCTTCTGAATCTAGCGCGGCGTACTTCGGCTCTTTCCGCCCCCGTTCGGCTCTTTCCGGACATGGCATACATCTTCGGCCACCTCCGGCCCATGCTCGTCCTTTTCCACCCCCGCTCGGCCACCTCCGGTCCACGCTCGTCCTTTTCCGCCCTGTTCGGCTCTTTACAGATACAGCATACATCTCCGGCCCGCGCTCGTCCTTTTCCGCCCCCGCTCGGCTCTTTCCGGACACGGCTTCCCCCGCCCCCCCCCCCCTCCTCTCTGACAGCTCTTCGGCTTCGTCCAGCAAAACTCGGCTATCTCCGGCGGCCGCCGCGGTAACGGTCGCTGTGAATTGAAATGAGCCAGGGCCACCCGTGCGATGTCCGGAGAGCAGCAAACAGGCAGAGAGGCGGACGAGGGAGGCCGGAGGATAACGGTGCTGCAGGAACCTGTCCAGGTAAAAGTGTCAAAAAATATTGAAATGTGCCAAAAATAAGTGCATAAAAATATTTTCAGCATGCTTATAATTAACCATTATATCTAAACTATGTCCATGGTATGAAAGTGCAAAAGAATGAGCAAATTGGTCTCTTCGAATGTGCAGAGCAAAAAAAAACTGAGCAAAAAATGCAATAAGAGGAATGTGTCCCAGCGCAATAAAAAACTCTGGGTAGTGTGATAACACTTGTGCAAGGTGGAAGAAAGTGGGATCACACTGTTTTCTTGCACTGGGACACTTTAGGGCCGGTTCACACTGCAGGCGAGGCGAGGCGACTCCGACTTGCCTCGCCGCGACCTGCAGCGGCCTCGGCGGCGACTTGCAAATGACTTCTGTATAGAAGTCAATGCAAGTCGCCCCGAGGTCGCCCAAAAGTAGTACAGGAACCTTTTTTCTGAGTCGGAGCGACTCGAGTCGCTCCTCTCAGAACGGTTCCATTGTACAGAACGGGGGCGACTTGCGAGAGCAAGGCGAGGCGAGTCGTGTCGCCTCGCATCGCCCGCTGTGTGAACCGGCTCTTACTCTTAGGCTACCTTCACACTGGGGTGGTGCGCCGTCGCTATTCGGGTGCTTTTTAACCCCCGCTAGCGACCAAAAAAGGGTTACAACCGCCCGCAAAGTGGCGCTGCAGTGGCACTTTGCCGGCGTTTCCCTTTGATTATTGTCACATGACAAACTTACCTTTGAAGCAAAGCCCTCCAGCAGCATGCTGTCACTTTGCGTGCTTTTGCTGTGTGGATAGCTGGGCCATGATGACGTCACTCTCATGCAAGTGCACAGCATATTGTTTTTGTGCGTGTTTGCAAAATTAGAGTGGGCCAGTCTGGATGAAGTCCAGGGCCAAATTCTTGTCCCAGTCCAGCCCTGACCTCCGTGCATTGTGCTAAACAGTACTTTGGACAGGAGGGATCACTCAAAGAGTAATCTGTCTTTGTCCAAATCCGCGATTCAATCCTCTTAAAGCACCACACACAGATGAGTATCCTACTCTGTCCCTTTCACCTGCCCACTTTAGCAATGCTCTCTGTCTTGGCAGGATCATAGGGCATATATCAACTACCCAACAATTTATCTGAATTCAGAAAACAAAAACAATCTTATACTCTAAATTGGAATTCCAAGGCAAGACAAAAATTCACATACACATAAAATTAAGCATTTCTCTCTATTAACAACTTTCCTCTACCTAGGTGTCCGTCTTATGGAACTGCGAACAGCAGCGACCCCAAGGATTGCCACTGATCACAGTCCACAAACAGTCCTTAAAACAGAGACAGTCGTGGGAGAAGTGTTTAAACATGTTCTCCCTCCAATGATCGCTGCACTCTGAGAATCCTCACTGATCAACACAGAAACGGTCAGTCCATGAAGCTGCGACTCTAGCGCCTCACTGGAGATCCATGTCAGAATTCACACCCCAAACCCACCAGCTTAGAGGTGGAGAATCGGGGAGCGATGAAGGAATCTGGGGGAATCCGAGGGGGAAGGAGGAAGATTCATAATCTCCCTCTACCTCATTCAAACCCCCCAAAACAGTAACCATGTCCCCCTGTCAGTTTAATCACTGCCCAATAAACCAACATCTTGGTGTCTCTATGAATCTCTGGTACCATAATCCTGCAAAACTCTCACGAGACCCCAGCACCAGGGGCTGCTCATTGCACGAGGTGGGGTGCTTTCAACAAGGGTTCTAGCCTCCCCACCAACACTCTCTCTCTTTTTACCTTTGGTTGAACCTTTTCCCCTGCCTGTTGCCAAACAGGGGTCTGCACTGATCTGCACATTCTACCAAACCACCTGTACCGACTCATTATAACTTCAGCAAACAACAATAAACAAATAATCAACAAACAAATGAACCAACAGACAAACAACCAAACAGACAAACAGGGTAAGTCTACACAAAAAAATCCTTATTTTAACAACACCTTTTATCTGATAATCCAAATGAAACTAGCTGTGAGGCCGCGTACACACGGGCGGACTGTTCGCCCAACCTTGTCCGCTGAACAGTGTTTGGGCGGACAGTCCGCTCGTGTGTGGGCTTTCAGCGGACAGTTTCAGCGGACAGTTGGACGGACAAAGTCTTTCGGAAATTCCGAAAAACTGTCCGCTGAAACTGTGTTTGAGCGAACAGTCCGCCCGTGTGTGGGCCTGTCCGCTGTACTTTCGAAATGAGCGGACTGTTCCCGCTCGGAAAGTCCGCCCATTTCGAGCACGTGTACAGGTAGGCGGGGCCCGCGAAGGAGACGTCGCGGGCTCCGCCGCCTGGAATGGGCTTAAAGGGGAACCCCAACGCCGAAAAAAATCGGCGTGGGGGTTCCCCCAAAGTCCACACCAGACCCTTGTCCGAGCACGCTACCCGGCCGGCCAGGAAAGGGGGGCGAGCGAGCGCGCCCCCCCTCCTGAGCCGTACCAGGCCGCGTGCCCTCAACATGGGGGGGTGCCTTGGGGAAGGGGGGGCCGCGCGGCCCCCCCACCCCAAAGCACCTTGTCCCCATGTTGATGAGGACAAGGGCCTCTTCCCGACAACCCTGGCCGTTGGTTGTCGGGGTCTGCGGGCGGGGGGCTTATCGGAATCCGGGAGCCCCCTTTAAGAAGGGGGCCCCCGGATACCGGCCCCCCACCCTATGTGAATGAGTATGGGGTACAATGTACCCCTACCCATTCACCTGTGAAATAAAGTACAAAAAAAAACACAACACAGGGAAAAAATATTTTATTGCACAGCTCCGGGGGTCTTCCGTCTTCGGGGGTCTTCTCGCCGGACTCCTCCGCTATCTGTGTGTAGCTCTTTTACTAGCGGAGGAGTCCGGCTTTCTTCCTCCCCGCCGCCGGCCTCTTCTCCCGACTTCGGGGGTCTTGTCCCCCTCTTCGGTTCTTCTGCCGGGCCACCGCGCCTTCTTGTAGCTCTTTTGCAGGCGGTGGCCCGGTCTTCTGTCGCCGCTGCCTTCCGTTCTTCTGTCGCCGCCTTCGGTTCTTCTGCCGGGCCACCGCGCCTTCTTGTAGCTCTTTTACAGGCGGTGGCCCGGTCTTCTGTCGCCGCTGTCGTCGCCGCCGCCTTCCGTTCTTGTTCTTCTTCTTGTTCTTCTTCTTCTCCTGGAGATGTTGACTCGACGAGCTCTCCGGCCGGAATGCCAGGGACACGCTCCGCTGCCACTTATATAGTGACAATGGGGCGGTGTCACATGGTATATGTCACATGGGTTGGTCACATGGTGACCCCGCCCCCTTACGATGTCATAGTCCCCATGTGACATCAACCCATGTGACCAACCCATGTGACATATACCATGTGACACCGCCCCATTGTCACTATATAAGTGACCGCACAGCGCGGCTCTGGCATTCCGGCCGGAGAGCTCGTCGAGTCAATATCTCCAGGAGAAGAAGAAGAAGAACAAGAAGAAGAACAAGAACGGAAGGCGGCGGCGACGACAGCGGCGACAGAAGACCGGGCCACCGCCTGTAAAAGAGCTACAAGAAGGCGCGGTGGCCCGGCAGAAGAACCGAAGGCGGCGACAGAAGAACGGAAGGCAGCGGCGACAGAAGACCGGGCCACCGCCTGCAAAAGAGCTACAAGAAGGCGCGGTGGCCCGGCAGAAGAACCGAAGAGGGGGACAAGACCCCCGAAGTCGGGAGAAGAGGCCGGCGGCGGGGAGGAAGAAAGCCGGACTCCTCCGCTAGTAAAAGAGCTACACACAGATAGCGGAGGAGTCCGGCGAGAAGACCCCCGAAGACGGAAGACCCCCGGAGCTGTGCAATAAAATATTTTTTCCCTGTGTTGTGTTTTTTTTTGTACTTTATTTCACAGGTGAATGGGTAGGGGTACATTGTACCCTATACTCATTCACATAGGGTGGGGGGCCGGTATCCGGGGGCCCCCTTCTTAAAGGGGGCTCCCGGATTCCGATAAGCCCCCCGCCCGCAGACCCCGACAACCAACGGCCAGGGTTGTCGGGAAGAGGCCCTTGTCCTCATCAACATGGGGACAAGGTGCTTTGGGGTGGGGGGGCCGCGCGGCCCCCCCTTCCCCAAGGCACCCCCCATGTTGAGGGCACGCGGCCTGGTACGGCTCAGGAGGGGGGGCGCGCTCGCTCGCCCCCCTTTCCTGGCCGGCCGGGTAGCGTGCTCGGACAAGGGTCTGGTGTGGACTTTGGGGGAACCCCCACGCCGATTTTTTTCGGCGTTGGGGTTCCCCTTTAAGCCCATTCCAGGCGGCGGAGCCCGCGACGTCTCCTTCGCGGGCCCCGCCTACCTGTACACGCGCTCGAAATGGGCGGATTTGCCTCCTCCTTACGTGGGCGAGTCCGTTCATTTCAAAAGTTGAGCGAACTGTTTGGCAAACAGTTTGCTGAAACAGTCCGCTCGTGTGTGGGCAAGTCCGCTCATGCAAATTTTGAGCGGACTGTTTGCCGAAACTGTTTGACGAACAAGGTTGGGCAAACAGTCCGCGCGTGTGTACGCGGCCTGACACTTTAAAAATCCTTATTTTAAACAAAACTCTCTCTGTGTTAATTTCCTTACCTGCTCAAAATCTCGGCTGTCCTTTAAAATGGTTTCCTCAAAGATACTTCATAATCAATAAATGCATGATCACAAATATCTCCACATTGCTACAGCAAACATGAGAAAAAATCCCTCAAGCTCGGTATGCAATGCCGGTAAAATGTCCCCTTTAAATCTCAAAACAACTCTGACTGCTAACTTCCCGTTTTTAAAAGTACTTTCCTTCACTTTTTTTTTCTCTCTCTATGTGTCAGTTTTAAAACAGCTTTGAAATCAGCTTGTCTAAAAAGAACAATGCATTGAAAAACCTTGCAAAATACACTTTTCAAGCAGAATCAAGCACCTATCATTCCAGAGCTCCATAACCAACATACTAGCAAAGGGGAGAAGTCATATTATTCATATTCTATACCATCTCTCTTCAAAGAAAACCTTAGCAAACTTATATGAACATGCATATAACAGTACTCACCCTTTCCACGATACCTGAACATAACAAGGGAAATTTACTTCACTCTAATCTAATTTTCCCCTTTTGGGACATCATATAACAGTGAAAACAGGGGCTGCCTTACCCCATACAACCCTGTATCCCACACAACACAACAGATATTGTATTACTTTAATGCAAATGCGATAGACAAGAAAAGCCAGATAGAACAAAAGTTTTGTGGGTCTCGGTAGTAATTGGTAATTGCCCCATTACCCTTTTCTTATTCTCATTCCCAAAAAGAGCGTAATATTACGTTTTAAACTTCTCAACAATCCCACAGGACACAGGCTTCCCAAGAGCCACTTCTTAACAGCCTGGCCTGTCTCACAATTCTCTTCTTAATTAAAATTTATCCGACCAGGGTTGTGTCTGTCAAAGCTACAAAGTTTGACCACCACCCCGCCAAGCTCTAAATTCTAATTTCAGCAAGTGCCTCCATCTGTTGTGATTAAAATGGTATTTCTATATACCTGTCAAAGACCAGCTAGGTATAATTACGGCAATTACCACACTTATGAAACCTGCTTAGCACTGCAGACTAAGGAGACAGCATTTTGCTGAACACAAGAAGAGATGAGTCAGAGTTGGTGTTCAGGGGTTGTCTGGTTTAATTCTGGGCAGGTCTACAATTTATATGCGCCATTATTAGCCCATCATTGCATAGAACATGGGTGTGGTTAATACAGAGGTGTACATTATATATCATTACATATCATTAATTATGTCATCTGCTGTCATGAGTCACAGTCATGAGTTCTGTGGCCCAGACATATTGAGACAATTTCTTTATTTAGACAGTACAGAATAAAACTGCTTATGCAAGCTATATTTTCTTATATGTATGCTTTATAGGAAAACCGCTACAGTCTGTAAATACAGAGTTTGAACTAACTAACAGGTTAACCCAAGTTAATCTTATATAACCGCTTGAGATCCGCGCTATAGCTGAATAACGGCTACAGCGTGGACCTGCTTTGTCGGGACTACGTCTATTGACGTCGTCCCGTGCACGAGCGGCCTGCGCGCCTCCTGAGACTCGCCTGATCACGGATCGGAGCAAGGGGTCAATCCCGACCCCTTACCACGTGATCAGCTGTCAGCCAATGACAGCTGATCATGTGATCACACGCGAGGAGAAAAAAAAAGCCGATCACCAGCGGCCGTGAGAGGGACTTCAGTCCCGATCACGGCCAAGTCATCAGTGCCCACCTGCCCCCTGCCAGTGCAACCTACTTATAGTAAAAGTGCCACCCATCAGTACCACCCCTTAGTGCCGATAGTGCCACCCATTAGTGCCCATAGTGCCACCCATCAGTGCCCATAGTGCCACCCATCAGGGCCCATAGTGCCACCTATCAGTGTCCACAATCTGCCTCAACAACAGTGCTGCACCTCATATGCTACATATCTGTGCACATCAGTGTCATCTACCAGTGCCCATCAGTTCCCATCAGTGCCCAGCAGTGCCACCTATCAGAGCCACCTATCGGTGCTCATCAGTCCCATCTATCAGTGGTACCTATCCATGCCCATCCATGCCACCCATCCATACCACCCATCCCTGCCAACTTATCTGTGCCCATCTTTGCCCATCAGTGTTGCCTTATCTGTGCCCATTAGTGCTGCCTTATCTGTGCCTATCAGTACCGCCTTATCTGTGCCTATCGGTGCCACCTTAACCGTGCCTATCAGTGCCCACCAGTGCAGCCTATCAGTGCCCACCAGTGCCGCCTCATCAGCGCATTTCAATGAAGGAGAAAAATGACCTGTTTGCAAAATTTTATAACAAACTATTAAACATGATTTTTTATTTTTTTTTATTTTGCATCTTTTTTTGTTTGTTTAGAAAAAAATCAAACTCCCAGATGTAATTAAATACCACCAAAAGAAAGCTATATTTGTGGGAAAAAAATTATAAAAATTTCATTTGGGTACGGTGTTGTATGACCGCGCAATTGTCATTCAAAGTGCATCAGCGCTGAAAGCTGAAAATTGGTCTGGGCAGGAGGGGGATTTAAGTTGCCAGTAAGCAAGTGGTTAAACTTATAAAGATGGAGTCACTCCGGTTCAGCCATATCACAACACATTTTAATACATTTTTGTTTTTAGGTTTAATACAGCTGTAATTAAAGTGGCTGTAAACTGTGGCTGGTTAAAAAAAAAAAAAACACCTGTAATGCCGCGTACACACGATCAGAATTCCCGGGCAGAAAAAGCCCGATGAGAGCCTTTCATCAGAAAATGCGACCGTGTATGTGCTCCATCGGAGTTTAGCTGTCCGAATTTCCGCCAGCCAAAAATTTATAGCATGTTCTCAGTTTTCCCAACGGAAATAATTTCTCGGAAATTCCGATCCTGCAATTCCGACACGCTAAAAATCACGCATGCTCAGATTCAACTACGAGACAGAAGCTATTGGCTACTGGCTATTGAACTTCCTTTTTCTAGTCCCGTCGTACGCGTTATTAAACGATCAGAATTTGGTGTGACCGTGTGTAGGCAAGACAGCTTGAGCCAAATTCCGTTGGAATTCCGTCGGGAAAACTATCAGAGCTTTTTCCGATGAGAATTCCGATCGTGTGTACGCGGCATAAGACAATGGCTACTATGCATGGTATACTATCACATTATGAAAAGCTTACCTTACAACAAAGCCCTCCAGTGCAGCGCTGTCACCGCTGAGAGGGCTGACATCTTCCCTTCATCTTTCTTCTGGGTTTGCATGCTCCGTCTGTGTGATTGGCCGGAGCCGCAATGACATCACTCCCCCGCATTCCCCCGCACTCCCCCGCTTTTCCAGCAAAGGGATGCCGGACCTTCAGAGCGCATGCAAACAACCACCCCAACCCCCCCCCCCCCCCCCCCACTGTTTACTGGCACTTACTCGATCGGCGGGCACATCGGGGATTATCATGCACATCGAAGATCATCGGGCAGGGAGACAGTCTGTGGCAGGCATCTTGCAGCGTATTCCGTGTCCTCCTCTCCTCTGAGATCACGGCGGCTTCCCCCGCGCATCTTCTCTCCTCCTCCTAAGCCTCCGATAGGATGGCCTAACCTTGCAGCCAATCAGGAATGGGTAACAGGCTGCGCTTCCTGAATGGTGGAGAGGTGATTCAGCGTTAGAAAAGCAAATATTAATTTTCTTTTCTAACACATCTGGGTGGACTCCAAGCGCAATGCGCTGCGCTCCGAGTTCACCCTATTTTGAAGCCTATTAGAGAATAGTGCCCCCTTAATGCACAGGCTGACCTTGTTCCCAAATCTGGTTGGATGCATGCCCTGTGGCAGGGACGGCCCATCCATCAAAGGCGAACAGGCAATGCCCCCCCCCTCCATGCTTCCAGCCCCCATGTAGGACGTCGGATGCATGGATTTCAGTGGTGGGGTGTTTTTTTTAAGCACCTGATTAAAGCCAGAGCCTCTAATAGGCTTCAAAATAGAGTGGGCTTGGAGCACAGAGCACTGCGAACCAAGCCCACCCAGTTGTGTGGAAATAGCAAATGAATATTCACTATTGTAAGACTGATCCTCCTCCTCCTGGCCAATCAGGAAGCGGGTCTTGAGACCTGTCACCTGATTCCCTGAAAGGACAGGCAATCTTATTGGATGCCTAGGAGGAGGGGAGGAGACGCACGGCACAATTCACAGTGATGGAGAAGAGGACACTGGATGGGGTAGGTGCCGGACCGACCGGCAGACAGCGAGCAGGCGGGGGGAGGGGGTTGTTTGTTTGACGCACCCCGCGCAAAAAAAAACCACCAGCCACCACTGCCCTGTGGAGAGTAGTAGGGCCTGTTGGCACTGTGCTTTCCTGCACAGTAGAGGGCCACTGGAGCCATACTCGTCCAATGCATGCACAGTAATGCCTGATGGCCTTTCTGCACTCTAGCACTATGTCCACTAGGCATATGTGGAATATTGTGCTTATATGTCTAACCGAGTGTGCTGCTCCCTACTGCACATACCTCGGTCTCACACAGTGCCAGAGCGCAGTAAGGACACTGGTCCATTCTGCACATGTGCCAGCCAGACACAGTGTAAGTTGCCTCAATGTGTGCAGGAGTTCCAGGGGGCACTGGTGAGCAACTGGAGACAAAGAAAACACCCTACATACAGAAAAATTATAGAGTAAACTTTTATAGGCTGGTAATGCTGTAAAGACTGCACAAAATTGGGGACAGGAAGCAATTGTGAAATTGTAAAGTATTCAGTTACGTTTATTATTGTATTTTTTTAAAGGAGGGTTTAAAACACTTGAATATTTAGAAAGCACCGCTACATATATTAACCACTTAAGGACCGCCACATGCCAATGTACGTCATCACAATGGCATGTACAGGCACAAGCACGTACATGTACGTGCTTGCCTTCCAGCGGTGGGGGGTCCGATCTGACCCCCTCCCGCTGGATGCAGCGGTCCGTTTCGTTTCAGGAGCGATCCGGGATGAGGTGATGGCCGTTGGTTTCTGGCCATCCCCTCTCGATCGCTTCTGGTGAAATAGAAGCTTTTTTGCCAGTGTCACTAAGCAATCATTTTTCTGATCGCTGCATTAGTGTCACTAGTGTCGCTAGGTAGCTAGTTATTTTTTTAGGTTCACTGCCAGGTTTTTATAGCGCTAGGTACCCCCATATACTACCCAATAATGGTTTTAACCCCCTGATTGCCCCTAGTTAACCCTTTCACCAGCGATCACAGTATAAGTGTCACTGGTGACGCTGGTTAGCCAGTTAGTTATTTAGGTTCCCCGTCAGGTTTTTATATAGCGCCAGGGACCCCCATATACTACCTAATAAAAATTTGAACCCCCTGATTGCCCCTAGTTAACCCTTTCACCAGTGATCACTGTATAAGTGTTACGGGTGACTCTGGTTAGTTTGCTTTTTATAGCATCAGGGCACCCACCATTTATTACCCAATAAAGGTTTAACCCCCTGATCACCCGGCGGGTGATATCAATTAGGTTTTAGGGTCAGGGTCTACGTCGCCCCAGGCAGCGTTAGGTTAGTGCCAGTACCGCTAACACCCACGCGCAAAGCATACACCTCCCATAGTGGTATAGAATCTGAACAGATCAATATCTGATCTGATCAGATCTATACTAGCGTCCCCAGCAGTTTAGGGTTAATAAAAACGCATTGTTAGCAGGATCAGCCCAGATACCTGCGTTTTGCCCCTCCGCCCAGCCCACCCAAGTGCAGTATCGATCGATCACTGTCACTTACAAAACACTAAACACATAACTGCAGCGTTCGCAGAGTCAGGCCTGATCCCTGTGATCGCTAACTGTTTTTTTTGGTAGCGTTTTATATTTAAATCTGGAAGGCAGTGCTTGGTTTTCGGGGTCCCGTACGTGGCTAGGCTCCCAAAAAGTCCCCCACATGTGGTATCCCCGTACTCGGGAGAAGCCGCAGAATTTATTTTGGGGTGTAATTTGACTTATGCCCATAGCATGTGTGAGCAATATATCATTTAGTGACAACTTTGAAAAAAAAATTGTAATATTCCTGCAACTTGTGGCAAAATATAAAATATTTCATGGACTCAACATGCCTCTCAGTAAATAGCTTGGGGTGTCTACTTTCCAAAATGGGGTCATTTGGGGGGGTTTTGTGCTATTTTGGCATTTTATGGCCTTCGAAACTGTGATAGGTAGTGAGGAGTGAAATCAAAAATTTGCACCCTTAGAAACCTTGAAGGCAGTGATTGGTTTTCGGGGTGCCGTACGCAGCCAGACTTCCAAAAAGTCCCACATATGTGGTATCCTCGTACTCAGGAGAAGTAGCAGAATATATTTTGGGGTGCAATTCCACATATAACTATGGCATGTGTGAGCAGTATATCATTTAGTGACAACTTTTTGTAAACTTTTTTTTTTTTTTGTGTCATTATTCAATCACTTGGGACAAAAAAAATATTCAATGGGCTCATCATGCCCCTCAGCAATTTCCTTGGGGTGTCTACTTTCCAAAATGGGGTCATTTGGGGGGGGGGGGGGCTTGTACAGCCCTGCCATTTTAGCACCTCAAGAAATGAGATAGGCAGTCGTAAATTAAAAGCTGTGTGAATTCCAGAAAATGTACTCTAGTTTGTAGACGCTATAACTTTTGTGCAAACCAATAAATATACGCTTATTGAAATTTTTTTTACTAAAGACATGTGGCTGAATAAATTTTGCCCTGAATGTATGACTAAAATTGAGTTTATTCGATTTTTCTTATAACAAAAAGTAGAAAATATCTTGTTTCCTCAAAATTTTCGTTTTTTTTTCCATTTATATCGCAAAAAATAAAAATTGCAGAGGCAATCAAATACCATCAAAAGAAAGCTCTATTTGTGGGAAGAAAAGGACGCACATTTTGTTTGGGTACAACATTGCATGACCGCGCAATTACCAGTTAAAGCAGTGCAGTGCGAAATTGTAAAAATACCTCTGGTCCTTAGGCTGAAAATTGGTCCGGGGCTGAAGTAGTTAAATAATTATCAGAACAGTCATTTCTTATCTAATGTGACAACAATAAATTATTGGTTGCTTCAAGATGTTGCAATAACCCATAGAAGTATGCTTGCTTGCATATTAACCTCTAAAATATTTTCTTTTGACAGGTGGAAAGTGGATTTACAAGCAATAAGAAAATTGACAGAAAGGCTGTTTGCAATTGATTTTACACCAAAATGTTAAATACATAAATCCTATTACTGCTTCCTGGGTGTTTTTTGGGCATAGAAAATAAAAGCTCTTTAGACTAAACTTATGTTGTTTTTTTTATTTTAACGTAAATATCCACCCATATTATTTTGTCAGATACTTTGTTCTAGAAAAAATAATCGTGGGTATCGTGTTTTTTTTTTGTTTTTTGTTTTTTTGTTTGTGTCCGCAGCCACTTCTATGTAATGGACTGCCTGCATGCAGCACCAAGGTAGATTCACATGCAGTAGACAGTAGCTCAGATTGGCAAATGGGTCTGAGCACCCATCTAAATGAGTCCTAATATGTGAAAGCATTTGTAAAGGCTCTGTTTTGTTAGTATGGGAAACATTTTTTTATTAAGAATCCTATTTACCTAGGTGGATGCAGCATCTGTCCCCCGCTGGCTCTAACACTGAGAACCAAGTGATCAAACACCGCCGATCACTCGGTTCTCAGAGCTCCCTGAACAGAGGGCTGGTGATCGTCAGATTGTCTGCCCCCCTCAGTGGGGTGCTGGGCTGTGGAGGGGGCAACTCAGGCTCTCAGCAGTTCGCTGAGAGGCTGAGCCAGATGCCAATCCAGGCATGTGGGTGGATCCCAACTATATGGTTGCAATCTTTCCCCAGCCTGGACCAGCTCTGTGACATCAGCCTACAGCAGGCTTTAGCACAGGAGTGCAGATCAAACTACACTCCTGTGATCCACAGGAGAAGTACAGCCACATGAGCTTTGGCTGTACTTCTCCTTTAACCTCCCTGGCGGTATGATTATTTCGGATTTCAGGTGCTGAAAGCTGTACAATTATTTTGCATGAAAATTTGGCGTTTTATATTGTAGTCCTGTAATTCTTAGGAATAACTCACTTAAATCTGTCCAAACCAGAGTCTAGCAGACATCCTGGGTATGATAAAGTTTGAAAAATGAAATCATAAATTATAATATAATAAATAACTATAAATAATTGTACCAAATAATAATATAACAATCATAAAAATTATTCAATAATGTAATCAAATCAAAAACACAGTAATTTGCTCAGTTGCAGAATTGTCACTGTCATTACTTTTCAATATTTGATGACGGATCTCCCCACAAATCGCTATCCCTCAATTCTGCGAGTGGTTCTAATTTATTATCGCTGTTTTGTTTTCTAGCTGGTCTGAAATCATTTTTGTTGTAAAGGGACAGTTTTGGTTGCTATGGACAATCTCAAGTTTCCAGGCATAAAGAACAGTTTTTTATATTATAAAACTGCATGCAGGGCACTAGGCAGACCACTAGGGACAAAGGGGATGTGAAATTATAACATACAGCAATGTAATCTGTAAGATTACATTATACCGTATGTATTGTGTGTGCTTCACTTTTTGAATTTGGCGCCGATCTCCGTCCCCGTGCGTCACAGCACTCGCAGGGAATGGAGATTGGCTCCGTGATGAACCGAGCGGAGGACGAGCCGCTCGTACAGCGTGGGGACATCGCTGGATCCAGGGGAGAAGGTAAGTAAACCTCTCCCTGCATTCAGCGATGTGGTCGGGGTTACCGCTTTTGGTATAAAACTTCCACCCCGAGCCAGACTCAGGAATACCGCCAGGGGGTTAAATAATAAACATGTTATACTTACCTGTGGCCCAAACCCTTTGTGGTGGTGTTGTTATTTTATACCCCTTGGTGTGCTTACAGACCCTAGTTCTTTTGATACGCCAAACTCATGCCCCTCTTTGGAATAACTTCAGGTCAGGTTCATAGTTCAAAAACTTTTCCTCACAAAACTCAACTGAAGTTTAGCAGACAGAATTGTTTTCCTAACAAACCCTAACTGTGGCTGTCCCAGCATACCTGCATAGGAAGAGTCCATAAATGGTAAGTCTAGAATGGCAGTAGTCCATAAAAATGTGCTCGACGAGTCGGTGTTCCTTGGAGTGGACTGCAAGTCCCAGTAGCCCTTCTACATAATGGTGGTGCAAATATTCCCAGAGATTCAACAGCGGCTCCATAGAGACCCTGTGGCCCCTGGGCAGGGCAGCCATTGGGGGGGATAGCCCATACACCCGGGCCCTAACCAACGAGTTTCTGCTGCTGTAGTAACTAGCAATTGATAAAGCAGGGTGAAAAAAATGTCTATAGTACTACTTTAAGTAACAGCCATAACAATGATGTCCCGAGGAGCGGACCGCAAGTCACAGCGGCCTTTCTATAGAATGGCAGTGCAGATCTTCCCAGAGATTCCATGGCAGCTCTCTAAAGACCTATGGTCCCTGGGATCCGGACCCCTCTGCCTTTTATAATCACACAGGATGGATGGCTGGACCCCAAAAAAGCCCATGAACTAGCATGAAGGAGATGGTAACAACATTAACCTTTTCCCACTGGCTAGGGCAGTCAAAACTGATTAACTTACAGTAGGCAACCTGCCTACAAGCCTATTCCTCTATAGCAGGAATATGCAATTATCGGACCTCCAGCTGTTGCAGAACTACAAGTACCATTAGGCATAGCAAGACTCTGGCAGCCACAAGCATGACTCCCAGAGGCATGATGGGACTTGTAGTTTTGCAACAGTTTGAGGTCCGCTAATTGCATATCCCTGCTCTATAGTGTATAGTTGTCTCAATTGAGAGCATTAAGTGTCATTTCTGTCTCCTGCTTTGTTTCTTTGCTATCAGGATGAATCTCTACTGACAAGTTTTCCTGACACCAAGAGAACATAAGTGATAGGGAGGGATCACTAGCACACAACCTGTGACTGACAGCCACAGCTCTGTTCATGTGCGCTGTGTGAAGGGGGTGCGTCCTTTCCCACCAATCAGCTGACAAAGCTAGTGGTGGCTGATGGTAAATTTATTTGGGGGGGGGGGCATTGATCGGGGTAACCTGTACCTCCCTCCTCCTGGTCCAGCCAGTCCATTAGAAGCCCGGCACTTACCCCATCTATGGCAGGCAGCGCTTCCTGACCGGCAACGGCTTCCCCTTCCCCCACTTTCCTACACCGCATCACTGCGGCTTCTCCCTCTCCTCTATGGCGAGGAGGGTTTCCTGACTTGCAGCGTCTTCCCATGCTCTCCTTCTCAATATCACGGCGACTTCCACCATTCGTCTCCTCCCTCCTCCTCCTAGGTCAATTGGAATGCTTCTCCTTTTGGCCAATCGGAAAACATGTCTCAGAGCCACGCTTCCTGATTGGCGAAGAGGTGATTCAGTGTGAGAATAGTGAATATTCATTCGCTATTCTAACACCCCTGGGT
Organism: Lithobates pipiens; assembly: GCF_037356315.1. Classification (NCBI taxonomy): domain Eukaryota; kingdom Metazoa; phylum Chordata; class Amphibia; order Anura; family Ranidae; genus Lithobates; species Lithobates pipiens. The sequence continues at coordinate 128,584,146 of NW_027507784.1, forward strand.
AGTCTCCAAGCGCAATGCTCTGTACCCAGAATTCACCCTATTTTGAAGCCTATTACAGCCTCTGGATCTAATCGGTGCTTCAAAAAAAACACCCCTGCCACTGTAATTCATGAGCCTGGTATCCTGTCAATCACAGCCAGTGAGCCAATGAGGAGACAGAGGGAGGGGCTGAGCCGTGTGTGAATAGACATGCAGAACAGGGAGCAAGCCTCAGGCACACGACAGGAAGGGGGGGCCTGGAGTGCCAGCAGGGGACCCAAGAAAACCTCTGCACAGAGCAGGTGAGTATAACATGTTTGTTATTAAACTAAAAAAAAACAAAGGCTTTAAAATCACTTTAACCTCCTCCCGCCCGCTCTATAGCCCAATGATGGCCGTAGAGCAGGCGCTTTCATCCGGGAGGCCGTCCCGGACGTCCTGGTGTTTACTTCCGCAATGCTCACCGCCCAGGCAAACACAGATCGCTGTAAACGGCCAATCACAGTGTCCATTTACAGCGCGATCGGCGTGTCCAATGTGAGATTAAACATATGAGATCATCTCGCAGCGCCTCTCTCCCTCCTCACACAGACAGCGTGTGAGGAGGGAGAGATGAACGGCTGCAGCGGCCGTAAGTGTGAATAAAAAAAGTGCGATCCGCCCCAGTGCTATCCTCCCCCAGTGCCATACTCCCCCAGTGCCATGCTCCCCCAGTGCCATCCTGCCCCAGTGCCATCCGCCCAAGTGCCATCCTGCCCCAGTGCCATCCACCCCAGTGCCACCTGTTAGTGCTATCTGTCCCCAGTGCCACCTGTTGTCAGTGCCATTTGTCCCCAATGCCCTCTGTCATCAGTGCCATGTATAAGTGCCATCTGTCATCAGTGCCACGTTTCATCAATGCCACATAGTGCCATCTGTCATCAGTGCCACATATTAGTGCCATCTGTCATCAGTGCCACGTATCAGTGCCATTTGTCATCAGTGCCACCTGTCAGTGTCATGTGCCATCTGTTGTCAGTGTCACGTGTCATCAATGCCCCTTATCAGTGCCATCTGTCATCAGTGTCACGCGTCATCGGAGCCACGTATTAGTGCCATCTGTCATCGGTGCCACGTATTAGTGCTACGTATTAGTGCCATCTGTCATCAGTGCCACGTATTAGTGACATCTGTCATCAGTGCCACGTGTCATCAGTGCCACATATAAGTGTCATCATTGCCACGTATCAGTGCCATCTGTCATCAGTGCCACATGTCATTGTCCTGGTGCTCCAGGGCCTTCAAAAGTGTAATAGGTAGTCAACAAGTTAGATGTGTAATTTATGCTCCTAGAACACCTGATGGCGCTCCCTGCATGTTGGGCCTCTCTATGTGGCCAGGCTGTGAAAAAGTCTCACACATGTGGTATTGTAATACTCAGGAGGAGTAGCAGAACTTTTTTGGGGGTGTCAATTGTGGTATACACATGCCATGTGAGAGAAATAACCTATTACAATGACAATTTTGTGGAAAAAAATAAAAAAAATGAAAAATCTTAATTTTGCAAAGAATTGTGGGAAAAAAATGACAACATCAAAAAGCTCACCGTGTCTCTTACTAAATACCTTGGAATGTCTACTTTCCAAAAAGGGGTCATTTGGGGGGTATTTGTACTTTCCTGGCTTGTTCGGGTCACAAGAAATGAGATCGGCCACCAGTACATCAGATGTGATCAATTTTGTGCGATTCGCACCACAGCTTGTAGACTCTCTAACTGTCACAAAGACCAAATAATATTCATTAATTTGGGTTATTTTTACCAAAGATATGTAGCAGTATAAATTGTGGCCAAAATTTATGAGGAAAAATGTATAATTTGCATATTTTTGTCACAGAAACAAAGAAATATGCGTTTTTTTTTCAAAATTTTTGGTCTTTTTTCATTTATAGCACAAAAAATAAAAACCCCAGAGGTGATCGAATACCACCCACCAAAAATTGCTGACCCGCGCCATTACTAGTAAAAATAAATAAATAAATAAATAAATATTCCATAAAAATATCCCCTAGTTTGTAGACGCTATGACATTTGCACAAACCAATCAATACACGTTATTGTTTTAAGCATTTATTATTGCCTTCATATACAGAGTTGTGGTGTGTTTGCAACCTTGAACATGTTTTTTCAATATTGTTTTACCTTATATGTGATTTAATTATTTTTCATATTTGCACTTTATATTGAGTAAGTCCCACATTATCATTTTTATATTCACTTTTTACTGCGTGGGAACATTTTCAATGTTGTCAGCCACCCATTGATCTTTTTATTTTCATTTTTTGTTGTGCATTAGTGTCTTTATATATTTTTACCTTTACATTATCCATTTTTACTTGTGCATCAATCATGGAAACTTTTGGATTTGTAGAAAATAGAACTATTGATCTTGATGAGATTAGTCAAGTAGGAGATATTGAGAATAGTATTAGAAAAATGGCACCCATGAGAAATACATCAAAGATAAATGAATAACTACAAGATTGCTAAAAAGATTAATGATTGATTGTTAGATAAAGAATCGACAGACTAATGGTTTCATTTTTTTTAATGATAAAGGCTTGGAGTTATTGGAAGAGAAAATAACGTAAGATAAGGAAGTTAGATGCACACATTTATGAATTGAAAGTTGGCTTTGAGCCATCTAAGGAACGTCCTAAGTTCATTGATCTAAACAACTGAATGGAGATATGGAACAAAAAGATAAAGAAACTGTGGCTATGAAAAAGACAAAATACTAAAGAGATATTAAGGAGAAGTTAGATGAGACAACTACCCTGTTTCCCCAAAAATAAGCACTACCCTGAAAAGAAGACCTACAAGGACTTTACCTAGGGCTTATTTGGAGGGTAGGGCTTATATTGCAGCCCTCACCGACAATCACGCTAGGTCTTATTTTCGGGGAAACAGGGTATGAAATCCACTAACAGTTCTCCTGAAAAACAGGTGACAATACAACAAATCAATACTAATGTAAGGGAAGGATGGATTCAACCTACTAATGAGACACATAGAGATTACAATACTTATAACACCCCCAATCAGAAACCAAGATGGAATAATAATTGGAAGAAACCTCATTGGAAAAATAATTGGCATTATAATTGGCAAAACAATGGTTACATTGTTGGCCTACCCCTGGTTCTGACAATGTGATCCCTATCTCCTTTATTGAATCTGCAATATATCACGTGTTGACTCATGTCGTTTAGTACCTATTCTGTTAGGGATGTGATGTTGTATAATATTTCTGTATGATTAATTAATAATAATTTTTTTGTTTCTTTGTTAGTTTACTAGTCACACAAATCTCTTGCTCCAGAAGAAGTGTGTCAAAACAGGCGAAACATGTAGAGCTTTCTCCTTCTCAAGCAGTACACCTAATACCGCGAGTAGAATAATCATATTTTGAAGATTATGTATTAAATGTTTACTATCTATTTTCAAAAGTGAAAATGTGAAATGGCGGTATAGTCTGTATATTATAGAGGTTATGAGTCCTGCTGTGATTAGATGTTCTTTTAGCAATCTCTGTTGTTTAGTACAATGGAAAAAATAATATGTTCTTAATAAAATGTTGATTTTTATCCTTATTCTATGATTGTTATTTTATACATGGTGCCTAAAAAGTCCAGAAGCTCCACCTTTTGTCTTTTTTGTAGAATATTAATTGGGACGTGGCACTTATTATACCTCTATGTATCCACAGCACCACTCTGTGTGAGATACATTCTTTAATTAGCATTTAATGGATACAATCAATCAAGACCCTATTATGGGAGAAGATCCCCAACACCAGTATGGAGGAACTATAGAACATATGATGGAGATCATCATTATGATGATAGAAGAGAACAACCTACTCATGATAGTTACCGTATATACTCGAGTATAGGTCGATCCGAATATAAGCCGAGGCCCCTAATTTACCACAAAAAAAATGGGAAAACTTATTGACTCGTGTATAAGCCGAGGGTGAGACATGCCTGTCCATCCCTGTGTGTCCATCCCTGTGTGTCCGTCTATCCCTGTGTGTCCGTCCATCCCTGTGTGTCCGTCCATCCCTGTGTGTCCGTCCATCCCTGTGTGTCCAGCCTACCTGTGTCTTGTGCCTCTTTGTCCTTCTGCAGCCTGTGTCCTTCTGCAGCGATCTGCATGTAAAAACATGCCAGGATCGCCGCACCTCTTCTCGTCTGTGACAGACGGCGGCCATTCCACTGTTCAAAAGCCGCGCCTCCGTCTGTGATAGGCGGAACACTCAATTTACCAGCAGTCAGTGTTCCGCCTATCACGGACATCCTCTCATCCTCGTCCGTAGTATGAGGATGAGCGGATGTCCGTGATAGGCGGACCACTGACTGCTGGGAAATTGAGTGTTCCGCCTATCACAGACAGGGAGGCGCGGCTTTTGAATAGTGGAATGGCCACCGTCTGTCTGCACGACACGCTGATCGGGTAGACAGACGGCGGTGACTCGAGTATAAGCCGAGGGGGGCACTTTCAGCCTAAAAAAAGGGGCTGAAAATCTCAGCTTATACTCGAGTATATACGGTATTATACAGTACCTACACACAATAAGTTTGAACCTTTGAGGAGAGATGATGAAGGCAAGAGAACCCCTAGGTATCATCAAACGAGAAGATTTAAACAAAATTCTGATAGAAAGCCACTGTGTTTTTTAGAGGTGAGACACGGAGAATCTCCAAGGTGATATCACCAAGAAGGAGGATCTAGGAGAATTCCCAGACAAATCCCAAGATCCCAGATCAGGAAGGGGAACAAAGTAGGAGGAAGAGAAGAATCAAGAACCCCCAAGGGGACGGGATTGTGAAGAACTGACCAGAAGGACCCCCCCGAAGGACCCCAGATTCACGATCTGGAGAAAACTCAAATTAACACAACAGGAGGTAAAGGTATTGGATAAAGGTCTAAAATTTGCCCCAAAAAAGAATTTGAATAAATTCAACACTTATTTTGATAAATATATAAATTTACGCGTAGTTTAACCACTTAAGCCCCGGACCAATTGTCAGCCTAAGGACCAGAGGTCTTTTTACAATTTCACACTGCACTGGTTTAACTGGTAATTGCGTAGTAATGCAATGTTGTACCCAAACGAAATTTGCGTCCTCTTCTTCCCACAAATAGACCTTTCTTTTGATGGTATTTGATTGCCTCTGCGATTTTTATTTTCTACGATATAAAAGGAAAAAGACTGAAAATTTAAAAAAAAAGATATTTTCTCATTTTTGTTATAAGAAAAATAGAATAAACTCAATTTTAGTCATACATTTAGGGCAAAATTTATTCAGCCACATGTCTTTAGTAAAAAAAATGTCAATAAGCGTATATTTATTGGTTTGCGCAAAAGTTATAGCGTCTACAAACTAGAGTACATTTTCTGGAATTTACACAGCTTTTAATTTATGACTGCTTATCTCATTTCTTGAGGTGCTAAAATGGCAGGGCAGTACAAACCCCCCCCCCAAATGACCCCATTTTGGAAAGTAGACACCCCAAGGAAATTGCTGAGGGGCATGTTGAACCCATTGAACATTTTTTTTTGTCCCAAGTGATTGAATAATGACAAAAAAATAGTTTACAAAAAGTTGTCACTAAATGATATATGCCACATTTATATGTAGAATTGCACCCCAAAATATATTCTGCTGCTTCTCCTGAGTACGGGGGTACCACATATGTGGAACTTTTTGGGAGCCTAGCCGCGTACAGCACCCCGAAAACCAAACACTGCCTTCAGGATTTCTAAGGGTGCAAATTTTTTATTTCACTCCTCACTACTTATCACAGTTTCGAAGGCCATAAAATGCCAAAATAACACAACCCCCCCCCCCCCCCAAATGACCCCATTTTGGAAAGTAGATACCCCAAGCTATTTACTGAGAGGCATGTTGAGTCCATGGAATATTTTATATTGTGGCACAAGTTGCGGGAATATTACAAACTTTTTTTTTTTTTGCACAAAGTTGTCACTAAATGATATATTGCTCACACATGCTATGGGAATATGTGAAATTACACACCAAAATAAATTCTGCTGCTTCTCCTGAGTACGTGGATACCACATGTGGGACTTTTTGGGAGCCTAGCCACGTATGGGACCCCGAAAACCAATCACCACCTTCAGGATTTAAATATAAAACGCTACCAAAAAAAACTGTTAGCAATCGCAGGGATCAGGCCTGACTCTGCAAATGCTTCAGTTATGTGTTTAGTGTTTTGCAAGTGACAGTGATCGATCGATACTGCACTTGGGTGGGCTGAGCTGGGCTGGGCGGAGGGGCAAAACGCAGGTGCTAGCAGGTATCTGGGCTGATCCCGCTAACAATGCGTTTTTTTGGAACCCTAAAATGCTGGGGACGCTAGTATAGATCTGATCAGATCAGATATTGATCTGTTCAGATACTATACAACTACAGGAGGTGTATGCTTTGCGTGTGGGTGTTAGTGGTACTGGCACTAACCTAGTGCTGCCTGGGGTGACGCAGACCCTATCTGACCCTAAAACCTAATTGATATCACCCGCCGGGCGATCGGGGGGTTAAACCTTTATTGGGTAATAAATGGTGAGTGTCCTGATGCTATAAAAAGCAAACTAACTAACCAGAGTCACCTGTAACACTTATACGGTGATCACTGGTGAAAGGGTTAACTAGGGGCAATCAGGGGGTTAAAATATTTATTAGGTAGTATATGGGGGTCCCTGACGCTATATAAAAACCTGATGGGGAACCTAAATAACTAAATAACTAACTGGCTAACCAGCGTCACCAGTGACACTTATACGGTGATCGCTGGTGGAAGGGTTAACTCTAGGGGCAATCAGGGGGTTAAAATCTTTATTAGGTAGTATATGGGGGTACCTAATGCTATAAAAACCTGGCGTTGAACCTAAAAAATAACTAGCTACCTAGCGGCACCAGTGACACTAATGCAGCGATCAGAAAAACGATCGCTTAGTGACACTGGCAAAAGGGGGTGAAAGGGTTAACTCTAGGGGCAATCAGGGGGTTAAACCTTTATTGGGGGGTAGGGGGCTACCCTGGATCTAACACTAACTGCCCTGACACTTTTTACTGTCACAACTGACACTAAATGCAGTGATCAGTAAATAAATGATCACTGCAATCAGTGACACTGTGACTGGGAGGGGGTGATCGGGGGGTGATTTGTGTGCCTATGTGTACCTAGGTGTCAGTGTAGTGATTGGTGCACACTTACTATGTCTTCTCTCCTCGCCGTCCGGTCAAAAAGACCGCCCCGAGGAGAGTGACATCACTTCTTCCTGCCTGTGTTTACACTACACAGGCAGGGGAAGCTTCTCATTCGCCAGGAACGATCGAGAGGGGATGGCCAGAAACCAACGGCCATCCCCTCATCCCGGATTGCTCCTGAAGAGAAACGGACTGCCGCAGCCAGCGGGAGGGGGTCCGATCGAAACCCCCACCTGCTGGAAGGCAGGCACGTACGGGTACGTGATTGTGCCCGTACGTGCCATTCTGCCAACGTACTTTTACATGCGGTGGTCCTTAAGTGGTTAAATATCAAGAAATATATGATTAATAAACCTTTAGAAAATGTAATGAAGAAGGATATTGAAACGAATGATATTGTATATAGCACTCTCAGGAACATATTGCTCTTTAACCCCCTAATGTAAATTATGGAAATGTGGAGGTGTTCAGGAAAATGGTATTAAGGATCTTCAAGACTTGAAAGTCAAAAGCGTGTATGATGCTGGGGACATCAGAAATGGAATTAAGAAATTTGAACAAAGAAATGAGTTATTGATAAGGCCTGCTGATAAGGGGGTGCAATAGTGGTACAATCAAAGGAAGCCTATAAAAATGAATTAAACCGGCAATTACAGCATGGAAATATGTATCAAAAACTACTGAGTAATCCGACATTGAGATATAAGAAGGAACTAAACAAAGTTGTGGAAAAATAATTTAATAAAGGTGTCCTAAATAGAAAAGAAGGGAGATACCTTTGGCAATACATGTAGGATCCCAGTGATATACAATACATATTCCCAAAGATCCATAAGGAAACCAGGGAAACCCATTCTGAATGGGATTAATTCTGTAGGGGCAAAAATAGACGACTATATAGACTGTTTTTTATAGCCTATAGTACAAAAAACAAAATCCTACCTTAAGGATAAAAAACATTTTATCCAGCTTGTCAGAGAAGGACTTTTTCCACCCATGGTCACCATGCTATTACGCACATGTGCGGCGGATTGGCTCTCCGGCGCACGCACATGCGTGCCCCGATGGTGTCGCAAGCCACTGTGCACGTGTGTGCACAGTGGCTTGCAGGTGTGCCGTGGCGCACACTATGGCTTGGCTATTTCAGACGGCTTTGGCATCCAAACGGGTTGCTGGTTTGTCATCCTGCTTCCAGTTTTTGCCATATCTGGTTACCTGCTGTGACCCGGACTGTTCTTGACTATGCTGCTGTTCTCCTCGATCTGACCTTCAGCTTGCTCAACCGACTTTGCTCGATCTGCCTACATGTGTTTGATCCCATGATGGTCCCATCTATTTGGCTACAGCTTAAGTTGCATTGTTGTACACCATCAAGAAGCCCTACAAGCAACAAAATAGGCCCCGAGAGAATTCAGTAAATTGAAATGTGTTCAACCACGTTTTGTTTTAACATTTTTCAAATAAAATAATTGGAGATTATACAAAAAGGATATCAACAAGAATTCATCCAACAAAAGAGTCATGAAGTGACAGAAATGGAGAGAGAGAGAGAGACTAATCCAGGGTTCAGTTAGAACAGTAGAATGAAATCAAAATATTCCATTAGTAATGGACTATCATATCCAACACAAACAGATTACAAGAATTTTTAAAAAACATTGGGAGATATTAAAAGCAGATCGACACCTGGGACAAATTTTACTTGATGGTCCAAAATTCATATATTAGAGATCACCCACTTTGAGGGACCGTACTGCTAAAAATGTGATAAATCTTCCACCCAAAAAAAAGTCAGCTTTTTTGAGGGAAAAGGCTATTATCCATGCAAGAATTGCTATACCTGTAGTGTCAGGTCACCTTGAGGCCAGGTGACAGATGCAATCTGTAAGGATCAGGAGTGCACCGCAAGGTTGTGGACCCTACGGCTGACTGCTGCGGAAGGGAGTCAAGGGGATAAGGAAGGCAGGGCCGCCGGAACACCAAGACAGATCCCACTGGGGTTAGAGCGTAAGATTCCCTGGAGCGCGGAGTCTAAGATCCAGCAGGTGTTCACCATAGCCTCTAGTGGTGCGGATGGACTAGGCTGCAACTGGCTCCAGGTCGCGACCCCCAGGGTCCTCCAGCTCACACCCACAGTAGGCAACGGGAGGATAGGGATAGTGAGGGATAAAGCGAAGGTCATGCCACAGGTCTGCCGCAATGTACAGGTTAATATAGAGTTCTCTGATAAGAGCTAGGGTGGAGCCATTCCAGAGGATGGATTACAAAAGCAGTCAGGTGAGGGTCGGCTGGTCTCTAGAGACGAACAAATGGAGACAGGTAAGCAGACAAATTCTATTGCATAACCATGACATGTAGACATACAAAAGAAAATAAGAAGAAAAAGGAAGAATTAAGATCTGTAGTAACTGGGAAGAATTATAAGATTGATGATTTTATATCATGCAAATCTGAGGGAGTAGTCTATCTTTTGGAATGTCCATGTCATATTCAATATGTAGGAAGAACGAAGAGACCCTTGTGAAAGCGTTTAAGGGAATATACACAAAATATTTAAAAAGGTTTGCCTAAGCATAGCTCATCGAGACACTATGCCCAATACCATAACAAGGATCCTTCTTTCTTGATGGTTTGTGGCATAGAAAAATATTAACCTCATCGGAAAGATGACAATAAAATGATTAAACTTAGCCAATCAGTATCACGTTGGATCCATGAACTTTATACGTTGGTGCCCTTGGAGCACAATGTGGATTTTGATTTAAATTGTTTTATATCTAATTTTTAATATATTATTTTAAGATTATTTGTATATTCCATTTATTTTTATTTTTTTAACTATAATCACCATTTACCACTAGTAGTCGCTATGGAAATGTATTTTATTATTGTATTAGTCTATGGGTATTATAGGGACATGTCATTCAGATATCGCTATTTGATTATTATTCAATTTTTGATTTTTACTGATACCATTTACCATCATATCCACCATTTACCACTAGATGTTGCTATGGATATTTTACTTTTTTATTGTACTAGCTTACTGGGTGTTATTATAAAGATGTGTCATTAGATGTCATTATTCAGATTATTATTGTATTCATTGATGGATTTTTACTGTCTATGTTTTTATTTGAGAACTTCTGTATACGATGTGGCATATGTTTTGATTATTATGTGCATTAGCCTATCGAGGTTGGGTTAAGATCATGTTTACATTGATTCTTTAGAAGTTTGAAATAGTCACTGGTGTTGCCATTACAACAAAGAAATATATTTAAGTCTGGCTAAAGTCACGTGATCTGTGACGCAATGCATTGGGAAGAGCTGGGTCGCAGCCGAGACCAGAAGTCTTTGATCTACGCAAGGTTGAACACTGCAATTTATATGTAAGTTTGCTGCTGCTCCATAAACTACTTTTATTTGATTACTGCACTATAGAGATTTCTTTTTTTTCTATGTGAGCTTTGAATGGAGGAGAGTGGGGGATATCGGAGGATAATACTTACAGGGGAGTTTCCTTTCCACCAATTGGATTATACCTTATCTGGCTGGATTCTCCAAGGAAAGAAGTCTGCTGTTTTAGCCATCAAGGATATTTAACAGCAGAGGCGCTACTAGACCTGTAGGGGTCTTAGTTTCTTAGTTTGAAATGTGTACTATGAATGGTGGAAGCTACTATCACCTACAATTAACTGAACATTTTGCACTTGATGTCACATCTATCACTAAGTATTTCTACACTAGCATTACTGTATATTTATTATATTTTTTGGATTGGCTACGTTACTGTTTTAAGAATTTATTATTGCCTTCATATACAGAGTTGTTGTGTGTTTGCAACTTTGCACATGTTTTTTCAATATTGGTTCACCTTATATGTGATTTAATTATTTTTCAGATTTGCTCTTTGTAGCACTCCGCTTGAGTGCTTCTGTCAGCACACTGCTTCTTCCAGTCTGGAACTTCAAATATCAGATATTGTAAGAACCAGGCGAGACTAGCTCAGTAACACAGCTTGAACAAAGAATCTTTATTAGAACAAGAATACAGTCTTATACAGTCTTATAATCCCTTAAATCAGCTGAGGTGACTCCATGCCCACCTCCCCATATTTGTAATTAACCAGGATTTCACTACAAGTCAGACTTGTTGTCACGAGCTTCACACAGAAGATTATACATTATCATAACTATAAACACAGATACCTTCACACAATAGCAGGCGCTTCCAGTAGCAGAAGGACCATCTCCTACATTGTACAGAGGCCAATGTGATCAGTTCTTTCAATTAACATGTCGAGTTCAGAATCAAACAAACCAAGAATAGTCTTTATATATATCCTCAGAGATATTGTGGATAAATATTACTTTCCCATTTTAAGTAATTCAAGCCACATTTCTCAGTCACCCTGTGCCCCTAATGGACACAGGGTAACTTAGACATAGGGGTGCATTGGAAGCTGAAGCAAGGATTTCCCAACCTCTCCAAGGGATTCTTGGTTCCACGGGCCCTCCCATCACATCTCTACCTTTTGACAGAAGACTAACTTCATAGTTCCAGTCCCCCAATGCCTCTACCCACACATGACCCCAAACAAGTTGTTCTGCCTCTCTCATAGAACATACTTGCTGCTGGGGGGAAGTGCGGACTGGTCCTTCCCCTTGGAGTCCCTTCAGCCGCTGGAGAGAAGACAGGGTGGCTGGGCTCAGTCTGTCATGCTGTTGGGGATTTGGGCCGACTGTCCAGCCTACTTGGGGTGTACAAGTGGAGACCATAGTCGCATCCACTTTCACAGGAAATCCATCCTTTGTTAGTGGAGGGCAGAGGCCAGCAGCGTTCTGTCCTGTTGCCAGCAGTTCAGCTGGGCATATGAGCTTCACTACATCATCTGCTCCAGCTAACTGTTGGGGAGAGAGGACAACTGCCCCAGCTCCCTGAAACTCTGCAGTTGTCACACCGGTGCTGAGCAAGGGTTGGAAGCACTCTGCCCTGTTGCCAGCACTTCTGCTGGTTTTCTTTTAGTGGAGAGGAGACTTCAGACTAGGGATGAGCCTGGTGTTCGATTCGAACCCATGTTCGGGGTTCGTCCGTTCGTCGAAAACAGAACTTTGTGGGCTGCTGGCATCAAATTCGTGTGATACGAATGGCCCACAATGCACTGTGCCAGTCGCAGTGCATTGCTGGCTGATGATTGGCCAAGCATGCACTGTGGCCCTGCATGCTTGGCTAATCACAGCGCCGGCAGCGAGGAGAGCTATAATTGGCCACAGGTTGGATGCCTGTGGCCAATTATAGCTCAGGGGGTTTAGTACACGCCCCACACTATATAAGGCTGCCAGCTCGGCGGCCTTGTGTAGTGTGTTGCGGCATTCATAGAGAGAAGGATAGGCAGGGACAGTGTCAGCTGTGCTTTACTTCTTTAGATAGCACTGTTATGCCGCGTACACACGTAGCGGACTATCCGGCGGACTAAGTATGGCGGACTTCCCCCCAGACTGTCCGTCGGACTTTCCCAACGGGCTACTTGCCCACACACGGCACTTTTTCGTGGACTAATACGGCGTACTAAGTCCGCCGTACTACCCGCCCTACTTTTGAAATGAACTGACTCTTCCACACACGCGGAGGAAAGTCCGCTCATTTTGAGCGCGTCTCCAGGTAGGCGGGGCTGGCGAAGGAGACGTCCCTGGCTCCGACACCTGGTATGGACTTAAAGGGGAACCCCAACGCCGAAAAAAATGGGGCGTGGGGGTCCCCCCAAGGTCCACATCAGACCCGCTACCCGGCCGGCCAGGAAAGGGGGGGCGAGCGAGCGCCCCCCTCCTGAGCCGTACCAGGCCGCGTGCCCTCAACATGGGGGGTGCCTTGGGGGAGGGGGGGCGTGCGGCCCCCCCACCCCAAAGCACCTTGTCCCCATGTTGATGATGACAAGGGCCTCTTCCACGACAACCCTGGCCGTTGGTTGTCGGGGTCTGCGGGCGAGGGGCTTATCGGAATCCGGGTGCCCCCTTTAATAAGGGGGCCCCCGGATACCGGCCCCCGCCCTATGTGAATGAGTATGGGGTACAATGTACCCCTACCCATTCACCTGTGAAAAAAGTACAAAAAAAACACAACACAGGGTAAAAATAGTTTATTGCACAGCTCCGGGGGTCTTCCGTCTTCGGGGGTCTTCTCGCCGGACTCCTCCACTATCTTCTTCTAGCTCTTTTGCTAGCGGAGGAGCCCGGCTTTCTTCCTCGCCGCCGCCCTTCTTCCGACTTCGGGGGTCTTGTCCCCCCCTACAGGCGGTGGCCCGGTCTTCTGTCGCCGCTGTCGGCGCCGTCGCCGCTGCTGCCGCCTTCTGGCCTTCTGTTGCTCTCTTCAGATGCTGACATGTCGCATCCTCCGCTCACAATGACGGGGACCGGCCAGCGACGTCTCCTTCGCGGGCCCCGCCTACCTGGAGACCTGCTCGAAATGAGCGGACTTTTCTCCGGGCGGGAAAAGTCCGTTCATTTCAAAAGTATGGCGGACTGGCGCACACACGGATTGTCCACCGAAATGCGAGTCCAGCGGGAAGATTGGAGTGCAAAACTACTTTCTAAGTCCGCCGTACTTTCGGGTCAAAAAAGTATGCCGGAGGCTACACGGGGGGGGGGATTGTCCGGCGGACTTGAGTTTGCCGGACTTTTCCACCCGATTGTTTGATTTGCCCCCGTACACATGGTCGGACATTCGGATTTTGTCCGACGGATTGTGTCCAAAACTGTTGAATACACCCGGTCGGACCAAGTTGTCGGATTTTGCGGTTGCCAAGAACGCGGTGACGTAAGCCGTGTATGGCGGGACTAGAAAAGGGAAGTTCAGCACCACGTCCGGCACCCTTTGGGCTCCTTCTGCTGATCTCGTGTTAGTAGAAGTTTGGTGAGAGACGATTCGCGCTTTTTAGATTTGTGATTCAGATCGCTACTGCTCTTCGGTTTCTGCTTGTCTTTGCGTAACTGATAATCAGTGCGTGCAGTCAGTAAGTATTTGTTTCTCATTGGGGATTATATCTTGGTATAGTATGCTTTGAAAGGCATTTTTTATTGTCTGCTTGCTTCTGCTATTCAGGTCGTTCTTTCAGGCATTGCTGTTTATCGGTGCTTTCTGGTGTCCGTTCTGACGAGCCGACCATTTTCAAACCATGTTTCTTCTACGTACTCATCGTACAGTTTGTGCTGTGCAGGGGCTTCATGTTGGGGTTCTTACTTTGACACAAGCCCGGTCCATGAACAGGGAGGGGAGGCGTTTGTGGACCAAGAATTGGTTGCGCCAGCGTGACCAGTTCTCGCACATGCCTTTGCTCCGTGAGATCCGCGAGAATAATCCTGATCATTTCAGGAATTATCTCTGGATGACAGACCCCGTTTTTCACCATCTGCTGGCTTTGCTGACCCCTTATATCACCAGGCAGGATACCTGCATGTGGCAAGCCATCACTCCGGAGCAGAGGCTCATTGCCACGTTGCGCTACTTGGCGACAGGGAGAAGCCTTCAGGACTTCAAGTTCTCTACAGGCATCTCCCCCCAGGCTCTGGGGATCATTATTCCAGAGACCTGTTCTGCCATCAATCAGGTCCTGCAGGAGGCATATATGAAGCTAAATTTTATCCTTAAACATCACATTCTATGTATTTCATGATTGCTAATGCCTTGCATTTCTTTCCTCATTCCCTAATTACCATCATTGCAATATGCTCTAATTCATATGCTCTGCCCCTTTGTTCTCATGCATATTTGCCTCACTAACTTCCCCACCATGCTCTTCTTGGCCCGTAAAACTATAGTCTAGTCACTTACCAATGTTTTTTGTCAGCTCCATAGTATTGCTTTCCCCTAAACACCCCCTAAAATGTCTACAAATGTGATGCGTGTGCTTCAATTCATGCAAAGTGACCTTTTTTAAATTTTTGGGGTTGTGCCAAACTCATTAGGAACCCCCCTCCCCCCAACTGCTAGCTAAGCTAATAGCAATCCTCTATCTGATGACTTGACCAAACCCAATACACACTATAACTCCCTTTTTCATGATCACATTTATGGATGAATTCACCAAAGCATGTAGTGTAAGGGCCTGCCTCAATACTTTCAAATGCTAGTTTGTTTTTTTAACATATTAATTATCTTGATATGTAATAGCAGAATGTCAAAATGTGCTTCCATTTTGTTATTATGACACTTCTTAACTGTCCCGTGGGCTGCCAATAGTATATATACTATACCTACCTTTTTGATGGTCACATTTATGGACGAATTCACCAAAGCATGTAGTGTAAGGGCCTGCCTTAATACTTTCAAATGCAATTTTTTTTTAACAGATTAATTTTCTTGATATGTAATAGCAGAATGCCAAAATGTGCTTCCATTTTGTTTTCATTTTGTTATTATGACACTTCTTACCTGTCCCGTGGGCTGCCAATAGTGTAAGTAAGGAGGGGCTTCACAAAGTATCACACATTATTTAGGCGTTCAGCTCTCAATCAAGTGGAGAGGGTTACCTGTCCTAAACATCCCCCCTCATTTTTTAGCAAGGGCCCATCATATGGGGGGGATGGGGGGGGGGTGATGACTCTCATAAGGGGACCTTATACTTTAGGCTTTAAATACTCAGTTCCCAAAATGTTATACTAATTTTGACCAAAAATGTGCTTGTCTAATCTGCTTGCAATGTTGATTTGTCAAATTACAAATTTTTGTTCTTGTTTCACTACACAGTGTGCTTCAATGCCACAGGAATGGCAGACTGTGGCCTCCCACTTTGCCATTTTTTTTGAAGTTGTGCCTTTTTCACCAACAGTGCAAACCAAAGTTCAGAGCAAGATGAGGAGACAGTCTCTTCTTCAGATAATCTAATAATGTTGTGGGTCTGCTACACACACACACACCTTCTTTTTGTAACTAATGTATGTAGTGCATTACTGACCATAATCATGCTCATTTTCAGCAGCATGGCAGAAAAATGGCATGATTGTCCCAATTTACACATCACTGTGGGTGCTTTTTACTAAAGGCACATCCACTATGCACTACAAGTGCACTGCAAAAGTACACCTGAAACTGCACTTGGAGTGCAAAGTGGAGTTGCCTTTATTAAATCACACTCCTTCTCAGCACAAACTAAAATTGTACTACAAATACATTTTATGCACAATGAAAAAGGAAGCCACACATTGTTGATAATTAAACTTTTTAATACAAGCACATTCACATGTGCGTTTCGAAAAGGTTTTTACAACAAACCAAGAAATTTTCATAGTTTCATAGTTAGTAAGGTTGCATAAAGACACCAGTCCATCCAGTTCAACCTGAGTGAGTGTCTACAATAGACCCCATCCCTGTACATTGCGCACTCACATTGGTCCCTACCCTCAAGGCGCCCACAATCCAAGGTCCCCATTCATATACTAGGGCCAATTTTGGACAGAAGCCAATTAACCTACCTGCATGTCTTTGGATTGTGGGAGGAAACCGGAGTACCCGGAGGAAACCCACGCAGGCACAGGGAGAACATGCAAACTCCAGGCAGGTAGTGTCGTGGTTGGGATTTGAACCAGCGACCCTTCTTACTGCTAGGTGAGAGTGCTAAATTGTGTGTATCCAAAACAGAGTTTAATCAGAATTTTGTTTCCTTGTTGTTTTTGTGTAAACAGGCATGTATTAAACCATAAAATACTGAACACAGGAACTTACAAAGTTCAACTTTGAAAAGTGAAGACAATATCAGACCTGAGTATGTACAAACTGGGCTGATATTGCCTTCATCACATGGGGTGTCACCCCTGAAAAAAACACATTTGGAAGATGCACACAGTGTGTCAACATGTGCTATCTCCCATCATGGGGGATCAATGTACATGCTTTGGGGCTGCAACCCCTTCATCTCAGACACTTTCCACAAAACATGTACATTGATCCCCCATGATGGGAGATAGCGCATGTTTACACACTCTGTGCATCTTTCAAATTTGGAATTTCGATAAATACAACATTTTGTTTTTAAAATAGCAAAAATAAAACCCTATCTAGTTTTTGTTGTTTCACACTCTCCCCAAAACATCAATGATGTTCTTCATTTTATTTTTTACATCATTGATGTTTTGTTGGATAATTTCCAAATCACGATTGCACCCCATTATCTCCCTGATCAAGATCTGGGCACTTTCAGTGGTAAAACGGGAATCTTCTTCCACATCACCTACAAAACAAAGCAAAAAAAAAACACACCATGTAATAAAAATATGGTGATATACATTGCTGAGCTTACCGGAAGCTTTGTTCTCCGACACTCACCTGTTGTGGTGACAATTTGCCCAACCTCCATGATCTCTCCTTCCTCCTCCTGCTCCTCTGTTTGTGCTTTTGGAAGTTTGGAAAATTCTTATGAAGACTCTTCACAACTTTAGTCATGCGCACTGTATATAAAACGCAACACGCGTGTATCGTCCGTACGATCTGGGAAGAGAGTGAGGTGCAAATGTGACGAACGTGCAAACGAAGGTAAAATTTTAAACTTGGTGCTTCACTATACTAGACTGCTTCTATATAGGCCTATGTTGGGACAAGATTAGGAGGTTTTTAATGGCATTATTAGTATTTGAGGGTTTGTCTTGTGTTGTGTCTTGCAGACAATATGGATCCATTCCAAAATGAAAATTTTATGGGGCTATTCCTAGAACTCTACAAGGAGATGCCCTGCTTGTGGCAGCTCCACAACAAGTTTTATGCCGACATAACAAAGAGGAACGCAGCGCTGGAGAAACTGCTTTCTTTGGTGTGGATCATGGTCCCCACGGCAGACATGGCCTATCTGAATAGGAAAAATGGGGCCATGAGGATTACATATTTCAGGGAGAGAAAGAAGCACCTGGAGTCCTTGAGAGTAGGAGATACAGATGCCGTTTATTACCCCAGGATGGTTCACTTTGACAGGCTGCATTTTCTGGTAAACCAGGGGGTACCCAGGCCACCACTCAGGCCACTACTCTCCAGTCTTCCTTCAAGGCATCCTTCACCCCCAGCTGAGGCTTCTGATGTCCAACCTGGGCCTTCCAGGCAGCAACATGTGGTGGGGCCCAGCTTGAGACAGGTATTGCATTGTTGAACATATCTCTTGTTACATTTAATGATGTTAACTAGATGTTCTTATTGATCAGTAAGTTGTGATTTAACAAAGTGGCTTACATATCAAGAGACAGTAGTGACTAAAAATTATTGGGAGCACAAAATGGTGTGAATGATGATCAAAAAACTAAAACTATGTCCCCTTTGCATACACAGGAAGACCTCAGTTGGGGGGAGGCTGTGGCAAGTGGCAGCCAGGAGGTCGACCAACGCCCTCCTCCTCGTGCCCCAACTACAGGAGTCCAGCCACAGCCTCGAAGAATGCCTGGAGAGAAGTGCCCAAGGAAGACAAGAGAGTGATGGCCTGGGTTCAGTCTGGTCTGGCCTGGGTTCAGTCTGGTCTGCCAGAAGATGCAGCCTCTTGAAGATCCACATCCTGGGGACATAAATGGCATCTGAATTTCCTGTTCACTAGGACTTCGGGACCAGACTTCTCTCCCTGAGATATGTACTCCTCAGGCCACCAATTTTTTATATTCTAATTTGTTCATGTCTGCCCTGGGGGCCAAAGGCTGCACCAAAGTAAGAAGTTTCTCCGGCGCTGCGTTCCTATTTTTATTTTATAGCGACCAAAATAAAGGTTTTTTTTGTTTGATTAAATACTTGTGTATGTGTTTTCCTTACAAAAGGCCGATTTATTTGTGAGCAGGCAGGTACATTTCAAAAATACAAAGTGAAATGAATAACAAGGGGTACCAACACTAAACAACCTCCTGTAGATTAAAAAATAAAAACCAAAGATAAAAAATAAAATAATGTTGTTGTGGTAAGTTTACACACAAAAAACACCCCAAAAAAAGGAGAAATTAGCAAACTGTCTTTAAAGGAGATTTTTAGGAAATAAAAATAAAAAAAATCCAAAAAAGAATAAACAAAATCTAAAATTGTGTAGATGTGGCGCAAAATAAAATTGCATTGCTGAAATGGTGAGAAAAGAGTAATGAAATACGTTCAGGACAAGTGTGTGTGACTATGAGCATCAAAAGAAGTTCGTTCTTGCAGCATTGTAAAGAACAAGAGAATGCGCTTGATGAAAGAATTTTTAACATTGCAGCGTGAAGAATGTGCTATATCGCTTACGAGCAGTAGTTTTACCTGAACGAGCGCTTCCGTGTCGGAATTTTAATGTTAGCATGCATGGCACTTTGTCCATCGGAGTAGGCTACACATGATCGGAGTATGTCCTATCGGACCAGTTTGTCGGAAAATATTTCCAGCAAGTTGGAAAATTTGGTCCGACGGATATTCTGACGGAATCAGTCCAATGCATACCACACACAGTCGGATTATCCGACAACACGGTCCGATAGGACACATTCCGATGGATTCTCCGACCGTGTGTACAAGGGCTTACAGTGAGTGTAGTGTTCAGGGAGAGAGCAGGATAGGCAGGGACAGTGTCAGCTTTGCTTTGCTTCCTAACCTAGAGCTGTTACAGTGAGTGTAGTGTGCCTCCTGCACAGCATACACCTGAATCTACCCCCCCCCCCCCCATTGCTGGTGTTGTGTAGTTGATTTGTGCAACACAGGCATCTGCCTAATATTCAGTCAGTGTAGTGTGTCTCCTGCACAGCATACACTTGAATCTACCCCCTCGTTGCTGGTGTTGTGTAGTTCATTTGTGCAACACAGGCATCTGCCTAACATTAACATAACATATTTTGGGTGCGGGGTTCCCCTTAATATCCATACAAGACCGAAAGGGGCTGGTAATGGGCTGGGGTAGGGGGGTGATGGGGTAGACATGCCATTTTTCTCAAAGATTTTCCTCCATATTGCCAGGACAAGACATTACTTAATAATTACTTAATTAATGCTTTAATAGCCGCAAGCAGTTTTAAATGGCTTTTTTTCCTTTACAAATGTCATTTTGTGCAGGGACAGTTCCAAACATGGGAAACACATGCCACTTCAAAGGCATACTTTAGTCACCCCCCAGGTACGATATTTAAAAAAATTTTCCCTGGTGGTGCTGCTCACAGGCTAGCATTTCCTTCCAGAGTTTGCAGCAGATAGAATCATACCATCCCAGCAGGACCTGCTCTGATACTGGTCCTCTGTGCTGTATCACCATCTCTCGCGACCTCCTTCCGAATTCCTCTTCCATGGCGGCTGGTATCTGTACCTCTCCTCTCCTCTCTTGCTATCCGGACCTTGGATCCAGGTGGAGGTTTGGATGTCCCAGCCTGCTGGAAGTGTTCCACTGCTTGCCACCATCAGCACACTGCTTCTTCCAGTCTGGAATTTCAGATATCAGATATTGTAAGAACTAGGTGAGACTAGCTCAGTTACACAGCTTTAACATTGAATCTTTATTAGAATAAAATACAGTCTTATATACACAATTCAGGAGGAGGTTCTCCCCTCCTGATCATATTACTCTAACAATACAGTTGTAACCAGAAACATAAATTAACATGAGCTAAATAACTAATCCCTTAAAGCAGCTGAGGTGACACCATGCCCACCTGGCCATTTCTGTGATTAATCAGGATTTCACTACAGGTCAGACTTGTTGTCTAGTTTAGGCCAATATGTATTCTATTACATATTTTTGGTAAACAAAAATAAAAAAATCGTAATAAGCATATATTGATTGGTTTGTGTAAAAGTTATAGCGTCTACAAAATAGGGGATAGATTTCTAGCATTTTTTTTTTCACTAGTAATGGAGGTGATCTGCAATTTTTATCGTGACTGCGACATTATGGCGGACACATCGGACACCTTTGACACCATTTTGGGACCATTGTCATTTATACAGCAATCAGTGCTATAAAAATGCACTGATTACTGTGTAAATGACAATGGCAGGGAAGGGGTTAAACACTAGGGGGAGATCAAGGGGTTAAGTTTGTCCTAGGGAGGAGTTCTAACTGTGGGAGGGATGGGCTTCCACTGACATGACAGTGATCACTGCTCCCGATGACAGGGAGCAGTAGATCCCTGTCATGTCACTAGGCAGAACGGGGAAATGCCTTGTTTACAAAGGCATCTCTCCATTATTCCGCCCCATGACATGAACGCAGGCCCCCAGCAGGCATTGAGTCTGCGGGACCTGCGGGCACGTTCAAACAGCATGCGGCAGGGCCCACAATGCTGCGATTTAAAGGGGACGTACCTGTATGCCCATTTGCCCAGCCATGCCATTGTGCTGCCGTACATTGTCGTTCGCTGGTCGGCTAGTGGTTTATTCTTTTTGGGGGGTGGGGGTTGGGGCAGTGGACAGTGTTGGCAGGGCAGGGGGGTGGTGTCAGTAGTTTTTTATTTTATAGTTTAATTTTTTATAATTTTTGTTTACATTTAAATTATTATTTATTTATTTTTGCATTTTTTTTAATCAACCCTGTGAGGGGTTGCTTTGGTAAGATATCAGGGGTCTAAACAGAACCCTGACATCTCTCCTTTAAGAGAGAAAGAAGCTGAGGACAGTCCCTTTCTCAGCATTGAAGATGAATGGAGAGGAGACAGTGGCTCCTGTCTATTTCATAGGACACAGCAGCTACCCCTTTTGCCCTGTGTTTTTTTGTTGGGTTTTGATTGTGAGGGTGAGGGGGGGAGTAAAAAGAAAGAGGGGGGGACTATCTGATGCTGTATATCTTAGTACTTGTTTAATAAATTGTGAGGAGGTAGCTTTTGGGTGTTAATACACATTTCATTTTGGTTTTTTTTTTTTGCTTTTTTGATTTTGTATGCTTCGTCATTGTGTTACCATTGAACTTTATATGATGTGTCTTTTCATGAAAGAGCATAAAAGATGCAGCAAGCAGAACTATTTTTAATGTACTACACCTAAAACACACATAAAACATACAGGTGTGAACAGGGCCTTAATGTAGGTCTCAGAATACCAAGGGAATGCAACTGCTGACCATTTCTGATCATTGGATGTGTAACAACTAATTGCCTACAATCAAACCTGCATTCAATAGGTATTACATCAGGTCTTGCTATCCATAAAATGTATTTCTTAGCTTGTGTGTGTATTATAAATAAGCACATAGTGTATAGTATAATTCAAGCAGTTATATCATTATTGCAGTTTGTCATTTATAGCCAAGTGTTTTGTTCTAGTTGCTTCCATTGCTGTTTTAGAATATAAGGGTCACCTAAAAACAAAAGCAATTTATTTTGAATGAGTACATCAAATTTCAAATCTATACTTGTGCTAAATCATTATGGAAATCGGTATGTTAATATATTATTTAGCTATGTTGAGCAAGAACGCAGTAATTACATTCAGATGTCTGGTCCTAAATAGTACATTTGTGTGTCCCATATTCATATACCTGTTCACATACTTACCTGTCCTGTATTTGTTTTTGCATTTCTTGCATACCATGATCTAGCAATATGGACTACAATCATAAAGCACTGTACCTTCCAGTATCTCAAAGCATCGCCTATCCCTCTAGTGATCAGTGTATCAGGTGTCATATTTCATCATATTTGTGTGCCAAACAAAAGGATTGTGTGATGAATAGTCTTCCCGTCAGATAATTGTTTGCACAATTATGTGCCAAGACTACATATCCCAGGGATCTTTGCTGACATTGGGGGAGATTGCTGGGAGTAGCTATAAAAGAAGCAAAAGCCCGAGCAGAGCTCTCTTCCTCCCAGGTCCTGATGCAAGACGGACCTCTCTATGCATCGAGAGAGGGGTCACAGCCTACTACGCGGAGTACCACCTTCTCACCTATACCTAAGGGGCCTAGCTCTGTCGTTTGCCGTCGGATATCTTTCCAGCACCACTCCGGTCACCTGCCAGATGGTGTATCAAGCTGCACGTTGGGAGAACAAGACAGCGGATCCGTTGCACGAGTTTTGCTACGCAAGTTACTGTCCGAAAAACATTGCATCGATCTGGTCATTTGTGAGAGGGGAATCGTCCAACCTTTACCCATCCTTCCTTTGTCACAGCTACACTGGGACACTTTGCACAGACATCTCTACTCTTGGAATGCTATACTAAATCTATTCGAACACTGTGCTTAAACATCTTTAGATTTCATCACTACAAGAAACCTATTGTTTCCCACTATACTTAATCGGATTACAGTAAATGATCTCCTACATACCGGTGAAGAATATCAGATCTGCAATGTGAACTTTATTGCCATTACTGATAAACGGGCCTCTATACTATAGTTTTTAAATCTGCTCTCTCTCCTTAGGATACCAGAATAGGCTGGCCAGGTTTCATCTTCTACAGAGTGTCAATGGCATTATTTGGCTGAAACATTCTATTAGGGGTAACATTATTTCTTAAGGAAGCGTGTATATAAAGTGTATAGTGATAATCAGCGCCAAAAAAACTAAAGTGCAATGTCCATTGGCTGCCTCTCAGCCAAAGAATTAAATTCAAGATACTAACTACAACTTACAAAGCCATCCACAACCTGGCCCCCAGATACATCACTAACCTAGTCTCAAAATACCAACCTAATGGTTCTCTTCACTCCTCCGAAGACATCCTGCCCTCAATCTCCCTTGTCACCTCATCCCATGCTCGCTTCAGGATTTCTCCAGAGCCTCTCCTATCCTCTGGAATGCTCTACCCCAATCTGTGTGATTTTCTCCTACTTTATCCACTTTCAGACGATCCCTGAAAGCTCATCTCTTCAGAGAAGCCTATCTGGCCCTCACTTAACAACTGTACATTTATCTTCTCCATGAGCACATCCCCCACAGTTATTACCCCATTGTATCTCTTGACCTTCCCTCATAGATTGCGCCAAGGAGCAGGGCCCTCTGATTCCTACTGTATTAAAGTGTATTGTATTTGTACTGTCTACCCTCAAGTTGCTGCGTAAACTGTTGGCGCTATATAAATCCTGTATAATAATAATAATAATTATAGCATTATAGAAGCTCTTCTTACTTTATTAAAAACAGCCCTTACAATTAGGCACACTTACAGGATCCAAGGATAAAAACAGTATAAGAATAAATGTCCACTCATTCACCACTATGATGGACTTACGGTGACCGCATGACATCATGGACTCGGCTCCTTCCCTCTATACAAGTGGCGCCCTCTGATTGGGCTCCATCGGTAGATGGGCGGGCTGATCCCCCCTAAGAATTTATATATGCCCCCCCCCTAAGCATTTATATATGCCATAGCAACCCTTCAGGCGCCATTATGGCCGTCAGCTGTGTCTACAGACACACCTCACCTAGACCACAGAACATAAATTCAATGGAACTGGGAAGCGTGTCAACGTGTGAGGGTGTACCTTTTTGGCAAAATGTACAACATCCTCACACGGGATTAAAGCTGACCTCCCCAGTGATCACCTGCCACAATCTAAACAGGAAAAAAATGATTTTATACATGCCTATATTAATTTATACTCTTAGCATAATAAATGTATCTATCGTATACTCAAATGACTTATTCCGTTAACCAATAATTATTAAAAAGGCTAATATTTTTATTTAAAATTTATGAAAATTATATAAAAAATATATATTTTTAAACATATTTTTTTTAAATGACTGATTAATCAACCTATCTTTTAAAACTGTATCTACATATGCACCTATTTTAACCATTAAATTGAAACAGTTTAGGTTGAAATCTATGTTGAGCCCTCTAGGCGTTAAAACCTGGGTCTCATATATCCAGGCTGACTCTCGTTGACTGAGATATCTTATAAAGTTGCCCCCCCACCCTCCAGTGGTGTCCCACCTACTCAACTTTCCAGAATTTTAAACCTTCTGGGTGTCTATTGTGGACCTCTCTAAAATGCTTAGCTAAATTATGTTCCTTCCAACCTAATACCCCCACTTTTTTGTATTATTAATATGTTTGCGTACCCTGACTAGCAGTGGTCTGAAGGTACATACTGTAATTTGCACAGGCACTCCAACATATAAACTACCCCTTCAAAAGGCCACGTTATAAATTATTTAATTTTATGGACCCATCCTGTAGCCATAGCTGTAAATTCATTATTCTTTTTGACATTACATCCTTTGGTGGTTTTACATGCTAAGCACCTCCCACATGTGTAAAAGCCCATTGGATAAGGTGTCAATATTCCCACTTTTTTTACCTGGGGGATCAAGAACTCGGGGGGCCAAAATATTTCTTAGACCTGGTGCTTTTTTTATATACAAAAGAGGGATGGGGAGGGAGAACACCCCCTAATACTTTATCCTTTAGCAATATATTCCAATGTTTTTTTTTATTATATTCTCGACCTTGTTCCTTTCAATATGGTTTCCCAGCACTATTTTATATTCATCTACTAAAGTACTATCATAACCCTTTTGTACAAACTTTTCTTCAAACTGTGCTGCTTGTTCCATATATTCTTCCTTATTTGTGTAGTTCCTTCTGACTTCATCTCCTCTCCATATCATGAACAGGTCATCTATAAATCTATGGTAGCTAATTACAGAAATTACAAATGAACTTCCGATAATAGTTGGCAAAGCCAAGAAAACGCTGATTTGTCCTGGGGGGTCTATACTAATGGAGGAGGTGGTGGTTTGTCCTGGGGGTCTATACTAATGAGGGGGGGGGTGATTTGTCCTGGGGGGTCTATACTAATGGAGGGGGGTGGTTTGTCCTGGGGAAGTCTATACTAATGGGGGGGGTGGTTTGTCCTGGGGGTCTATACTAGGAAGGGCAGTGATTTGTCCTGGGGGGTCTATACAAATGGGGGTTTGTCCTGGTGGGTCTATACTAATGTAGGGGGTGGTTTGTCCTGGGGGGGTCTATACTAATGAAGGGGGGGATTTGTCTTGGGGGGTCTATACTAATGGAGGGGGGGTGGTTTGTCCTGGGGGAGTCTATACTGCACCAGAGTCAGCTGGGGGTAGTTTGCCCTGGGGGTCTATACTAATGGAGGGGGGGGTTTGTCCTGGGGTATATACTAATGTGGGGGGGTTTGTCCTGGGTGGTCTATACTAATAGAGGGGGTTTGTCCTGGGTGGTCTATACTAACGGAGGGGCGGTGGTTTGTCCTGGGGAGTCTATACTAATGTAGGGGGGTGGTTTGTCCTGGAGGTCTATACTAATGGAGGGTGGTGATTTGTCCTGGGGGGTCTATACAAATAGGGGGCGGTTTGTCCTGGGGGGTCTATACTAATGGAGAGGGGTGGTATGTCCTGGGGGTCTATACTAATGGAGGGGGGTGATTTGTCCTGGGGGGTCTATACTAATGAGGGGGGGTGATTTGTCCTGAGGAGTCTATACTAATGGAGGGGGTTTGTCCTGGGGGGTCTATACTAATGAAGGGAGGTGGTTTGTCAGGGGTCTATACTAATGGAGAAGGGGGTTTGTCTTGGGGGGGTCTATACTAATGGAGGGGGGTGGTTTGTCCTGGGGGGTCTATACTAATGTGGGGGTGGTTTGTCCTGGGGGTCTATACTAATATACTGGGTGGTTTGTCCTGGGGGGCTATACTAATGGAGGAGGGTTGGTTTGTCCCGGGGGTCTATACTAATGGAGGGGGGGTTGTCCTGGGGGGGTCTATACTAATGGAGGGGGTGATTTGTCCTGGGGGGTCTATACTAATGGAGGGGGAGGTGGTTTGTCCTGGGGGTCTATACTAATGAGGGGGAGTGATTTGTCCTGGGGAGTCTATACTAATGGAGGGGGGTGGTTTGTCCTGGGGGTCTATACCAAGGAGGGCAGTGATTTGTCCTGGGGGGTCTATACAAATGGGGGTTTGTCCTGGTGGGTCTATACTAATGGAGGGGGTGGTTTGTCTTGGGGGTCTATACTAATGTAGGGGGGTGGTTTGTCCTGGGGGGTCTATACTAATGAAGGGGGGGATTTGTCTTGGGGGGTCTATACTAATGGAGGGGGGTGGTTTGTCCTGGGGGAGTCTATACTGCACCAGAGTCAGCTGGGGGTAGTTTGCCCTGGGGGTCTATACTAATGGAGGGGGGGTGGTTTGTCCTGGGGTATATACTAATGTGGGGGGGGTTTGTCCTGGGTGGTCTATACTAATAGAGGGGGGTTTGTCCTGGGTGGTCTATACTAACGGAGGGGCGGTGGTTTGTCCTGGGGGGGTCTATACTAATAGAGGGTGGTGATTTGTCCTGGGGGGGTCTATACAAATGGGGGGCGATTTGTCCTGGGGGGTCTATACTAATGGAGAGGGGTGGTATGTCCTGGGGGTCTATACTAATGGAGGGGGGTGATTTGTCCTGGGGGTCTATACTAATGAGGGGGGGTGATTTGTCCTGAGGAGTCTATACTAATGAAGGGGTTTGTCCTGGGGGTCTATACTAATGGAGGGAGGTGGTTTGTCAGGGGTCTATACTAATGGAGAAGGGGGTTTGTCCTGGGGGGGTCTATACTAATGGAGAGGGGGGTTTGTTCTGGGGGATCTATACTAATGGAGGGGGGGTTTGTTCTGGGGGGTCTATACTAATGGAGGGGGTGGTTTGTCCTGGGGGTCTATACTAATGTACTGGGTGGTTTGTCCTGGGGGGCTATACTAATGGAGGAGGGTTGGTTTGTGCCGGGGGTCTATACTAATGGAGGGGGGGTTGTCCTGGGGGGGTCTATTACTAATGGAGGGGGTGATTTGTCCTGGGGGTCTATACTAATGGAGGGGGAGGTGGTTTGTCCTGGGGGTCTATACTAATGAGGGGGAGTGATTTGTCCTGGGGAGTCTATACTAATGGAGGGGGGTGGTTTGTCCTGGGGGTCTATACTAATTAAGGGCGGTGATTTGTCCTGGGGGTCTATACAAATGGGGGGCGGTTTGTCCTGGGGGGTCTATACTAATGGAGGGGGGTGATTTGTCCTGGAGGGGTCTATACTAATGGAGGGGGTGGTTTGTTTTGGGGGTCTGTACTAATGGAGGGGGGTGGTTTGTTTCTGGGGTCTGTACTAATGGAGGGGGGTGGTTTGTCTTGAGTGGGGTCTGTACTAATGGAGGGGAGTGGTTCTGTACTAATGTAGGGGGTGGTTTGTTCTGGGGGGTCTGTACTAATGGGGGGGGTGGTTGTGTACTAATGTAGGGGGTGGTTTGTTCTGGGGGGGTCTGTACTAATGGAGGGGGGTAGTTCTGTACTAATAGAGGGGGGTGGTTTGTCCTGGGGGGTCTGTACTGATAGAGGGGGTGTTTTGTTCTGGGGGCCTATACTGATATGGGGTCTGTACTGAGGGAGGGGTTTATACTTAGTGGGAGTCTGCACTGATGGAGGGGGGTCTGTACTGAGGGGCGACTATAGTTGTTGGAGGGGTGACATCAACCCTAGTGACTCCAATGTAGCCGTAGGCTCTTATTTCCCCTCTCCCTCTCCTTCTCCTCACGTGCACTGCTGTACTAGTAAGCGGTGCACTATGTTTCTTCCCCCGCCTTCATATCGGCCAGGGAAGAAAAACAAAGGACCAAAGAGGACTGTGGGACATGTAGTCCCGAGGACTGGCAGCCCCACTGTAACACGGAAACTGCATCCCACACAGCATGCTCAGCTGAATGGGAGAGAGAGAGAGCCAGGTGCCCGGGAAAGATTTCAGGAAAATACACCCAGGACTCCAGAGGGAGAGGACAGTGCTGGGGAAACACCATCAGAGAGAGAACCCCGCTGCCCTGCGCCACCAGAGGGAAAGCCACACAGCCTAGTGCCATACCTGGCGGAGAAAGGAATGGAGTCATTGCCAGAATACAGATCTGGGCTCTTCCCAGCGGAGTCGCCACAGACAATTCAGAGTGAGCTGACTCTTGATCAGAGGAACCGTTGTTGCTGTATTGCTGGGTCAGGTGAGAGGGCCGATCGGCCATTATCTACTAACGTTCATAGGAACTGCAGTCTCTAACCATCTCCTGTATTATGTCTGCAGCCTCTGACCATCTCTTGTATCATGTCTGCAGCCTCTGACCATCTCTTGTATCATGTCTGCAGCCTCTGACCATCTCTTGTATCATGTCTGCAGCCTCTGACCATCTCTTGTATCATGTCTGCAGCCTCTGACCATCTCTTGTATCATGTCTGCAGCCTCTGACCATCTCTTGTATCATGTCTGCAGCCTCTGACCATCTCTTGTATCATGTCTGCGGCCTCTGACCATCTCTTGTATCATGTCTGCGGCCTCTGACCATCTCTTGTATCATGTCTGCGGCCTCTGACCATCTCTTGTATCATGTCTGCGGCCTCTGACCATCTCTTGTATCATGTCTGCGGCCTCTGACCATCTCTTGTATCATGTCTGCGGCCTCTGACCATCTCTTGTATCATGTCTGCGGCCTCTGACCATCTCTTGTATCATGTCTGCGGCCTCTGACCATCTCTTGTATCATGTCTGCGGCCTCTGACCATCTCTTGTATCATGTCTGCGGCCTCTGACCATCTCTTGTATCATGTCTGCAGCCTCTGACCATCTCTTGTATCATGTCTGCAGCCTCTGACCATCTCTTGTATCATGTCTGCAGCCTCTGACCATCTCTTGTATCATGTCTGCAGCCTCTGACCATCTCTTGTATCATGTCTGCAGCCTCTGACCATCTCTTGTATCATGTCTGCAGTCCCTGACTATCTCTTATGTTATGTCTGCAGTCTCTGACCATCTCTTGTATCTTGTCTGCAGTCTCTGACCATCTCTTGTGTTATGTCTGCCATCTCTGACCATCTCCTGTAACATGTCTGCAGTCTCTGACCATCTCCTTTATTATGTCTACAGTCTCTGACCATCTCCTGTACTATGTCTGGTGGCTCTAACAGACTCTCTAACAGAAGCCCTCTCTGTGTGCATCAGAGAGACCCCCCCTCCAGGTCTCATTCGTGTACGCTCTTTCTGTGTTTTCATTATTGTTAAAAGACCATGGGGGATCCTAAAGTAACAAAGACTTCTTAGAGGAGCATCTCAGTGTTTGAGTCATTGCCATAGTAACATTTGTAAAGGGGAGGAGTTGGTAAGATGACCACGCCCACGTGGGGGCGCCAGAAATATTTCTGCACCCAGGCGTCTGTGACCCTAGGATTGGCCCTGCCCACCCCATCTGATGTAACGGAAACCTGCGTTACATCAGAGGGGGGTGGGGTCACCCATACGTCATTGGGGAACCCCTGGCTTCCCTCACTAGCATTAGAGGGGCGGGGTCAGGTGACTGGTGGCCCTGCCCTCCTAATATAAGAAACGTCAGGCACTGGGATCCCCACAGTGTCTCCTCAGTGGAGATAGAAGATGGATGCATGGATGGACTGCGTTGGACAGAAAATCACCCGTCGCTGGATCAGATCAGCCATCGCTGGACCTCGGAGAGATGATAAACCGTTGCTGGATAGCAAGAATGGATTACCACCGCTGGAATCTTTTTTTATTTTTTTTATTTTTAATAAAGGAATTTTTCAAAAGTGTGTTTGTCTTATTTAACCATTTTTTACACTTTCTTTGTGAAATGGTAGGGGTACTTTTGTATCCCCTTACCATTTCAAACAGGGGGGGCGGGATCTGGGGGTCCCCTTGTTAAAGGGGGCTTCCAGATTCTGATAAGTCCCCTGCCCACAGACCTCCACAACCACTGGCCAGGGTTGTGTGGATGAGGCCCTTGTCCCCATCAACATGGGGACATGGTGCTTTGAGGGGTCACAGTCACAGTATGGTTCAGGAGGAACCTCAAGCTAGTGCGTCTGCAACATACGGCTCCATGGCCTTATCCTCAAAGACCGAAAAAGGGTAAACCCGGCCATGAGGGGTTATGGCACCAGGTCGAAGGTCAATTGCACAATTATACAACTAGTGTGGAGGCAAACTACCAGCTTGACCTTTGTCAAAGACATCACTAAAATCATGGTACGCCTCCGGAAGGGAGGAGAGTGAAGAGGGGCACAGGAATAATTTCTTACTGCATTGAGGCAACCAGGAGAGAACCTCAGTATGGAGCCAATCAAAAGAGGGGTTGCACCTCTGTAACCAAGGATAACAAATAACCAGCGGAAACATAGGTGAGGAAATAAATTGGAATTGAATTATCTCATGGTGAAAAGCCTCTACGGCCATGGACAATGGAACAGTCTCATGAGTCACATCAAGAGTCTCAATGGCAAGTGGAGTGTCACGCAGCTGCAGGCGTTCCCTGGAGGGGTAGGACAAGGATTCAAAAAGTGACCTGCCTGGCCACAATAAATGCACACTCTCCCCCTCCTTCTAAGGGTTCTCTCATCCGCAGAGAGATGCGTGGGTTCATCTACACAGACTAACTCAGTACCAGGAGGCATGGGAGGTGAGGGAGGCAAGGGTGGGACTGCAATGTTCAGAGACAAATGTACAGGAGGGGCACTCCTTAAAAGGGAGTCTTTCTCTGAGTCTGGAGTCAATGAGGATGGCAAACGTGATCAACTTCTCCAGCTCAGTGGGTATATTACTATTATTATACAGGATTTATATATCGCCGACAGTTTACGCAGCTTTAAAATATTAGGGTAGACATTACAATACAATACAATTCAAGACAGGGGGAATCAGAGGGCCCTGCTCGTTAGAGCTTACAATCTAGGAGGGAGGGTCAAGTTATACAAAGGGCAATAGCCGCGGGGGATGAGCTAATGGAGAAAATAGTGCAGTTGTTAGATGGAGGCAGGATAGGCTTCTCTGAAGAGGAAAGTTTTCAGGGATCGCCTAAAAGTGGATACATTTGGAGACATTCTGACAGATCGGGGTAGTGAGTTCCAGAGGATGGGCGATGCTCGGGAGAAGTCCTGGAGGCGGATATGGGAGGAGGTGATGAGAGAGCTAGAGAGCAGGAAGTCTTGGGAGAAACGAAGTGGGCGATTAGGTTGGTATTTTGAGACTAAGCTAGTGATGTAGCTGGGGGCAGAGTTGTGGATGGCTTTGTAAGTAAGTGTTAGTATTTTGAATTTAATTCTTTGGGCTACTGGCAACCAATGGAGGGATTGCAGAGAGGGGTAGCAGACACTGTGCGGTTTGTAAGGTGTATGAGTCTGGCAGCAGCATTCATGATGGACTGAAGGGGGGATAGTCTATTAAAAGGTAAGCCAATGAGAAGGGAGTTGCAGTAGTCTGCTATCTCATCCTTGATGGTATCCAAGAGACCATGTGAAAAAGCAGCCACAAGGGCCTCATTGTTCCAAGCAACCTCTGCTGCCAGAGTACGGAACTCAATGGCGTAATCGTCAACAGTTCTCGTACTCTGTTTGATGGACCTGAGGCACTTGGCAGCAGAAGCGGAGTGTGTGGGAGCGTCAAATACCCCTTTAAAAGAAGCCACAAACTCAGGGTAACTCAAGACAACAGGTTTCTGCGTCTCCCATAGAAGGTTTTGCCCAGGCCAAGGTTCTCTCAGAAAGCAAAGATATCACAAATCCTACTTTGCTTCTGTCCATGGGAAACGCCTGGGGCAGCATCTCAAAGTATATCTTAACCTAGTTGAGAAACCATCTGCATTGGACTGGATTTCCCCCAAATCACTGGGGAAGCGGAGCGAAACCAGACATACCTCTTATAGAGGTAATACTCAAGGCGGGTACCTGCACAGAGACTGAAGCAGCAGTAGGGACCGCCTGCAACACAGGTTGTACCAGAGCAGCCACAGTGGGAGATTCTAGGTCAGCCGTGTGACTCAGGAACATTTGTAATGCCATGGCAAACTGAGCCATGCGGTGATCCTGCCCATCCAATCTGGAAAAAATATTACCAACAAGTGGATTGGCTGCATCTTCTGAATTCATGGCCTTCGCCTACTGTCAGGAACCATGAATCAGACTGAGACAGAATTACAGTTGAATCCCACTTGTTTAATAATAAATAAAGGTAAACAGAGTAAACATAGTCAAAACATAGCCAGAGTTCAGGAACCGGAATGGAAAGTAAGACAAGTCCAAACCTCAGGGAGCCAGAGATGAGCATAGTAGAACAGCAAGCAGGATCTGGAGCCAGAAGGAATGTCAGCCAAGCAAGTCTTTAACACAGGGGCGGACTGCCAACTCATGGAGCCCCCGGGCAATAGGAGATTATGGGGCCCCCGGGCAATTAGGAGATTATGGGGCCCCCAGGCAATCAGAGATTATGGGGCCACACCGTATACACACACACACACAGTATACAATTACACAGTATACACATACACGTTTCTATTGGCTGAGAAGGTACTAGAGAGGCGGGCAGCTATAATCCCAGGATTTTTAGACCAAAAGGATGTTGGTAAGGGACATTTTAGAGACAGATGTAAAAAAAAAAACAAGATTTTTTACATCTGGCAACCCTGATGGGGCCCCCCAGTGCCCGAGTGGCCAAATGGTCAGTCCGCCCCTGCTTTAACAGGAACACAGGAGAGCGTCTCTAGAGATGTGACCAAGGCAAAGGCAGAGATCATCTGGACTGGGCGCCTTGAGTAGGCAGGACTGAGGAGCAGGATAACATCAACAGGTGAGTCACTGTGGAGAGATAGGAGCTGGCAATTAGCCGACAGCTGAGTGGCCAGCTTTGAGATGGAAGGGCTGAGCCCAGCACTGACAGGAAAACCTGATGAAGATAGCTGCAGGGAATTATATAGTCTCAGATCAAAGGTATAGCACAGGCATCATTAACCCTCTGGGAATTCTAACTAGCTGTAGTTGCTAGCTTATGTATTTGTAGTTTGCAGCATTAAATTAAAAAATATAGTAAATAAGAAATTCTATACAGCCATGATTCATCTATTGATCTCATGGGCCCAGTTCTGTCATCTGCAAACAATGCATAACTGGTTCACTAGTTACATTTCATTACAGTGCATTTCCAGCCTCCTCCAAGTAATGTTCATATTTTTACAATGTTTTTACTAGTCTGGCTGCACAGTTCTATCAATTATCTTTTTTTATGTCTTGTTTTTACTGTACTAAGACTGCACTTCAGCAGCCAATTGTTCAGGAAATTATGTCACAATCTGTTTTCACTGTCTAGTCGTTAACAGCTGCAGAGATGAGTACTGTATTATTGTGCAGAATACAGGAAAGATCAGAACTTCATTATGCATGGACTGTTTTACGGATTAATTTTTACCTTGTCTATACTGGTATACATTAGTTGTATCACTATCATATAAATGTACTCACGAGGCCAAGATGCCGAGAGAGGTCGCTGTTGCGACTCGGCGCAGACCACACCTGAAGGCGGCACAGAGGGTGGTTGCACCAAGAGGCACAAGCTACCAGTGGGACAGTCACTTGCTAGCAGATCAGCAGGTAGCTTGAGCAGAGCTGAAAGGTGATGTCCCATGGGAAGGTCCAGAAGCAATGGTAGCAAGTCCGTAAGGCAAAGGCAGAATCCAAGAGGCAGGCCAGGGGTCAAGCACAGTCCAGATCAGAAGACAAGTACCAGGAACGCTGAGACAGAAGGGTAATACAAAGACAAGCCAGGGGTCGAACACAGGAGATAGCAGGTAAGTCCAGATTCAGGCTGAGGGTCAAACACGTTCTGAAAGCGGGAGTCCAAGGTCAAGCCAGAGGTCGGGTCAGGAGAAGATCAGCAAGGTCGATGAGGCAATCCGGGTCACAACGGGTAATACAGATCACAAGAGCAGACGTGGGAATCACAGGAAGCTGAAGACGAACCAGCAGTGTGTTTGGATGACCTCACTTCCTTTATAGATCAGCAAGGGGGTCACACCCTGTGTGTGTGTGTGCTTTAGCTTATTCCTATTGCACACAACTGTGCGCCAGAGCGCTTTACCCGTGCGCATCTTATGACAAGGTGTGTGTGCATAGTCATAGAAAAATTAAATAGATTTAATGTACATGGATAGTAAAAAGAGTGGTGCAGTGGTGCAAAAATGTATTAAATATATTTACATCATTTGGAAAAGTCTTTATTTTATAAATATGTAACACACTGCATTGTTACTGATTGCAGATTTTAAAATGACCACAAGATGGCAGTGCTTTCCAGTTTAGTGGACACAGAAACTAATACAGCCATGCTAAGAATGCTGGAATTTGTATGCTGCAGGCAGGACCCTTTCAGACAAGCTGGAGGAGAACTACAAATCCCATGTGAGTGAGCAAGAGGAGTGGATAAAAAGGAGGGGAGGAAGAGACCAAAAAAGAGACAGGACATCTTACAGAGAGGAGGAGACCACAGAGAGAGTGGAGAAGAGGATTTTCACAACACTGATCATACCGAGAGGCAGGATAGTTGATCCTGCAGGCAGATAGATTGCTCACTGCCATCGGCACTACTACATCTGTAGTAGGATAGCGAGAAAGTGGGCAACCCAGTAGCAAGGCACCACTACCAAAAAGGACTGGGTGAGAGGGTTCTTAACCCATACCATTCTGCTACATGCTACAAGCTCACTTGTTATTATTCCCAGTTACTGAAGTTCAGGATTTTCACAACATAGACTGCCACGTAGTGACACAGGCCCTCTATCCCAATAAGGCCCCTTTCACACCACACCGCCCATTGCGTCAGCGGTAAAACGCCGCTATTTTTAGCGGTGTTTTACCGCCGGATTTGCGGCGCATTTCGGCCACTAGCGGGGCGCTTTTACCCCTCGCTAGTGGCCGCGAAAGGGTTAAAACCGCCAGCAATACGCCGCAATATTGGCGTTTTGCCGGCGGTATTACAGCGCTGCCCCATTGATTTCAATGGGGAGCAGCGGTGGAGGAGCGGTAAACACACCGCTCCTTCACCGCTCCAAAGAAGCTGCTGGCAGGACTTTTTTCTGACGTCCTGCCAGCGCATCGCTGTAGTGTGAAAGCCCTCGGGGCTTTCACACTACACACAATGGTGCAGCTTCTTTAGGGCGGATTGCAGACGCTATTTCTAACGCTATAGCGCCTGCAAAACGCCCTGGTGTGAAAGGGGTGTAATTGCTGTGGCCTATCCACACTAGCCATCCATTGAAATACTGCATGTAGAATATCAATAATGAGGCCTTCAGTTGCACAAATAGGCAGGGACTGTCCAGCAAGTCAAGTTCTACAATTAAAGGGACACCTCATTGCCAAAATCTGCCCTTATCTTTCTTCAGTTTGAATAACCTTTTGCAGCTTCTCAACATCTTTAAAGTGACCTCCCAGCTTATCACCTTTATTAAAGGGGAACTCTGCCTTCTGTGTTATCAACTCTGAGGAAGTGTCATCTTTTTATCAAAAACAAAGGGACTACACCTCCAATATGCACCAACATAAAGAGCTCCACCAAGCTGGCAAAATATTTTTCCTACCTTTAGGTTCTACGTGGGAATTTTTTTTTTACTTTGCCAAAACTCTCATAATGAGCCCTGGCTCTGATTACTGAGAGCCCACAAGCGATTTAGCCTAACTTTCTTTGTTCTCTCCTTTTATGCTAATTTAGAGAAGATTTTCTCTTAGTAAGAGGGCTACATTTAACCCCTGCATGACAATTGGGTTAAAGCTCCACCCATTTAAAAATCAGCAGCTATAAAAAGTGAGGCTGCTGACTTTAAATAATCAGACACTCGCCTGTCCCACGGTCCAGCGTTGCGGGCACACAAAGCCAAAGTGCACTGTGAATGACCGGGCAATCTTCTAGGACCTGTGATTGCAGGGAGGGAGGGTGATCTTCCTTCCAGCGCCACGGTGCCAGAAGAGGAAGTGGGAGCTGGGTGCCTCTAAAAACAGGGTACCTGCTCCCCCCAAAAAAATGAGGCATATCAGGGGGTCACCAGCACTTAAAATGGAAGTCCCATTTTTGGGTGGAACTCTGCTTTAAAGTGGTGCTGTTATATGTTTTATTGCTTACTTTATTATATGTAACTCTTTAGGCCCATAGACACGATCGGACAATTTAACAACAAACATGAAAATTAGCCGTTTTAAGGCAACATCCAACCGTGTGTATACGCCATCGGACAAACTTTTTCGGTTTTCTTTTTTTTTTTTTGTTATAAACATTTTATTGGGAGAGACAAAAAGAATAATACAAGCACAGAGGAAAGTAAAGAACAATCCATAATTTCTTACGGAAACCAATATCCAATGGCTGAAGACAGCTAACTTCACAAACAGTTATTGAAGCTAGTATTTGTAAGTTTACATTTACAATCAAGGTGATATCGCCGTTGGGATATACTATGTGGTATTTAGATTCCATATTCTTTTGTTTTTTTGTTTTTTTCCCAGGAGACTTCAAAAAGGGCCCGGAATTATGATGACACGTAATGGGTAATTGAAGATAGCAGGGTATATTGTACATCTCCAATGCAACGCATGGCAACCTATTTCAATTATGTTCTTCGGTCATTGTTAATAGGGTGGTCTTCATGTGGATTGTGCTATGTTGAACCTGGTTTCAGTATTCTATACGATGAGATATATGTCTTAATAATCTTAGGTATGAGTATTCAAGGGAGAGTTGGGGGGGGGGGGAGGTAGACAAAGGTAAAGTGATCCTCGAAAAGGGGAGAGGACTAGAGGGAAGAAGAAGGATAGAAAAAAAAAAAAAAACAGGTGGGAACAGAAACAGGGGGAGCACTGATCTCTTCTGACATGGGGAGAATTTTGCCTTCTGCTGACTTATCTACCCCTCCTCCTCCCCCACCTCAAGAGCCACTTTAACAGATTTGTGGGATACTCTGTAGTATAGAGCCTAATTATATTCTTGCTTGTGCCATAACTCCAGTATATTTTGGGGTGGATGTAAAGTGTTTCCAGCAGGTCCAAATTATGTTAAATTTTGAGGTTGTATCTCTGGAAATATGAATCAGTTCTTCCATGTCCGCAATTTTGTTAATCCTATGAAACCATTCTTTCAGTGTGGGGACCCTGGGGGAGCCCCAGTGGACGGGAATGCATTGTTTTGCTGCGTTAAGCATGAACATTGCCAATGACTTGTGATAGGTGCAGTGTGGTAGAGGTGACAAGTGGAGGAGGCATTGGGTAGGGGTCGCGTCTATCTGATAAGATGTCACTTGGGCTGTGATTTGACAAACTTCCTTCCAGAAGGCCTGTATCAACAGACACGTCCACCACATGTGCAATAATGTCCCAATGTCGGTCTGACAGCTCCAGCAAGCATTAGTGGTGGAAGGGTAGAATTTTTTAAAGGAGAGCATGTGTACGATACCATCTAACCTGAATCTTGAACCCGTTTTCTTGTGTGTTCACATTAAGTGATCCCGAGTGAATATTCCTAAATATGTTTTCCCTTTGATCATCAGTTATAGACATTCGATAGATCCTCCTCCCATTTCTGGCAAGCCTTCCCAGAACTGGGACGTATATATCTTCGAATAGGAGGTTATGCATGGTAGCAATAAGATGTCGCTGTGGGGCATCCTGGGTGCATAGCTTTTCAAATGTGGTTAGTGGCCTAGAGCATACTGAGTGTTTGTCCATCGATTTTAGGAAGTGGGCGATTAACAGATAAGACCAGGGAGGTATGGGCATTTTGTCCATTTGGGTTGCAATGTGTGAAGCTGAGCGTAGTGTTCCCAAGTCATAGAAGTGGTAAGCCTGTACGTGATCTTTCGACCATCTGTCTATGAGGAATTGAGGAGACATTCCCGGGGATAAGATAGGGTTGAGTTTAAGTGGCGTAAGGGGACCTGGTACCGAAGAGAACTGTGTTTGGGAGCAAGTTTGCTTAAAGCACGCTAGAGTAGGGCCTATTAGCGGATGCTGGTGTAATTCTGGCGGAATGTGGGCCTGTTCCAGCCATGGGATTGTAGCTAGCGTGAGTCCGGTAAAAGAGGCTTCCAGTGGAATCCAATCTTTGTATTGACTGTGGAGATTCCAGTCCGCTATTCTGGATAAATGGATCGCTCTATAGTAATTGTAAATATCGGGGAGGCCAATCCCCCCCAAGTTTTTTGGGTAGGTGAGTTGTCTGAAGTTAATTCTCGGTGTCCCCCCCCCCCCCCCATAGGAATTTAGTGCATATGTTCCTATAGGATTTAAAAAAAGGTGCTAGGCATTTGTATAGGGACTGCCTGAAGCATATACAGCATTCTGGGTAGTACATTCATCTTTAAAATGGCAGCTCTGCCAAACCACGAAAACATGGGTTTATTCCATTTGACGAGATCATCTGTTAAATTACACAGTAAGGGTAAGTGATTTTTGACGTATAGTTCGGTCAGGTCTGACGGGAGGTTAATCCCTAAGTAAGGGATACAGTCACTCTTCCAATGAAAGGGGAAGTTGAGCTCGCACTGTTCTTTCGTGGTTTTATGAAGAGATATGTTCAAGGCATATGACTTGGTGAAGTTAATTTTAAGATTAGCTATCGACTGAAAGTCTCTAAATTCTTTAAGGACAACCAGCAGGGTGGTCATAGGTTTAGAGAGGAATAATAGGATGTCATCCGCAAAGGCGGTGCATTTAAATTCTCTTTTTGGGGTTTGTACTCCTTTGATATCTGGATTTTGCCTAATTTTTTGCAGCAGGGGTTCTAAGGTCAGAATATATAGTATTGGGGAGAGAGGGCAACCGTGCCATTTTGGATGGAGAAGGCGTCTGACAGAGTATTATTGACCCTGACCCTAGCAGTTGGGACCGAATACAGGGACATGATCAGGTTGAGCATGTGAGGGCCTAAGCCCAGGTTCCGTAGCACTGCTTCCATGTAGTCCCATGCTACCCTGTCAAACGCCTTCTCCGTGTCCAAAGATAGAAACATGGCCTTCTGCCCTGATTGAGTAATTAAATGGTGTAGATTAATGGCCTTTATTGTGTTGTCCCTAGCTTCGCGGCCAGGGACAAACCTACTTGGTCTGTGGAAATAAGAGAGGGAAGGTGTGGGAGAAGCCTATTTGCCAAATTTTGGAAAAAATCTTAACATCCATGTTTAGGAGGGATATAGGTCTATAACTGCTCACATTTGTAGTATCTTTATCCGGTTTTGGTATGACAGTTATATGTGCCTCAAGGAGCCCCTTTGAAATAGATCTAGAGAGGGAGGGAGTGTTGAACGCTTTTAAAAAGGGTGTTTGGAGGGTTTCCATATAGATTTTGTAGTATGCTGCCGTCAGACCATCAGGACCCGGGCTTTTACCCGGTTTCATTTGTTTTACCGCCTTTACCCATTCTATGGGGGAGATTGGAGCTTCTAGTGCGTCTGCCGCATCTTTAGGGATTTTACCTACCGGTATATTTTTAAGGTAGTCTAGGAAGTTCTTCTGCCTTAGTTGTGGGTCTTGGGTATTCGAAGAATTCACATTCAAGTTATAGAGGGAAGCGTAGTATTTTTCAAATTCCTGCGCTATTTCGGGATTTGATTCGTGTACCGTGCCCGTCGGCGATCGGATTTGGTGAACTGTGTGCATGGCCTTTTTCACCCGCAGCGCTTGTGCCAATAGGTGGCCTGTTTTATTCCCCGATTTGTAAAAGAGCTTCTGGGTCAAGATACATTTTTTTTTGACGTGGCGATTTAGTTCTTCTTGAATGCAAGCGCGGGTTTCTGTAAGTTCAGCTTGGGTATCTAGTGCTAAGGAGCGCTTGTGCTGCGCTTCTAATTTTCTGAGTTTGGCAAGTAAGGCTGTCATTTTGGAGTGTTTCTCCTTTTGCATTGCTGCTGTAATAGCAATTAGTTTCCCCCTCACTACGCATTTGTGGGCTTCCCACTGCAATTGGAATGATGTGTCGGGTGTGTCGTTTTCACGAAAAAAATGCGTTAAACAATCTCGAATTTCCATCTCCCTAATTTTATCCGTCAGAATGCTCGCGTCTAACCTCCATACATTGGGTCGAGTCAGTGTTTCAGGAAAGGAGAGTGTTGTTGTGACAGGATGATGGTCAGAGATTGTCATGGGTTCTATGGTTGCTCTCGATAGATGTTGGAGACCCTGCTGTGAGATCATGATGTAATCTAAGCGTGAATATCTATTATGAGGAATAGAAAAGAATGGGGAAGAGTATGCGCCACGTGTCATGAAGGAGTGCCTCTTGTAGGCTTTTCTTAATTTGCTTAATGGCTCTGAAGGGGATGCTGGAGGTGCCGGAGGACATATCAATGAGAGGATCTAGGAGGACGTTAAAATCCCCACCTAGAATCAGTAGACCTTCTTGGAATTCAGACAATCTGTTCATAGTTTCACGGAAGAAAGGCACTTGTGAAGTGTTAGGACTATAGATATTGGCCAGTGTAATTTTCCTATTTCTGAACGTTCCCTTAAGGAAGATAAACCTACCTTGTTCGTCTGCTAGCTTGTCTGCTATTTGAATATGTGAGTTCTTAGCGAAAAGAATAGAGAATAGGGCTGTATAATTTCGGAATCGATTTAGAACAAAAATGAGTTTCTTACAGGAAGGCAACGTCTGCCTGCAATGATCTCATGAGTTAAAGCACTTGAGTGCGTTTCTCCGGGGTATTAAGCCCTTTCACGTTCAAGGATACTAGCTTCAGGCTATCATCCTTTTGGCGAGGGTTAAGGGGAGACATTGTCGTTAGGGGAAAAAAAAAAAAAAAAGGGGGGGTGGAAAGGTAAGTGAGAGGCGGAGAGGAGAAGCGAGGTAAGGAAAGGGGGGTGGGTGGGAGCCTAGGTAGATGGGTCTTCACGTAATGGGGAAGTGGGTAAGGAAGGTAGAGCCGAAGAGTAGGTTGAGCTCCTCAACCTTCTCAGTGAGTCCAAATTCGGTGTGGTCAACAGAGACTACCAGCGTCCGTTGTGTGGGGGTGGCGGACGAAGTATCACAAGGGGAAGCGAGCCCTAGGTCCTAAAGAGGCCTAAGACGTCATATAAATGGTGGGGTGGCATATATATCAGGGATAAATCCAAAATAGGAGTGATAAAGGTTATGAATAGCTTTACCTCCCCTCTTCACTCAACCCTTACAATAGAGCTGGGAAGGAACCATAATATTGAAGAGCAAAGAGGGGAGGGGATTGCCCACCATAGGGTAGACATGACACTAGAGGGTTTGTGCATCCTCTAGAACGCACACTAGCTGTAAATGAGTTTAGGTTAGAGCATGGAGGGAAGCTTTAAAGTGGAAGGGGACATATCCAAACATGTGCGGAGTTCCATAACCCTGGAATTTTTGCTCAATGTTGGATTGGTAAAAACTAAAAGGGCCTAATTCATGGGCGGGTGGATTGCTTCTCGACTAATTTGGATTAAAAGGTATAGGGGGAAACCCGTGTAGGGGCACCATTTATCCCTGGTAAGACACTTAAAGCTACAACCTAAACAACATGTAACTGAACATAACTGATGCATGGCAAGACCTGAATTTGAGCAATTTACTGCCCTACCGGCAACAATAAGGCTAACAACCATAAACAACAAGAAACGTTGGAACCAAGCCCCTTAGCTCCAATGCAACTGAGGAAAGCCGCCGCACACGAGGGGGAGGAGTCCATGTAGGCTATTAATCTCAAAGATATTGCAATATCTTTTGTTCAAATATTACCCTTTGTGCCGGGCTGTACGGGGACCCAGGCAATGTTACGTAACCTAATATTTAATACCTGGCAGCCGCTCCCGTCTAATTGGAGGCCCTCCGGTAAGGGGAGGGGCTCACCCTTGAATTCCCTATTCCGGACTCCTCCCACTCGATAGTTCCTACATAGCGTAAATTTGAAAGGCCCCCTAGGGGGGTATCTTCGTTTTGAGCTGGACTGCAATATAAAACACAACCATTAGTGTACATTTTAACATTTATGAGATTTCTCATACTGCAGAGCTTTGTAGACAGAATATAGAAAAGAAAAGTGGGGGGGGGGGGAGAAATGAGCCAAAATAGTTAAAGACCTAAAAGAGAGAAAGTTGATAAGGTGTAGGCATGAGAGGTATGAAGGAAGAGCAGGATGGAAGGAAGAGGTCAGGTGAGGAAAAGAAAGGCTTCACTGAGGCAGTTCATACCCCTCCCCTCTTCCCAACCCTATATCGAGTCCTAGCAATATGGGTTTTCATTGGCATCCTGTACTGAGGCACGAGGGTCTTCTTCGGAAGTGTCCATGGAAACAGTATGATCTCAGTGATTGCAAGTCAGTCGGGTGGGAATCGAAGTTTCCTTGTCGGCGAAGGCTAGTCCGCGTGGAGAGTACAAGTCTACTATAGATCGACAGGTTCACCAGGTGGAAGTAGGGAAGTCCGATAACCAGACCTCAAGGGAAAGAAAGCATGGGTGGTCCCATACAAGCACAGACATGGCAAGTAAAGTAGGGTATGTTACTATTAGTCTTAGTGCGTTGAAATCTAACTCCTCCTGTTGACGGCCTGCAGCTAAGGGTCAAAAAGTTCCTGACCGAACCTACGTGATCATACTGTAATAAGGTCTTATCCAAGTTGG
The DNA here is from genome assembly GCF_037356315.1 of Lithobates pipiens. NCBI lineage: Eukaryota > Metazoa > Chordata > Amphibia > Anura > Ranidae > Lithobates > Lithobates pipiens. The sequence continues at coordinate 128,627,717 of NW_027507784.1, forward strand.
GGCTGTGGATTTCAGGGAATTGGTTATATGACATAGAAGCAGGTAAGTCATGTCATGTAAACAAGTTCAAGCCGGGTACCTGGTCAGTTGTGTCTAGGCCTTTGGTGGACCGGAGACGCAGTGGGACTGCCATTTCGCGGGACGTCCGGGATCCGCCGAGGCGAGAGAGGAGGAAGATGTTGGTGAGGAACTCTGCGCCGTCGGCCAATGTGGAAGTTACCAGCTTCATCTATTCCCTCCATGGAGGAAACTCTTGTCAGAGATGGGAGCTTGAAGTCGCTGTACCAATCTGGTAGGTCCACTGTAGGTAGATCTAAGGCTGACCAGAAGTGGTCCAAATCCTCTGGCACCCTCAGGGTTGCGGTATGACCCTGATGGGAAGCTGACAGGCCAAAAGGGTACTTCCAGCGGTACTGGATGGCTCTATTCTGGAGAACCTCAGCTCTCTCCTGCGTTGCAGCGTAATACTGGAGAGGTCCTGAAATTTTTTTATGGTGGCTTCCCTGTATGTGAGTTGATTTCTTCCCCGAGCCTTGCGGAGGATCTCTTCTTTCAATGGAAAGTCTATGAGACAGCATACTGCATCCCTCAGGGGTCTGCATCTCTACCCCTCGGACGGAGTGCTCGGTGGATGCGTTCGAATGCAATTGGGGTTTCTAGAGGTCTTTCTAGAAGGTCATTAAAGATGTGGGTAACAGCTTAAACAAGGTGATTGGGTTCAACTGATTCGGGGAGACCTCTCACCCTAAGGTTCCGACGCCTCCCCCTATTGTCTAGGTCCTCCATATGTCGGTTGATGTCTCTTAAATGGATGGCGTGGGACTCTGTAATCTGTTGAACGTGACACAGGGAAGCATCATGGCGGGCTTGCACTGATTCAATCTCTTCCACTCTAACAGACATGGATTGAATGTCCCCTCGTAAATCCGCAATAGCGGCGGATAGTGTGCTTTTAATGTCAGCAGCTACACTCCTGAGGTCATCTATGCTGAGCGTTTGAGGTTCCCGAGTGTCGGGATCCGTCCTCGGGCGTAGCGGGCTCCTGCTGTGGGAGCGCGATCTACTCGAGGCTGCAGCTTGCGAGTCGCCTCTAGGCCTTGAACGGAAGAGGTCCAGGATTTTCCTATTTGGCTGCGCGTTTTGCTCCGAAGGGGTGCGGGACCTTGCTGCAGACATCTCCTGTGGCGGTCCCTGCTTACCGCTGTTCTTCTGACGTCTTTTCCCCGCCATGATTCCTGTAAGCTGGGTCTCGTGGACAGGAGCTCCAGGTCTAGGCCGCCATCTCGGATCGCCGCCGAGCCACGCCCCCTTTTTCGGTTTTCATCCGACAAATGTTGGCTGTGCGAACAGACAAATTTTTTGACAACATAAGTCCGATGGAGCAAAGTCCGACTGTGTGTACGGAAAATCATGGGACTTTACAAACACGCATGCTCAGAACCAATGCAAAAGATTGGACAACAATACAGAAGTTGACCAAAGGTGGCGAGAAAGAGCAGATTTAGTAAAATTTGGCTGAAAAAGTCTGATCGTGTATATGCTTAACAAGTTCACGGCCAACGCCCTTTCTACAGAAATCCACAGGAAAGTTTGTTTAAAGTCCGATTGTGTGTATGAGGCTTTTGTGTACAATCATAAGTTATTTTTTATGCTGATATTACTGCCTACCTGTCACGTACCTGGTTGGAGAGCCCAAACGTGCAGGGAGCGGCGCCTCGTAAGCCTCCGGCTCGAGAGCCCGTGGAGGTGGAGACAGGGATTCAGGAGTCCGGAGGACACAAGTGCCAGGCCGGATAGCAGATGGCAGGCACAGCCGGAACAGGTAGCTGACAGGAACGGTAGGTGTAACTAGCGCTGGAAGCCGGACAGGAACTGCAGGAACAGCTGGCACAGGTAGTCAAGCAGGAACCACAAGGGTAGTAGGTGCTGGCACTCGGGAGGACAGGCAGGCGTGGTCAGAGGCGAGCCGGGTCGGTAACTATCAGACAGCAGAGGTACAGAGCAGAAGGCAGAAGCGTGGTCAATCAGGCAAAGGGTCGGAGGCAGGCAGCAAACAGACAAGGTCAAGGAACAGGCCGGGTACAGTATCAGGAACACACAGGAACTGGTAGCAGAAGTCACAGGAACGCTGTAGACAGGACAGCACCGCGGAGCAGAAGCTGATCCCTTAAATAGCCTGTTGGGCGCCAGGAACGGTCGCACGGTACGTTTGCGTACCCCCGCGGGTGACCGTGCTCCCGTTCGTGACCCCGCGTACCCGCGTACGCCCGATCGGATTATCGCGCACCCGCGTGCGCTCGCTCGTATCAACGCGCACCCGCGTGCGCCTGTTAGGGACTACATGCACTCGCGTGCGTTCGTGTGCGCCAACCCGCGTCCGAGGGCACCGACGATCCTCTTGTACAGGAAACCTGCGGGTAAGTCTCCTATGTACGATCGGGATGGTGGAACGATCGTGACACTACCTAAATAGAACATTTTGATGTAGATACGTTTAGGAAGGACAGGGGCTTTGTGATGGTTCATTGTAGTCTATGGGGATAGGGAGTTTTATACTCACTTCCAGACACAAGTCAATGGAGAGAGATGTCATCAAAAACACATTTTTTGTTAGCAGACCAAGGAAGAACCTCTGAGAGGCATTTTATGTTTTTAAGGGCCTTCTTATGCCAGTGAATTTCCCTCACTTGTTGCCACAAGGGTAAAAAGTGATAAGAAATCCCATGAAGCTATAAACAGAGGCAAAAACATGTATTTAAACAAAAAAAAAAAAATGTTTGGCCAGGAGTTGGGCTTCAGTAAATCTATAACATTATTAGAATCTAGCTATTAAAATTAGATATCGTGGCCTCTCATATAGTTTGATTTCCTTACTGGGTATTCATAGCCCCAGGATTTGTGCGTGGGGGTATAATACATGAGCTTAGAGAAATAGGCAATAAATTCAAACAGTTCAACAAGAAGATCCGTAAGGATAGTCAAATAAACCAAGCGTAGAACAGGAATAAAGTCCACCAAATCACAGGCCAGAAGCTGTCAGGAGAGCCCGAAACCTGATCAAGCTGCACAGGACAGGGTCAGAAAAGAATCAGAGTTTAGCCACAGAGTAACAAGAAATAACAATAATAATAATCGTTATTTTTATAGCGTCTTATAGCGGTAACTTCTCAAAGTGCTTTATAAAGAAAACACAAGAAATACACAGGATAAAACAAAGAAAAAAAGAAGAGAAAAAAAAACAGCTAAAGGAAAATGTTTTTAAATTTGATTAGTTCAAAAAAGATGAATTCCAGAGTTTTGGGGCATAGCAGGAGAAGGCTCTGCCTCCCAGTGAGTGTAGGTGAGTGAGTAGGAGGAACATACAGAAGACCAGAATTTGAGGAGCGGATGATACGAAGGGGGTAGTAAGTTGATAAAAGGTTAGACAGATAACAGGGTGCCAAGACAATTTTTTTTACCATTGTTTCTTTTCCACTTTCTCACTCTCTCAAGTTCTGACTTCAAATTCTGAAATAATAAACACATCTAGAACAAGGCTCTAGAATACGGCATACATATCCCCAAAATCCATTCATTTGAGGACATCCACCTGCATTCCTGCACTAGCACAATTTGTGTAATGGATTGTGCAGACCACTGTTTCCCTCTCTCTTCTCAATGAACAGTTGTCAGAATAGATGGGGGTCTCTCAAAGATTTTCCAATTGGTCAAAAAATCTCAGAAATTATTACTTCTGCCTTTGGACCAAATTGATTTTGCCTCCAAGAAGTACCCATGATTGGCCCAGTCTATACCTCATTAAGTATATAAGTATAGAGTGTCATATAAGTGTCATATAAGGTAAGGTTGACCCATTTTTTATCTGCATGTATGAGTACTGTTACTTTCGGTCAAGTATCCTCTGATACTGAGTGCTGGTACTTTGCGCTGCGATTTGCATCAATACAAAAAAGTGGCGCAATTTGCACTGCAAACAATCGCATGCAATTTGAACAGGAATGTGGATCGATTCCTGTCCAAATCTCAAACCCCCACCCTCTCCCCCGCTATGCAGTGCGGGCCCCCATGGGTATAGGGCAAAAGTGATGTCAGCTTGGGGGCGGACCGCTTTTACATCTCCCCCAGCCCTGTGAGCACTCCAGTGGGCCTGATTTGCTACCACTGGCGGACAGATATGTACTGTGAGTTCTAACGTTTTTTAACTGCCTACTAGATGGAGCTTTAATCCCTTTCTATACACACACACACACAGGAGCGATGGGGGAAATTGCATGCAATTCAGACAGAAATCGCACCGCATTTCTGTTGAAATCGCATGCGATTCTTTGCAGTGCCCTTTGCGCCCATTCATTTTGTATTGACGCAAATCTCAGTGCAAAGTATCGGTTTCGGTATCAGGGACATTTGGGCAAGTACTGATACTCACACAAATGCTTGGTACCGGCACTGATGCATCCCTAATATCAGGCATATGATCAGGCCAAAGGCAGGTTGTTTATATATAATCTTACTATTAGGGCAACAATCATATTTCTAGTAACACAGATCCTAAGAGCTCCTCATAATGGTAAAACTAACTGTTCAAAGTGCAATTAATAATAGCAGCCAATTATAAATCTTTGTACATCAGTGTGACTGAACTGAGCTAATGAAAGCTGATTGTTCGTTAGAGGCAAATGCACACCATTGTTCTTTGTTATTTTTTGCTTTGGGTATGCTGAGGGAGGTTTAAAACCTCTCTTAGGTTATTTTTTTCTCTTTTAATGTTGGAACGATTTCCAATTACTTCTTGTTCTCTGTCACTGGGACAGGATGTAATGGGCTATCATTCCTAAAACAGACAAATACTTTTATAAGACCTTTTACCAGAAGAGTGAAGAAGGGTTGGAAGGCTAGAACCTCTTTTTAGCTTTTAATGCATACATGTCTGCACTGAATTTTATTGTCATGTTGTTGTTCAATAAGCGGGTACCTTTGAATGCCTTCTGTCACTATTATTTACCTACAAAACTTTTTCTTTTTTTTTTTTTGCTTTTGTATGTGTCCCTCAGGGCAGTGCCCAGCCCCAATGAAATTTTTTTTTTACAATGTCCTGCCTATTAGTCTGAAAAATAGGCAGAAATTATTTTAAATATTCAACTCCCATTGGGTTCTACATGAATGAGGAACTATGTGAGTATGCAGCACATGTTGGTACAGATGCTGAAACATACAGCAGGGATTTTTTTGTGTGTTTGCTGGACTAAGATCAAAATCACAATCAACCATGTCCAGTACTTTGCTGAGTCACAGAATGCCTTACCTTCTCAACATAGGAGGGGGGCATTTTGTAGTTCAATGGAAGAATTGGGAGGGCCAGTTAGACTCCTTGAGATAACACAGGAAGAGTGTACAAGACACAGGACAGCTGTGGATTTGTAACAGGATCAACAGTTATGTTTCACTTATAGTATATGTGCACTATTTCTTAAAAAAATAAAAATAAAATGAGTGTAAAGGTTCTTTTTTATTTTTTTATATTTTTTATAACAAAAATGTCCTCCAGGGCCGCTCCTGGCTCCACCTCCTCATTGAGTGCCCCCACAGAGAACCGCATTCCATGAGGGCACTCATGCAGGCGCGCTCCCAAGTCCTGCTGCTGCGTCCATTGACACAGACAGCAGGACTTGAACCCACCCCTTGTGTCATTGGATTTGATTGCCAGCAGCGGGAGCCAATGGCTCCTGATTCTATCAATTTATCCAATGAGGACCCAAGACACTGTCTGGAGCTGTTGTACTCGTTCTCCTCACTGGAAAGATCAGGTTCAGGTAAGTAAAAGAGGGTCTCTGGGGGGTGCTACACCACAAAAGGGTTTTTCACATTGGTGCATAGAATGCATTAAAGTGGGGGTGGCTTGCGTGTCTCCCTTGATCCCTCTGGAACAAAATCAGATTTTGATACTCTGCCGACCCCTGCTCAATCTTATTATTCTATAGCAAACAAAGAATTTATTGTCACTAATTTGCTCTGATCAATGGTTTATTACAACCCTTCAGGGCATTGATATATGTTATAAATATGTTGTTACATTAACATCGCTGTTATCTTCTTAAATTTTGTTTTTGATAAACCCTACTGAAGGGCTATGTTGGTTCCCAGTTTGGGATATTTATTACTCCATTGTTTTGTTATATTGATGAAAAATTTTCAATAAAAATATTGAACAAGAATGCATTAAAGTGAAAAACCTCAAGACTTTACAATTCCTTTAAAGTGGAACTTCACTCTCTTAATCAACATGAAGTTTTTTTTTTTTTTTAATCCTTATGCTGCTACCATTGGTAAATAGATATGAAAGTATATTATATTCACTTGTTTTAAACACATTTCATCAGTTACTTTTTGGTTTCCATGTCTAGGCAAATGGTGTCATTAATCCAAGGAGTCTTCAGGAGGGGAGGAGGGGTTTTCTTAGCTAAGCACACCCTCCTTCCTGTATGCCTGAGCTGGACAGATGGATTCCAGGAAGTAAATTCTACAAGAATCATCTGCCCTTACTCAAGATGGCCACGACCAGAAATGCTTGTAGGTGTTTTTCAATGAGATATCTTAGCAAAATAAAGCATAGAGACACAGATGGATAGGTGAGTTTTCTTTGAATATTAAAAATAAATTAAACAGCGTTTTTGGTTTGGGGTACTCAGATGCAGTGAAGTTCCATTTAAGTACTGTGAAATTGTAATGCAAGACAACACATTTTGGAAAAACCTTTTTTCACTTGTAAAAGCATTTACATATGCGCTATTCAGCAGAGCACAAAGAACGCCGACACCACGGTAAAATACAGTTAAGAATCCATTTATTCAAGCTACAGTGGATACAGCACAAAACAGTCAACGTGTTTCTGCCTAAAGCCCCGTACACACGAGCGGACTTTTCAACGTCCAAAGTCCGACGGACTGAGTCCGTCAGACTATTCGATCGTGTGTGGGCTGCAACGGACTTTTGACTCGCCAAAGTCCGAAGGACTTTAGAATATGGAACATGCTTCAAATTTTCCCGACGGAACTCCGCCGGACCCGGGTCCCTTCGAAAACTCCGCTCGTGTGTGTGCTATTCCGACGGACTAAAACCGACGCTAGGGCAGCTATTGGCTACTGGCTATGAACTTCCGTATTCGAATCCAGTCGTACGTCATCACGTTCGAATCCGTCGGAGTTTAGTGTGATTGTGTGTGGCCAAGTCCGCTCCACCGAAAAGTCCGTCAGAACTCCGTCGGAACTCCGGCAGAACTCCGACGGAACTCCTTCGGAAGTCTGTCGGACATAAGTCCTCTCGTGTGTACGGGGCTTAACCGTCCTTATTCGTGACTGACGCTACTCGCCAGAACAACACTTTCTCACATGTGTGTTTCCGGTGAGGGCTCTAAGGGATGCAAAGGAGACTCCTTGTGACGATCAGAAGCTTTTGCCATCAGATAACATAGCTGATTTCAATTAAACCTTTTAGGACTTGACTTGGGAGGCATGTCAGAAGCCTACCCACACCCCTGTATCTTCCATGTAGAAGGGATAGTCCCACTGGTCCCTCCTTGTCCCTCCTTGTGATGATTTACAGCTTCTGCCAACATCATATCCAGCTGCCTTCACTCAGCCTGTACAGGGATGGATGAGGGGCATGTCAGCAAAAGTCTGACCAGACGACCTTGGGTGCACAGTATCCTGTAGCTCCCAAGTAGAAGGACTAGACACAAACTAACCATGTTAGGACAAATCCACTTCTCTTTTGGCATGGATAGTTTAAAACAAAAAAGAAGGGGTACAAGCAGGGTCACCAGGTATTTAACAGCAAAAAAAGAAATAAAAAAAACAGGCTGTATTTATCAAAAACACAGTTACAAATATAAAATACCACATTTGTGGTAACTTACACTTTAACTGATATACAGACAGAACAAAATATTGTAAATTGCATATTAAACAGAACCAAAGAAGAAAATAGGTAAAATTCATTCTTAGGGTTTACGGCCATGTTAATTATGCTTTGGGGGGGGGTTGAAAGTAATTGGTACAGTACTTGGAAAGTTTAGTTACCATTTACGTGGAAATTCAACACAGATGTTCTCATCTTTTACAATTCATTCCATTACACTTTACCACAAGAAATGGTTCACAGTCTGTAAAGAAAAAAAAATATACAAATTAATATTACAAAACAATAATGTAGTGCTAAAAGTAAGAATAAAGCAAATAAACATCATTGGTGCTGTTTAAACTTATTTTTTCTTTTTTTTTTGTTCTTTTTTTCTATATGTCCTTTGTTTTTCTTTTCAAATAGTTTTTATTAAAGCAGAGAAGCACAATGTACAGCTTAGATAATGCACAGTTCAAGCTAAAACTCAATCTAAAAAAAGCAATCATAAAAGTAGAAGTATAAAGTCGTGAAATTCTTCAGTATGACAACACAAGTATGATATTTCATGTAGTAAATACATATGCATATGACTATTATCCAATGGTATAAAAGCAAAAAAAAAAAAAAAAACCAAACATAAATTAACATCAAACAAACAATCACTACAAAACAGTATTATCTCTTTGAGTGTAACTACCAAGGTATTGTGTGCTCTGCAACTAAGTCGAGAGGGTTGCTCCGGTCCAGCATTGCTAATACGCTTCATTAACCCTTATTTAGTACTTCATTCATTTTTCTTTTTTAGACAGTGATGATAGGTCAGCCAATTCAAATCAGAGATTTACAGATAGTTTGGAGATCAAAGAAATATCAAACGCAAAATGTTGTGGCTGCATTCATTTTCTTTTTTTATGCCTTCTTTCCTTTATTTTCACCTGATAATCCAGCCAGTAATTCTGTTATTTTTCAACTTTCTTTAGCAGACCAGGCTACCCAGAAAAAATTGCAATTAAAGTGTTGCAGCGAATCATTAAACACTAACAGCGGTACTTACAATGATCAGCTTTTATGCATTTATGTAAAAGCTATAGTTGTAGCTTCTTAAAAGTGTTAGCTGGATTTTGGCAACCAAATTGACCTAACAGTATGCATTAAAAACAGGGGCTTTGTCTGAACGTATTTGCAAACCCACGTCACAGCCCCCCTGATATCTGTGGTCCTAAAATTAAAATATGAGTGTCCCCACAGTGGAGGCACATGCATTCTAATGGATAGATGAGAGCAGGTGGACTGAAGGGGAGCCCACCCCTCCCTAAAGGTACAGGAGCACACAAGCACCCAGCGATAGTACAGTGGCTGCAAAGGTGTTGGTGCATTGCTGGACCAATACAAACACACACGTGACAGTTTGAGACCCAACCATGACACTACCTGCATGAAGTTTGCATGTTCTCCCTGTACCTGCCTGGATTTCCTCAGGGTCCTCCGGATTCCTCCCACACTCCAAAGACACACTGGTAGGTCAATTGTGTCCTATCTAAATTGGCCCTAGTATGTGTATGTATGATTGTGAGTTAGGGATTTAGATTGTAAGCTCCTTGAGGGCTGGGACAAATGTGCAATATATATGTGAAGGTCTGCGTAAATTGGTGGCGCTATACAAGTACCTGTAATAAATAAATACATTTGTTAGTCAAGTCCATCTAAATGTGCTCGTCTACCACTATCATCTCCACAGACTGACAATGCTGCTGGCCAAAGGTGTCTCTGTTGCTTCTCCAGTGGATCTAAGGCTAGGTTCATACTATGCCAGCTAATTCCCTGCAACCGTGTTTGCGTCATTTAAATGGGGTGCTGTACCTAGGGAAAAGGTCCTTGCACATTTTCTAAAAACACATCCACAGGGAAACAGCATAGTGCTATGTGGTTCCCAGCACAGGACATAGCACTGCGTTTTCCAGTAGGTGGGGATGCACGGCACACAGCAGTGTGTTTTTGATGCAGCTGTGGGAAAGTTTGTGATTACATGCAGTCCCACACCCTCATATAGTGTCAACCTAGCCTTAAGCCTAGTACACACAATCAGAAAATCTGATGAAAAATACCACTTTTAGAGTGATAATTCGACAATCAGTTTCCGAGAGCCGATCACGGCAGGCCGTGCGAAATTATCCGAAGGGACAAACACAAAAATTATTCTTAGGTGATACCAGATTGTCCGATTTTTATTTACTCATTACAGTTTTTTCGTCCAAGAATACAAATAGGTACATCACTTCCGAATTTTTATTCTGTCGTGCGAGAATTTTTGTAACTTTAGTAACATCTTCATTTTCAATATGGAGACTAACATGCAAAAAAAAAAAAAAAAAGGATGTGTGTTTAGTGTGTTACTGGCTGGATCACCAGGTGAAAATAAAGGGATAAAAAAATAATAATAATAATAAAAAAAGAATACTAATACATTTAATGATTGATGAGCTGCAATATATCAGATTTTTATTTTTAATTTACTACTGCTTTAAGTAAAGCTACTTACTGGCTAAAGTGTACAGTATGTCAAGCCAAAGACATTTTTCTACATTTTGAGTGGGGAACAATAAGAACTCCTGTTGGGTTTTTACTGCTATCCAGGGCTTTGTTAAAAAGGATTTACCTTCACTCCCTGTTGCTTGTATAATGCCTGACAAATGAAATAACACGTTTCAAAAGCTTGCATCTTTAATATCCTAAGTTAGTCAATAAAGGATATCAATTTAACTGTCAAAGTTTTGGTGCTAATCGCTGTATAGCATGGTACAAGACCCTAAATCAGAGATAGTTCAACGGTATGTCGTACGTGTTTTACCTAAGTGAGCAGTATATTAATAAAACGTTCCTATGAAAAAGTGCCCTCTGGTGGTTTGATCGTTCTGTTCCACAGTGATAGCCTAAAGCCTGGTAACAATTTTGCTGTTTTCATTACAAAATTCATGTGGATTCGCCTCCACAATCTGATTTACTGCTCGATTATCTGCTGGGAATTTTCTTTTTCCATGGAAGATATTTATTGGGGTAAAAATATAATTTTAGAAACACAAAGAAGAATGCTTCAAATTGATTTCCCACAACATTTTCCCTTTTTTGGTCTGAACACACATCTAGGGACATATTTAAATTAAAGGGCTGCTTTATAGAAGAAAAACATATTTTACTAAAGGACCTTAGTAAATGTATATTTTTTTCAGCAATATTCCTTTCTAGGGTTTTGTTCAGGCATCAGAGATTCCAGCAGTTCAGCAATTATTGTTGTTTTCACTTTGGACTGCTGCTAGTCCGTGGAAAAGTCCGCTCGTGTGTATGCAGCATTAGAGTCAAAAATTAATATTGAAGAAGTTGCTTACTTTGACTGCATCCAGAGAATAGCCATTCGCAACTGGATGTTCACTCAAGTTGGACAGTCCCTCTCTCACAAGGCCTAGCAGCCAACAAGGTGCTTACTAGTGATGGACAAACTTCAGACGGGACGTTTCGCGAACGCGGACCGCGAACGCGGCCGATCGTTCGCGAAACCGAACGTTCACGGCGGGCCCCATTGACTTCAATGGGAGGCGAACTTCGCAAACCTTTAGGTCAAATTTGCAGCCACAAAATAATTATTAGCTGGGCAAACATAGTCCCACCACATGGCCAATGACATAACACATGTATGAGGTGAATTTGGGATCGTTAACTACAAGCATTCTTTTTTTATATGGGAAATTGTTCTGACAATTCTGGACTGTGGAGCGCATGAAGGCAATGGAGGAGAGGGAAGGTCAGGGACCAGGGTAGGCAAAGAAGAGGGTGCAGGAGATGATCACCAGCAGCGTGACATACAGCAATGACACCTGCACCGTGATAGAGTCATCTGACAACAGCACCGTGATAGAGGGCACTGACATCAGCAGCGTGACATAAAGCATTAACACCAGCACCGTGACATACAGCACTGACAGCAGCACCGTGATAGAGAGCACTGACATCAGCAGCGTGACATTAAGCACTCACACCAGCACCGTAAGCAGCCCCAGGAGGAAGTCAGCACAGCACAGGGATGATGTGATCCCCTCATAATAAGCAGGCCCAGGAGAAAATCAGCACAGCACAGGGATGGTGTGATCCCCTCATAATAAGAACCCCCAGGAGTAAGTCAGCACAGCACAGGGATGGTGTGATCCCCTCATAATAAGAACCCCCAGGAGGAAGTCAGCACAGGGATGGTGTGATCCCCTCATAATAAGAACCCCCAGGAGTAAATCAGCACAGCACAGGGATGGTGTGACTGATTAGCAGACTGTACGTCAGTCCCTATACTGCTGAAGGACTGCTGCAGTATAGGGCAGCGGTCAGCAGTGGTGCACCTCAACCCTATCTATTGTGGACCGATACCGGTCCTTACAGAACGGCAGACTGTACCTCACTCAACCCTATGTACTGTAGCACCCTAGACAGACCAAGTTACCAGTCCTGATAAAGAGCTTTGTGGAACAAGTGAGTTGTGAATGATTAGCAGACTGCAGCAGAAGGGCAGCAGTCAAGTATAATATTCTTTCTATATTTGGAAGAAAGAATATTATACGTGTACAAGCCTATTACCATACCACTGATACCAGTCCTGAAAAGAACCTTTGTGGAACTAATAGTAACAGCTACTGTTTAAACTGACCCTCACTGCCTGACACACTGCTTCCTTCATGTCCCTATACAAACTGGCAAAACAGAGGAGACTGGAACGATAACTGGTTACTTGAATAGCACTTTTGTGGACCTGATAGTAACAGCTAATGATGATGATGACTAATCTGGCTGTCCCTAAAATAGCAGCACACAGTGCTCTGTCCCTTTCTCTAAACTGACAAAAGACACTCAGGCTGCTGCAACAATCAGTAGCACAGCAAACCTATATACACCTAACACCTATACCAGTCCTGAAAAGAACTTTTGTGTACCAAATAGGCTTGTGCAATTCGTTTCGTAACTAATCGAAATTCGGCCGAATTTTGCATCTTTCGGACATTCGGATGCATCCGAATGTCCGAATAAAAAAACAACAAATTACAACGAATACGAAAGAAATATAACGAATGAATTCGACATGATTCGAAATTATTTCAACCGCATTCGAAATTATTTCAACTGCATTCGACATTATTTCAACCACATTCGAAAATATTTTGTGACCCGAATTTAGGGCCATTTATCTCGGGGTCACTTGGTGCTAGACACTTCAAATTTGGATATGTTGTAGTGCTAGTATTATTGTGTTTGCATACCAAATTTGGGGTTTCTAGCTATAAGTGACTGAGATATGTGGCCCCAAAATCGGGTCGCAAAATGTCATTCTCTGCTCTAATAACGAATAACATTTTGCGACCCGATTTTGGGGGCACATATCTCGGGGTCACTTATAGCTAGAAACCCCAAATTTGGTATGCAAACACAATAATACTAGCACTACAACATATCCAAATTTGAAGTGTCTAGCACCAAGTGACCCCGAGATACATGGCCCTAAAGTCGGGTCACAAAATATTTTCGAATGTGGTTGAAATAATGTCGAATCATGTTGAAATCATTTCGAATCCGGTAGAGATATTTTCGAATTTGGTTGAAATATTTTCGAATGTGGCCGATTTTTCGAATTTTTCGTAGAAAACTAAACGAAATCCGAAAACGAATTTAAGGAAGTTAACGAATATAACTAAACGAAATTAATGAATTAACGAAATAAAACGAAACTAAACTAAACTAATTTTTTCCTTTTGCACATGTCTAGTACCAAATAGCTAGCGTTTTATCTGTCCCTGCTCCAAACAGCAACCTTTCCCTATAGTGACAGAAGAAAGAATGTAAAATGGCCACCGGATCGGGTGTATTTATAGGTTAGGGGGAATGTCCAAGTGTCCATGTGCTGTAATGTCTCAATTGGCTGTCCTGTACCCCAGGATGGATGTGTCATCATAGGTCAAAGTTCTTTTACACATTAAACACGAAAGTCCGCCGGGCGAACAACGCCAATAGTCCGCCGAACGAGCGGACCGCGAACGTCCGAAATTCGCCACGAAACGACCGCCGGGCGAACCGTTCGGCCATCACTAGTGCTTACACAGGAACAAGTCTCTGTCACAGACGCTGTTGTTCGTAGGAAACTAAACTTGCAGAACACCTCGTGTGATACCAGGATCTTTCAGCCAGCTTGGCGATATCCAGAAGACCGGATTCTCTTGGGTACTTCAGCTCCTCCAGGCTCTTGCTAAGAAACCAACTCGTACGCGGCCTTCTTCTGAAGAGTCCTCCCCTGGATAGCATGAAGTCACTGGGTCTCTCGGAAACCGGGAAGGCACCCAAACACCTCAGAATCTTTCTTTAGTTTCCTTGCCTCGGGCTAGCCAGCCCCGGGACAACAAGATCGGGTGGATCCGCACCCCAGGCCATAGCCTTCCTGGGGGCTGGTCAGGAGGACCAGGACCTTGAAGTCATTACATCCTTCTGGACTGGAACCTCGAACCACGTGACGTCCACATCTTAAATACCCTCTCCCACAAAGCACAGCAAGAGCATCACTCCCACTGTGCGGGCTCCGAGAGAGAGTAACTTAAGCACCCAACCAGACCATAGTTCCATACCTGCCAGAAGAGACAGTGCCCCCTGTGGTCAGGCTGAACATCTCATAGTCCAGTCAGACTGATGCTGAAGTCCAAATTTAGACAATTGTACCCAAACCAAACTGCAGTTCAGGTGTAACCTTAACTTTGAAAAACGCATAGTGCGTGCTCTTCAGGAGCCGGCACTACATATATAATCTCTTTTTTCCCCCTTTTTTTAAAGGTGATCACATTCCCTCTGCTCTTAGCTGCATAAGAGCTGGGGAGGAGAAACAACAGTAAACTGAGCTTCCCAGTGAATGGCTGTGCAGTGGGGCCTGTCAAGACAAGTCTGCTCATTGGAGGAAAGTACACTGAGTTCCCAGCATAGCTAGAGAACCGACGACGGTGTGCCCTCCTGCTTAGTGTGGGGAGTTTTTATTAGGGAAGCAGAGGGACTGGCAGAAACACCAGGGATCTTACACAAAGGAAGCAATACAAAGAGAACAGGATACTTTCTCATAAAAGTACATGGTACGGCAGGCACATATCAGGAATATGAAATGTTGGGGTAACAAAGCTTTAAGTCTTTCATTTGCTACTCTTTTCTTCATATGTGCTCTGACCCTTTACTTTGGACCTTTTATCTAACCTTGTACACAAGAAAAAGTGTTAAATCTGTCCTTGGTAGGTTGCAAAGAATGATGCTATACTTACTAAAATATGACATGCTATTGATTTACAAGCCTAGGAATACGATTCGCTAAGCAGCCTGCCAGCTTAAATGTTGTTCAGTGTATTCTCCTTCTTAGTGTGGTCAGTTTGTAATATGAAAGTAGAAGGACTGGCAGGAACACCAGGGATTTCACACAAAGCGAACACACTTTTTCATACATGTACATGGTACAGCAGGCACATATCAGGAATATAAAATGTTGGGGTAACAAATGCTTTAAGGTTGATTAAGACTGTTGCATTTTCTTGCAGTAGCAATGACCAGTTTTTATTACAGGGAACTCTTACAGGCAAAATGCAGAAGTTGTTTCATACTGGATTAATGCACATATCTGGAACAAATACTGAAAGACACCAAGTAAGAATACACCTGACTCTTGTATGTATACAATATTTGTTTAGCCCAAATTTCAGCTTTTAGTATTAAGCCCCATACACATCAGATTTTCTGCTGATTTTTGTCTTCAAATTTACCAAAACCATGTAGTGCAAGGGCCTGCCTGATTGCATACAAATTGAAACGAGGAAATGAGTTCCTATCTGAACCGAGAAGATCGCCACACTACCCACCTGCTACACACTGAGATGAAGGCAATCTGAGATCACTCCTCCAAGCCCTCCCGACCAAAGCGGACATAGAGGCCCTTATCGGCCGTGTAGAGGCAACACACCGGCAGGAACTTAGAGAAGTGCTGAAGGAGGTACAGGCACTGTCGTCCAGACTGACCGCAGGTGGATCCTCCCCATCTACAATGGATCAAAGGGTGTCGGTGCTGGAAGCGGTACAAGACGAGCACATCGAGACGGCAATAAAACTACAACTCCATCTCGAAGATTTGGAGGACCAGAGCATAAGGAACAATCTTTGGCTCCGGGGGCTTCCGGAAGCCACAGGGACAGAAAACCTAGCCACCACCATGATTGATATCTTCAAGGGCATAACAGGTGTGGATCTGCCAGAGAGAGTGGAATTAGACAGGATCCGCAGAGCACTAGGACCCAACTCAAGCGATTCTGCTAGACCCAAGGACGTAATCTGCAGACTGCACCATTACATCCACAAAGACGAGCACCAGAATCCCTCCCTGCCCTATTTTCTTTTCTAGGAGCATCTCTCATAGATGTCCTGAACTGGTTCTCCTTTCTTCTGCGGATGGTGGGAAGACTGGGTCCTTCCAAGCAAGAAGGCAACTTCAGACCGAGGCCCAGAAGAGACAACCGCCATGCCTGCCGACAGTCCCGGAAGGGACTACGTGAGTCTTAAATTGCAAACACCAGTCAGCCCTCACTGTCTCTGAACTGGCCCCTGCAAACCTGCATTGCAGAACTGAGATGCCTCGATACTCATATAGTATCTCCCTGGCTTTAATAAACTGAACTCTTCCCTGAACTTGCACCCCGTGCCCCCATGTAATCACTTTGAAGGCACCCACTATGAGACAATTTTTTATTTTTTGCCCAAAGACACCCCCCTGGTGATTACAATCACCCTTTTGACTAACGCTGCCACACAGGACAAGAAAATGAGCAAGGGATTGAAAGAACTGGCACGCCTTACCTCTATACCACAAACACGTTCTGGAAGGACTTTGAGCCTGAATTTTTTTACGCTGTCATTAGGCCAGCATTGTTATAAGGAAACCACATAGACATTGAAACAACTGCTCTAATGTCTGCATGTTAAGTTAAAGGTTTGTACCAGAGGCGTAGCTTGAAGTTTGTGTGCCCCAATGCAAAAGTTGACCTGGCCCCCACTTCTTCTCACGTGCATGCAGATACATCCACCGCACGCCAAGATACTGTCAGGGCTGGCTTAGCCCTTCCTTCTATGGGCTGGCCGCTCAGCTGTCGGCTAATTGCCAGCTCTCCACAGTTACCAGCTGTTCCTGATGATGCTCGTCTGACCTGCCTACTTAAAGCCTTCCAGCTCACTTCACCTCTGCCTTTGCCTTGGTCACATCACTGAAACCATCTCCTGCGGTTTGTTTAAAGACTGGCTTGCTGACATCCCTTCTGGCTCCTTATCCTGCTTGCTGTGCTCTACTTGGATCCCTGACTTCTGGCCTGGCTGACTACCCGATCTGGTTACTGGACTCTGGCTTTGCTTGACTACCTTTTTTTCTATTTACCTTTTTATTTTTATCAATAAACAAGTGTGATTTAATTGTACTTCTGTCTCAGCCTGATTCATGGTTTCTGACAGATACTCAAAGTGGCTTAAGAGTTTTGAGTTCCCAGAGTTTCTCTTTACATCAGAGGACAGGGATCACTGCTGGAGGATCAGAGGACGGGGATCACCCCTGGCAGGTCACTTGGCGGAGCTCCTTTCCCATCCCAGCGCTGTATACAGTCCCCCCCCCACTACACAGAGCTGGAATCACATTCCTTTACATACAGTCTGTCAGTCTTCACAGGGTATATCTGGCTTTTATATTGCCCTTCTGACCTGTGAAGTCAGAATGGAAGTGTAATTGCAGTAGGCAGATACACCCTGTGCAGATTATGGCTGTCTGGCTGCGTTGTAAAGGAATGTGATTTCAGCCCTACAGAGGAGGAACAGTATAGAGTGCTGTAACGGGAAAGGAGCTCAGCTGCAGGGTGGAGGGGGTGGTCAGGGGGCTTGGGGAAGCAGCTTAGATCTGGGGGGGCAAAGCCCTGTGACACAACATCTGGAGCCTACAGCCCTTCAGCCCCCCCCCCCCCCCCCGAGGAGGTCTTAAGGGATTTGTTTTTAAGCAATTTCTGAGGGTTTCTCTGTCAGTGTTGGCAGGTGTTGGGAGACGCTCACTTCCCGAAGGTGTGTGGCTTTTCCCCAGTTGACAGGCAAAGTAGAAGCCCAGTACTGGAGCGTGGCTGTGGGGCCCTGGGGCATACCAGAGCTGGAATTTGTGGAGGATATGATAATATGACAGGGAGGCTGCACGGGCAGCAGGGTTGCGACTGTGACCCCCTGCAACCCCTTGTACTACGCCCATGGTTTGCACATCATAGTAAGCATTTAAAACATACACTCTTCACAACAGCATAGTGGGCAATTCTAACTAATATATATATATATATATATATATATATATATATATATATATATATATATATATATATATATATATATATATATAGCTCCTATTGAGACCTCCTGAGAAAGATGATGGGATAGTATATCCATTTTATGAGACAGGTGTGCATAGGAAAAACATATGCAGCACAATCACACAAAACACACAACAAGACTTTGACTAGGAAGCCCCTCACAAACAACAGAGGAATAACAACCACGCAAAAAGTGGATCATACTAACACAACATACAGTGTAGGGGAGCATGGCCGAGCATACCCAAAAGTGTATTAGCTCACAAGAAAGACGCACTATACCATACATGAGATGTTTTCTGTAGTTGACCCTTGGATGGACAATAGAGAACCCCCTACTAGACTCAGGGAACACCTGAGAGGATTAATATCCATATACACCAGTACATCCAAGAAAAAGCTAACTCCAAGGAATAATATGGTACTAATAGTAAAAGGACACGTATAGACAGAGACACAAAAGGGGAACCTACACATTGAGCAACAACACAGGTCTCCTCAGAACAGCGGCGGTGACTTTTGTGAGGGTTTTGACAGGACACAGCCAAAGTTATATGTTAAGTTAAATCTTCAAGATAAATGGTTGATAGCTGTATTATGGTTATGCTATGTTATGTGCATTACAGGTTTGATATATGCAATTAAGCTGGGGTGGGTGGAGTGGCTGGACACTCTGCCTCTAGGCCCTGACCAACCTTTTCCCCCCATAGGATAACATACTCCCCCGATCGGTCGGGAGTGGTATGCTCATTAAGTTTATTACTTGAAATAATAGAAATACTGGGTACTATACCCAGAATTGGTAGATCGCTTTAGATCTATTACTACTCTTAACTACTTACTCTCTCTCTCTCTCTCTCTTCCTCTTGATTTCTTCGCCCTAATCTCCCCCTGCTCTTTCATCCCTCTTCTGACCCTTCCCCACCTAGCCGCAGGTGACATGGCGACAGACAATATTAGAATTTTATCCCTAAATGTGAGGGGCCTTAATGTACCCGAAAAAAAGACGTGTGCTACTGAATGAATTGAGACATTCAAATGCCGATGTGGCATTCATACAAGAAACTCACTTTAAAAACAACAAGCTTCCAGTTCTCCAAAATTAATTTTACTCCCTGATGTATCGTTCCACTAACCCAACAACCAAATCAAGAGGAGTATCCATTCTGATTTCCAATAAACTCCCCTGGAAATACCAAGACTAGCAAATGAAACAATTTATTTTCCTGAAGGGATTGATAGGTGAATCTAAAGCCTCATACACACGGTCGGACTTTGTACAAACTTTTCCGTGGACTTTTGTACAAAGGGCGTGGTCCACAAGTTTGTATTGCATACACACGGTTGGACTTTTTGACAACAAACACGAACGTAATGACGTCACAACGTACTGACGCCGCTTCAAAAGAGGACGTTCAATGACTCCAGCGCCACCTTTGGTGAACTTCTATATTGTAGTCTGATCTTTTGCATTGGTTCTGAGCATGCGTGTTTGTACCTTGTACAAAAGTCCGATGCTTTTGCGTACACACGGTCGGACTTTGCTCCATCTGACTTTTGTTGCCAGAAAGTTTGTCCGTTCGCACAGCCAACAAAAGTCCGATGAAAACAGAAAAAGTTTGTCCGATGGAGCGTACACACAGTCGGATGTTGCTCCAAAACAGCTAATTTGCATGTTTGTTGTCAAAAAGTCCGACCGTGTGTACGGGCCTTAAGGCGTCGCGCTGGAGAAACTATCAGAGTTCTCAGAAGGACAGTTGATCCTGGGAGGGGACTTCAACATCCCATTGAGCCCCTCAGAGGATACCTCCTCTGGCTCATCATCGATCCCATCAGGACACTTGAAAAGAGCCACAGATGCAGTCCTCAAAGCCCAATTAATAGATGTGTGGCGCTTGCAACATTCCGGCAAATGCGACTGCATGTTCTATTCCCCTCCACACAATTATTTTCCAGTTCCACACGCTCAACTCCAAGCAGTTAAAGACACCTCGATCGGTCACATAACGTGGTCAGATCAGTCGCCTATCCTTTTGACTTACAGGTTCTCCGAGATCACCTCTTCCAGAGCTCGCGTCTGGTGCTTGAATGAAAGCCTCCTGTGATACCAGAGGTATTGCCTGACCTATCCAAAGAAATGAAACATTTATTTCCAAAAGAACGATCAACCAGATTGTGACCTGGGCACCTTATGGGAAGCACACAAAATGGTCATTAGAGGAGTGCTTATCAAACATGGTGCGGAAATTAAAAGAGAACGTAATGAACAATTCTTTCTACACCTTAAAAACCTTGCCGATGTCAAATCTAAAACACAAACACTATGCAGACAGATTACTGATCTGTTATAATACAAGGCGAAGGCAGCACTACAATTTTGTCATTAAACAAATTATGAATCAGGAAACAAATGTGGGAAACATCTAGCGAAAATGGTCCGAGAACACAAATTATCCACGCAAATCCCCCAAATGTCAGAAAGCAGTATTACCTACACACATCACAAAGGAGTTTAAAGACTATTATACCTCACTATATAACCTACCGAATAAGTCACCACCTCATCATAGATGAATATCACATCTTCCCAACTCCCTTCTCTGTCACCTGAAGTGAGAACAGAGCTAGATTCCCCAATCACCTTAGAGTAAATCCAACAGGCCATAGGATCGATGAATATAAAACAAATTCCATAGCTCAACTCACCAACCACTCTGCTGACCAACCAAATTAACCTGTCTAACCATCTGTTATAAGCAGGGGTTTAGTTAGCACACATTTGCAAACGCATGTGAAAGCTGCAAGGCCTTGTCACGGCACCCTGCGTTGCTTGCAGTCCTAACACTACAAATTTATAAGTGTCTCCACAGTGGAAGCACATGCATGGAATGGATAGATGTGGACAGGTGAGCCTGGAGACTGCCCAAGCTGACTTAAAGGAACAGGAGCCCACTGGACACCCAGCAAGAGCACAATGACAGCTAAGGTGCCCAGTGTGTCCCCTTATAATCGATCAAACCTGGTAAAGCCCTGGGCCCAGAGGGCTATACCATACAGTACTACAAAACACTCCCAATCCGGAGTCCATACATGATTACATTTTTCACTGCAGCTAGTACCGATGTGAACTTCCCCAGAGATACCCTAAGATACCCTAAGAGCGCATATATCAGTAAACCATAAAAAAGGGAAAGACCCCACGTCATGCAGTAGCTATAGACCAATATCATTACTGAATGTGGATCTCAAATTATTCACTAAAATCTTGGGTACCTAAGAAATGTACCTACTGTAAAAATAAAGAGCTATATACACACCCTAAAGAGTTAACTAAAGTAGAATTTATTTCTTAAAAATAGCAAAATACAAAGAGTCACAGCAAGCAAAAATTCTCATTTATTCCCTGTATATAGAACAGAGAGGAGCTGAAACAATTCCCCATGTTCTATATTTCCCTATATCGATAAGAACAGACAACCTATTGCAATCCATGAATTTTTTCCCAAAAATTGCAGGGAGAAAAACTAGGGTAATGTCAATAATCCACAAACCCCCTCCCTCCCCTAAATGAGAGCACCCCCTATAATACCTGTAAAAAAAAAACAAGCCCCCTGTAAACAAATAAGTAGCATAGATTTCCTAATGGGAGCAGTGTATTCCCGTAAATACAGATTTAAGTAACACTGCTCCACAATGGAATGATGCGCTGTCTGATATATCAATAGATTTATTAAATATTATTGGTCAGTCAGACAGAAATGGGGCTAAATCACAGACCTAGATGGTTGGTCACAGTAAAGGAAAAAATATATTAATCCAAAGAAACTTTTTGGTAAAAAATCCCTTCACGCATATGTATTAATTTCTCCAAAAAAAGGCAATATGTCTCCATGAAAACTCTTCCTGATGTTGGAATGTAGCGATGAAGACAAAGATATAAGTCCCTTTACCAGAGAAATAGTATAAATCCCTGAATGCTGCAATAACTGATGATATTTTATCCTTGTTTGAAAGAACCACAGATATGTTCGCAGGTAGATTCAATGTAACCACATTGCTAGGTTTCCCGCAGCATGCAGGTAAACACCCATAGGCAATTGATATAATAATACAATCTTTAATCAATGGTGGTTACTCACGGATCCAGCTGGTTGCGCAGAGATCTCCACTAGTCCTGGGTGGAGATCAATCTGTCAGTGTATGTGTAGGTTACTCACGAATCCAGCTGATAACACAGAGATCTCCACTGATCTTGTGTGGAGATCAATCTGTCAGTTTATGTGCAAAGCATACAATTCCATATAAAGCATACAAATCAATGGTGGTTACTCACGGATCCAGCTGGTAGTGCAGAGATCTCCACTAGTCCTGGGTGGAGATCAATCTGTCAGTGTATGTGTAGAATACTCACGGATCCAGCTGATAGCACAGAGATCTCCACTAATCTTGTGTGGAGATCAATCTGTCAGTGTATGTGCAAAGCATACAATTCCTCAGCACAGACTTCCTCATATGATTTTTCTGTGTTTTTTCAATTATTGAAGTATTTCAATACCATCACAACCTGACTACTAAGTTTTCGGCATCAGAGGAATGAAACATGTAAACTTTTGCACTGGGACAAGCACCCCTGTACTGTACACTGGCATATTTAACACTTTATTCGGCTGCTAGCGAGGGTTAAACCACCCTGCTAGCAGCCAAATAGCGCCACTAAAATGACAGTAAAGCACTTCAAAAACTAGTGGTGTTTTACTATCAACGCCCACCCCAGTGTGAAAGCAGCCTTAAAGTGTATGTAGCAAGGTCTCCGACCTCCTTCAGTCTAATGAGAACCTCCAGGGCCAGAGATAGCTGACATGCTTTTGTATGTGGTGGGTTGTGATGCATGGTGGGTGCAAGGTGGATAAAGTTATTGGATGCCAGACACTTCTTGAATGCAAAAGAGATATTTATTTCTCTTACAAACTTTTTTTGGGGGGAAAGAGAGTTAGGGCCACCCTTGAATAGTTGCAAGTTCAATTAGCAGACTCTAAGCCCTTGTACACACGGTCGGACATACTGACCTCAAAATCCGTCTGATTTTTTCAGACGGATTTTGTCCAAAACTGGTGTTGCATACACAAAGTCGGATAAAGTTGTCGGAAAATGCGATCGTTCAAAACGTGATGACGTTCGTTCGTTGCGACGGGACTATGTTCAGGCTAGCAGCCAATAGCTTTTGTCTCGTAATTTGATCTGAGCATGCGTGGCACTTTGTCCAATCGGAATTCTCTACAAACAATCGGACAAAGTCCGATCGGATCATGTTGTCGGAAATTTTTATATCCAGCTCTCAAACTTTGTTGGTCAGGCATTCCGATGGAAAAAGTCCAATGGAGCCCACACAGGGATTATCTGTCAACGTGGTCCGATAGGACATTTTCCCGTTGGAATGTCCGACCGTGTGTATGGGGGCTAAGACTTCAATAGGAGGACAGCCGTGCAGGGAAAGGTCTCCTGCAAGAAGCCAGATCGGCACATGCAGGAATGTCTTTAATGCCGCGTACACACGACCGGACTTTGCGACAGCAAAGGTCCGATGGAACGAATCCGCCGGACAATTCGATCGTGTGTGGGCTTCATCGGACCTTTGCTGTCTAAAAATCAGACGGACTTTAGATTTAGAACATGTTTCAAATCTTTCCAACGGACTCGAGTCTAGTCGAAAAATCCATTCGTCTGTATGCTAGTACGACAGATGAAAACCGACGCTAGGGCAGCTATTGGCTACTGGATATGAACTTCCTTATTCTGGTCCAGTTGTACGTTATCACGTTCGAATCTGTCAGACTTTGGTGTGCTTGTGTGTGGCCAAGTCCCTTCGTTTGGAAAGTCCGTCGGCACTCCACTGAAAGTCCATCTCGAAAACTGTTGGACCTAGTCTGCCGGAAAGTTGTGAGTATGCAGCGTAACAGTTCCTAACACAAAGTGTAACAGTTTTTTCACCTTGTAGTTCTTCAGTACACTGAGCTTTTGGTTTCTCACTAGACCCACTGATTCACTGCCAATGAATCCCTTGAGCTCCTCTAATCTTCACAATGGTATCTTCCTCAAGCGTCACTCCAGCTTCTCTGCTGAGTCCCTAGCTTGGCACTCCCGATACTTCACAAGCTTCACCACACTGGCCTGCTCAGTCCTTGGCTTGCCACACAAGGCTGCTCTGCAAGCATCATCTCCGCTGGCTGGGTCCCTGACTTGATCACTGCCTGAAGTTTCCTGATTCTCCACCGTACCTGTTCGTGAGAATATTGCTCCAGTACTTGCTTCAGTTACTCACTGTGGTCCCTGGTAATAAGGTGGTTGGTCCCTTTTTGGCAACAGCTTCCCCTCTACCTCCGACCACTGACAGGTTCTCCGGCTAGCAGAATTGTCACCTCTGGTTGGACTGCAAGCTGCAGTCCCAACCCTGCTTCTTTCTTGCTTCTGGATAGGCCCTCATGCAGCCTAGCAGCCAGATGACCCTGGGATAGGCTAAATCCCTGGCCTAGCAGCCCAGAGCAACATGATACACGTCCACACTGACAGCCATCCAGGTGGTACAGAACATAGATCACCTGACTCCATCCGAATATATAGGCTCTCCCAGCAGGCCAAGGGATTTAGGAAAACCCTTGCCCATTGGCTGAGATACCCCTTATACCCATACCCTGACTTTGAGTTGCCCTTCTCATATCTAGTACCACCAAGTACCCGGCCACCTAGTGGTAGAAGAGAAAAGTGCATTAAGGCCAAATTTAGGGAGAAATCAATAGAACTCTAACAATCAACAAAGATAACTACTCCTGGAAAGTAAATTTGAGAGGACCATCCTTGCCTAAACTCCAGGATGTTACATATATCTAAACCCCGAAGCAACAATTTTATAAATTGCAGCCACCAGATGTGGTGGCTGCATTTGTTTTCTTTTTGAGGATGTTTTCTTTTCTTTGACCTGGTGCCAGTATACCATTTCCTTCCCTAGGGTGACAACGACTACTAAATGTATTGTATTTATGAAAGTACAGCATTGTCACCCTAATGTGAAATACAAACCGCTCTTTATCTCCATTACATAGCACTTTTAGGTCTCATTTACATGGCACTGAGGCCCTTAGACCATCTGCTTATGCGGCTTGAACCTCCAGATGCTGTGTCCAGGCATCCTATGTGAGTGTATAGGGAATGCAGTGGCTGCACAGACACTGTCATGTATCCTAAATTGTCAGGCATGTTGGTATGGATGAGTGGCCCCAAACACAAACAGTATGAAAAATAGAGGCTCTTGAAGCTTAGTTTTCATTCAGATGTAAGTCTTGTCGAATGGATCTAGACCTACCTAAGAAGGTGAATGGAAGGAATCGAGCACCAAATAATCTATCAGAAGTCCATATATCTTTAATTCTTGATAGCAAAGTCACAATCAGTAGAAAAGAAATTGCTAACACATTTTGGGGGCCAAAGCATCCCTTTTCATCAAGTCTGGAATACAAACACATAAATAGTGTAAATTGATGGTTTTACATTTAGGTAAAGTGTATCCCATGATAATTATCCCTTACTCTATCCAAAATGGAAAAAAGCTTTGTCTTTAGTTCTTCTTTCAAAAAGGAACTTGACTCCCCTTTGTTAATTTACTCTTCTTTTTAAGATGCGTTATTGTAAAAGGAATTATCGTATCGTACTGCTACACACCACCATCTTCCCCTATGACATCATCAGGAGCTGACTGTTTTCTTGTTTTAGGCAGCCGCCCAAACCCCCCGATAATGCTCTGCAGGGTCTACTCTCCGAGGGATGGTGTATTGAAGCTGATGCCATCTGGGATAGGTGTTATGCATATCCCAAACTTTAGAAGAGGAAGAGATGTCATTCTCACCTAGGTGAGATTGGTTGTTGGGTGAGGTGGGGTAGATGGGGTTGGAGAAGGCGGGGGGTGGAGCTTAAGAAAAAAAACGAAATAAACTAATTAGAAAAAAGAGCAACATTTCAGAGAGGAGTTAGATTACAGTGAAGTCTATTACTGGAGAGAAGGTCTTCTTGGGAATGCAAAAGTTAACTTTGACAAAACTATTGGAAGTACAGTGTAATCATATCAGCTTCCAATGAAACTCCCATACTTTCACATAGACTGATGGGGCCAGAGATAGCCATCCCATAGATGATACAGAAACTGGCTTGATTTCCCTATCCACACATTCGATGTGGATAGGGAAAACCTCCTGCTGAGCCCTTGTATTCTGAATTTCCCATTGACAGAATGCACTGATCAACATTGCAGGCTATAGCTGGTGATGCTGATTGAGCTGGGAAAATGCAACATGATCAGTACATTGACTTCTGTATAACCAAATTGCCCATACATTGATTTAATATATTTTATTGAAAGAAAGAAATGGCATCGTAATTGGATTAACAGCAATTAATGGCAGTACTATAGCCATATATATGGTGAGTTTCATCATATTATCCTGCCATACAGCATATAATACAATCAAAATATATAATATTATGCAGTAAAGACAAATTTATTATGAATGCCAACTTTTTTAGAGAAAAACTAAATCAGGACAAACCAAAAGATAGAAAAGGGAAGAAGAGAAAGAAAAAAAAAGAGAAAGAAAAAAAAAGCAACAGTAGAGTAACATCCAGAAGAGGAGACCGCTATGAAAGTCTGCCATCAAAAAATAAAAAATTTAGTAATCGTCTAACTTTGGTGGCTCGTCCAACTCTGTCTTGATTAAATATAGGAGTGACAGTGGCTAGCTATCTCATATAGCAGGAATATGCAATTAGTGGACCTCCAACTGTTGCAGAACTAGAAGTCCCATGAGGCATAGCAAGACTCTGACAGCCACAAGCATGACACCCAGAGACAGAGGCGTGATGGGACTTGCATAACCCTGTGATATAGGATACGGATAAGGGAGATTCAAGAAACTCCACCCAAGGGGTCCACGTTTCCCTAAAATTGGATTCATTTTTATTTTCTGTAGAAATGAACTCCTCCATCCGCATAGTGTGATTCTGATCCTCGGCTACCCACTCCTTTAGAGTTGGCGATATGTGAGATTTCCAATGTCTTGGAATTAATTCTACACCTGCCATTAGCAGGAAGCTGAAAAAGCCCTTTTTAATGGATTTGATTGATTCAGGGATCATAGAGAGAAGAGCTACCTCTGGGGTCTCTGGCCATTTTTTGCCCATGACCAAATGACTAAACTCAAATATATCCATAACCGATATAGTGTTATCACCAGACCACCATAGGTGTAAAAGTGTGCCTCTCAATTTGCCCATACATTGATTGAAATTGGATGGTCCCTGCTGAATACAAAGCTTAACAAGTAGGACTCCCCCACCCCCATTGAATGTACTGTATGTATGGGGGAATCAAGTAATTTTTTGGCATTCAACCCGCTGGTTGGATGAATAAAATGACTCATCTGTGGGCCACTTTAAGGATGCCCCTATGTGGCAGTGCTTGGGCCCAAGAGCATAAGGCGGCAAAGGAAAACCCGCCTAGCAACATCCGCAACCAGGAATGTCACAAGAACAACAAAAAGCATTTCAGTCCTAGTAAAATTATACAAACCAAACATTTATATTATTTGCAAAATGGGGTTTAGGATAAACACGGCACTGCTCAGAAAGGAACATATGGTCTTAGTTTACACAATGCAAGGGACTTTTCTAGTATACAATAAAAATGTACACATTATAATTACATGTTTATACATAGTCTTGGAAGCTGCTGCAGTAAAAAAAAAAATGCAATTGGCTGGTTAAAGAAACTCAAGTGTTAAAGGAAAAAGAGTATAAAGAATAAAAATATCATGCACATACCATATAGAACTATCCTGCAATGGTTAAGGGGCAGTTCACATGTTATATTTTATTACAAAAGAGCTGAAAAGAAGTTTGTGCTCCACTCCAAACAGTATACATATAAAATATATGAGCTGCTAGAGAAATATGACCCTTTAACATCTATTATTCCCAGTAACACTGTGTTTGCTGCTATACATTCTTACACACTTCTAGTGATGGACGAACTTCCGACGGGACGTTTCGCGAACGCGGACCGCGAACGAGGCCGACCGTTCGCGAAACCGAACGTTCGCGGCGGGCCCCATTGACTTCAATGGGAGGCGAACATTTCAAACCTTTAGGTCGAATTTGCAGCCACAGGATAATTATTAGCTGGGCAAACATAGTCCCACCACATGGCCAATGACATAACACATGTATGAGGTGAATTTGGGATCGATAACTACAAGCATTCTTTTTTTATATGGGAAATTGTTCTGACAATTCAGGACTGTGGAGCGCATGAAGGCAATGGAGGAGAGGGAAGGTCAGGGACCAGGGTAGGCAAAGAAGAGGGTGCAGGAGATGATCACCAGCAGCGTCACATACAGCAATGACACATGCACCGTGATAGAGGCATCTGACAACAGCACCGTGATAGAGGGCACTGACATCAGCAGCGTGACATAAAGCATTAACACCAGCACCGTGACATACAGCATTGACAGCAACACCGTGATAGAGAGCACTGACATCAGAAGCGTGACATACAGCACTGACATCAGCACCGTGATATACAGCACTGACAGCAGCACCGTGACATACAGCACTGACATCAGAAGCGTGACATACAGCACTGACATCAGCACCGTGATATACAGCACTGACAGCAGCACCGTGACAGAGAGCACTGACATCAGAAGCATGACATACAGCACTGACATCAGCACCGTGATATACAGCACTGACAGCAGCACCGTGACATACAGCACTGACATCAGAAGCGTGACATACAGCACTGACATCAGCACCATGATATACAGCACTGACAGCAGTACCGTGACAGAGAGCACTGACATCAGAAGCGTGACATTAAGCACTCACACCAGCACCGTGATATACAGCACTGACAGCAGCACCGTAAACAGCCCCAGGAGGAAGTCAGCACAGGGATGGTGTGATCCCCTCATAATAAGAACCCCCAGGTGAAAATCAGCACAGCACAGGGATGGTGTGATCCCCTCATAATAAGAACCCCCAGGAGGAAGTCAGCACAGCACAGGGATGGTGTGATCCCCTCATAAGCAGCCCCAGTATAAATATGACACCGCTCAACCTCTTCAAAGAGGAGGGTAGGGGCATATAGTACGGTGTGCTTTTTTGGGACAAGGAAGTGAGCCAAATGAAGAAAGAAGGTCTGTGTGCTTGATTAAAAAAATTGTTTATAGACATATACATGGTCTACTGGTCACATGTGTTGAATTCCTCCGAGATCCATGCCTCATTCATTTTTAGAAATGTGAGGTAGTTAACACTGTCGTGAGCTAGGCGAGTACGCTTATCGGTCACTATCCCCCCTGCTGCGCTGAACGTCCTTTCGGACAGGACACTGGATGAGGGGCAAGCCAACAGTTCGATTGCAAATTGGGCAAGCTCTGGCCAGAGGTCAAGCCTGCCCACCCAGTAGTCCAGGGGTTCATCACTCCTCAGAGCTTCCACATCGGCCGTTAACCCAATGTAGTCGGACACCTGGCGGTCTAGGCGTTCCCTGATGCTGGATCCGGATGACACCTGTCGATGGGTCGGCTGAAAGAATGACCTCATATCCGAAGTCACCAACACATCTTCAAACCGGCCTCTTCTTGCAGGCGCTGTTGGATTGGTACCCGCAACTCCTTCTCTGGGAGTGGGAATTGCTCCTCTGCCAGCGCACGCAAAAGCAGAATGCAGCATTTCTCGAAGCAAGGCCTGGAAGTGCTGCATTCTGACAGCCCTCTGCGACGGCGGTAACATTTCCGCCATTTTGTGTTTGTACCGGGGGTCTAAGTACGTTGCCACCCAGTACTGGTCCTTGACCCTTATGCTTTTTATACGGGGGTCCCTATTAAAACACTGGAGCATGAAGGCCCCCATTTGCACTAAAGTGGAAGCGGTATGGTGGCCTGGCTCCTGCTCATCATCCAGGATAATGTCGTCCTCTTCATTCTCCTCTCCCCATCCACGCACAACAGGGATCCCAGAAAGGTTTAAAGCACGCTCTTCTTGCTCCTCCTCATCCGCCCCGGCACCATCCTCCTCTGACTCCTCTTCAGACTCCTGTTGTTGACTTGTCTCAAATAGAGTAGCCCCCCCTGGGAATTCATCCAGCATTGCGACTTCCTCATCTTCCCGCTCCTGCTCCTCCACAGCCTGATCAATGACACGACGCAATGCACGCTCCATAAAGAAGGCATAAGGTACCATGTCACTGATGGCGCCATGGCTGCGACTGACCAGTTTGATGATCTCCTCAAATGGCCGCAGAAGTCTGCATGCGTCGCGCATGAGCAGCCACTGGCGCAGTGAAAAAAACCCCAGCTCCCCAGAACCGTTTCTTTCGCAGAGTTCATACAGGTAGACGTTAACTGCACGTTTCTTCTGGAGCAGCCTATCAAGCATATAGAAGGTTGAGTTCCATCGCGTCGGGCAATCGCAAATAAGACGTCTGACCGGCAGATGGTGTCGCCGCTGAATGTCAGCAAGGCGAGCCATGGCCGTGTAAGATCTTCTGAAATGGGCCAAGATTTTCCTTGCCTGCCGCAAGATGTCCTGGACCCCAGGGTATTTGACAAGGAATCGCTGCACGACCAAGTTTAAGACGTGTGCCATGCATGGCACGTGCGTGATTTTGCCCTGTTTCAATGTGCTAAGCAGATTGGCACCGTTGTCACACACCACTTTACCAACTGTCAAATTGAGCGGTGTTAGCCACTGATCTACCTGTGAACGCAAAGCTGAAAGGAGTGCCGGGCCAGTGTGGCTCTTGGCTTCCAGGCACAAAAGACGCAGCACGGCATGGCAACGTCTCACCTGGCATGTGGAATAGGTTCTGGGGAGCTTGGGCAGTGCAGCGGAAGAGACGCTAGCAGCAGTAAAGGAGGAGGCAGCTGAGGAGGAGAAGGAGGAGGATGGAGTAGGAGGAGGAGGAGAAGAAGAAGAGTCAGGCCTGCATGCAATCCGTGGCGGTAAAACCAAATCTACACGGGTGCCACGGGTTACATGCTTGACGGCCGTCAGAAGGTTCACCCAGTGGGTAGTAAAAGTGATATACCTTCCCTGCCCGTGTTTGCTAGACCACGTGTCTGTGGTCAGATGTATCTTGGCACCGACACTGTGTGCCAGAGATACATTCACTTGCCGCTGAACATGGCCATATAGCTCTGGGATGCCCTTCTCTGAGAAATACTTCCTTCCTGGGACCTTCCATTGTGGTGTTCCAATGGCCACAAATTTGCGAAAGGCCTCCGAGTCCACCAGTTTATATGGCAGTAGTTGGCGGGCTATCAGTTCTGACAAGCCAGCCGTCAACCGTTGGGCAAGAGGGTTATCCGGCGTCATCATTTTTTTACGCTCGAACATTAGGCCCACGGAAGCCTGCCTTTTTGCAGAAAAACGTGAGCTTGGCGTGATGGAAGGTGGAGTGGAGGACAATTGTGAGGAGAGAGGAGAAGTAGAAGACGAGGCTGGACGGTGAGAGCCTGCAGTGTGGCTTTGTGTGTTCCGTTGCTCCCACTCGGCTCGGTGATGGCTGCTCATGTGCCTTCTTAAGGCGATCGTCCCTAGGTGAGTGTTGGGCTTACCGCGACTAATGCGTTGACTGCAAAGATTGCAGATGGCAACGCTATTGTCAGCAGCGGACACGTTAAAAAAAGCCCACACTGCGGAGCCATGTGCCGGTGTCCTGGGAGCGCCAGATGTGACCGTACATGGTCGATGACTCGCTCCTGATACATTTGCAGTCTGCTTTGTCCCTCCTGTGCAATGTAAGTTAGTCCTGCTTCTCCTCCCTATCTGCTGGTCCATATCTCCCTCTGAACTCCCCTCCTCCTCCTCTCTTGTGGGCACCCACGTGACATCACTAGACACATCATCATCAACGTCACCTTCCCCACCGCTATAAGTAGAGATCTCGGAGTAGGCAGCAACACCGGGGACCAACCTCCTCCTTGGGCTGATCTGGGTACTGTCGTCAGACTGCTGAGTAGCGGTTGTTGCTACCTCCTCTTCCTGATCCAATACCAAGAGTGGCTGCGCATCAGAAATGTCCTCTTGATATGGATCGGAAAATAATTCCTGTGACTCAAGCGGAAGGTATGTGGTGGTGGTGGTGGTGTTGTTGGTGGTAGTGT
Organism: Lithobates pipiens; assembly: GCF_037356315.1. NCBI lineage: Eukaryota > Metazoa > Chordata > Amphibia > Anura > Ranidae > Lithobates > Lithobates pipiens. Next base: position 128,660,259 of record NW_027507784.1, read on the forward strand.
CTTTGGGGGTGCACATAGCAGAGAGTGAAGAAGAGGGTGCAGATCGAGACGATGAGGAGGGTGCAGAAGAGTAAGGCTGAGTGAGCCACTCAACCAAGTCTGGTGCGTCCTTTAAAGTAATTGAACGCACCTTCTGCAACTTCCCACTTTGGCTCAAGGCTGGTGCTCCTGCCCTACCCCTACCACCCCTGCGGAAGGGCCTGCCTCTTCCTCTGCCTGTCATTTTTTAAATCACCCTGTGACAAAACTCTTAGTCCCTATACCGATAAAGGACTGCTGCAGTATAGGGCAGCGGTCAGCAGTGGTGCACCTCAACCCTATGTATTGTGGACCAATAGCGGTCCTTACAGAACAGCAGACTGTACCGCACTCAACCCTATGTACTGTAGCACCCTTCACCAAGTTACCAGTCCTTATAAGGACCTTTGTGGACCAAGTAGGTTGTGTGTGACTGATTAGCAGACTGTACGTCAGTCCCTATACTGCTGAAGGACTGCTGCAGTATAGGGCAGCGGTCAGCAGTGGTGCACCTCAACCCTATGTATTGTGGACCGATAGCGGTCCTTACAGAACAGTAGACTGTACCGCACTCAACCCTATGTACTGTAGCACCCTTCACCAAGTTACCAGTCCTTATAAGGACCTTTGTTGACCAAGTAGGTTGTGTGTGACTGATTAGCAGACTGTACGTCAGTCCCTATACTGCTGAAGGACTGCTGCAGTATAGGGCAGCGGTCAGCAGTGGTGCACCTCAACCCTATCTATTGTGGACCGATAGCGGTCCTTACAGAACAGCAGACTGTACCGCACTCAACCCTATGTACTGTAGCACCCTTCACCAAGTTACCAGTCCTTAAAAGGACCTTTGTGGACCAAGTAGGTTGTGTGTGACTGATTAGCAGACTGTACGTCAGTCCCTATACTGCTGAAGGACTGCTGCAGTATAGGGCAGCGGTCAGCAGTGGTGCACCTCAACCCTATGTATTGTGGACCGATAGCGGTCCTTACAGAACAGCAGACTGTACCGCACTCAACCCTATGTACTGTAGCACCCTTCACCAAGTTACCAGTCCTTATAAGGACCTTTGTGGACCAAGTAGGTTGTGTGTGACTGATTAGCAGACTGTACGTCAGTCCCTATACTGCTGAAGGACTGCTGCAGTATAGGGCAGCGGTCAGCAGTGGTGCACCTCAACCCTATCTATTGTGGACCGATAGCGGTCCTTACAGAACAGCAGACTGTACCGCACTCAACCCTATGTACTGTAGCACCCTACACAGACCAAGTTACCAGTCCTTATAAGGACCTTTGTGGACCAAGTAGGTTGTGTGTGACTGATTAGCAGACTGTACGTCAGTCCCTATACCGCTGAAGGACTGCTGCAGTATAGGGCAGCGGTCAGCAGTAGTGCACCTCAACCCTATCTATTGTGGACCGATAGCGGTCCTTACAGAACAGCAGACTGTACCGCACTCAACCCTATGTACTGTAGCACCCTTCACCAAGTTACCAGAAAGAAATAATATTATACGTGTACAAGCCTATTACCGTACCACTGATACCAGTCCTGAAAAGAACCTTTGTGGAACCAATAGTAACAGCAACTGTTTAAACTGACCCTCACTGCCTAACACACTGCTTCCTTCCTTTCCCTATACAAACTGGCAAAAAAGAGGAGACTGGAACAATTACTGGTTACTGGAATAGCTCTTTTGTGGACCTGATAGTAACAGCTAATGATGATGATGATGATGATGATGATGACTAATCTGGCTGTCCCTAAAATAGCAGCAGACACACCGCTCTGTCCCTTTCTCTAAACTGACAAAAGACACTCAGGTTGCTGCAAGAATCAGTAGCACAGCAAACCTATATACACCTAACACCTATACCAGTCCTGAAAAGAACTTTTGTGTACCAAATAGCTAGTGGTTTATCTGTCCCTGCTCCAAACAGCAACCTTTCCCTATAGTGACAGAAGAAAGAATGTAAAATGGCTGCCGGGTCGAGTGTATTTATAGGTTAGGGGGAATGTCCAAGTGTCCATGTGCTGTCATGTCTCAATTGGCTGTCCTGTACCCCATGATGGATGTGTCAGCATAGGTCAAAGTTCGTTTACACATTAAACACGTAAGTCCGCCGGGGCGAACGATGCCAATAGTCCGCGAAACGAGCGGACCGCGAACGACCGAAATTCGCCGCGAAACGACCGCCGGGCGAACCGTTCGGCCATCACTACACACTTCTAGAAAACATTTGCAGAAAAACGGAAATTGACATATATACATGTTTAAGCTATCTAATTACACCAATGTGATCATTCTTTGGCCTTTCCATAATCTTCTAGCAAAGTGCCAAATACTTACATTCACAATGTGCACTTAAAGCGGACTTCCAACCAAAAGTGGAACCTCGGCTTAATTGATTCCTCCCCCCTCCGGTGCCACATTTGGCACCTTTCAGGGGGGAGGGGGGAACAGGTACCTGTCCCCACTTCCAGGAGACGGCACTGTCCCTTGGAAGTTTGCCCCCCCCTTTCTTCCTATGCCGCTGGGCCTATTAGAAAGCGCAGCATGCTTCGTGTATGCGCAGTAGGGAGTTGGCTGTTAAGCCAAAAGGCTTCACTGCCTGGTCTCCTTAATAAGAATATTGGCGACAGCACCTTAGAGTCGATCCGAAAATCAGCTGAGGTGCCGTCATCGCTGGCTCTCTGGACAGGTAAATGTCCTAATATTAAAAGTTAGCAGCTACAGTATTTATAGCTGCTGACTTTAAATTTTTTAGTGGGGGCCCGCAACTCCTCTTTAAATAGATACCATGTGGAAAGAAAATTTCCTCTGTACATTGTGGTAGTACGGAATCTCCAATCCTGGGACCGGGTTTTGGGAACAGCCAGCAGTCTGGCTGGATGATTGCACAGGTGGGTCTTGGGTAGGGTTGCCACCTTTTCCGCAAGCCAAACCCGAACACTTTAGCAGCACATGGCAAATTTTTTGAGGTATGCACTATAGGATTTTACTGAAACTACTGGTACCGTCCACTGCCCTACTGACACCATCCACTGCCCTACTGACACGTCTACTGACACCATCCACTTCCCTACTGACACCGTCATCTGCTCTACTGACACCGTCATCTGCTCTACTGACACCGTCCACTGCCCTACTGACACCGTCCCTTGCTCTACTGACACCATCTCCTGCTCTACTGACACCGCCCACTGCCCTACTGACACCACCCACTGCCCTACTGACACCACCCACTGCCCTACTGACACCGTCCTCCGCTCTACTGACACCGTTCACTGCCCTACTGACATTGTCCACTGCCCAAATGACACCGTCCTCTGCCCTAATGACACCGTCCCCTGCCCTACTGACACATCTACTGACACCGTCCACTTCCCTACTAACACCGTCCTCTGCCCTACTGACATCATCCACTGCCCTACTGACACAGTCCTCTGCCCTACTGACACAGTCCTCTGCCCTACTGACACCGTCCTCTGCCCTACTGACACCGTCCTCTGCCCTACACACACCGTCCTCTGCCCTACTGACATGTCTACTGACACCGTCCACTTCCCTACTGACACCATCCACTGCCCTACTGACACTGTCCACTGCCCCACTGACACTGTCCACTGCCCCACTGACATCGTCCACCTCCCTCTCCACAGACTCCCCTTCCCTTATATCAGTCCCCCCCCTCGATTAGATCTGGGAACCCATCCATCAGTGTCCCCTGCCCCAAAATACCCCCATTGGACTGCCTTACCGAGAGTTGCTTCGAGCCAGGAAGTGTGGGAGCTGGAGTTTGGGGGTGGAGCTCCTGTACTGTAGTGCTGTTTTGCTTCCTTGTGTGGGGAGCCTTGGGAGAAGTGTGTCGGAAAGACACAGCATTCAGGACACATGTGCACTCACTCACAAGGTTGCTGTTAGCAATTATTGGGGTCCCATACAGCTATACACATGGGGCCCCCATCCCCTGAGGAGGCAAAGAGGTGGGGGGTGAGAAAGGGAAAGGTAAGAGGAGGAGGTGAGAGAGATGCAGTGGTGAGAGAGAGGAGGAGGAGGTAAAGGGCGGATAGCGAAAGGGGGAAGGAGGTAGGAGAGAGAGGGGGTGAAAGTGAGGGTGGGGTGAGATGGTGGGGGTGAGATGGTGGGGGAGAGGTGGGGGGTGCGAGAGAGAGAGAGGGGGGGAAGGAGAGGAGGAGGGGAGAGGAAGAGGAAGGGGAGCCGACACAGAGGAGGAGTGACACAGGAGGAGGGAGGGGTGACACAGGAGGAGGAGGGGGTGACACAGGAGGAGGAGGGGGTGACACAGAGGAGGAGGGGGTGACACAGAGGAGGAGGGGGTGACACAGAGGAGGAGGGGTGACACAGAGGATGAGGGGGTGACATGGGAGGGGGTGAACCAGAGGAGGACGGGTGACACAGAGGAGGAGGAGTGACACAGGAGAGGGTGATACAGAAGAAGCAGGGTGACACAGAGGAGGAGGAGTGACACAGGAGGGGGTGATACAGAAGAAGCGAGGTGACACAGGAGGGGATGATACAGAAGAAGCGGGGTGACACAGAGGAGGGGGGAGTGACACAGAAGAAGCGGGGTGACACAGAGGAGGAGGCATGACACAGGAGGGGGTGATACAGAAGAAGCAGGGTGACACAGAGGAGGAGGAGTGACACAGGAGAGGGTGATACAGAAGAAGCAGGGTGACACAGAGGAGGAGGAGTGACACAGGAGGGGGTGATACAGAAGAAGCGAGGTGACACAGAGGAGGAGGAGTGACACAGGAGGGGATGATACAGAAGAAGCGGGGTGACACAGAGGAGGGGGGAGTGACACAGGAGGGGGTGATACAGAAGTAGCGGGGTGACACAGAGGAGGAGGAGTGACACAGAAGAAGCGGGGTGACACAGAGGAGGAGATACAGAAGAAGCGGGGTGACACAGAGGAGGGGGAGTGACACAGGAGGGGGTGATACAGAAGAAGCGGGGTGACACAGAGGAGGAGGAGTGACACAGGAGGGAGTGATACAGAAGAAACTTGGTGACACAGAGGAGGGGGAGTGACACAGGAGGGGATGACACAGAGGAGGAGGAGAGACACAGGAGGGGGTGATATAGAAGAAGCGGGGTGACACAGAGGAGGAGGAGTGACACAGGAGGGGGTGATACAGAAGAAGGAGGAGGAGGAGTGACACAGGAGGGGGTGATACAGAAGAAGCGGGGTGACACAGAGGAGGAGGAGGAGTGACACAGGAGGGGGTGACACAGAGGAGGAGGAGTGACACAGGAGGGGGTGATACAGAAGAAGGAGGAGGAGGAGTGACACAGGAGGGGGTGATACAGAAGAAGCGGGGTGACACAGAGGAGGAGGAGGAGTGACACAGGAGGGGGTGATACAGAAGAAGCGGGGTGACACAGAGGAGGAGGAGTCACACAGGAGGGGGTGATACAGAAGAAGCGGGGTGACACAGAGGAGGAGGAGTCACACAGGAGGGGGTGATACAGAAGAAGCGGGGTGACACAGAGGAGGAGAAGTCACACAGGAGGGGGTGATACAGAAGAAGCGGGGTGACACAGAGGAGGGGGAGTGACACGGAAGGGGGTGATACAGAAGAAGCGGGGTGACACAGAGGAGGAGTCACACAGGAGGGGGTGATACAGAAGAAGCGGGGTGACACAGAGGAGGAGGAGTCACACAGGAGGGGGTAATACAGAAGAAGTGGGGTGACACAGAGGAGGAGGAGTCACACAGGAGGGGGTGATACAGAAGAAGCGGGGTGACACAGAGGAGGGGGAGTGACACGGAAGGGGGTGATACAGAAGAAGCGGGGTGACACAGAGGAGGAGTCACACAGGAGGGGGTGATACAGAAGAAGCGGGGTGACACAGAGGAGGAGGAGTCACACAGGAGGGGGTAATACAGAAGAAGTGGGGTGACACAGAGGAGGAGGAGTGACACAGGAGGGGGTGATACAGAAGAAGCGGGTGACACAGAGGAGGAGGAGTGACACAGGAGGGGGTGACACAGGAGGGGGGTCACACAGAGGGAGGGGGGGGTGACACAGAGGTGGAGGGGCGACACAGAGGAGGGGGGTCACACAGAGGAGGAGAGGCGACACAGAGGAAGGGGGGTGACACAGAGCAGGAGGGGCGACGCAGAGGAGTGGGGTCACACAGAGGAGGAGGGGTGACACAGGAGGGGGTGATACAGAAGAAGCGGGTGACACAGAGGAGGAGGAGTGACACAGGAGGGGGTGACACAGGAGGGGGGTCACACAGAGGAAGGGGGGTGACACAGAGCAGGAGGGGCGACGCAGAGGAGTGGGGTCACACAGAGGAGGAGGGGTGACACAGGAGGGGGTGATACAGAAGAAGCGGGGTGACACAGAGGAGGAGGAGTCATACAGGAGGGGTGACACAGGAGGGGGGTCACACAGAGGGGGGGTCACACAGAGAAGGAGAGGCGACACAGAGGAAGGGGGGGTGACACAGAGCAGGAGGGGCGACGCGGAGGAGTGGGGTCACACAGAGGAGGAGGGGTGACACAGGAGAGGGGTGACAGAGCAGATGAGACCTCAGGAGAGTCGGAGACACACATCGTGAGGCAGGACTCCGGGAGCAAGCAGGCGCGATTATCAAATCCACAGTGCAGCCCCGCCCCCGCCTCCTCCTCCACACATGACCAGCACCAGCTCCGCAGGGCCATTCACAGACCCCCATGTCTGCCGCCTGGTCCGCCCCATCGCAGGGCACCCGCTGGCTCAGAGCTCCCCGCTGTGTGATATTGATAGCGGGCAGGGGATCGTGCGCGCAGCTCCTCTAGATGTTGCGGCCGGGGACAGAGATCCGGCTGCCACTGGCCATAGGACCATGGAATGTTTGCCCGGGTTTCCAGCAGGCGGAAACCCGGGCACATGTGTCAAAAAAAAAAACGGACAGGTGGCAACCCTAGTCTTGGGCTTAAAACAAAGCCAACACCATGGTTCTGGGCTCCACCCTCCCGAGGAGTCCAGGCGAGTAAGGGAGAAGAAGTGTGCATGTCTGCACAGGTCGGTCCCTCAGAGCAGACAGAGGGTCCAAGCTTGTGGGCTGAAAAAAAGAAGCTAGTAAAGAGTGCTGAGGTACTGGGTGTACAGGAACTCTGTTAAAGAGCCAAGAGGGCTGCAGCCGAAGTCTGAGCAGCAGTGCTGCTAAAGAGAGCCAGGTGGCTTGGTATTTTTGGTTCTACGTACATTATTGCTGTGGAAAGCTGAAACCCCTGTGTGGGCAACTATTTTGTTATCGGACTTTTCTTTCTTTAATAAAAGTGGGCCTACAAGCCTTTAAAACGGCATATCTGGCGTGGACTCAGCTCACTGGTAAGCTCTACCTTTAAGCTAAAATAACCCCCAAATATTACAAGTGGTGTTCGAATGCGGGCAGAAGACGGTGGAATCCGGGTCCTTGCTCTACAGTAAGTTCAAGTCAGGAACTATTGGCTGTGTGTGGAAGTGCAGCCAGGCAAAAGGCATTGCATGTTGCAGGTGGTGTACCTGTGAATGAAAAGTCAATTTTTTTTTTCCTTGCTATGAAATGTGTTTGTGTGCATGAGACAGCACAATCAGTGTGTGCAATGTGCAGGTGAGGAAAGCTTGCACGAAGAGAAAAGCAACTTGCTTTAAAAGAGACACTTTCATTTTCCTGGACTGTTTAAAGTTGTTCTGGAGTCTCTAACTATGGGGCGGTCAAAGCTCTTAAAAGAAGCAAGGTTTGCTGAAATGAGAGACAGAGCTCTGTGGTTGGAGGGGTTGTTACCGCCCGAACGAGCCCCATACATACCTGATCAGAGTGTATCAAGGAGAATAAGGGCTGGGGTTGTCCCTAGCAACACGGGTGCAATGAGTGCACAGGTGACTGCTGTTATGGAGAGTCCACCAGCATTTGAATCTGCAGTGGATTGGTGCAAGCGGCATTTAGCAGCACTGAACCAAGCTACAGAGGAAAGGAAGCCAACCCTCAGTGCAAGGGGAAAGCCGCTGGATGTCCATAACTGGAAGAGGGCTGTTGTTGCCCCTGGCAAAGCTGCTGCAGTTAAAACAACAGCTATTGTGAAAGATGTGAATGTGTCACAGCATGAGATGGGATCCAGCAGAGAGAAGCCCATGCGATATGCAAGGAGAGAGGCTGATCAAAGGCTGAGGATGAGAGTGGTTGCCCATAGCAACGCAGAGGAAGCCAGTCGGGCTGTCTCTGTACCATGGGCTATGTCTAATAAGGATCGTGGAAAGCAGCTTAAGGAGGAGCCAATTTTTCATGTTGGAGAGAGCCAGCAAAGTTCTGCTGGGAGAGTGCGGTCTCCCATGGCAACGGGAGTGAAATTTATGCTTGAAAGGAGCTGCAGTAGAGGTTTGGTTCAGCGTCCCCACAAAGAGGCCTGTGCATTCCGGCCAGCTGGGAATCACCAGGAGAGAATCGCTTTGGGAAAAAATCGTCCAGTACCATGCCTGGAATGTGGCCAGCTGGGGCATGGCATGTTTTCTTGCCCTAGGTTGTGGAATACGGCTGGAGATAATGTTGCTGAGAAAGTTTTGTCTGTAGGCTCAGATTCCGGTGAAAATATGTTTGCAGTCACCCCTAGCAACAGGAAGTTTCCTGTTGTGCCTGCAGGGGGTGCTAAACGGTGGGAGATGCCTGCTGTAGTTTCATCCCATGGCCACCAGGAGGAATTGGCCAGTAAAAGTGCAGCAGAGGACTGGTGCATAAGACGACGTACTCAAATGAAGATGGTGACCCCAACTACTGCGGTGGGTAAGACTGTCTTTAATGAAATGATGGCTGGAACTGCTGATTTCATGTATAAAAGGACTGGTTACGAGACTGTCCATGATGTGAGAGTGACCCCAGTTAGTGGGGCCACTGAATGTGCACTTGAGAATGACTTTTCCCTATATAGTGGGAATGCAAGGGTTAAAATCCAAATAGAACCTGTGTTGATGACTAAAAGTGTTGTGTCTATTGACTATCAGGCTCAAGTTGACCATGGGCTAGGACAGCCTACAAATGCGAAAAATGCTATAAGTGTTACTGTTAATGAAAAGTTTAATGCTGTTGGGAAAACTTTTGCTCTGAAAGAACCTAGGGTTATCAAAAATGGGCCGTTGCCTGTAGCAACTGGTGGTAAGACAGCACAGTTGTCCACAGGAATCTCCAGGGAACTTCATGTGTTGGAGTCAGAGGTTGCCCTGGACAACTGCGATGTCACTCTGGTGGGACAGAATGGAACTGTACCGTGTAATGGTAATGTGTTAGTGCAAGCTGCTAGTACTAAAAATGTGCAGGTATATGGTGTATTGCAACCTGTGCTACCACAGTCTGACATGATTTACAATGACTGGTGTAATGAGTCTGCAGCTGAGCCAGTCTGTTCTTATGTGTCTCCTTGGGCAGATGGATCGGTGCTGAGGAATACCGCAGAAGGGAGCGCACATACAACAGATTGGGATAGTTGGAGCAAAAATCTTATCTCCCTGATAGATAAGGCTTTTATGCACAAAGATAAGGTGGACACGGTTTCTGCTGGGCCAGCAGGAGGGGCTGCAGAACAGCCTGTACCTGAGGGCGCGGTGGCTGCTGCAGGAGTTAACCCTGGTGAGCAGGATGAACCAAATAAGGGCACAGCAGAGACATTGTCCGTGACCCACAAAACTGAGGTTGACATGGAGTGTCAACGTGACGTCACTGGTAATGTTCTGGAGCAGTTCACTGATGCTGAGCCTGAGAAGTTGGGTATGAGTCCAGCAATTGGCAGCGCTCTGGTGGAGCACCAGGCTGTGTTTACCTCCAGCCGGGAGGAGGTTCCGTTAACCGTTGCAACTTTTCAAGCCTCAGCAAGTGAGTCTCTCTGCATCCCCAGTGTCATGAAAATCCCCAGGAAGGACTTGGGTCTGGAGTCAAGGGCTTGGTTATTTACCAAAGCATTAAAAGAGATGCTTGAACTTTGGGATGTACAGCCAATCTATACTAGTGTGTCTCCTCCACAGTCTGATGGGCTGGTACTGCGCAGTACCACTAGGTGGAGAACTGTATGGCAGGCTGTACAGAGCAAAGCAAAACAGGACAGGAATGGTTTATTCCTAAATTTGCTACTTTTGTTAAAAGTTGCCGCTACGTATGCTGCTAGATTAGATCCAGAAGAAATATTTGAGACAGACGTTGGAGAAGTTGAAAATAAGCCTAAATTGCCTGTGGTTACACCTCCTAACAGCCAGATGGGAAGCATTTCTGCTGCTATGGTCCAGTGTGGTGCTGGTCAGTTGGTGAAGGGCGTGTATACTGCACCAGTAGAAAAACCACATGAGGTGGAAGGGCCATGTGTGGACCTGAAAGCAGCAGAGATCCTGACCAGGGCTCAAACAAAGGTGGTTAAAGAGACTGGGGTCCCCAGTCCAATGGTTGGTTTAGGTGACAAACCTAATAAGGTCCCCGGGACAGGGGAATGGACAAGGAGCATGGTAAAAATTGTATGTGGATCAGACAAGAGCTGGCCTGTTCCGGTGGATAAAAATACAGGTAGCATCAGAACAGGTCAAGTGGTAGGACAGCTGCCTGCAGAGTGGGTGAACCCAGGGGAGGTGGCGTCTTGTGAGATTCCTGTGGGTGATGGCGGCCCTCCAGTATGTGTGCCCTCTGTGGACTCTACCCTAGCAAATGTTGGAAAAAAAGGCATTGGTGACATGTGCAACATTGAGAGGTCTAATGTTGGTTTGAATATGTCTGTCAATGATGAACCAAATAATGTGTTAATGGTACATGATAATGTGGTGTCCAAAGGTACAGGTAAACCTGGTAATCAATTAGTGACTGCTGAGTCAGGTACCAGAAATAAGAGGTGGGTTTCCGTTCTAAACACTATAGAAATAGGCCCCCTACAGCCTCAGAACAGTACTGCTGAGAGAGTTTTGGGGAAACCTGGGAACCTGAAGCGTGGAGGCAGAAGGGTTGGTAGGAAGACCAACTTGAATCCATTAAGATTTCAGGAGAGGAAGTGCTTATGGAAATGCACTCGGAAGAAAAGTTGGGAAGGTTGCATTAAAGCTCATAGCAGAGTGACAGTAAGGCTTAGAGGGAGACACCAAAGGAGGCATTGGGTAGAGTTCCCCGTTAGGAGAAGCGAGGTTGGACAGGAGGGTACTTCTGTAAATGGTATCTGGCACAGAGGTGCCAAAAGTAACTTGGGTGTTCCGCCCTCTGGGTCGAAACAAAGGGGGGGGATATGTGGTAGTACGGAATCTCCAATCCTGGGACCGGGTTTTGGGAACAGCCAGCAGTCTGGCTGGATGATTGCACAGGTGGGTCTTGGGCTTAAAACAAAGCCAACACCATGGTTCTGGGCTCCACCCTCCCGAGGAGTCCAGGCGAGTAAGGGAGAGGAAGTGTGCATGTCTGCACAGGTCGGTCTGTCAGAGCAGACAGAGGGTCCAAGCTTGTGGGCTGGAAAAAAGAAGCTAGTAAAGAGTGCTGAGGTACTGGGTGTACAGGAACTCTGTTAAAGAGCCAAGAGGGCTGCAGCCGAAGTCTGAGCAGCAGTGCTGCTAAAGAGAGCCAGGTGGCTTGGTATTTTTGGTTCTACGTACATTATTGCTGTGGAAAGCTGAAACCCCTGTGTGGGCAACTATTTTGTTATCGGACTTTTCTTTCTTTAATAAAAGTGGGCCTACAAGCCTTTAAAACGGCATATCTGGCGTGGACTCGGCTCACTGGTAAGCTCTACCTTTAAGCTAAAATAACCCCCAAATATTACAACATATATCATCTGTACATGATTGGACAATTGAATTGAAGATTCACACAATTTTATCTTTGAAGATTCCCAACTTCTCTATTAAATCAGCTAAGCTCCAGGAGTTATTTGTATTGCATACTTACATTGGTTCAGCATGGTTCAATGTAAGTATGAATATCTCCTAAATGATGCGTCACCAGGGAAGCTGAAAATCATTGTAGTAGTACCATCAAAGCTGGTCCACATAGTGTCATCAGGGGCATTGATTTCCAAGGAAGTAACAGGAAAGAATGGTGCCAAATAGCTGAATTTGGACTAGTTTTGGTGGCGAGCCTTCTACAGCCTGTGGGGGACTGCTGTTTTGGACCAAGACTCAGACCATACATTATCTGGGAGGCATTGTCTGAATCTATTAAGGGACCCTCCCCACCGGCTGAGCAGCCCTAAGTGCCAGGTGTTATAGACTGACTGAGTGGCGGTATTCCATCTATTACCCGTGGGCTTCCTTAAAGTGATATAAAAAGAGCCGTGGTTCGGCCCCCCTCCCTCTCTCTTCCCATTGGCTCACTGGCTGTGATTGACAGCAGCCAATGGCTCTCAGCGCTGTCTCGGCTAATGAGGAGGGACTAGTGCACATTGCTGGATTGAGAAGGGGCTCAGGTAAGTATTATGGGGGCTGAGGGGCTGCTGCAGAGAAGGTGTTTTACCTTCATGCACAGAATGCATGAAGGTAAAAATCCTTGAGCCTTTACAACCATTTTAAGTTCACTTTTAGCAACATGTTACCATATTTACAGTGTAACATGTTTCTAAGCATCCACTTGCTACGCCTGGACCATGTCTGTGCAGGCGAGGGTTTGTCTGCAAACCCCATCTGTTTACAGAGTAAATAGAAAATAAACTTCCTCCACCATGGCAGAAGGACTTGTAGCTCTCAGTGAACCACGAGTGTAAAAATCAGTGCCAGTGGCAAACAACCCCCCCCCCCCCCGGTAGGTCGGGTGGTGGCAACCCCCCCAATGGTTATCAAAGCGTCTGCACTTACCCCACCTCGGAAGTGGGCAGGCAGTCAGCGTGTCCAGCGAGCAGCAGCTTTCTTCCTTTCTCCTCCTGTGGATCACAGCAGCTTCTGCTGTGCATCTCCCTCCTCCTCCATTTGGGAAATGGGTATCAAACCTGTGCTTCCTGATTGGCAGAGAGGTGATTCAGTGATAGAATAGTGAATATTCATTTGCTATTCTAACACACCTGGGTGGGCTTCAAGCGCAATGCTCTGCATCCAGAGCCCACCCTATTTTGAAGTATATTAGAGCCTCTGGCCCCAATCAAGTGCTTCAAAAGAAGAAAAAAAACAGCGCTGTAATTCATACGCCTGGCATCCTGAAAGGGGCCAGACGCATGAATAGGGGGTGGGTGCGGCGATGGAAAGGGGGGGAGGCAAAAGGGAGGGTGGCACCCTTAAAGGATGGTCCGCCCCTGATCAGAGCACTCATAGTTATCAACACTTCCTCCAGCTCAGTAACTGAAAGCCCATGCAGGAGCCTTACATTGCACCCATGATCCACTGAGATAGGGTGCGATGCTTTGCAGGCTCCTGTAGAAAAAAAACAATGCACTTTTTTCCTTCAAAACTATGTGCATTTATTATTTTTTCCTTAAAGTGGATGTAAACCTGAATTTATTTATTTATTTTTTTTGATGTCATAACGTAGAGTATAATATTTCCTATCATTTGAGCCCAGTCTTGACACAAAGAGTTAATCCAGCTCTGAGCAATCTTATTTTATTGTTCAGTGAGATAAATCTTGACAAACAGAGAAAAAATTTGTCAAATCCCCACCCTTTGCTGTGAGTGGCAGGTGATTTAGATATATATTGTGCACTGGCCCAAGAGACATACATTCTTTTTTAATTACCTCCCACTCCTTTCTTTTGCTGCTCTGCCAGGATTGGATGTTCCCCACCTCAGCATAACTGGGCATGCTGAAGTCATGTGGGGACTTTCATGTCTTTTCACTGGATGTTACAGATCATAGCAGAAGTTCATTGTAAGAAATGCACAGGAGAAAATGCATATTGACAAGGGGAGTGTAGAGGTGGGTGGGGAGTCTACTGACATCATGACTCCACCCACTGAGCTTCAGACAACAGACCCACCCACAGAATCTGCAGTTTTTCAGGTCTCATAATGCAGGAGGTATGTATATCCTTATAGATAACCCCTATGGCAGTAGTTTAGAAAAAATGACATTGGGTTTACATCCACTTTAACCACTTAAGGACCGCCAGCTGCACATATACGTCGGTAGAATGGCACGGCTGTATGTTGCTCTTCAAGTGCCCAGCCGTGGGTCGGGAGTGCGCCGCCGGAGGCGCTCTCCCAACCAGGTCCTGAGCTCCGTGACCATGGGACCAGCGGACCCAATCGCCGCTGGTGTCTGCGATTGGGTCACAGAGCTGAAGAACGAGGAGAGGTCTGTGTAAACAAACCTCTTCCCATGCTTCCTACTGTGGCTGTCACCGATTGTCTGTTCCCATTTATAGGGAAAGACGATCAGTGATGTCAGATGCCAGGCCACGCCCCCCTTCAATAAAATAAAAAAACACATCATACATAATCCCTACACTGCCCCCTAGTGGTTAAAACCTTCACTGCCAGTGTCATTTACACAGGAATCAGTGCATTTAAATAGCACTGATTGCTGTATAAATGACAATGGTCCCAAAAATGTGTCAAAAATGTCCGATGTGTCCGCCATAATGTTGCAATAAAAATCGCTGATCGCTGCCATTACTAGTAAAAAAAATTTTTTAATAAAAATGCCATAAAACTATCCCCTATTTTGAAAGCGCTATAACTTTTGTGCAAACCAATCAATAATCGCTAATTGTGATTTTTTTTTTTTACCAAAAATATGTTGAAGAATACGTATTGGCCTAAACTGAGGGAAAAAAATGTTTTTTTTTAATATATTTTTTGGGGATATTTATCATAGCAAAAATTAAAAAATTGTCGCTCTATTTTTGTTTATAGCGCAAAAAATAAAAACCGCAGAGGTGATCAAATACCACCAAAAGAAAGCTCTATTTGTGGGAAACAAAGGACGCCAATTTTGTTTGGGAGCCACATCACACGACCGCACAATTGTCAGTTAAATCGACACAGTGCCGAATTGCAAAAAGGGGCTTGGTCCTTTGGCTGCAAATTGGTCTGGGGCTTAAGTGGTTAAGGTTAAACTTATCCTTTAAGGGCTGCAGTGTATATTTGCCAGTTTGTACCTTTGAATAACAAATATACAAAACAAGCGATTTATGATGTACATAGTATCAATAACACTGTCCTGAAGATGCAGTTTAATGCCACAAAGTGTGCCTATAATGGTGGTAATTTAGGCAGGAATCAGAATGTGGATCTATATACAGGGTGCGTGATGTCAAGTGGCATTGTTTCTTACTGTATGGTTATGTTTTTATTTCGTTCTGGGGGACAAAAACTTTTTATCATGTACTAATACTGTAGATAAAAATAAACTTTTGAGAATCTTGCATACATGTGTTTTTGTGGTCTAATATACGGTATTTCTTATTCACATTTAAAGTACTCCATAGAGTGATAAATGTTAACAGTTTAGTATACATTTATACCACTAGGTGGTGATGATGTGCCATGTTTTCCTCTATAGAGAGCCTAACTACACTCTAGTGATGACTCCTTGTTCTGAGTTTCCCAACAGCACTGTTCCCATTTGTGTAATTATATTTACCAGCTACAAAGAAAATGTATTCTCACAAGGTTATGATTAATTAATTAAAATTTAGATTGTATCTTTAATGTTTAAGATTGTATGGTTTTGTATTGTTGAAGCAGCATAGGTACTATAGGCTGGGCTAATCACACATTAGATGGATACAGCTTACTTCACGCTAACTGGACAAAAATACAACTGCATTGTGCCAAATATAGGTACTGCTTAAAATTGCAAATATGTATATTAAAAGCATTTCTGAAATCACACTGGTAAATAATCACAGGTACATCAAACTGCCTGCACATTATTTCAGGACCCCAGGAAACCTTGACTCCCTGGTATACTCATTTTGACAAATTCCCATTGTCAAGAGCCTGGCCTGCTCCCTCCAACCCTTAGCACCTTTAAGCTGATGGACCTCTGCTGAGGCAAAGGGGCAATAATGGGAAGGGCCAGGCCATCAGTGACAACATGTTGTCAAAAGTAGCATACTATGCCACCCACAGATTGAAAGCAGTAGTAAAATCTATGACATCAAAAACATATTTTTTTTTAAATTGCAACTTATCAATTCTTAGATATGATGGCTATATTCGTTTTCTTTATTTTACTCTTTCTTTCTTCTATTTTCATCTGGTGAACCAGCCAGCAACTTTGTTGTTTTCCAAAAGCACAAACTCTCCAGCTCTCCAGCAGAATGTATCAGATTACATGGATGAGACAAACCACTTAACGCTGGCAAGGGTGATTAAAATTATCATCTTTTATTTATTCATGCAGAGCTGAAGATGGCTTCAATTTTTTAATTATCTATATCTGCAAATATGTTTAACAATACCCTCCCTGCAGACTAACCAGGCTGCTGTCAGCTGTGCCCCCTGTATTCATTCCCCCGGAAGTTGTCTCTCACCGATACAGGAGGTGTGCTATTAGCCAGATCACCAAATGAAAAGAGAGGGGGAAAAGCCAAGGAAAGAAAACTGATGCAACCATCACATTTAATGATTTGTAAGCTGTAATATAATACATTTTTTGCCTTGGATTTATTACCACTTGAAGCTTTCAGGATGCCCAGTAAGAAAACTAAACTAATATGCAAGCGCTTGTTGGAGCTGTCTCCTATCAGATTACCTACACCAATTTCTTGCTCCTCTATTGTCAAAATTGCTTTTCTTGATCATACATCACGGGACACAGGAGCTTCATTACATAGTGGGTTATATAGGCACCTCTGGTGATTGGACACTGGTTGACCCCAATTAATAAGAATTCCTCCCCTATATAACCCCTCCCATCTGGGAGGCACCTCAGTTTTTTCGCCAGTGTCTATGGTGATGGTCACGTAAAACTTTAGCTCTATGCAGGTCCCTGCGAGGGCCTAAGGGCTACAACAAACCGGATCCATACCTCGGGCCGATATTTGACTCCCAAGATGGTATGGTACCCGGGCCTCGTCAGCCGAAGACCGACTACCAGGTTGGAATACCTAGGTATGATCATCGACACCGCTCAGGGCAGGGTTTCTTCCAAGGCTAAAAGCCTTGGCCATTGGGGATCTGGTGCGCCTGATTCTGGGCAGAAGATCTTCCTCCATTCGGTTGTGCATGAGACTGTTAGGGAAGATGGTCGCCTCCTTCGAGGCCGTCCCATTCGCCAAGTTCCACTCAAGGCCTCTGCAAGGATGCATCCTTGCGGCTTGGAACAGGAAGCCCCAATCTCTGGATCTTCCTATGCGTCTATCCCCAGGGACACGCAAGAGTCTTGTCTGGTGGTTACAAACCAAGAATTTGCTGAAGGGCAAAACTTTTCTTCCTCTCTCATGGAAGATTATCACAACAGATGCCAGCCTGACAGGCTGGGGAGCTGTATTGGAGGAAACATGCTCGCAGGGGAAATGGTCTGCGACCGAGAACCTACTGCCCATAAATATCTTGGAGATCCGGGCAGTTTACATGGCACTCATAGAGTGGTCTTACAGACTGCGAGGTTTCCCGGTTCGGGTTCAGTCCGACAATGCCACCGCAGTGGCTTATATCAATCACCAGGGCGGTACCAGAAGTCTGGTGGCCCAAAAAGAGGGGAATCGCATACTTGTCTGGGCAGAAAAGCATGTTCCGTGTCTTTCTGCAGTCTTCATCCCAGGAGTGGAGAATTGGCAGGCGCATTTTCTCAGCTGCCAGCAGTTGTGCCCAGGAGAATGGGCTCTGCACCCCGACGTGTTTCAGAACATATGTCACAAGTGGGGTACTCCAGACGTAGATCTGTTTGCATCCAGGTTCAACAGGAAGCTGGACAAGTTTGTATCAAGGACAAGAGATGCACTTGCTCAGGGGTCAGATGCTCTGACAGTTCCCTGGGATCAGTACAATCTGATCTATGCCTTCCCTCCGAGCCCGCTTCTGTCGCGGTTCCTGGGAAGAGTCAAGAGGGAGACAAAGTCGGTCCTTTTGGTGGCCTCGGCTTGGCCCAGGCGACCATGGTACGCAGAAATCATGAAGTTGGCAGTAGGCAGGCCATGGACCCTCCCTCTCCGGCCAGATCTGCTCTCACAGGGTCCAATCTACCATCCTGCTTTACGCAGTCTGAATTTGACGGTTTGGCTGCTGAGACCCACATTCTGAGAGACCGTGGCCTTTCGGGGCCAGTCCTTTCTACTCTGGTCAATGCCAGAAAGCCGGCCTCCAGGCTTATTTATTACAAGATCTGGAGGACATATGTTTCCTGGTGTGAACTCAGGAAATGGCATCCTAGAAAGTATGTCATTAGCAGGATCTTGGCCTTTCTCCAGTCAGGCCTTGAAATGAATTTGGCCATAAGCACTATCAAAGTGCAGATTTCGGCCCTGTCAGTATTTTTTCAAAAGCCGCTTGCATCACATTCCCTAGTACGGGCTTTTATCCAGGGGGCTATGCGGACAAAACCGCCAGTTAAACCTCCGGTATGCCCATGGGATCTGAATTTGGTTCTCTCGGCCTTACAGGGGCAACCATTTGAACCTTTGCATCTGGCTCCTTTAGTTCTCCTGACTAAAAAGCTGGTCTTCTTAGTAGCCATATCTACGGCGAAGAGTATCAGAGTTGGCAGCTCTTTCCAGTAAGGAGCCGTATTTAATTATCCATAAGGACCGGGTGGTCATGCGTCCCAACAGGTCCTTTCTACCTAAGGTGGTTTCGGGTTTCCATTTGAATCAGGATGTAATCCTACCATCCTTTTTTCCGGACCCTCAGTCCACAGAAGAAGAATCTTTACACACTTTGGATGTGGTTAGAGCAATCAGTATTTATCTTCAAGCAACTTCTCAGATAAGGAAAACTGATTGTTTGTTTATTCTGCCGGAAGGCCCTAGAAAGGGCCAGGCGGCGTCAAAATCCACTCTCTCAAGGTGGATCAGGCAAGTTATTTCTCAGGCCTATGGTTTAAAGGGGAAGATTCCTCCTTTTCGGGTGAAGGCGCACTCTACTAGGGCTGTTAGTGCTTCTTGGGCAGTGCATCACCAGGCCTCCCTGGCTCAGATCTGTAAGGCTGCGACTTGGTCATCAGTCCACACATTCACCAGATTCTATCAGGTGGATATCAGAGGGCAAGAGGATATCGCCTTCGGGCGCAGTGTACTGCAGGCTGCAGTTTAGGTCCTCCGGTCCCTGGCGGTCTATAATTATGATCTGTGTCTCCCTCCCCTCAATCTGAGCATTGCTATGGGACATCCCACTATGTAATGAAGCTCCTATGTCCCGTGATGTATGATCAAGAAAATGGGATTTTTATATACAGCTTACCTGTAAAATCCTTTTCTTGAGAGTACATCACGGGACACAGAGCTCCCGCCCCTCTTGGGTTTTACGTGGTTTCTTATTGCTTTGCTACAAAACTGAGGTGCCTCCCAGATGGGAGGGGTTATATAGGGGAGGAATTCTCCTTAATTGGGGTCAACCAGTGTCCAATCACCAGAGGTACCTATATAACCCACTATGTAATGAAGCTCCTGTGTCCCGTGATGTACTCTCAAGAAAAGGATTTTACAGGTAAGCTGTATATAAAAATCCCATTTTATAAATCAGCTGGATTAGATGTAAGTGCACAGTAATGACTGACAGGTTTTTTGTTTTTGTTTTTTTTTGTGTTTTCTGAATATTGTCACAAGTGCCTGTTTGTTGCTCATGAATGGTCACCACTGCCTGTTTTTTTCCTCTGTATCATATGAATTTCCTATTTCTTGCTCCCACATTGCCACAGTTGCCCATTTGTTACCTTTGTATTGTGACAATTTGCCAATTGTTTTCTGCTTATTGCCACAATGCCCATTAGTTGCTCTTATACTATCACCATTGCCCTTTGTTGCCCATGTATTGTAACAATAGCCTCTTTCTTGCCTGTATATTGTTACAATTGCATGTTTGTTGTTTGTATGTATTGTCAGGATTGATATTTTTCTCCTACGTATTGTCAAGTCAGTGCTGAAAGTTTAGAGGGATATTTAGCTATATTTTATTATCCCCATTTTGTAATGTGGTTCACCACGTATGCTGGTGTTGAATCCTTTGTGTACTTTCATAGGGCCACACAATAGGGACTATGGAAAACCTTCCCAAACACATTATCAGGGAAGACTCCCCTGATTCCCTTTTCATCACATGTGCTGCAAACCAGCCTTGTAAATCTTGGAATGACAAGAACCACAATCTGAATTCATTAAATTAATTGGGTATGAGACATGAGACTAATGCCCCATACACATGATCGGTCATTGATCGGACATTCCGACAACAAAATCTATGGATTTTTTCTGACGGATGTTGGCTCAAACTTGTTTTGCATACACACGGTCACACAAAGTTGGTCGGAAATTGCAAACGCCAAGAACACGGTGATGTACAACACATACAAAGAGCCGAGAAAAATTAAGTTCAATAGCCAGTGCGGCTCTTCTGCTTGATTTCAAGCATGTGTGGAATTTTTGTGTGTCAAAATTGTGTACACACAATCAGAATTTCCGACAACGGATTTTGTTGTCGGAAAATTTGAGATCCAGATCTCAAATTTTGTGTGACAGAAATTCCAATGGAAAATGTCTGATGGCGCTTACACACGGTCGGAATTTCTGACAAAAAACTCCCATCAAACATTTTAAATCCGACCATGTGTACGGGACATTAGAAAGCTCAACATGTGGCCCATGGAAGTCCAGATTACAAGGTAAAATACCTTGCAGACAGTTGCACAATGAAGGGTAAAAGAACAGAAGAAAGAACCCATATTTTCATAAATTATTTACAGTGACTACAGGCAGCTTAGGGACATTGCTACCATGCACAAAGTAGGATCTTCATCCCAGATGACTACTCTAGGTCCAACTGGCTTCCAAATCCAGTTAAAAGCCACTTCCCCCCTATCATTTGAATACTTCTGTCTATTTGATGAACAGAGACAAAGCAAACCATACTGCAAAAGATGGGACAAACATTAATTGTGCATTTAAAACATTCTGAGAATAATTACACAAAATAAACATTGTACCTACAAAGTACTAAACCATGGGAATATAGTATTAGCCCTACAAAGTAAATAAAGAAGTTTTCAAGGAGAGACAAAGGGAAATGAATGAGGAGAAATGGAGGTTGCATTTTAGCCCACTAGGAAGCTTCAAAGATATCTTAGCCCCTGTACACACGGTCGGAGATTTCGACAACCAAATCCGTCGGATTTTGTCCGTCGGATTTTGCCCGTCGGATCTTGTCCGAAACTGTTGCATACACACGGTCGGACTAAGTTGTCAAAAAATCTGATCATTCAGAAAGTGATGACGTAATTTCGTTACGATGGGACTACGTTCAGGCTAGTAGCCAATAGCTTTGATGTAGGAATTTGATCTGAGCATGCGTGGCACTTGGTCCGATCAAAATTCTCTACACATGATCGGAGTATGTCCGATCAAACCAGTTGGTCGGAAAATATTTCCAACAAGTTGGAAAATTGGGTCCGACGGATATTCCGACGGAATCAGTCCAATGCATACCACACACAGTCGGATTATCCGACAACACGGTCCGATAGGACACATTCCGACGGATTCTCCGACCGGGTGTACAAGGGCTTATAGATGCTGAGTTGGTGATGGTGCCAAGAAGTCTATAGGACAATGACACACTACTCTGCTATTCTACATCATGAAAGCCAGATGAAGAATATGAGGACCTGTTGTCCTGCACGTGTGCAATTGATGGTGTGGATATGTTACATATGTGTAATGTTGCACAGTGACTCCTTGCCATATGCCATGTTGCTAAGATGCCATGTTAAACAGAGCCTTCATACTATTTACTGCCATGTTATACAGTGCTATCTTGCCCTATACCATATTATTAAAGTGCCATATTAGTCAGACTTGCCAAATTATATGTCGATGAGCCACCATAGTATTAAAATGCCATGTTATGCAGCTTAGTGCATAACCTTTCATTCCTTCCATTGCTTTTCTCCAACTTTCACTTGTCGTGACTCAAGTTTTTACATTGTTCTCCCTCTGTAAACACACTTACTAAATATCTTATTTAAACAATAGTGCTTTATATTCACACCCCTCTTCTCAGCAACTGTACATGAAAAGTGACTTTTCTTGCTCCATTGTGTATTTTATTCCTGTCCCCATCCTTGTAGCTGGCGTAACAGATCAGAATCCTGCACCCCTATGACCAACTTCTGCAACAGATAACCAGAAGTCAGCATCAAGAATGCATAGCTCTTCTGAAGAATCCGGATTCATGGAGGAGGGTGAGCACCAAATAATGATCTATTCACAGCAGAAGTTCAGAACACAGTGCATAAAAATATAGGGGCACTTTATGCAATACAGTATACGGGACAGCAATAGAGATGAATTTATGCAGGCTGGTAAGGGAGAAGCAGTAGTGTGGTCTCTGGGAAGTTGCACACATTTTGGGAAATTATAATATAATGTAACCATACCTGAGATGAGAATGAGGGACACCATTTAGTATAAGGACAGGACACACCAAATTACTCGAATAATGATTCTTTCCGATTCTTTCCTAAATGTACATATAACTGGGTACTAACATATATAGGTAAAGTTGATCCAGGGAATATCTGTTTGCCTCTTGGGGGGCATCAGGAAGGATTTTTTCCCCCTGCTGTAGCAAATTAGAGCCTTTTTCTCTGGGGTTTTTTGCCTTCCTCTGGATCAACTGTGGGTGAAGGATTGTGTTTATGGGATTGTATTTATTTATTTTTGGTTGAGCTAGATGAACTCGTGTCTTTTTTCAACCTAACTATGTAATGAAGAATTCATAAGCAAAAAATTATTGGCTGACCCAAAAGTGATTTTTTCACTGCTACTTTTTCTTTATACTGTCTTTTCTCATTAACAAATTGAATTTTTTATTGCTTAGATATTTGGTTTACTGCAGTATTACACTTATAATAACTAAATAGTATTTTTTTTTATAGAGGTCTATACATCAGGCCAAAACAAGGCACACATGAGGAAGAAAGAGAGACTGAGGATTTTTTTTCGAAAAAGGGGACAGCCCCTCCAAATCAGGTACAGTTGGGCACAATGGTGGGGCAGTACAGTGGCTAAGTGGTAAGTCTTTCCTCCTAGCAGCACCAAGGTCAGCAATTCAAAATCCAACCGCAGCACCACCTGCATGGAGCTTGCATGCTCACCTTGTGCCTGCATAGGCTTCCTCCACTTCCCTCCAAAGACACGCTGGTAGGTAAATTGGCCCTAGTATTTGTATGTATGAATGTGTGTAAGGCTGGCCATAGATGGTGCAATTTTCTGTCCTGCAACCACCTCAATTCCCCCATCAACACAGTCAGTGTTGATGGGGGATGCCCTCCTTTGAAGCCATTGCGTTCTCCCGCTCCCTGCCAGGAGAACACAGTTATTATTTCTAGGGGCTTTAACAGCCTCTAGCAATAATCGCATGTAAAATCCGACAGGCTGGTTATACCTAAGCTAATCGATCAATCAACATTTGTACATTCAGCCTGCCCATACATGGTTTTGATTTGAATCGTTTATGACTGGCTTTAGAGACCTTAGATTGTAAGTTTCACGAGGACAGGGACTGATGTGATTGCACAATATTTATGCAACGTGGTACATAAATTGATGGTGCTATATAAGTACCTGTAATAATAAATGATGTAAGGAGACTAGGTGAAGTGCATAAAAAACAAACAGGTAACTTTTTAAAGATGAGACTGACTTGTACAGAAAGTGATGCATTTCTCATTTAAAAATATTATTGCTGTGTAACCTCGGTGGTAACTGCTGTCTGGGACAAATTAATGCAGTAGATTGGCAAGTGGTAATTTAGTAATGAGAATACTGGGGTAGAATACTTTAAGGCTGGGTTCACACTATTGAGAATTATATGCGGGTTCCATGCATCCAATTCACAATAGCAGGATATTTTGACTGTCTCTCTATGGAGCCGGCTCACATATCTCCGCTGCGGCTCTGGAGCGAATTTGCACATTCACATTGGTCCATTTCAGGTCTGAATTCAGCCAAAAATTTACGCTGAAATTGGACCTGAAATGAATGGAGATGCACCGGACCCCTACTGTGAGCCGCTTATGAAGATAGTGTGAACCCAGCCTCAATGTCTAGAAAAAATTATATGTTTACCTAATAATGCTATTACAGTCTTATTTAGTTAATCAATGTGTTTTTTGTTTTTTAGTGCCATGTTTATTTGCAATATATCACCTTCATAAGACAATTAAATTATTCGTGAAAAAACACTTGCAAGCAAAAAAATATTTGCAGACATATATAGCTTATCATTTAAGCATGAATTCTGTTCATTGTTCTTTTTGGTGATGCATGTTGAAAAACTATCAGTGCCCAGAGTCTGCCCAGCCCTATGTTCATGTGATCAGTGCAGCTGATTAGAGGGCCCTGAAGCTGCCTTTTGCTATGGGAGGTGACAGCGAAAGGCAAGGAGCGAGCATGTGACACCAAGGGAAGGGCCTGCCCTGCTTCACATTAACACACAAACTGGTTTAACTAAGAGTCCAACCCATATATTCCTTGCTGCAGCCAGTGAACAGGTAACGGAGATCCATGCTATGAGAGTGTACTGCTTTTTCCTTCTTTAGTTAATGCTGGTGACTTTTCTAGCTAATTCATTACTCAATGCAGGTGGTCATATACTTTTTATATTACTTCCTCACCTAGTGATATGTTTTATGTATTTTTTTTAATGTTATTTTATGGAATGTATGTAAAATATCATTGGCATTCAAAGTTGTTGCAAAATAGATGAATAATGTGTATGCGGAAAATACTCAACTAGTGAGAGTGAATAACCTGTAAGCTCAGAGGCTGTGATGTTAGAGAGCCCAGCTTTACTGAGCTGCAGATATATAGTATCACCAGCTGTGAAAGCAGAATCAAAATCAGCAGGATTGTCAGGGGAAGCACTCAGAAGAAACAGCAGCTTTAAAACCAAAGGACTCCGGAGATAGCATTTATTACTGCAGAATCAAAAAACACTTTGCTAAAGCTAGCCATAGACCAGTAGAATTTTAATAGCAATCTTTCACTTTAGGAGCGCTTGTTCCATCTTCTAATTGTTAGTGGGCAATCAACATTTGTTTTTGGCCAAATTAGAAGGATCAGGATCTAAAATAAAATTCTCAAATTAATGAATTTCTAACAGTAAATGTGATTTTCGTTTGGTCCATATGTTCCAAAATCGAATGTTAAAAGCAACAAAATTCTGAAATGCTTTCGATTGGCATTCATCAAACGTACTGAAGATTTTTGTACATTCAAAAATCTATAAGTATCTGGCCACGTTAAGTGTACATATTGTGTAGTAAGTCATTATTAAATGTAATTTAGGGTTATAAATAACTTCTATGGGCATCTGGCAACTGTTGCTGCTGTGCATATGGAGACTCTAGAAAAAGTAGTTTATTGGTAGATTAGTAGTAGTTTATTAGAACATATTACAAGCCAACTGTTTGAAAAGGCTATACCCAGAGTGCCCAAAATCAGGCTGGCGTCAGTACATGCGATCAGCTGATTCCATCTGGTAGGTTGCATGATACATAACCCCTAAAGAAGGGGTTATGTATATTTCAGCAAATAAAAAGGACCAATTGTAAAACATCTAGTCTTTATTGCAATTGCTACTCCCATGCTCATATTTATGAACTGGGCATTGATTGGTTTGCCTATCATTTATAACTGGGACCAAATAAGATCTTATGCAATTACTGTATTATGAAGCTTGTTTGTTTGTATTCGATCACAGGATCATGTCCCAATCACTGTCACCTGCCTTGCTTCTGGAAAGAAGAAAGAATTGGCTGCACATCCAGAACTTCCGATTGCCTTTTATTTTTTTTCACAAAGATAACACCAAAGATGCTTTTCACACATACATCTTGTGCTTAATCATGATTAAGCACAAGATGTATGTGTGAAACGTGCCTACGTGACCACAGTTTGGTTTCTTTGGTGTTATCTTTGTGAAACAAAATGAAAGGCAATCGGAAGTTCTGGATGTGCAGTCAATTCTTTCTTCTTTCCAAGTTTCCCACAGAGGCGGGTTGGGGATAGCACTCTGCAAGATATTCCAATCAGCCTTATCTTTATACACCTGGAGCAGCAGTTCTTTTTCTTGTGCCTTGCTTTTGGACTCCACATTTAATTCATTTTTATAGCAGATTTATTTATTTTAAAGCACAATCCAGCAGGATTTACAGACTATATAAAAGAGAAGAGAGGCACCTCTAAGCCCCTGTACACACGGTCGGAGATTTCCACAACCAAATCCGTAGGATTTTGCCCGTCGGATTTTGTCCATCGGATCTTGTCCGAAACTGTTGCATACACACGGTCGGACGAAGTTGGCGAAAAAATCTGATCTTTCAGAATGTGATGACGTAATTTCGTTACGATGGGACTACATTCAGGCTAGTAGCCAATAGCTTTGATGTAGGAATTTGATCTGAGCATGCGTGGCACTTGGTCCGATGAAAATGCTCTACACATGATCGGATTAGGTCCGTCCGGCCCAGTTGGTCGGGAAATATTTCCAACATGTTGTAAAATTGGGTGGGACGGAGATTCGGACGGAATCAGTCCGATGCATACCACACACAGTCGGATTATCTGACGGCACGTCCGATACTCATTCCGACAGATTCTCCGACCGTGTGTACAAGGGCCTAGTGTAGCAGTATGGTTACATTTAATGAAAGTACAACATTTAGCAACTCACATGGCTGATGATTAAAACAGGCAAGCATTCAGGGGAAACTGTCCACATAGATCGTTCTCCACACCTCCATCTATGTCATCCCTTCCACACTGCGCTCCACAAGTGCTTCAAGCCTCACTTTTAGATCACTCTACTGCAGGGTAGTCTTCCCGGTCATGATTGCAGACTGACATCGGTGAGAGACAGCGATGCAGAGGACGGTCTATGTGGACAACTTTACTCCAGATGCCTGCATACTTAGATGTGCCTGTTTTAATCATCAACCATGGGAGTTGCTAAATGGTATACCTTCATTAAATGTAACAATATTGCTACACTTTGAGAATAACCTCTCTTCTCTACTATACTCAATTGCTACTCATATTAAAAAACATTGCACGTTTATCTAGTTAAAATTTATTGAAAAAATCTGTATGTATTTGTAAAACACTCGCAGACCAAGTTACTCGCAATCCAAGGATTTACTGTATGCCCTTAGCTCATAATTGGCATGGATTTCATTTTTATATTACAGATGTATTACTACCTATTCAGTTAGATTTGGCTATTTGACAATTTTAGCTTTTATTGGGACACATTGGGGGAGACTTACTAAAACTGGTGCACACAGAATCTGGTAACCAATCAGCTTCTAGGCTTTTAGCTGGCCATATATGGACACACAGATTCAAACTGTGTATGGGCAGGCTGAATTTACCAAGTTGAGCCGGGATGGCTTCCCCTACCGGGAGAAGACAATGGCCCCTCATCAACAGACAGTGTTGATGGGGGAATCCGTGGTTTCAGGAAAGAAATTGTCTCTGTGTATGATCGGCCTTATTGTCAAAACTTCAGCCTGGGTTCACACTTGTACGACAAACACTCCGACAGTGGGAGGTCATGCTGCATGACATGTGAAAATCAATGTTTCCCTGTGAGAGCCATCTTAACTGATCATACACAAGTCGGTCCGACTTTAAAAATGCTCCCTGCACTTCTTTGGTCCGACTTTGATCCTACTTTAGCCCATTGAACATCATTGAAGTCGGATCAAAGTAGGGTCCTTGTCCTAACCATCCGACATGGTAATTACAGCAGCAGTAAAAAGGATTTATGTAACACTGGGATTGTTTTGATTGGTCAAAGGCCAAGTCAGACTATCACAAAGTCAGATCAAATTAGGATCCTGTTCATTCAAGTCTGATAAATGTAGGACCAATGTAGGACTGATGTTGCAGAGCAAAGCATGATGACAGTCGTATTGTAGTATTAGTGTGAACCCAGCCTAATTGAACAAGCTGATGTTGGATGCTGATTGGCTACTATGCACAGCTGCACCCGATTCTGTGTGAACCACTTTTAGGCTGGGTTTACACTGGTGCGACACAATACTCTTCCTACTTTGGTTTCGACTTTGCCCTGCGACTTGAAGTCAGAGACGCATCCAACTTCAATAAACAAGAATCTGACTTGGATCCCTGCCAACACCAGCACTGTGTTTGGTATGCTCTTGGAGGGGGAACCCATGCCAGTTTTTTATTAAAAATTTGGCATGGAGTTCCCCCTCAAGATCATCAGAGTGCAAGTCGCAAGCCAAAGTCGGATCAGGCAAGATGGCGATCCGACTTCAATGATATTCAATGGGCTGACGTAGGATCAAAGTCGGGCCAAAGTAGTACAGGGAGCATTTTCAAAGTCGGACCGACTTGTGTCAGACCAGTTAAGACAGCTCCCATAGGGAAACATTGATTTTCACACGTCATGCGACATGAGCTCCCAATGTCGGAGTGTTTGCCGCAGCAGTGTAAACCCGACCTTAGCAAATCATTCCTATTAATTTTAAGAGGGCATATTGTCCATATTGAGTTGTAACTGTAAAACCCTTGCATTTATTTTTATAACTTTTTATTAAAAATTCGGTCTGGAAACAAAATAATCATTAAAAGGGTTTGTTTAACCAAAACGGATATTTCTGTGTATTTTGGTAGTTGCTGCACTTGAGTTCCTGGGTCTGTACTCATAGTGCATTTTATATTTTGTATTATGGAGATTGCAACAAAGGAGGAGCAGAAGCATGCAAAGGTGGTAGGAAACACCCAAAAACTCCCTGGTGGGACACAGTAGGGATTATGTACAGGAAATCTCCCTCTTGTAGTATCAAAGAGACATAAGAAGACAGAGGCTGTCTCAGCTCACTAGACTGCTCCTGTAACTAAAATGTTACTTCTCAGTAGACTAGGCTTGGTTCACACAGGGGGCGACGCGAGGCGACACGACTTGCCGTGCCGCGACCTGACAAGTCGCCCCCGTTCTGTACTACGGAACCGTTCTAAGAGGAGCGACTCGAGTCGCTCCGACTTAGAAAAAAGGTTCCTGTACTACTTTTGGGCGACCTCGGGCGACTTGCATTGACTTCTATACAGAAGTCATTTGCAAGTCGCCGCTGAGGTCGCGGCAGGTCGCGGCGCGGCAAGTCGTGTCGCCTCGCATCGCCCCCTGTGTGAACCGAGCCAAACTTTAAAGCTGAAGTTTTGTTTAAATAATGCCCTACAGCAGTCACATTATTTACATGTAATAAAGTGTATCTCCCAGGTTGTGCATGCAGTTAGATCCTAGAGAGGTCTTCACTATAGGGATGCCTGTCCTCTGTGAACTTCAGTTGCTGCATTGGTTAACAGCTTTGGGTCATCAGGCAGGACAGCAGTACAGGTGATCTTATGGAGACACCCCCTTCCTTCATTTTCCTCTATTAAGAAACATTCTATGAATGCAAGAGAGTCTGATCAATTACTGGATCCTCATCCCAATTCACAGATTTCATTAAAGTAGTGTAATTATTGAAAGAACTTTTCTTACTTGAGAAAGGAGATGTGTCCCCATTGGACTATCTGCACTGCTGTTCTGCCTTAAAACCCAAAGCTTTTAAACACTGCAGTCCCAGAAGCTCAGATACAAGAAGAAGACAGGCATCTCTGCAGTGAAGAGTTCTCCCAAATCCTTATCCAGCTGCCTGCACAACATGGAACATTCTGCATTAAAGGTAAGTAATGTGACCAAAGCTGTAAGAATGTATTATTTTAGCTAAATGTCAGCTTTAACATTTAAAGTAGCATTAAAGGTTCAGCTTTTAAAAACAAAAAACAATCATGTCGTACATACCCAGCGGTGGACCCAAGAAAAAGAGGACTGCTCTGTGCAAAACCATTACACAGAGCAGCCCTCTTTTTCATGGGTCACCCGCAGGCCTCTCTCCCTTAACCAGTGCCCTCAATAGCAAGCCGCTTTCTATGGGGGCACTGGTGCATGCTCACTCCTGAGCGCTGCTCTATGCGTCCGCAGGGCACATAAAACTTGGCTCAGCTCTGCCCTCCGCTCTCTCCTTATTGGCTCACTGGCTGTGACTGGCTCAGCTCATGAGGGGAAGGAGTCCCGGGATAGCTGAGGCTTTTGTGCACATCGCTGGATCCAGAGAGAGCTCAGATGAATATGGGGAGGGGGAGGGAGCAGCACACAGAAGGTTTTTTTTTAGGTTAAAAAAAACCTTTAGCCTTTACAACCACTTTAATGACATTGTAACTCAAGAATGTTGTTATAGAAGATTATTTAGATGACTCTTGTGCAATATTTTTCAGCTTTTCATAAAATAGTGTTTCATGTCTTTGTTGAATAATGCAGTAAAACACATTCAATCCTTCTGATTACGAATGTAGTTAAGACTCACGAGATGGCTAAATCATGGGAGACTTCAAATGCTCAGATCCTTTGGAAGGTATAATGCTTGAGTTCCTGGGTTTGCACTCATAGTGCATTTTATATTTTGGCTTGGACAATATGTCTCAGTTAAAGCAAAAATAATCACATAGCACAATATGCTTTAATGTAAACCAAGTGCCAATAGTGGTAAAGTACAGCGACGGAGACACCGTTTCCCCATGTCTCAGCATGCTTTCCACCACAGCAAAAACCGGAACCAGCTATACTGGAAGTGACGTCAGCATAGGCAAGCACACAGCCTCAATGCATTTCGTGATCAACACGTCATCAGGTAGCTTGCTCGCCGCCATTTTCTTGTAGCCTTATATACCCTGCTGGACTAGGCAAGGCATTCTGATCATCATTCGTCTTCAGGTGAAAAATCCCCCGAAAATTTTTGTTTCAGTAAAAGTTCCTAACCGCTGTACATCTTGGTGTGCATATACAATAACAATAGACATAATACATCATAACTTAATTGGGATAGTCTCAATTAGATCACATATTTTACTAACAACATCCTCACCCCAACCAAGTACTTGACACAAGAGTTATATTGCATTTAGATCCAAATTAATTTGACTAATAATAATAATAATAAGGAATAACCTACTTGGATCTATGATTATGTTTATAGCACCACCTAGTGGTCGAGGAAGTGTAATATATGTGTAGATGTTCTCATTCGCATAAACCAGGGGTTGACAAATTTGCTTGGAATCTAGGAGCCAGCTAAAAAAGTTAGGAGCCAGGTCAGTGACGGCGATCTGGACCTGTCCCTGGCCTGACATGGAGACGAGTGAGGGGAAGATAGCCCCCAGCCCCCCCACATATGAGATCACCTCCCATTGGACACACCGCTCGAGTGCTAAATGGCCGCTGTGATTGGCCATTTAGCATGATGGGTGATTGGCTGTATCCAAGGGACACGGCCAACACAGAACTTCCCCGATGCGCGCCCATGGTGGCGTGCAGAGGGGAAGTAAACAGGAGGATGTCCAGGGACGCCCTCCCGGCAATTGGTGTCCGCGCTGTAGACATCTTTCGTCTATAGCATGGGCATGAAGTGGTTAACAAAAGAATGTGACTTCTTTTATTTCCGCCATATTCCCGCTTATTTACTGCCATATCCCCGCTAAGGGTTCGATCAGGTCCGCCTGAAAAACTGACAGGTGAACCTGATCAGACAGCCCTTGTGAAAGGGGCCAAGCAGGTAGGATTAAAAATAATAATTTTTTTCCTTAATTAAAATTAATTTTTTTTACTTTTAAAAAATAAATAAAAGCTATTATGAAAAAAAAAAAAATATATATATATATATATATATATATAGCTATTTACCAGCCACCATACCAGCCACCACACTCATCGTTGGGCAAAAGGCGCCAGATGACGCCCGCAATCACTTCCTTCTCTTCACTTTGGGAAGGAAATGGGCGGGCAGTGAAAAACAGGCAGAGCTTTGAAGCTCCATTAGGATTAGCATTATTGGATGGGTTGTAATTTCAACATCCACCACAAGATGGCGCCAGACTACGGAAAGACTTTAGAAGGCCGCAAAGCCGCGTCCTCAATTAATGGCCGGCGCGGCCCAATGCAAGCGCACGGCGGAGTTCGGGGTCCACACGGAGACAGGATACCCCAGCTGTGTTACCCCAGGCGCCAGGACGCGAATTCTAGTCGCAAATGCGACCTGGCGCCCGGGGTTTGTCGAACCCTGGCATAAACTAATTTAATACAAATTAATTTTAATCATAAAATATTGAAAACCGTGTATAAATTATACAAATTGGATACATATACATAATGAGGGCACATAATTAAATATTGGTATGAACAATTTGATATAAAAAAATTATATAAAAAATCCTCTGATTGATATTAATAAGAAATAAAGGAACCTCTACCAGGGGTGGGGTGATCATCACAAACTCCAGAGGTGGACACTTGGAATCAATATCAATTCACCCCTTCCTGAGTTGTATCAAAGGGAGAACCAGAACTAGATCATGGATACGTGGGGATCCTAATAATACTAAACGGTCATAAATGACGACTCTACACCCCACTATTCCATACCCTAGAAACTAGAACCATAACTAGAAAATATGATGCTATTCAATCTATAGTGGATATATATATATATACAGTGGTGTGAAAAAGTGTTTGCCCCCTTCCTCATTTCCTGTTCCTTTGCATGTTTGTCACACTTAAGTGTTTCGGAACATCAAACCAATTTAAACAATAGTCAAGGACAACACAAGTAAACACAAAATGCAATTTGTAAATGAAGGTGTTTATTATTAAAGGTGAAAAAAAAATCCAAACCATCATGGCCCTGTGTGAAAAAGTGATTGCTCCCCTTGTTAAAACATACTATAACTGTGGTTGTCCACACCTGAGTTCAATTTCTCTAGCCACACCCAGGCCTGATTATTGCCACACCTGTTCACAATCAAGGCATCACTTAAATAGGAGCTGCTTGACACAGTAAGGTCCACCAGAAGATCCTTAAAAGCTACACATCATGCCGAGACCCAAAGAAATTCAGGAACAATTGAGAAAGAAAGTAATTGAGATCTATCAGTCTGGAAAGGGTTATAAAGTCATTTCCAAAGCTTTGGGAATCCAGCGAACCACAGTGAGAGCCATTATCCACAAATGGCGAAGACATGGAACAGTGGTGAACCTTCCCAGGAGTGGCCGGCCGCCCAAAATTACCCCAAGAGCGCAGCGACGACTCATCCAAGAGGTCACAAAAGACCCCACAACAACGTCCAAGGAACTGCAGGCCTCACTTGCCTCAGTTAAGGTCAGCGTTCATGCCTCCACCATCAGGAAAAGACTGGGCAAAAATGGCCTGCATGGCAGAGTTCCAAGGAGAAAACCACTGCTGAGCAAAAAGAACATCAAAGCTCGTCTCAATTTCTCCACAACACATCTTGATGATCCCCAAGACTTTTGGGACAACATTCTGTGGACCGATGAGACAAAAGTGGAACTCTTTGGAAGGTGTGTGTCCAAGTATATCTGGCGTAGAAGGAACACTGCATTTCATAAAAAGAACATTATACCAACAGTAAAATATGGTGGTGGTAGTGTGATGGTCTGGGGCTGTTTTGCTGCTTCAGGACCTGGAAGACTTGCCGTGATAAAAGGAACTATGAATTCTGCTGTCTACCAAGAGATCCTGAAGGAGAATGTCCGACCATCTGTTCGTGTACTCAAGCTGAAACGAACTTGGGTTCTGCAGCAGGACAATGATCCTAAACACACCAGCAAGTCCACCACCGAATGGCTGAAGAAAAACAAAATGAAGACTTTGGAGTGGCCTAGCCAAAGTCCTGACCTGAATCCTATTGAGATGTTGTGGTATGACCTTAAAAAGGCCGTTCATGCTCGAAAACCCTCTAATGTAACTGAATTAGGACAATTCTACAAAGATGAGTGGGCCAAAATTCCTCCAGGACGCTGTAAAAGCCTCATTGCACGTTATCGCAAACGCTTGGTTGCAGTTGTTGCTGCTAAGGGTGGCCCAACCAGTTATTAGGTTTAGGGGGCAATCACTTTTTCACACAGGGCCATGATGGTTTGGATTTTGTTTCACCTTTAATAATAAACACCTTCATTTACAAATTGCATTTTGTGTTTACTTGTGTTGTCCTTGACTATTGTTTAAATTGGTTTGATGTTCCGAAACACTTAAGTGTGACAAACATGCAAAGGAACAGGAAATGAGGAAGGGGGCAAACACTTTTTCACACCACTGTATATATTTTTTTTAGTGCTAGCTGCCCCACATGTGGCTACTTTTCCTAGTACCACCTCTTCAGGCCCTGTCAGCCCTCCTGCCTACAGCTGCCTCTTTCCACTGCCCTCCTTACTGGCTCTGCACCTATCCCAGACTGCTACATCCCAGTCCTCTCAG
Organism: Lithobates pipiens; assembly: GCF_037356315.1. Taxonomy (NCBI): domain Eukaryota; kingdom Metazoa; phylum Chordata; class Amphibia; order Anura; family Ranidae; genus Lithobates; species Lithobates pipiens. The sequence continues at coordinate 128,694,705 of NW_027507784.1, forward strand.
GCATGCCTCCCAGTCCTCCTGACTGTGTGTCACTCACCAGCCCTCTTAGCTATTCCTCCTGCAGACTTGCCTGGCAGAGTTCTTCCACTGTCCTCCTTGCTCCCGTGCCTCCTGGTCAGGACACCTCAGTGATTTTAGGACGACCCCATCCGCACCTGGGCCCTGGCCAAAGGTCCCCCCCCCCCCGACTGGGGAGCTTCCTCAAAGGAAACAACAGCCTAACACTCAATCTCCAGCTTCCACCCAAACAACTTCTCCCCAGCTGAGCTGACTGAGTATTTGAGGGGGCCTACCCCCTGCCAAGTTGTGGATTGCTCATGGCCCTCGGAATACTCCAGGCAGATCCAACTTACCTCCCCTCCCATTTTCCTCGAAGGCCCCAGAACATTTGAGAAGCAGGGGGATGTCTCAGTGATGCTGCCTGTGAGTCATCCAGCCCTCCCTGAATTTCTGCCCAACCCAGGAAAAAACAGACAGGCTTGGCTGCCAGCCAAACCTTCATAAATTTACCGATATTAGAGAAAAACTATTTACACCTCTAACACTAGGGGGTGCTACATATATACGAACCTCCGACTTGCGAACAACTCCTACTTACGAACGGCAGGTGGCGCCAACGGACACATTGGAAAACATCGGAAACTGCCGTTCTGCACATGCACGTCCAAATTACGAACAAATCCAAACAGGCAGTCCCTAACCCGTTCGCAACTCGGGGACCCTCTGTATATAGATACACTAGATTCTGCATGTGCTAGTGATTATGTGCCAATAAATACAGTGATATCTTGGATTATGAGTATAATCCGTTACAGGAGAATGCTTGTAATCCAAAGCACTCGCATATCAAAGTGACTTTCCCTGTAGAAGTCAATGGAAGCAAAGGTAATTCGTTCCACATTGTTTTTTATTGCATGCGATACCACATGTGGCCAGAGGTGGGTGAGTGGGCACCGGAGAGCCTCGGAAATACTCGGGGACAGCTTAACTGAACTCGGAAACCTTTTGGAAAGGCTCGGGAACTGAGTATTTGCAAGTGTTTCCGAGTGATTCCGGGTATTTCAGAAATGGCTCTGAACCATTCCAAGCGTCACCGGCGCCCCCGAACCTCTGGCCAAATGCAGCACTGCACAACACATTAGCTTGAGTTCTGCTCGTTTTGCAAGACAACACTCGCAAACTGAGTCAGAACTTTTTTTTAAAAATTGCTCACCTTTCAAACCGCTCGTTAACTGCGTTCCTCGTTAACCAAGGTTCAAGGTAGTCACAGCCATATACTGTGAAATGTTGAAAATAAAGAAGAATACAAAAACACATCTACAACTATTTCTAATCCTAGATCTAAAGAGCTCAAACACCTCCCTTATCTACCACATCCTTTGCATAGAAACATGGGCCAAGTAAATGCAATATTTTATTCAAACCAATTGAATGACATTATCATAGCGGGAATGGGGGTTCTGTTGGGTGGTTAGTCTTTATTATTGCTGCCTTGGGGTTCAGAGTATTATTCAATGCAGGATACTGTTTACTTGGATAGCGTGTGCTAATTCTGCACTTGTTTGGGATAAGCTTGAGTTATAATTACAAAGTATAAGCTGGTGTATTTACCTAACACAAACAGATTTGTCTATAGCCAAAGGGGTAAACTTGGCTCATTTACTCGTGCTTTGCAAATTACGTTAATAAATACCGGTATGTATGAGTGAACACTGTTCACTGTTCAGCTCAGTAATCTGGAAATCAAGGGGTTAATGCTTATCACATCACCCTTTCAGATTGCTGAGATCAGAGCAAACAAAGAACCCAGAAATGTCAGTCTACTGAAAATATTTCAAATCTTTGCAAAGTTTATTTTAAAATTTTGGAGCGCATTGATGCCGGAGGGAATAAGGCAACTAGCATTCTCAAAAGGAGGTCAATAATAGAAGTTGTGTTATTTTGCAGCGAGCCAGTCCTTAGACGAGGTACCTGCATTCAGTTTCTTTAGTCAGGTTTTTTCACCTTTGTTTTCATCTGTTTATCCTGCGAGTAACACACTTCCTGTCTCACGGTGTCTACGCTCACTCTCAACTGTATCTATGGAAGGAGCATTGGTTGCCACCAGACTTGACTTTAAAAATTACTGATTTGTTTCTCTCCATTACCTGGGGGATGGGAAGATTAGCAATACAGAAGAAAGAAAAGATTTATTTTATGCTTCCAATTCATCTTAAGGAAGTAAGAAGGACACTGTGGGGTAGATTTACTAAGAGTCCAGAATGCAAAATCTGGTGCAGCTGTGCATGTAAGCCAATCAGCTTGTTCAATTGAACTTAAAAAAAATCGGATTGCTTTACTTTGCAGAGCTGCACCAGATTTTGCACTCTCCAGATTTAGTAAAGTATGGCAAGATCTAGAGGTATCCTCTGTAGGACCAGTATTGCTGGTGCTCCCCTGGCAACTGATCTTTTCAGCAATACTGACTATGGCCCCTTTCACACGGGGGCCACCTTCTTGCACATTCTGCTTGCTCAGCAGATGACAGGCCCGGTCTGCTCCGCTGTGCAGAGCGGACACGGACACAGTCCCACTCTCCTCTATGGGGAAATCGGGTGGAAACGGACTGCCTGTCCGTTTTCATCCGATCCTATCTGATCCGTCAGATGGATGGAAAATAGGACTACCATCTGTTCAAATTGTGCAGGCAGGATCGGACTGGATGGCGGAGGGTGTCAGCGGACGTGTGTCATCCGTGGCGCCATAGAGGAGACCTGTGGTGGCTGGTGGTTTTTTGTTTGGGGGGCGGTAAACGCCCCTCCCCGCACAGCACCTCAAACCCCCTGCCCTCTCTCTGTCTTACCCCATCTAGGCGGCAGGGGCAGCGGCGGGGATTGGGCAGTGGCAGGCACATTGGGCAGTGGCAGGGATTGGGCATCAGTGGGCACATCGAGCGGTGGCAGGGATTGGGTATCGGTGGGCACATCAGACAGCGGCAAGGATCGGGGCAACGGCGGGCACATCGGTCAGCCATGCGGATCAGGGCATAGGCGGACATCAGGCTGCGGCAATCATCAGGCATGTCCTCCCTTCTAGGCATCCAATAGGATCGCCGGTCCTTTCGGGTGACAGTTATCAGACCCGCTTCCCGATTGGCTGGGAGGAGGATCATTGTTGCAACAGCAAATATTCATTTGATGTTGTAACATCTGGGTGGGCTTATGATGCAATGCTCTGCTCCACGAGCCCACCCTATTTTGAAGCCTATTAGAGCTCCTGGCTCAAATTGGGTGCTTAAAAAAAAACCTGGAGCTGAAATTCATGCACCCGGCATCCTGAAAGGTAGCGGCAAGGATTATATATCATTAATTAAGATGTGGCGGCCATGGATCAGCTTAGAGTATGATTTATATTTATTGGTTGTTTTTTTATGTAATTATGTGTTTATAACATTTTGCTACACCATTGGGACACTGTTTGCTCAGTAGTCCCTCTGGTTTTAATGTATTTATGTGTATCTTTTGTTCTGTATTTGTTAATAAAATATTCATGTTTTTGATTTGTGTGTGGTGTTGGTGGTCACATATAATCCCATTTATATAGGGGGATTTTTTTGTTCAAAATGTATCAGGGATGAGACCACCACACTAGAATCTTTTGATCCACTGAGAGCCCCCTTCCCTCTTTTGCATGGATAGAGGGGGTGTCACCTGGGTGCCCCTAATGGACAGGCCGATACTGGAGGAGACTACAAGGTCTGATCAGGACTGTCTGAAAAACTAACAGGCGGCCCTTATCAGAAAACCATGTGAAAGGACCCCTACAGAGGAAGATTTACTAAAACTGCTGCACTCAGAATCTGGTGCCACTGTACATGGACACCAATCAGCTTTTAACTTCAGCTTGTGCAATTTGGCTTTGACAAAAAAACTTGGAAGCTAATCGGTTTTTATGCAGAGTTGCACCAGATTTTGCACTCGCCAGCTTTAGTAAATAACCCCCACTATGCCTTATTCTGCATTATGTATCTGTGTGGAGGAGGTCATCTTGGTAGAGGCTGGGATTTGCTTTCTCGTGTCAGAGCCTCCGGCAAGGAGAACAGTGAGCAGCATATTAGTCACGTCACCACATCTCCCAGATCTCCGAAGAATAGCAGTTAGAGACAGCAGTACCTTGGATCTCTCACTGCAAATTTACAGCCATGAGGGTGTAGTTACAGGACTTCCTAGGAAAGCTCACATACCACTAAGTGCATTGTTATTTTCCAAGGGGAAATTTAAGACGAAAAGGGACATTTTCAGGATACTACTTAGGCACAACTAACATTACTAAATGTTTGCTATAATATACAGCAACACTTTTTTATTTTTTTATTTCCCTTTTGAAGTATGTCAAGCCAAAAACATTTTATAATTTGGATAGAGCAAGGAAGGTTTAGAATTTTTTTTGGTTCTACTGCTATCTGGTGTTACATAGTTAGTCAGGTTGAAAAAAAGACATAAGTCCATCTAGTTCAACTAATAAAAGAGAGAATTTTTTTTAAAATATGCTAGTGAATAAACCTGTGATGCGAAAAGTTCAGTTCTATTGCTAGGTACACAGCCCACCGTATATTTCGCCTAATCACCCAATTTTTAAATTGACCTTTAAAAAAAACAAAAAAAAACACAACATATGTTCATTTTTTTAATAAAGAAATTAAAGGAAGACACAGAAAATGTGCTCACCTGGTCCTATTGTAGTGAGATTTACCCTCACTCAATTTCCTGCTAACAAGGTTTTCACCATACACAAAGTGAGGTTAAATCTTCAACAGGGATCTTCAAAAGAAATACAAATTTGACAGTTCTATCAGTCCGCTGTTCTCCTAAAGAAGAACATTTTTTATCTGTATTGCAGTTGGAGAACTACCCTCATTTTTTGTCTAGAAAAATGTTGTCAGGGGGACAGAAAGCAAGAATATGCTCTCTAACCACCCCAGATAAAAGTAAAAAAAAAAAAAAAAAGTTTTGGCTGGATATACACTTAATTGTAGCTAAGCAAGGACCCTGAAATATATTTAAATCCTGGTATGTGACGATGCCTTAGCATTCCTGTGTCTACAGCTAAGGCCTCATGCACACTTGACATTTTTACAGCTGTTGTTTTCGACTACTGGCATTTTTTTCCACAGCCAGTAAACCTCCCAGCATCTTTCCTATGTGTCCATGTACACATAGGCTTTTATCAGCATTTTATGGCTAGAGTGTTTTTTGGCTGGAAAAAAAACCCAAAACTAGTGGGCTTTGGGAGGAGTTTTTCAGCTGTAAACATGCTCTAATGCCGCTAAATGCGGTAAAACGTGGCTAACCAGTGTTTTTTGTCTTTTTTGATCCCATAGCTTGTGTTTTCTTGCTAAAAACGCTAATGCGAAAAAAACACTAATGCAAAACACATTGAAAAATACAGAAAACACATTTTTAACACAGCAACACCACTGGTGTTTTTATAACGTCCAGTGTGCATGAGGCCTTATAGCTGTATATCTGCTGTGTGTTGATAATGTCACTCCTGTGCTGCTTGCTGGAGAGGAATCTGTACTGCCTGAATCTACCTGCTTCTGCGTCTTTCGATCTGTCTATCTGTCCTGCTTCTTGAATATTCCCCCATTAATCTTTAACAGTCATCACAGAGGCAACTTTGACATGAGGAACCAAATCTTTACCTCTACAAAGATGGTGACCATACAGAAACACTGTACAGAACAAGGCATTTTAAATTTGGTAATGGGTAAATGATCAACTGTAAGCAGCCTACAGGCAGAACTGGTAATTAGTCCTTTGCCTCTGCTTGCCTTATTTGAGCTCAGCTTTCACATTTAAGGTCCTCCTTAAGTTTACAAGTACCAACCTTTAGTAAAGTCTTGCTGTCATTACTGAATGGGGATGAGCAAGGGTTCGGCTCCAAGTTCGGTCCAAACCCAAGTTCAGTCAAACTCAGGTAGTTCTTAGGCCCCTTTCACACGGCAAGCCCGCTCGGATCCGACTGTCCTTTTTCAGGCAGATGCGAGCGGGCCATCCATTGACTCTTATGGGGAGATGGATGTCAAAGAAGATTTGTTCATTAAAACCGGTCTGCCATCTGATCCACTAAAATCAAACGTATGGCGATACGTTCGCCATCCGTCTGGGTGGATCAGATTGGATTTCGTCCGATTCCTCCATTGGAATCAGCGGCGCTCTGACAGGCCCCTCCCCGCTCAGTGAGCAGAGATGGACCTGTCATCCGCCAGCTCAGTGGAGATCAAAGGAGAGATGTGGATGAGGCCTTAGTGCCGGAGCCAGTGAGCTACCAGAGTGGGATTCTCTGCCCAGCAGCTAGTGGGGGGATGCTCATGATATCATTCACCTATCCCTGCCCCTTTGTTTACATGCAGCTACAGGGTGGGGATTTAACTGCCCTTAGCTTGTTGGCTTGCACTGACAGCTGCCATCTGGGTTCGGCCAAACATGGGTTCAAGCCAAAGACAATTTGGAGGATTTAGGGATTAACAAGTTCAACACCTCTGATCTTATGGATATTCATAGTAGCATAAAGAATAAATAAATCTCCTACTGAGACAAAAAATCAGGTGTGTTAATACCAGTATGTTATCTATTAAATGTTATCCTCTACTGTCAACAGGATTTCTTATTATTATTACATTCTAGTTAACAATTATACTTATTTTATTGATGGCCATTAGGTTTCTTGACTGTAAGAATACTAGTAATGATGTGTTGAGTGGGAGAAGGATGTGTTCAGGAGCTACCCCTTCCCTTATCAAATGCCACAGAAATATCTTACTGGGCAAATAGCCATTATTTAGTTATCTGATAAAACAAACAGGAAAGATGAATGAGTAAACGCTGTGTTCCCTGGAGAAAAAGTGGAGCGGGCACATAACAGGTACGTACTAAGAAGCTATTGCATGAGACTGCAGCATACTAAGTTTTAAAAATTAAAAAAAATAATAATAATTTTAATTGAGCCAGAACTGAAAATAATATACCAACATGCATATTGGGAATGCATGCACTACCTACCTGCCAAGGTGTCCTCTGCTTGGCTAGCTATATCCACCTAGTGCTTATAATGACCTTGTCTGTACAGTAATTTGATTCTATGTGCTATGTGCTGGGTGTCCAATGTGCCCCTGTGCCTTTAAGGAGGATTGGGCTACCTCCAGGCCCACCTGCCCCTTATCTATCCATTAGAATGCATGTGCTACCACAGTGGAGAGTCTCATATATTTACAAGGGTTAGGACTGCAAGTAATGCAGGGTGCCTCTGGTTATGACAGTAATTTGGTGCCCTCAATCAGCAGGTACAGGTCAGTAAATCTCAATATCCCAGTGCACACTCTTTTGTATATCTCAAACACAGAGATGAAAGTTACAGCACACGGAATCATCTGAAAGGAGGATGCAGTTCCATCCTGAAGCACACATGAAAGCTTGATATATGTGGTAAAAATGCCCTGAAAAATGTTCAATTTAGCTCAATTATTTCCTTGATTGGTTTTGATTGTTATTGGGGTTTGTTCTGAAAGCCAAAGTTTAGGTTTTTTCCTCCCCTCCCATTTTGTTCAGGGGTCACATGACAACACAGGTCTAACGTCTCCTCTTCTTCCTCTGGCGGTGAGCTACATAATGGCCTGGTGATCCCAGGTCGTCTTGATAATGCACCTCCAGGAAGATCTTTCTTGACACCCTGAGCTCATCGGAAGTGGATTGAATGATGTTTTGCATCATTTAACCCAGAAAAGGACCAGTACTGGATTGCAGAATTGTAAGTCTGTGGGGGAAAGTGCTGAAATGAAGGCAAGTTTTGCAGCAAAAGCCACCTTTTTATTTTAAGACCTACTGGGATACTTTTTTTTTTCTTACAATTTGTTTAAAAGTGGAGTTGGTGCTGCTGGTATGATGTTGCTTCCTCAGTCACTTTTCAACAGAAGAAACATAGAGGACACTTATGTTAGTCAAATCTTTTATGAAATTACATTCGTGTTATCATGCACAGCTATTGCACCACTGTAAACTTCTTAGAACAAGGTTGTTCAAATTCTCTATATCAATATTTTTTAAATCAGGACCCAAACAGGGTTGCAGACATGTTTGTGCTGAGACCTTACTTGACTGTGTATTAAAAAGGGCCTAGTTTGTCAAAGTGCAAAATCAGTGGCAAATGCAGTATAGCACACTTTTTTAATGTTTCAGATACTATTTTCTAGCAAGCTGATACATAGCCTCATATCCTGCTTGTTTCTATGGGATGAAAACGTAATAAATATTCCTGCCCATGACCCTTTTCAAAACTAGTGAAACGGTAAAACCAATATCATTAAAGAATACGTCAAACCAACATTTCATATTCCTAATACGTGCCTACTGTACCATGTACTTGTATGAAACAGTATCCTGTTCTCACTGTATTGCTTCCTTTGTGTGAAATACCTGGCGTTCATGCAGGTCCCTCTGCTTCCCTATTAAAAACCAACTACACTAGGCATGAGAGCACACTGTGGTAAGTTTTCTGGCTATGCTGGAAACTCAGCCTGCTCTCCTACAAGGATAAGACTTGTAAATTATTATTATTATTATTCAGGATTTATATAGCGCCAACAGTTTGGGCAGCGCTTTACAATATGAGGGTAGACAGTACACTTACAATACAAATCAATACAGGAGGGATAAGAGGGCCCTGCTCGTTAGAGTTTACAATCTAGAAATAGGTAAAGCTCTGATGACAGCCATCATCCATCCTGTGCAAGCAAAATTACTGTTCTTTTATTTACCTGGCGTAGGATTGGGTATTCTTTTCATAGTGGATTTTCACCACGTTCAATAAATGAAAGAAAAAAATCGTCAAAGTGCAAATTCCTTGAAAAGCAAACAGCCTCTTTGCCTTTAGTGAATCAACACCTATGAATCCTTTGTACATAAAGGAGTATGCATTGTGAATTAGCACCCTGTAGTCTGACTAAAGCTCCATTTGCTCACCTACAGCCTAAATTGGATCTAACCCATGCACTGGACATGATTGAGATCTGCATAGGATATGCAGATTTTACTAGCTGACAGTAAATTTGCAGTAATGTATAAAATGGCACCACTTTAAGTCTGTGATTATACCTTGAGCAATGTCAACTGGCAGGATCATTTTGCATATTGTTATTTAAACAGAGGATTGCTTTGCTCACATTTCCTTATGGGCCATACAGGAGTACTCCTGCTTTATTGTCATCACTGTTTGCTACTACTGATTGCAATACAACTGTAATAAGGAACGTGGCATGCAGTGAAGGGTAGAAAGAATTTTTCAGGGTAATGTGTTGTTTTCTCATACATATATAATAAATACATCAGGGGTAGGCAACCTTACAGAGGTGGAGATCGACCTGAGGAACAAGGGAGAAGTCAAAGATCACTGGGCACAGTGTTTGCCTCCTCACACCTGGTTTAAACCTCTAATTGGCATACTAACGTGTCACAATCTCTTTCGTTGCATGGCAATCATGGGTTTAAATCAGGTGGCGAGGAGGCAACATTTCACCTCCTGCCCACCTGTCAGCACACACTTGGATCGCTTTTCAGAGGAGCAGTAGTGTTGCTACACTTGTGAATGAGAACTTAGTTGCATTTGGCAGCAGCACCCTTGGGGCTTGTACACACAAAGTTGGGGGTGTTAAAAAAGCAGGATATTATAGAAGTCTATAGCTATGTGCAGCAAAACTGCAAGTAGACTGCACTGCCCCAGCAGTGTGGGTAAACCGCGGTGCATCAGTGTGAAAACAGCCTTATACTATTATGCCCAGTGTATTGCTTCACACTGACCTGAATATCTCTTTGTTCCTGCTGCTGGCACCACTCTGGAGACCGCTAGCCGGGATAAGAGGTGGAGTGCAGTTGGTGTCACTCTACTTGGGACAGAAGCCAGCACTACAGAAAAATCATTGGCTCTTTCTCCCTACTACAGCTCCAACTTTACAAGTAGTCCCTCTATATTGCAGTCTGTTCGATGCTCTGGGATGGTGGGCCAGCAAGCCCAGACTGAGATCTACCAGTTACCTGTCCACAATCTACTGCTAGACCGCGATCTACAGCTGGCTGACCCCCGAAATACATAATTTAAAGTCTGCATCCTTTGCTACAATGTCTGAAATATAGTTCAGTGCTAATCTTATAGCTATAGTTCATTCCTTGTTTGGAATGTTTTTCCACATTTAGCAAACCCCCTGGGCAGAACGCTAAAAAAAAATAAGTTGGAAAATATAACCACATTTTAATGAATTTAGTTTCAAAGAATATGTGACAAGGATGGTACATGGAAGGCTACACGCTTTTAATATGCATCATTTAAGATGACAATGAGACTATTGACAGAAATTACATGAACTGGGCCACATGTTGTCTTCAGAAATCACCCCCCTGTGGTATGACTATCAGCTGACTGGTCAACTGTCTCATGCTTTTTATGGACGAAGACAATCCAAACCCCTCAGAAAATATTTGAGAAAAGCATATACATCTTGTTAACCCTTTAACCTTTTTTTAGTGTGATGCAACTACTATTGCCCTTACCCTTTTCTCTTTAGCATCTAACTGACAATTACCAGTATATGCATTTTTAAGAAAAAAAAAAACCTTTTAGCGTGACTATCTGTCTACCCTGTCTCTGTGTATTTCCTGTAGTTTCTTTTAACAGTAATTTTATCATTCCACATCTCCAGAAGAAGTCATGCGGGTATTGTGCAATTAATATGTCATGTTTTTGCTCTTTTTTTTTAAACTATGTTTTACACCATTCACCATTCTATCCTTCAATAGCAAACAAAGCTGTTTGGTCATACTTGTATATCTTGGTTTTATCACAGGTCTCCTGTTTCTGTCTTTGCCTGTTACAGAATCGCCATGGGTAGGAAGCTGGACCTGTCCAAACTGAGTGATGAAGAGGCCAAGCATGTATGGGAGGTTGTCCAGAGAGACATCAGTCTACGCAAGAAAGAGGAAGAGCGGCTTGAGTGAGTAGACCATGAATCCATTAATATACAGATACCTGGAAATGGGTTTTTGCCCTTAGCAATACCAGATTCCATCTGTAGGAAATGTAGGATCAGAGGCACGCAATTCTGAATGCTTAGTAGAAATTATTTGTTCCAGTGTAGGCTACTAAGTGTTAAAACAAACCTTGCAGTGCAAGAAAACTGCTTGTTTGTGAATTTTCAAGGTTGAGCATTCAACGTTCAGTATGGCTTGCCATCTGCAGAACCTAAAGAAAGGGGCAATAGAAAAAACTGTTTAAAAAGTAAGCATTCTTTTACTAAGTGGAGCAGTGCATATTAATGTATTGAGGATGCTGTACTATATAGAGAAGTTTTTGGCAAAAGTAATTAACGGTGAACTAACCCTTTAGGGCAGAGATATGTAATTAGCGGACCTCCAGCTGTTGCAAAACTACAAGTCCTATCATGCCTCTGCATCTGGGTGTCATTCTTGTAGCTGTCAGAGTCTTGCTATGCCTCATGGGAAAGTTCTGCAACAGCTGGAGGTCTGCTAATTGCATATCCCTCATGTACACTGCTGCTGGTAAACGGGTGTTTTTTTCAGCAGCCCCTGAACTCTCCTCTATGTTATCTTATCAGTACATGTACACAGGATCATTTATAGTTGTTTCTAGGCAGCTGAGTTTAGAAGCATATTTTTTTTAAGCCAAAATGCGCTCAAGACGAATGTTCAGAGACATTTGAAACACCAAGCGCCTGCAACAGATTGTAAACGTATGTAAATTCGGTAACTCATGTTTAGCCGTGTTTTCGCCGTTTACAGGCATTGTTAATTTTTGACTATTTGAAAAAAAAGCACTTCTAAATGCAAACTTGGCTAAATGTGACAAAACAGGCCTAAAGTTTTTTTACAGCTTGTTAAGAATATGTAAACAATTGAATGCCTGTAATCTAGACTAGAACTCTAAAGCACCATACACATGATGAGAATATCGGACAAATGATTGTCCGTTCTTTGTTTTTTTGCATGCTAGTCTCATATCGAAAATGAAGAGGTTACTAAACTTACTTTAGAAGTGATGGAATGTGTTGTATTGTATTGTAATATATTCTTTAGTTTCCAAGCATGAGTAGTTTTGCTTTTCCAATTTTTTTCAAATACTGTACTTCTTAAATGAAAATCATACGATCTGGTGTCATGCGAGAAAAATTGTCATCTTTGTCCCTTCAGATAATTTTGGATGAACAGTTGTGATCGTCTCTCGAAAGCTGTGTACTAATAATCAGATTATCGTAGGATTGCTTCAAAAGCAGTATTTTTCATCCAATTTTCTGATCGTGTGTACTAGGCTTAAAGTGATTGTAAAGTTTCATTTTCTTTTCTATAAAAATAACAAACATGTTATACTTACCTGCTGTGTTGCAGTGGATTTGCACAGAGCAGCTCAGATCCTCCTCTTCCTGGGTTCCTCTTTTGTGCTCCTGGCCCTTCCCTCCTGTTGAGTGACCCCACAGCAAGCAGCTTGCTATGGGGCCACCCGAGCCGAGCCACAGCTCCCGTCCATTCAAATACGAAACTGCGGTTCGGCTCCGCCCCTCTCTCTCCTGATTGGATTACTGACTTTGACAGCAGCGGGAGCCAATGGCTCTGCTGTTGTGTCTCAGGGAGGGAGAGTCCCGGATGGTCGAGACACTCGTGGACATCACTGCACAGAGATGGGGCTCAGTATTAGGGGGCTGCACACAGTGCTGGGACAAGGCCATTTGTTGCCCAGGGCGAAGATGGCAAACTGCGCCCCACTCCCCCCATTTTTAAGAAAGAAACAATGTCATTTCAAAACAAGAATATACTTAAAACAATACAAATTCAATTACAGTAGGTTTAATGCACTAGAAACAGAGTTCGCTCACACATATCACCCCAGACAGTATTGACTCCTTCACATATCACCCCGCACAGTATTGCCTCCTTCACATATCACCCTGCACATAATTGCCCCTCCTTCACGTATCACCCCATACACAGTATTTCGCCCTTAACATGACCCCGCCACACAGTATTGTCCCTTCAAATATCACCCAACATGGTATTGCCCCCTTCACATATCACCCCACACAGCATTGTCCCTTTACATATCAGACCACACAATATTGCCCCCTTCACATAGCACCCTACACACAGTTTTGTCCCTTTACATATCACCCCACACAGTATTTCGCCCATTACATATCACCCCACACAGTATTGCCCCTTTACATATCACTACACACAGTATTTATTGCCCCTTTACATATCACCCCACACAGTATTGCCCCTTTACATATCACTACACACAGTATTTATTGCCCCTTTACATATCACCCCACACAGTATTTATTGCCCCTTTACATATCACCCCCACACAGTATTTATTGTCCCTTTACATATCACCCCACACAATATTTATTGACCCTTTACATATCACCCCACACAATATTTGCCCCTTTACATATCACCTCACATGCAGTATTGCCCCTTTACATATCCCCCTACACAGTATTGCCCCCTTTACACGACCCCTCCACACAGCACTAGCCCCATTCCCCCGCTTCCATATATTTTCCTCCTCCTCCCTTTCACAGAGTGGAAAGCAGGAGGTGGGAGCTGCGGGATAATCCTAAACTGAAGGCACAGCAGCACTGAGCAGGGCACAGGAGCTGCCGGGCTGACTTTTCATATTAGCGAACTGGTGATTGGCTGCTAGGGCTGCCTCCTAGCAGCCAATCACCTCCAGATTAATGTGACAGGCAGCTACTGCTCTCCACGTAGTGCTGGTCCTGCCCCCAGTGCAGAATTGTCCCGCCTCCCTCCGTCCGCTCCTCTCTACTCTGCTAATGATAGCGGCGGAGACTGGAGACAAAAGTGACAATTAAATAGCGCGATCGCGGGGGGCCAGAAAGAGCAGCAGCTCGGGCCGGACGTGGACAGCATAGGACTCTTATGCCTGCTAACAACCCGCCCCCTCTCACACTCTGCCCAGGGCACCCGCAGCTCTCGCCCACCCCTTGGACCGGCTCTGCTGCTGCACACAGAAGGCGTTTTATCTTATTGCATAGAATGTATTAAGATAAAAAAAAACTTTTGACTTTACAATCACTTTAAGCAAACAGCAAAATACATCGGTAAAGTACACAAAACAAGTTCAGTGTAAATGAAAAACTTGTTAGCCCGCACTTCTTAGCTGCATAGGGGTACAGCCCTCTACAAGACCAACACAGATAAGTGAATTAAAGTATGTCTTGTATTTTTGGCAACATTGCGGCCTATTGTTTCACTGTTTGGATATGATCTGATGGATTACTTGCACTTTGCATCAGCGCAACTGGTCTTGCAACATTGTTAAAGGTCAGGCACATTGAGGCTTGCCTAATGAACCTAAAGTAATTTATCAGCTCTCAGTGGGTATACTGAGGGGGTCTATGTATAAAAATTGCTATGAGAATGGCTCAGCATTCGTCAAAAATAAACATAATTCCTGTAATAATTGTAATATGTGTTAAATGTCTTTTTCCAAAAGGTTACACTTCTCAGGGCAAATGTAATATTCCCTAACTTGAATCTTAAATAAAAATAGCCTTAAAGTGGTGTGTCGGCCGAAATTATACTTTTTAGATAAAAATACCTCTATAATACCCAAGCGTATTGTATTCTAGTAAAGGTGAGCTGTAAACTAAGGTCTGTTTTGTTTGTTTGTGGCATTATTTTCTTACTTTATAAACTTCTTGCAGACCATGGCCATTTCAAGTGTAGGCATCTGAAGCCAGACTGTATTTCTTCCCGAATTTCTTCCTTGCAGATCTCGCACATGCTCAGTGCAGCACAAGCAGTGTAATAGCTTGCAGGTTGGGTTTCCTTAGCAACAGTAGCGTCAGAGGAAGTTGCCACCCCGTAGCTATGCAAACCTGTCCTCACCTCCTCCCCCTCCAGGAACCAGCCATTCCTATTGCCTCCTGGGATTGATGACACACATCTCCCAGGAGGCATTGCAATCCGGAAATGACGCGCGGAGCCACACCCAGGGAAGAGGAAGTGATAAATGCATACTGAAAAAAAAGAGTACATGAAGCAGAAAAAAAATGCCAATTCGGTTAGAGTGCACAGATTAGTGAGGGATGCCGAGGAGTCGAAAATGTGAGTGAAAATCCGCTTTAACCGCTTGCGGACCAGCTATCGCAGTTTTACTGTGGCAGGTTGGCTCCGCTGCGTGAAATCACGTTAATGTACGTGATCTCGTGAGGCTTGAATAGCAGAGATCACGTAACAGCAGCTCTGTGAGTCCGACAGTGGGTCCCGAGGACTCGATGTCCGCGAGGATACCCAGGATCGTCTCACAGAGAGGAAGAACAGTGGAATGCTGATGTAAACAAGCATTTCCCCGCTCTGCCTAGAGTCACGCACAGCCCCTCCTCCCCACTATTAGAATCACTCCCTAGGACACACTTAACCCTTGCAGCGCCCCCTCCTGGTTAACCCCTTCACTGCCAGTCACATGTACACAGTAAACAGTGCATTTTTAACCACACTGATTGCTGTATAAATGTGAATAGTCCCAAAATAGCGCCAAAAGTGTCCGATGTGTCCACCATAATGTCGCAGTCATGATAAAAATCACTGATCGCTGCCATTACTCGTAAAAAAAATATTTTAATAAAAATGCCATAAAACTATCCCCTATTTTGTAGACGCTATAACTTTTGTGCAAACCAATCAATAAACGCTTATTGCAATTTGTTTTTTTTTTTTTTTTAACAAATATATGAAGAAGAATACGTATCGGCCTAAACTGAGAAAAAAAAATTATATATTTTTTGGGGATATTTATTATAGCAAAAGGTAAAAAATGTTATTTTATTTCAAAATTGTCGCTCTTTTTTGTTTATAGTGCAAAAAAACACAGAGGTGATCAAATACCAACAAAAGCAACCTCTATTTGTGGAGAAAAAAAGGACGTCAATTTTGTTTGGGAGCCACATTGCATGACTACGCAATTGTCAGTTAAAGCAACACAGTGCTGAATCGCAAAAAGTGCTCTGGTCTTTGGCCAGCCAAATGCATCGGGGCTGAAGTGGTTAATTAAAGTGTTTGTTAACCCCCCTAAAAAAATTACAGATCCTGGTCCCTTAAAGCAGATTAAACAGTACAGTGCTTGTGCTGTGTAGTCTGCCCCCTTCTAAACTGTAAAAAAAACCTGGCTGATACTGCCACTTCCTGTGTCCCCCTCTCTCTGTGCTGACCATGACAATCAGGGCTGCTGAGCACTAACCACCATGGTCAATGTACGTCCCTTCTTCATCCGCAGCCCTGCTCTCAGCTCTCCTCTCTCCCCATCATCCCCTCCTCCCTACCTGTCAGCTCTGTATCTGTGTCTCCACCCCCCCTCCATCCCCGCTGCTATTAGTACAAATAAACTTTTACAAGTGTTCACTGCCAGCCCCTCTATTATAGGCAGGCATAGCACACTGTATAAGTATTTTATAAAAACGAGGCTTAAATACAGTTTTAGCGCAATCTTTAGGCAGGCCACGTGACTCGCAGATGTTCTCCAGGGCTACTGTGGGAGGGGCTGAGAGGCCATGTGATCTCCCTGGCTGACATCAAAGGGAGATCTCGGCCCCTCCTGCAGAAGCCATCCATCAGAGCTGTACGCTGCCGCGAGTCATGCGACCAGCACGAAGATCGCCCTAAATCGGTATTTACAAGGCTCGTTTTTATAAAAGACTTATAGATTGTGCTATGCCTGCCTATAATAGAGGGGCTGGTAGTGATTTGCACATGTGGGTTAACAAACAGCAAGAGAAGTATGGGTTTTTTAAAATGTATTTATCATACTTACTTAGATGGATGCAGCATCAGTCCCATGCTGCATCTGTGCCTCTAAGCCCTTGTACACGCGGTCGGAAATTCCGACCACAAAATTCGTTGGATTTTTTCCAACGGATTTTGTCCGAAACTGGTGTTGCATACACATGGTCGGACAAAGTTTCAGAAAATCCGATCGTTCGGAACATGATGACGTGTTCATTCGTTGCGACAGGACTACGTTCAGGCTAGTAGCCAATAGCTTTGGTCTCGTAATTTGATCTGAGCATGCGAGGCACTTTGTCCGATCGGGATTCTCTACAAACTTTGTCCGATCGGAAAATTTTATATCCAGCTCTCAAACTTTGTTGGTCGGACATTCCGACGGAAAAAGTCTGATGGAGCCCACACACAGTCGGAATATCCAACAACACGGTCCGATCGGACATTTTCCATCAGAATTTCCGACCGTGTGTACAAGGGCTTAGACTGAGAACCGGGTGATCTAACACTGCCGATTGCTCAGTGCTCAGGGCTCCCCAAGCAGAGAGCTGGTGACTAAGAGCCTGAGCTGGGTATCGGCTCAGGCATGTGAGCGAATCCCAACTCCATTGTCGCGAGCCTGGACCCGCTCTGTGACACCAGTAGAGTCTACTGAAAACGGGTCAATGAAGTGCAGACCGAACTGCACTCCTGTGATCTACAGGAGAAGTACAGCCAAACAAGCTTTGGTTGTACTTCTCCTTTAAAGAATATTTGACTAACAGGAAAAATAGCTTAACACTATAAGTATATTCGACCAAAAGAAGAAATAATGAGTGAGACCTCTGCACAGTGTACAAAGTGTATAGAGATTCCTGTGCTCTCTATGGATTAACTGCAGCTTCGTCGTGAAGTTCTGTGAACGAAATACAGTGCCTTGCGAAAGTATTGGGCCCCCTTGAACTTTTCAACCTTTTGCCACATTTCAGGCTTCAAACATAAAGATATAAAATTTTAATTTTTTGTGAAGAATCACCAACAAGTGGGACACAATTGTGAAGTGGAACGAAATCTATTGGATATTTTAAACTTTTTTAGCAAATAAAAAACTGAAAAGTGGTGCATGCTAAATTATTCGGCCCCTTTACTTTCAGTGCAGCAAACTCACTCCAGAAGTTCAGCGAGGATCTCTGAATGATCCAATGTTGTCCTGAATGACTGATGGTGATAAATAGAATCCACCTGTGTGTAATCAAGTCTCTGTATAAATGCACCTGCTCTGTGATAGTCTCAGGGTTCTGTTGAAAGCGCATAGAGCATCATGAAGACCAAGGAACCCACCAGGCAGGTCCATAATACTGTTGTGGAGAAGTTTAAAGCCGGATTTGGATACAAAAAGATTTCCCAAGCTTTAAACATCCCAAGGAGCACTGTGCAAATGATCATTTTGAAATGGAAGGAGTATCAGACCACTGCAAATCTACCAAGACCTGGCCGTCCCTCTAAACTTTCAGCTCAGACAAGGAGAAGACTGATCAGAGATGCAGCCAAGAGGCCCATGATCACTCTGGATGAACTGCAGAGAACTACAGCTGAGGTGGGAGAGTCTGTCCACTGCACAAATCTGGCCTTTATGGAAGAGTGGCAAGAAGAAAGCCATTTCTCAAAGATATCCATAAAAAGTCTCGTCTAAAGTTTGCACAAGCCACCTGGGAGACACACCAAACATGTGGAAGAAGGTGCTCTGGTCAGATGAAACCAAAATCAAACTTTTTGCCCACAATGCAAAACGATATGTTTGGCGTAAAAGCAACACAGCTCATCACCTTCAACACACCATCCCCACTGTCAAACATGGTGGTGGCAGCATCATGGTTTGGGCCTGCTTTTCTTCAGCAGGGACAGGAAAGATGGTTAAAATTGAGGGGAAGATGGATGCAGCCAAATACAGGACCATCCTGGATGAAAACCTGTTGGAGTCTGCAAAAGACCTGAAACTGGGACGGAGATTTATCTTCCAACAAGACAATGATCCCAAACATACAGCAAAATCTACAAAGGAATGGTTCACAAATAAACGTATCCAGGTGGTAGAATGGCCAAGTCAAAGTCCAGACCTGAATCCAATCGAGAATCTGTGGAAAGAGCTGAAAACTGCTGTTCACAAACACTCTCCATCCAACCTCACTGAGCTCGAGCTGTTTTGCAAGGAAGAATGGGCAAGAATTTCAGTCTCTCGATGTGTAAAACTGATAGAGACATACCCCAAGCAACTTGCAGCTGTAATTGCAGCAAAAGGTGGTTCTACAAAGTATTAACGCAAGGGGGCCGAATAATTTTGCACGCCCCACTTTTCATTTTTTTATTAGTTAAAAAAGTTTCAAAAATCTAATAGATTTTGTTCCACTTCACAATTGTGTCCCACTTGTTGGTGATTCTTCACAAAAAATCAAAATTTTATATCTTTATGTTTGAAGCCTGAAATGTGGCAAAAGGTTGAAAAGTTCAAAGGGGCCGAATACTTTCGCAAGGCACTGTAGGTGTTTGACTGAGTGAAACATGTAGCAGCAGTATTAGTAGTAGTAATACTGCTGATAAATATTAGGCTATTTTCTATATTGGTTGAATATTCTTTAAAGTGAAATTTAAAATGGTTCGAAAGGCAAAAGTTTTTTTATTTTTTTATCTTAATGCATTCTATGCATTAAGATAAAAAAAACTTCCATGTGCAGCAGCCCCCCTCAGCCCCTCTAATACATTTCTGAGCCCCCTCTCTAACCAGCAATGTTGCACAAGAGCCTTGGGAATCCGGGGAGTCTCTTTCATTGACTGAGACAGCAGCAGGTGCCATTTGACCCCACTACTGTCAATAAAAGTCATTGAGCCAATGAGAATAAAGAGGGGGAGGGGCCGAGCCATGGTCCGTATCTGAATGGACACTCAGAGCAGTGACTCGGCTCTGGTGCCCCCATAGCAAGCTGCTTGCTGTGGGGGCATTATGCAGGAGGGAGGGGCCAGTAGTGCTGGCAAAGGAGCAGAAAAGAGGAGGATCTGGGCTGCTCTGTGCAAAACCACCGCACAGAGGAGGTAAGTATAACAGGTTTGTTATTTTAAACAAAGAAAATAAGAATTTAATATCACTTTAACTGTATTTGAGCACCACAATCTGAAAATGCTATTTAATTCATGTTTAATATTCAAAGCAAACTCACCCATTCATCCATGTCTCCATGTTTTAATTTGCTGGGAAATCACATTGAAAAACACCCCCCTGTCATTTTTAGCTGTGGCCACCTTGAGTAAGCCAGGGCAGATGATTTATGTAGCATTTGCATTCTGGAATCCATTTGCCTTTAGCTCAGGCATGCAGGCATCAATAAACGCATAAAAGCATTAACTGCAATGTGAATAATAATACTATAACTAGTACAAAATGCACTCTAGAACAAAGGCTAGGAATTGGTGAAATGTTCCCTGAGAGGCAGGGCTGGTGTAAGGATTTTTGATACTCTAGGCGAAACCTCATTTTGCCGCCCCCATTGGTCCCCAGCCCCTTTGCCCTGCCCATGTGACAAAAAACGGCGCTATAGCGGAAGCATCGGCTCTGCTTCCTCTATCGCTGGCTCCAGTGCTGCGCCTCTAATTACACTACCGGTCAGACAAAGCAGCTGCCTGAGACTGAGTTTGTTACAAGCTGCAGCCTACAGAGCACGCAGATGTGGAGGGAAACCAGCAACCAGGCGCCCCTAGGCAGCAGAGCGCCCTAGGCAGCTGCCTAGTTTGCCTAGTGGTAGCACCGGCCCTGCTGAGAGGAACCTCTAAGCTTAAGCAATGGGCGAAGGTCTTTGTCTAACAGAATAATTGAATAGAATAGTGCTATTTTATACAAGGCAAAATTAAATAACATGAATGGTGTGTTGAAAAATCAAAATCACAATCTATCTGTATGGAAAAAATTCCTTCTAGTGCGGAAATGCTCAAATAAGTTGATAATAAAATATAGATGAATATTAGTGCAAAATATCTAATTGTAGTAAATCATAAAAAACAACCCCTAAAAAAATTCATAAGTAGCTCAACAAAATGTCCGTGTAAACCACTACAAAAAATATAAAGTGCAGAATTGTAGTGATCCAAAGTAACACATATAAGGTGCAGGTGCCAGTAATTATGATACTGATAATGTCCGTGCAAACACTTCAAACAATGTGCAAACTTCACAATAATTGCAATACTGATAATGTCTGTGCAAACAATACAAAAAATGATGTCACAAATAAAGTGCTGGTGCTCCTAGATAGTGCAATGTTGGTGATAGGTGATTTTTTCTTTTCTCCGTTAGTTAAGTGGATGGGTGTCCCCTTACCTTACTGCTGTAAGGTTACAGTGTAAAAAAAAAAGCTTTATTATAGGACCCCTGTATGTTCCCAGGAGGGGCGTCCCCAAAACGGTCTCACTGGTATCTGGTCATATTATGTCCCTTTAGGTTCACTTGGAGCGAGTATGTGGTCTCTCTTTTACCATCGCTGGGGTGGGTGGACCTCATAAACAGGGCAAGAGGGATGCTCAATAGTGTAGTATTTTTTAAAATTTTATTGTTACAGCATAGTGAAGAAAGGTATTCACATTTAAATAATGGTAGCTGAGCAAAACAGAGATGAGCAGCGAGCTCATGTACATCACTTTCGGTATCTCGTTTCCCCAAAATCACCAGAAGTGATGTACCAGTTACCATTACCAGTACCAGTTACCATTATTTAAATGTGAGTACCTTTCTTCACTATGCTGTAACAATACTGCACAGTGCAAACACTGCACTGTGCGGTGCAGTGTTTGCACGGACATTATCAGTATCATAATTACTGGCACCTGCACCTTATATGTATTACTTTGGATCACTACAATTCTGCACTTTATATTTCTTGTAGTGGTTTACACAGACATTTTGTTGAGCTGCTTATGAATTTTTTAGGGATTGTTTTTTATGATTTACTACAATTAGATATTTTGCACTAATATTCATCTATATTTGATATCAACTTATTTGAGCATTTCCGCACTAGAAGGAGTTTTTTCCATACAGATAAATTGTGATTTTGCAACACACCATTCACGTTATTTAATTTACATAATCTTTGATTTTGCCTTGTATAAAATAGCCTCAATCTCTCATCTATACACTCCCTCTCCCTCAACCCCACCACCTCTTCTTTCCCTTCCTTTCTACTCCCCCCCCCCCCCCACCCCCATATAGTGCAGCAGTATTCTATTCAATTATTCAGTTTTTTGGGGTCTGAATAACCCCTCTCAGTGCATGCAGCAATATCCTTTTTTCCCCTATCTAATTGGCTGGCACAGAGATACCTTACTTTACTCTTTATCTAACAGCTGTAAAGGTTCAGTCTTTAGTCTTAATTCTTCAGCCGGCTAGTTTTGGAGCCCAATTGTACCACTGGTGCACGTGAGATTAGTCTCCTTCAAGCCTGCAGGCAGCAGTAAGGCTATTAAATGGAAGTTCAAAAGCTCTTGATTACAGTAGAGTCTCATCTCCTGGACTACAGTTTGCACAGTGGAGTGCTGCCTAACTCAGTCTACCTAACCTTTCCTGCTCAGCAGCTCCCTTCTCTTGCTGATAAATCTGTTAACCATTTCATTATTGCAGGGAAGCAGCTACAGAGAGAGGCTGCAGACAGTGCTTCTTTTACTCTCCATTCTTAGCCAAGCACCTGGCTAAATCTGCATTGTAAAAATTAAAGGAGAAATAGGGACAAATCATTTTTTGCCCATACTTCTTCTATGGATCAGACGAGTGCAGTTTATTCTGCACTCCCGTGACCAGTTTTCAGCCAAAACTGACAGCTGACACCACTCGAAAGATCCAGACCATATGGTCAGTATCTGTCCAGAAGCCTGGGCCAGCACCTGGCTCAGCCTCTCAACGATCCTCTGAGAGCTCCCCCTGAACCATTCACAGCCCAGTGCTCAAATAAATGTTGGAGGTGAAAGCCGCTGACTGGCAGTCATGGCTCTCTGCTCAGGGTGCAGGGGGAGAACTGAGCGATCATCGGTGCCGTTGGGGTAAAGATGCAGAATCGGATTGAGGCTGCATCCACCTAGGTGAGTATAAATATTTATATGAATGTTTATTTTTTTAAATTCTGGACTTCTCTTTTAGGAATATGTATTTCTAAAACTTGTTTTTCTTCTGTTTTTGGATAGAGTAGGAAAGGATTAAAGAAGATCTACTATAGTCACAGAAAATATATTTATTTTATAACATTAGCATTGTAATAGCACAAACAATCATTATTTTTGATAATCCAATATAAATATTGAAAAATCTCCTTTTATATTGTGAGCGCTGCCCATCTCCTGGCCATTATTTCCACAACTTCCTGGATTCCCTGAATGCTTTGCAACTTCTCCTCTGCCCAAAGTAAGTTTACAAATGTCAAGACTGTTTAAAATAATAGGAGTATGGAAGCAAAAATTGAAGTTCAATGTGGAAATAAATATGTTGTTTGAAATTTTGGCCATAGATACATTTCAACAACCCCACCAGTTTTTTTTTTTTTCTGTCTGCATTCCACTGGGGAGATCTCCCTTCACTTCCTATCCCAGAGATGCAACAGGAGCAAGGAGGAATCTTCCCAAAGTGAAGGGATTACTAGCTGAGACAGTTCTCCCCAGAGCAGATGTGCCCAATCGAAGATTTCCCCTTACCACTTGTTCTGTGGACAAACCTAATATTTTATATTTCTCCTCACTTTAGTTCTCAGTGACAATTATCACCAGTACAAATAGAGATGTGAAACTCTTGAACAGGGACACAGGCTAAAATAAATACTTGACAGAAGTCTAATTCTTTCCCACTCCATCCAAAACTAAAAAGAAAAGATTACGCTTTAGGTTTGATGTGGGGGTGCTATAGATTTAAAAGCATAGGCACAATTGCCACCAAAACATCCACAAAGTAGTGTTACAGATGCTCTACTTAGGTTACCGGATGTCTATCACTAAATATACTTCCGGTACCCTAATTAGAGCATATATAATGCCCCGTACACACGCCCAGACTTTTCAAAGGACGGGGTCCGACGGAATGAATCCGTCGGATATTACGATCGTGTATGGGCTCCAGCGGACTTTTTTTTCTCCAAAAGTCCGGACCTAGAAATAAAACATGTTTCAAATCTTTCCGACAGACTCGAGTCTGGTCGAAAAATCAGTTCGTCTGTATGCTAGTCCGACGGACAAAAACCGACACTAGGGCAGCTATTGGCTACAGGCTATGAACTTCCTTATTCTAATTCGGTCGTACGTCAGCATGTTCGAATCCATCGGACTTTGGTGTGCTTGTGTGTGGCCAACTCCTTTCGTTTGGGAAGACCGTCGACCTAGTCCGTGGAAAAGTCTGGTCGTGTGTACGCGGCATAACACTATTTTAATGTTCAACAATAAATCTATTAGGTTATATAATTGTGCGTGGTCTTCCATATCGAGCCTTTAAAGTCCGTAACTTTTGGTTGGTTGTTGACAATTGTCAAACCGTACCTTTCTTTGTATTTGGAATCCGGAGGTGGCTATAAGTAAAACCTTTGTTTACCCTTTGTATGAATATAGTTAGTTATACTAACTATTGTTTTTGATAGTCTATATCTCCTTACATTACCATTTGCTTCTGTTTTGTGCTGTGTTACAACAGCTTGGGAATATTTAACCTACCCTTCACTGAGGGGGGTTACTAACATCTCAAGGCAAGTAACAGTTTAATTTAATGGAAACCAACAAAGCTGTGCAGTCAGGGGCTGAACATGCCTTGGGGATGTAGTGTCTCCAGTATGGACACTCCAGCCTCAGTGCTGCCACCTGCCATGCTTCCATGAGATACAATATTTAAATGATAGGTAGACAGTGCCTGCTCCTCCTTGACATTAATTCCTCCAATGAATATACCTGTGTGAGATTCTTATACATTTGATAACCTAGGATGAATTAGTATGGCATGTGTCTATGTATCATGATGATCCAGTCAATACATACACACATAATGGTTATGAACCAAATGACACATAGTATTAATGATATATCAATATAAAGTGACATTAATTAGCGTAAAAATGGTGCAGGTAATAAGTCCTTTTCTTGGTGCTAAAAAGTGCTATGGTGCTCCGTGTCCCAGCAGTGTTAAGTCCACCTCCTAGGAGTGGTGTAAGAATCCAAACTTAGCAGATGGGTTGGACTCCTTTTCCTTATGACAAAAAAATACTTTAGCGTGCCTGTAGGTCACTTGCTGGGGACTGAACCCAATGTTCTCTGATATCCTCCTGTGCCTCCTCTATAATGGTTATCCTCCAATTTGTGACTCTGGGGCTCCAGGAATAAACAGTATGGTAGGTTTAATGATAAAAAAACAGCTTCGAAAATATTTAAAATACTGTCATGATGACAGAACCGGTGTCACTGTAAAAACCATCAGCTTAAACTAGTGTAGAGATGTGGTCACAAAGCAGCTTGTAGTGTGCGTTCCATTCTCCTGGAAGTGACGTTTGCGAGAGTCAGTTTAAAGCGTTTCGTCATAGAGACGCAACGTTGGCAAAAGCTTTTCTGTTGGAAGGTCCGGTCGTGTGTGGGCGAGAAGAGAAGTTTCAGAGAGTACAGAGAAGTTTCTGTCATAGAGGTCAACACCAGTACATTTCTTTCTCCTGTACAAAAGGTACATCTTGTTAACCATTACTCTTAGTTCAGAAGATGTGTGAAACCAATAACTGTATACTGTGACATGAACTGTGCACAACTGGAAAAGGGTACAGTCCCAGTATGTTTTTATTCAGTTAAAGTGGAAGGAAACCCTGATGGGTTTTACTTACTTTTTTGTTCCCTGCATAGTAAAAGCATAATGTGCTAGTATGCATCGCATACTACCACATTATGTAAAACTTACCTGCAAACGGAGCTTGCGCTGTCCCCGCTGGAGGTCGCATGCATGTCCGCCCCTCTTCCTTCAGGGGCCGCGGACTCCAGCTCTGTGACTGGCTGTAGTCCTGTGATGTCACTCCCATGTGGGAGTCGCCAGTCACTGCACTAGCTAGTGAAGAAACGGGCAGGAGGGCTGTCTCTTCACAGCGCACGCGCTGATGATATCATCTGCACTGTTCAAAGTAAGTATCTCCTAGACGGCGCACATTTAGGAGATATTTACTGTACCTATGGGTAAGCCTTATTATAGTCTTGCCTATAGGTACAACTTGAAAATGGAGGTTTACAACCTCTTTAAAAACATAAAAAATTCACTTTGATGCTTCTCATTCCCTTTACGAGGCTTTTACAATATAAATCTATCAAGCAACTTAGAAGGCATGTTGAGACTTGTAGTTCTTTAACCATTACCTAAGACCCTCATAGAGTTTTGTTAAATCTGTAAATATCTAAAACCAACAATTAATCAGAATGTACAAGAACAAGTTCCTGGTGATAAAAATGACACGTTTGTGGAGAGAAAGAAAGTGCATTCCACAGCTCTCCTTCACTAAACTCATCCTACTAGCCAAACACCATAACTACTCCACCTTGCTCAAACCCAAAAAGCAAACAGCTCCTGGTATAAGCTGCAGAGAAAATGATTCATCATCTGGGAATTGTGCCAGTCCCAGACTGCTGCCAGAACCGTACCTCAACACAGTGAGCAGTGAAGCAATTTCCTTCAAATTCTCTTACTGTACAGAAGGACAAGCAATTATCAGCAAAAGAGTTTCAAGCATTTCTACATTTTTGGGTTTTATCCTTGAGGGGCAACCAGATTTCATTTTTATTAACTAACGTTTAGTGTATTTTCTGAAACTTAAAAAAAATACTTCTTGCTCATGTGCTGACTGCTGCAAGATGCCCCGTCGCATTTGAAGTGCATTCAAAATGGTTGTAAACAAAGCATATCCTTCTATAGTGTGTACTTGTCTGCTGCTTTGTTCCTCAGCTATCAGCATGAATCACTTCTGGCACTTTTTCCTGGTGACAGGGGACAAAAAGGTGACAGGGGAGGGATCTCTAGACGATCAAGAGCCTCAGCTCTGTTCCTGTGTGTTGTGTGAAGGTTGTGCTCCTTAACTCCAATTAACTGTCAGAACTTTTCTCACAGAGCTCTGCAGAGTGTAACTTCAGATATCCACCCCCATTTTTTTCTGACAGCTCAGACAGGCTTATATATTTTGGACTTTGAACAGATGTAGAGAAGAAAATACTACAAAAAATACTCTTTGCCCTTGTGCACACGGTCGGAAAATCCGACGGAAAATGTCCGATCGGATAATCCGACCGTGTGTGGGCTCCATCAGACTTTTTCCGTTCATTTGTAGAGAATTCCGATCGGACAAAGTGCCACGCATGCTCAGATCAAATTACAAGACCAAAGCTATTGGCTACTAGCCTGAACGTAGTCCCGTCGTACGCAACGAACGTCACAACGTTCCGAACAATTGGATTTTCCAACAACTTTGTCCGACCATGTGTATGCAACACCAGTTTCGGAATTTGTGACCATGTGTACAAGGGCTTTGATTGAACTCTATATAAGGATCCAGGATGTAGAAGATGCAATATTAGACCTCCTCTATTAACGGCACCTTAGATAGCCATAATCGAGTTTGGAAATTGTGAGATTTGATGGAAAATCTACTATCTTCTCTGGGCCAAAGCTCATTCAATGGTCTGTTGCAAAGTGGGAAACTGTTCTGTGGTCAGACGCCATGTCCTCTGGACTAAAGAAGAAAGCTTGTGTTCAGTGTTTAAAAGCCTGCATCTCTGATGGTATGGGGTTCATTAGTGTGTATGGGATGGGCAGCTTGCACATCTGGAATAGCAGCATCAATGCTGAAAGATATATCCAGGTTTAGAGCAGAATATGGCCCCATCCAAACAACATATTTCAGCAGAACAATGCTAAACCGAATATTGTATCTATGACAACAGTATGGCTTCTTAGTAGAAGAGTCTGGGTGCTTAAAGCGGTATTAAACCCAAAACCAAATTTAATATATTGTAGCTTACCAATCATTAGATGTGGTGACTGCATCAGTTTTCTTTGGCTTTTTCCCTCTGTTTTCAACTGGTGATCTGGCCAATTGCACACCTCCTGTATTAGTGATACACAGCTCTGGAGGAATGAGAACAGCAGGCAGTAGCATTGTTAGTCTAGGGCAGGGGGGCAGTGTTAAATGTATTAGCAACGTTAAATGTACTAACAAACTGAAGCCAAACTACAGCTCATGCTTTATAATCAGTTACAGCAAAACATTTTTTTCTTTTCGGATAAATGTTTTGCATGAACATATAATAGCCATTTTAATCACCCCTGGGTGTGAAGTGGTTTGTCTCATCCATGTAAACTGATAGATTCTGCTGGAGAGCTTGAGATTGTGAAAAACAACAGACTTTCTGGCTGGATCACCAAATGAAAAATAGAAGAAAGAAAGACTAAAAAAGGAAACTAATAGAGCCATCACATCTATGAATTGCTAAGCTGCAATATAATAAATGTTTGCTTTTGGATTTAATACTGCTTTAACTGCCCTGCCTACAGTCAAAAAAGTATCACTAGGACTAGGACATTAGAGCAGTTAGAATTTTAGATCAGGCAAGAATGGGACAACATTCCTTTCCCAAAACTCCTGTGTAGCACCCTCCTAATGTAGGATGTTAGGCAAATTACATTTTGGCTTTTTCTGTAGTCAAGGGAGCTGTAAATGTTTGTTTTGGTCTGTTCAAGGTTTCATAGGTTGGGAATTTGATTGCTTCCCTCTGCCCCTGGAAGAAGCTTAGGAAGAGAGATTAAAATAACCAGTCTCAATATTTATCATGTTCTGCCCGATTCCTGGATGGGAGTGTCAAGCAGGTGGCCTGGGGAGGTGATAAATAGTCTGAAACACTCGAGAGATTGTTCCTTTTCCCCAGGAGGGTTCCAAAGCCTGAGGGCTGATCCTCTTAGGTAGCCCATGGACTGTGTAGCTGTTCTTGAGACCTCATAAGTTTCAGGGGCGGGGGCCTGGACAGATCTCTTGAGAGGCTGGTTGTAGGACTTCTTCACAAAGTATCTGGTCTGGGGAAGGACTGCCTCCCTTACTGGACCATATTCGGACGCTGAGAGGTGACAGCTGTCCTGGGGACTTATTAGTAATGACAATGTAAATTGATGAAACTGACTCCTGGAGACTGTGCTTTTTGGGGATGTAAGTGCCATTGGTAGCTATGGACTGAGGTCTCAAAGTTTTGGCCATTGCCCGGTTCTCAGCTGGATCCTGGAGTGTGAGCCTCGAGAAAGAGTATCCCTGTGACTGTGCAACGTTCTGTAAATCACACTGGGCACCAGTAGTTGTGCAGCGGCACAAGGTAACCAAATGCCAAGAGAACTTGCCTCATGGTCACAGCTGTGAGGCCTTAGACCGTTCAATGTTCACAAATCACTTAAAGCGGAGTTCAAGCCATTTCCGTGTTTACTAAAAGTCAGCAGCTACAAGAAGTTTAGCTGCTGACTTTAAATAAACAGACACTTACCTGTCCCACGGTCCAATGATGCGGCCGCCCGAAGCCTCGCTTCTCTCCTTCTCACCAGGATGCCAGCATTGCAAGTGTGGGCACCCAACTGTGACAGCTTGCGACTTCACAGCCAGGTGCGCACTGCGCATTCTGAATGGCCAGGCAATCTTCTGGGACCTGTGACGTGTCCCATAAGATTGCAGGGAGGGAAGGGTAGAGGAGATCTCCCGCTTGGCACCGCGGCGCCTTGAGCGGAGTTGGGAGCTGGGTACCTGTCAAAACTAGGTACCCAGCCCCCCCCCAAAAAAAAAATGACATGCCAAACGTGGCATGTCAGGGGGTTTTGGATGAAACTCTGCTTTAAGAAGATTGTCCTATCGTAGCTATTTTCTAATTTGTTTTTGGAGCATCCCATTCCCTTAACCCATATCGTGTTTTTGAAGTTCTTCAAGCAATACATTTAAAAAAAATACAACCTCTAGACTTAGTTATTGGAGCCAGGGTGTATGGACTGAAACTTGTGGTGGTGGGTAGCCTCTGTACTATTAGGGAAGAAACAGCTATTATCAGCGGCCCCTGTAGGGATAGCACTACATCTGCAACTGGTCTCCTGAGTTCCCAGATGTTTACAGAGTGTTGATAAAAGAAGAGGGTGTGCTACACTGTGGTACACATGGCTCTGTCTCAACTTTTTGGAGACATGTTTCTGTCATCAATCATTTAAATATTTTTTCTTAAATGGTATTTTCCCAAATTAAACATGAAATAAAAAGTTTTTATGAGATTTTCAAATCATTGCATTGTGTTTTCATCTAGATTTACACAACATCAACCCAACTCTTTTGGAATTGGGGTTTTAATTTTGGGATGCAGTGCCATATGATCACCCATTAATCCTATTCTCTGAATATGTTTCTTTGTTAGAAGGAAGCTGAAATCACCTCTTGTGTAAAATCCATTGCTTAAGTGGGGTACACACTATGGGAAAATTACAGTAGAAGAAAAATTCTGTATGAGACAATATCGTTTCATTTCCATACAGTGTGTACAACAACAACTTTTGACATCCGATTCAGATTTTCCAAATGAAAAGGACAAACTCCAAAATGTTTCTCGTATGTGAACAGAACTAATGATTTTCATTTAATGTGTATTGTTGTCATATGTTTTTGTAAGGAATATATTGCATATGAAAGACTGCGCATGATTAAAAACAATAAACAACAAAAAAGCATTTGTCATATAAGAATTTCCGTGCAATTAGTGCCATTCTCGGTTTCGACCTGTGAAACATCAGGGAAAACTTCTTATAGTGTGTACTGGGCTCTACTCATAAAACATCTAACATTTTTTAACATGTTCCCCAGCATTGTTTGGACTCTGATTAAATCTGTAATTATCTGCTTTCTGATTTTCAGGGACTTGAAGTTCAAGGTGGAAAAAGAGAGCACGAAAAGAGAATTGCTGTCCAATGAAAGTCACCTGAACAACACTCACTGCATACACTGCTTGCAGCCCTTCCAGTTCTTGATCAATAGTAAGCGTCAATGCAAAGACTGCCAGCTCTTTGTGTGTAAAAACTGCAGCCGCTACAACAAAAAGGAACAAGGCTGGGTGTGTGACACCTGTAGGGCTGGAAGGTAAGTGACATATGTACTAGTCACAGGTCACTGATTTTAAGTGATCTTGTGCTTTATCCATGTTGCAATAGTTTCACCTTAATCCTTACACGGGACAATGGACTCTCCTCAAGTGACAGCACTGGTGCTTGGCCAGGCACTGGCACATGCTTCTCCAAACCTGGAAGTGACGGGTCTTGAATTGCTCACTTCCAAGAGGTAAACAGAGCTGTGCAGCCACTGTGCCATCAAATGCAGCCACTGTGCCCATCAATTGTCACCACTGTGCCCATCAAATGCCGCCGCTGTGCCCATCAAATGCAGCCACTGTGCCCATCAAATGCCACCACTGTGCCCCATCAAATGCAGCCACTGTGACCCCTGCCCACCCGTTGTCTGACCAGCACTTACCCCATCTTGGTGGCAGGTCAGGCAACGGCGAGCTGTGTCCTCGGTGTGTCTCTTCTTGCCTCCTGTTAGGTGTCCAATAGCAGTGCCTGTCCTTTCAGCCAATCAGGTGATGAGTATCAGACCCGCACAACCTGATTGACGGAGAGGTGGTTCAGTGTTAGAAAGCAAATATTAATTTGCTTTTCTAACACATCTGGGTGGACTCCAAGCGCAATGCTCGGCGCTCGGAGTCCACCTTTTTTTGAAGCCTATTAGAGCATATGGCTCTAATCAGGTGCTTCAAAAAAACACCCCTGCTGCTGTAATTCCGGCGCCTGCCACCCCTGAGCACTGCAGAACAACTGATTTGCTCATTATGATTCTGTTTCTTCCAGTCTAAGCTCAGCTTACAGAGATTGCAGGAGGCTTGTACCAGGTCAAATTTAGGTACTTACACTGCAGGCGTTTAAAACTACATTTAATGATGTATTGATGAATATAGGGCTGCATTCATGTGTGACTTTTATATCTGCCTAGAGCAGGGGTGTCAACTTCAATTTCATTGCAGCCCGCACTGGCATTATTGTTGCCTTCAAAGGGCTGGTTGTATCTGTCAGACTAGATGTCAGAAGCTACACACCCTTCCCTTAATTGTGGTGTCAAGATCCCCCCCTATCATCAGAAGTCAAAAGTCCTCTACCCTCTCTTACATGACAGTACACCCCCTTGCCTTGTGCTGCTGCTGGGAAGAAGGTGGGGGCAAAGTTGGGAAGCAAAAAGTGCAGGGACTGGAGGAGGACCAGAGGAGGGCTGGAGTCAGCTGCCAGAGTTTGCTGAATGATGAGACCAGGGAAAGCAGAGACAAGGGGGTGCTGTGGCTGCACGGAAGTCTGCAGGATTTGTAGGAGTCTTGTCCTCCTCTCTGCTGTTGACTGCTAAGATGGGGAAGGGGGGTGGGCAGAGACGAGCCTCTTTGCAGAAGCGTGGAGAAGCCTAGGATCTGGGAGAGGAATTCTGTTCTCCTCTCTAATGCCGGCTGGTGAGACAAGGTGGAGGCAGAAACGAGGGGGTTGCTGCAGTTGCAGGAGAGGTGAGATGGCCACATGAAATGGCCTGGAGGGCTTAATTTGGCCCATGGGCCTTGTGTTTGACACATGTGGTCTAGCTTTAAAGTGAAAGTATGTTGTAAGATGTACTTATAGTGGCAGGACAAGTGCAGGCATCTCCCTGTCACTTTCTGCTTTTCTTGATTCCATTTTAATAGCAGAATGTGATGGTCTGTCCCACATAAAAGGAAAATATAATGTTCCATAACATTCTGAGCACATGTTTATTAGGGAAATAGCCAATAACACGTCGGCTCCATTCACACTTGTACATCTCCAAAGTTGCATCGACTTTGGAGTGCAACTTTGATGTAACTTTGGATGGCCGCAACTTGGTTACAACTTTGGCTTGGACCAGTGATAGTAGGCAACTGTTGCACACAAGTTGCATTGTATAACATTCAGGTACGACTTTCATGCAAATTCTGAGGGTTAACATTGAAATCTATGTCCATGTTCAAGTTGCATGGAAGTTGGACCAAAGTAGTGCATGAACTACTTTGAAGTTGCTGCAACTTTAAGTTGCGCATATGTGAATGGGAAAACATGGAGAACGACTTGTTATGTAACTTTGATGTCCAAAGTTGTATGACAAGTTGCACAAGTGTGAATGGAGCCTTAATGCCTTCTTATCTAATCGTAAACCTTCCCTTACAACACCTTCATTAGTGGAATTTGCATTCAGCTGCTATAGAGGGATTTTCAATTATCAGGGCAGGTCCTCCTGAAGTTACACTTAAAACAGGAAACACCATAAGCACAACATTTACTAGTGATTATGATTCTGACTTAAGCATGCCTTTAAGAATATAATTTGCTGCCACATAGATTGATGCTAGAACACTGAACAATGTAGGCCCCTCTAACCTTCTATTTCACGCATACAGTGTTTGGCAGGCTACATTTGAACTCCTTAGACCATTTTAACTGAAGAGAATATGAAAGCAAACAATGTTAATAATAAGAGAAAAAAAGAAATGGAAAGAAAAGAAAGTAGAGATTATGCTAATATTATATAGGCCGGGTGCACACTATACTACACAACAGTAGTATGACTTTCATCCTACTTTGCTCTGCGACATCAGTCCTACATTGGTCCTACATTTGTCCTACATTGGTCCTACATCCATCCGACTTGAACAGGATACTAATTTGATCCAACTTTTGCAGATAGTATGACTTGTCCTTTGACCAATCAAAACTAACACACAATGGGAGGGGCTACTGCAGGGGGGCAGGAAATAACACAATGTCGGATGCCAAAGTCAAATGGTTAGGACAAGCATCCGACTTTGATCCTACTTCAATGATAGTCAATGGGCTGAAGTAGGATCAAAGTCGGACCAAAGTAGTACAGGGAGCATTTTCAGGCTGGGTTCACACTGGTACGACAAATACTCCGACATTGGGAGATCATGTCGCATGACGTGTGAAAATCAATGTTTCCCTATGGGAGCCATCTTAACTGATCCGACTTTGAAAATGCTCCCTCTACTACTTTGGTCCGACTTTGATCCTACTTCAGCCCATTGACTATCATTGAAGTAGGATCAAAGTCAGCTCCTTGTCCTAACCATCCAACTTTGGCATCCGACATTGTGTTATTTCCTGCCCCCTGCTGTAGCCCCTCCCATTGTGTGTTAGTTTTGATTGGTCAAAGGACAAGTTGTACTATCTGAAAAGTCGGGTCAAAGTAGTATCCTGTTCATGAAAGTCGGATGGATGTAGGACGGATGTAGGACCAATGTAGGACCAATGTAGGACTGATGTCGCAGAGCAAAGTAGGATGAAAGTCGTACTATATAGCACATATAGCACATATGGTGGATGAAATAAATATATGTTGTACTCAAAAGTACAAAATATATTTATTTAATACATCATATGTGCTATATCGTTGCTATGCCAAACCAGCCAATGTAAAAAATGTCAGTAATACTATTTAAACTACCACAATACTGATATACCCCTTTTTCTTTAATAGAAATAGAACAGCAAAGAAGAAGAATATATATATGTCAAAAATATCCTCCACCCCCCTGGTTTTCCAAAACATGTTGGGAATCTTGGTTCATGCACGGCATTGACTTGACATTTAGTTTGGACCTGTGATGTGTTCCAAATATAGCAGCTGTTTTTTCTATTTGCAATGTGTTTCACTCATTGTTTATAGGTGGTTTTTGTATATACATATATTGTTGTCAATTTTTGTAACAATAAAATGTATAGTTTTTTTTATATATCTTATATTATTTGGTGTACCCTGTTCTAAATGCTCTCTTTGTCCGCAATGTCCCTGGGGCACTTCATCCAAACATATCTATAATTGGAAATGGGAGTAAAGGTATTCTCGCGCCAACCTAGGTGCCCTATAAAAGAAAATTGTGGTTGCAGCAAAACACCGGCAGGGGTACTAACCCTCCCCAAAGTAAGTGATAATGAATAAAAGTGGTGTTGCGCTCCGGCTGAATAAATGTGATAAACTAAAATAAACTAGCTAGTACCTTGGTAGCAGCAGGAAGGTAAGAGATAAATGTTAAACTACGTGTTTAAATAAACTCAGACAATGTGCGTAACCTCTTGGGTGCAATACATCAAATAGTGCATTTAACAAAAAACACACTTAAATCGGGTGATATACAAAATCCTCCATATAGAATCCAAAATATCAGTGAAACAACGTGCAATACACATAAATTAGTAAATTATATAGTGTAAAGAACAAAAATAAAAATAAAAATAAAATACCTCTATTAATAGAAATGATGCTAAAAATAACGAATGAGATGAAATTTATAAATGCTAAAAGTGCAACTTTAAGAGGTGCAATAAACAGTGATGATTAATCAAAAAATGCACATAGTGCTAGTAATAATATTTGAACTCCAAACACAGTGAAGATGTGCTCTAAAACAAGGCTCCAATGTAGCTATTAAAATAAAGTTCACTATAATCATGCAAAAAAATGTCCATTCAGTGGTAAACAAAACGATATCCTGCGTGCCCGGAAAAAAACGGGGGGTGAGTTCCACCAGTGCTCCTGTGCGTATTGTGTCCTCACACTAGGTGCAGTAATTACCTTACCTTACTGCTGTAGGGTAAACAGCACTCCCAAAACAACACTTGTTATCCGCTGGTGTGGGTTCAATAAGTAGCACAACTCTAGACACTCATTCCACCGTAGGCA
The DNA here is from genome assembly GCF_037356315.1 of Lithobates pipiens. Taxonomy (NCBI): domain Eukaryota; kingdom Metazoa; phylum Chordata; class Amphibia; order Anura; family Ranidae; genus Lithobates; species Lithobates pipiens. Next base: position 128,730,358 of record NW_027507784.1, read on the forward strand.
CGATGTATCATGCAGAGAAAACAAGGGGAACACTCCAATGGTGAAGTATGTATTCACAATTTTATTTAGATACAAAACAAAGCTTGGGTACTCACATTTAAAACGAATAAAAATATGCACAATAAAACGAACGAGCGCCACGTTCGTACTTCCGGACGTCACTTCCGGTGTCCTCACTAACCAATTGCGTTCCTACGCGTATCGTCATGTGACTTCATCATCGTCATGTGACTTCCCTGATGAAGTCACATGACGATACGCGTAGGAACGCAATTGGTTAGTGAGGACACCGGAAGTGACGTCCGGAAGTACGAACGTGGCGCTCGTTCGTTTTATTGTGCATATTTTTATTCGTTTTAAATGTGAGTACCCAAGCTTCGTTTTGTATCTAAATAAAATTGTGAATACATACTTCACCATTGGAGTGTTCCCCTTGTTTTCTCTGCATGATACATCGTGCCTACGGTGGAATGAGTGTCTAGAGTTGTGCTACTTATTGAACCCACACCAGCGGATAACAAGTGTTGTTTTGGGAGTGCTGTTTACCTTACAGCAGTAAGGTAAGGTAATTACTGCACCTAGTGTGAGGACACAATACGCACAGGAGCACTGGTGGAACTCACCCCCCGTTTTTTTCCGGGCACGCAGGATATCGTTTTGTTTACCACTGCATGGACATTTTTTTGCATGATTATAGTGAACTTTATTTTAATAGCTACATTGGAGCCTTGTTTTAGAGCACATCTTCACTGTGTTTGGAGTTCAAATATTATTACTAGCACTATGTGCATTTTTTGATTAATCATCACTGTTTATTGCACCTCTTAAAGTTGCACTTTTAGCATTTATAAATTTCATCTCATTCGTTATTTTTAGCATCATTTCTATTAATAGAGGTATTTTATTTTTATTTTTATTTTTGTTCTTTACACTATATAATTTACTAATTTATGTGTATTGCACGTTGTTTCACTGATATTTTGGATTCTATATGGAGGATTTTGTATATCACCCGATTTAAGTGTGTTTTTTGTTAAATGCACTATTTGATGTATTGCACCCAAGAGGTTACGCACATTGTCTGAGTTTATTTAAACACGTAGTTTAACATTTATCTCTTACCTTCCTGCTGCTACCAAGGTACTAGCTAGTTTATTTTAGTTTATCACATTTATTCAGCCGGAGCGCAACACCACTTTTATTCAATATCTATAATTGGGATGTGACATAGAGTGTTGGGCCTCCCAAATATTCCTAGTTAGTTTCCTCTTCTTCTTTTCGTTTTGCAATATGTTTTATATAACATCTACTTCATGTATAACAACAAACAAAACAGAAAGGGAAAGTGGGAAATCAATTGTTCAACAACTCTATTAAGGGCTCATTCACGTCAGAATGCAGTGCGGGAAACTTGAGTTCCTTGAGCATTTCCCACGCTCAAAATGTTCAAAATGCACCGGGTGTGTGATCCTCTGCAGGTGTCAGTATAATCCTAACAATACCCCAAACACAGATTTGTGATTAGGTGCAGCGTGTTTTGTAAAGTGCAATTTCAGCTTGTTCAAAGGAATTATTCAAAGGATTCAGGTGTGAACAAGCCCTCAAAAAATATCTTCATCCCATCAATGATTATTATGAATTACTGTATCTGACTTCCTATCTCAGGAACCACCTCTCCTTATTTCTTGTCCTGTTGTCATAGATTGTCGAGGAGACAGGAAGTGAGGGGAAATCTCCCCAATAGGAAATAGTCAGAAATAGTATTTTTAATAAAGGTGCTTACTTTTTCTAAGGCCGCGTACACACGTTCGGAATTCTCGTCGGAAAAAGCTCTGATGGTTTTCCCGACGGAATTACGCTCAAGCTGTCTTGCCTACTCACGGTCACACCAAATTCCAATAGTTTAGAATGCAATAATGTACAACACGTATGACGACACTAGAAAAATTAAGTTCAATAGCCAGTAGCCAATAGCTTCCATCTCGTAGTTTATTCTGAGCATGCGTGTGTCGGAATTGCATACACATGATTGGAATTTCCGATAGAAAGTTTTCCATCAGGAAAATTGAGAACATGCTATCAATTTTTGGCTAGCGGAAATTCGGACAGCTAAATTCCGATGGATCATACACACGGTCGCATTTTCTGATGAAAAGCTCTCATCTGTCTTTTTCTGGCCGGAATTCTGATCGTGTGTACGCAGCATAAGTCTACCTAAACAAAAAATAGACTTGGCTGGAGATGGGCTACTTTTCCCAATAAAGACTTAAAAATATTTTGCCCGCAATAACAGTAGCTTTTAACTGCAAAAAAGCAATCCCCCCCCCCCCCCCCCCCCCCCCCCGCAAGAGTGAAATAAGCACTTTGAATGGAGATGTAATCCTGGGTAGAGTACAACAGAGAGGAAACAGATGTACACACTGCAATAGATTAGATAATGTAATGTTTATTAGTAATTGAGCATATTAGTATTTTATCCTCACGTCCTGGAAGAGAGCTCATCTTTAGGGGTGGTTAAATATTACAGAATATGTCATAGTTAACAAAAGTTTAACAACATGAGGGTTCATGTAGCCTTTTAAAGGGCAGCCTGACCCCCTCCTGCATTAATGTGTAGTCAGCACAGAGGTACAGCTTCCTCCCCCACTCTCTGCCCTGGCACTACTAACTGATAGGTATGCAAGTGTGCTGAACAATGGATGTATACACTCACCAGACACTTTATTAGGTTCACCTTGCTAGAACCAGCTTGGACTCACTTTTGCCTTAAGAACTGCCTTAATTCTTCATGGCATAGATTCAACAAGGTGTTGGAAACATTACTCAGGTAGGCTGTGAGGTTTAAATGAGGGTCAATTGGTACTACGGGGCCCAAAGTGTGCCAAGAAAATATCCCCCACACCAGTGTACTATTACATCACCAGCCTGAACCATTCATACAAGACAGGATGGATCCATGCTTTAATGTTGTTTACCTCGAATTCAGACCCTACCACCATCTGAATGTTGTAACTCATCAGACCAGGCAAAATTTGTCCAGTCTTCTATTATCCAATTTTGGTGAGCCTGTGCGAATTGTAGCCTTAATTTCCTGTTCTTATCTGACAGGAGTGTCATCTGGTGTGGTTCCCTTCTGATGTAGCCCATCTGCTTCAAGGTACAATTCAGAGATTGTATTCTGCATACCTTGGTTGTATTGAGTGGCTATTTAACCACTTGACAACTGGGTTCTTAAATCCCCTTCCTAACCAGACCAATTTTCAGCTTTCGGTGCTCTCATACTGTGAATGACAATTACTCAGTCATGCAACACTGTACTTATATGAAATTGTTGTCCTTTTTTTCACACAAATAGAGCTTTCTTTTGGTTGTATTTAATCACAGTCATTTGACAGAGCGATCACACGGTAAACAGCCACTACCAGAGGCTGTTTACCGTGATCTGTGATGTGCCGGGTCTTCCGGACCCGGCAGTCACCGATGTTTGCAGGAGCGCACCCCAGGGGGTGCGCGCGAGAGCAAGATTCTGGGAGGACGTCCATGGACGTCCACCCAGAAAAACACGACTGTGTTGTAGCCGTCAGCAAGTGATTAAGTTACTGACATTCTATCATCTCAAACCAGTCTGCCCATTCTCCTCTGACATGTGACATCAACAAGGCATTTTTTTCGTCCACACAACTGCCGCTCCCTGGACTTTTTTCAGACCATTCTCTGTAAACCCTAGAGATGATTGTGCGTGAGAATCCTAGTAGATCGGCAGTTTTTTAAATACTCAGACCAGTCCATCTGGCACCAACAACCATGCCACATTCAAAGTCACTTAAATCCCCTTTCTTCCCCATTTTGATGCTCGGTTTGAACTTTAGCAAGTTCTCTTTACCACGTCTAGATGCCTAAATGCATTGAGTTGCTGCCATGTGATTGGCTGATTAACAATTTGTGTTACCAAGTAATTGAACAGGTGTACCTAATAAAGTGGCCGGGGAGTGTATGTTGTATGGATGGTTAATTCATTACTGAATGATCAGCTTTTGTGAAAAAAAAAAAAAAAACCTCCACCTAGTTACAGTCCAATAAACATTACTTCACCCTATATGACCTCTCTATATACTGTAACTTGTATCTTATTATAATAAAATAAAACATACAATTTGCAGAAAATCAGAGTACGTAATCCATTACAGCACAGAAATAGGATACATCTCTCTAGTTAAGAGACTTTTGGAATGGCTTTTGTTATTAGGACCCCAAGAACTCTGCAAGCAGTCTATCCAGTTCTTCCTGTTCTAAAATAAGCAATTCTCATGAAAGAATCACATCAAGTGTGTAAAAGTTTACTGATGATGAAACGAAGCGTAGTTCTGACTATTCTTTGATCTCAATATGGTTTTCAATAAGACTTTGGGGTTGATTTACAAAAGGCAAAACCACTTTGCACTACAAGTGCACTTGGAAGTACAATCGCTGTAGATCCGAGGGGGACATGCAAGGAAAATAAAAAACAGCATTTTAGTTTGCACATGATTGGATGATAAAATCAGCAGAGCTTCCCCTCATTTTAGATCTCCCCCCTCAGATCTACAGCGACTGCACTTCCAAGTGCACTTATAGTACAAAGTGGATTTGCCTTTCGTAAATAACCCCCAGTGTGCACTGTCTGGATAATACCTGCACACAAAGGGGGTTATTTACGAAAGGCAAATCCACTTTGCACTGCAAGTGCACTTGGAAGTCGCTCTAAATCTAATGTCGCATACACGCGACCGGACTTTTCGACGGACTATGTCCGACGGAATGAATCCATCGGATATTATGCTCGTGTATGGGCTCCAGCAGACTTTTTTCCCCCAAAAGTCCGACGGACCTAGAAATAAAACATGTTTCAAATCTTTCCGACGGACTCGAGTCCGGTCGAAAAATCAGTTCGTCTGTATGCTAGTCCGACGGACGAAAACCAACGCTAGGGCAGCTATTGGCTACTGGCTATGAACTTCCTTATTCTAGTCCGGTTGTACGTCATCACATTAGAATCCGACGGACTTTGGTGTGCTTGTGTGTGGCCAAGTCCGTTCGTTCGGAAAGTCCGTCAGAACTCCGCCGAAAGTCCGTCGGGAAGACCGTCTGGCGCTGACCTAGTCCATCAAAGTCCTGTCCTGTGTATATGGCATAAGGGGTTGATCTGAAATGAGTGGAAGCTCTGCCAATTTTATCATCCAATCAGGTGCAAGCTAAAATCCTGTTTTTTTTATTTTCCTTGCATATCCCCCTCGGATCTACAGTAACTTTGCAGTGCAAAGTGGATTTGTCTTTAGTAAATAACCCCCAAAGTTTTTTGTTAATAAATACGCTTCAAAAGAAAATCAACACTGAATAATTTATATAGCTGTGAGTGTGGTACTAGATTAGAGTCTGTTGGTGTTTTTTAGGTAAGTTTTTAACCTCCTTTCCTTTCCTGTTTGGCTCCTTTTCTCAGAATCTGCACCCCAATGTTTTTTTGTCTAGAGGAGCAGTTCCTGCTGCAATATAGATACAGGGAGAGGAGTTGGGTTCAGTATTATATAATTAAAATATCTCCTGTGTCTGTTTCTACAATTGCAATACACTGCAGTTTCTGTATGTGTAAACACTCAGGAGAAGTTTGTTAACGCACTGCATTCATTTTTTCTTTTAAATGTATTGTCTAAAGGCTCCTTGATATTTTGCAGGATGGTGAAGATCGGGTCCCATGAATGGTATTATGACCATGTCCGTTCGCGCTTCAAGCGCTTTGGCAGTGCCAAGGTAATGCGCTCATTATACTTGAGGCAACAGTCTGATCCAAAAGGAGGATCAGGTAAGATTAAATCTATAAAAGACTTAGTTAAAGTGGACCTTCAGTCATTTTTTCCATCTATTAAAGTGATTGTAAAGTAATTTTATTTTTTTTAAATAACAAACATATCATACTTACCTCCACTCTGCAGCTAATTTTGCATAGAGTGGCCCCAAACCTGCTCTTCTAGGGTCCCCCAGTGGCTTTTGTGGCTCCTCCCCACATCTGATAACCCCCTCAGAGAAGCGCTTCCCCAAGGGGGTTATCTTTTGGGCGTGCTCCCGAGTCCAGCATTCGGCGTCCATAGAGGCTGAATGCAGGACTCGGCCCCGCCCCCCAGCGCTCGTGTCATTGTATTTGATTGACAGCAGTGGGAGCCAATGGCTGCGCTTTTATCAATCTATCCAATCAAAAGCTGAAAATCAAGGGCAGAGAGACAGCGTGGCACCGCCGGGTCAAGTTTGAGAGTTCGGGTAAGTAAAAGGGGGAGGGGGGCTGGTCACTGACAGGTGTTTTTTCACCTTAATGCATAGCATGAATTAAGGTGAAAAAACACGAAGGTTTACAACCTCTTTAAATCTTCCGTCCTTGTTGTTTTAACTTTGGATAGTAAAACATATTTTTTTTTTCGACCAGTAAATACCTTTATACAGCCCACTTTCTGTTTCTTGTCTGGTAAAAAGCCTAGACTTATGACATCATACACAGCTCTCTCTCTCACTCTCCTGAAATTTTGCCAGGAAGGAAGGGGGGATGAGTCATAAGAGGGCCAATGAAAGTTGCAGAGCTGGAGGTGGGCCTCTGTGTGTCTGTGTAAATCCAGAAAGTGAACAGGCAGCTGCCCACAGTTAGAATGGTTGCAGCCAGAGGGTGATTTTTGAAGCTTATTTGGCAAGTACAGAATCACAGTATACATAAATTATTTAAAGTGGTTGGAGGGAAGCTTCAGAATGAAAAATATGTTTTTATTACAAATTATGTGAGCAGACTGCAGCTCCTCTTTAAAAAGTGCAGATATTGCTGCAGTTGTTGTCTTTTGTGATGTTTACAGAAATGCAAGGGGCAAAGTCAAACTTGTTTTCTGCCCCTTACCAATAAAAAGACCTGCATTTTCCCTACGCCTAAAGCCCATACACACTATTAGATTTTTTGCAGATATTTGTCTTCAGATTGACCAAAACCATGTAGTGCAAGGGCCTGCCTGATTGCATACAAATTGAAACTCTTAGTTGTACACACGGTCGGACATTCTGACAACCAAATCCGTTGGATTTTGTCCGACGGATTTTGTCCGAAACTGTTGCATACACATGGTCGGACAAAGTTGTCGGAAAATCCGATTGTACATAACGTGATGACGTTATTTCGTTACGACGGGACTACATTCAGGCTAGAAACCAATAGCTTTGGTCTAGGAATTTTATCTGAGCATGCGTGGCACTTTTTCCGTCGGAGTAGGCTACACATGATCGGAGTATGTCTGATCGGAGCATGTTGTCGGAAAATTTTATAGACAAGTTGGAAAACTTGGTCCGTTGGATATTCTGACGGAAACAGTCCGATGGAGACCACACACAGTCGGATTATCCGACAATACGGTCCGATCAGACACATTCCGTCGGAATCTCCGACCGTGTGTACAAGGGCATAAGGTTTGACCTCATATTATATGGTTTTAGTAAATCTGAAGACAAAAATCTACAGAAAATCTAATAGTTTGTATGGGGCCTAAGGCAGCTTTCTGTATGGCAGGCAAGAACCAATTCATTGTTATTTCTCAACTCCTTAGAAGAATTCCTGAGGAAGGCGCTCACACCTGTGAATTAACATAACATACTGTAGCTCTTTGAAAAACAAAGCCACTGACTTACAGAATCCTAGTGAATGATGGGGAAATGTGATTAAGGAACCTCAGATTAAAGATTAGTCAAAATATGTATGCTGTAAATAAGTTATCAGTACTGGAATGTGGTTTACGATACCCTGCATGAAGGAAAAAGTATTTTCCAGACACAGGAGTTGCACATCTTCTCAAGAAATTGCATCATTCTTACTCTCAGCTAATGCCTTGGCTAAAAAGGTGAATACAGTTTTCTCAACCACCAGTGCTAGATAGGTTTTAGGGTCCTAAGACTCATAAAACCATATCACATTTTTGTCCATCCAGATTAAAACAAGAGATTTTCAGGAATGCCCAATCCAACAGTTGTACAAAATTTTCTTTGAGGGGAATGGAAGAGATGAAGGGAAGGGGAAACCTTATTTTTATTTGTAAGCCCCGAATGCAATGTAAATGTAAGAGCCCATCTTGTTTAAATTTCCAGTATGCTCAATCTGTCCACTTGTTACATATCCCTATAAGGATAAGTGACCATTTAAACAAAGTGTCCTTATCCTTTATTCCCCACTATTTGCTTGTCCACCCATGCTAGATGCAAAATTAGCTTCCTATAGCGCTGTCTCATACTACAGGACACAACTGAGTTTAAAGCAGTATATTGATTTCAGGCACGTAAGAACCTCAGAGTAGCATAATATATGTACGGATCTTGGAAAAACCCAAAAGCCGCCTTGACTGGATTCATGTAGTAGGACAGAGTGTGTACCCGGGGGGGGGGGGGGGGGGGTGTCAATCGAGATGGCTTCCTACAAGTTACAACACGATTTACGTTTGTTTCTATTTAAAATCTAGAGATCTGGTGAGTATATCTTGATCTATTGCTCTGGTGCTGGTTTCAATATAATCAGAAGTGCTCATGGTCCCTCTTGGGATAATAATATATGCTGCACATGTATCAACTTGTTTGTACTGTATAAATACTTATAAGCCTTTGCATTTTATTATGTATTGTAATGTATTTTCCGGTTTACGAAAAAAACTGTATTAAACAGTTTTAGCACTGTCTTTTGCTACTGAACTAATTAATATATTTTTTCTTATCATTCTTGACATTTCAACTACGTAAGTCTATATATAAATATATCTTTATAGGTCTTCAGGACAGAGTTTACAGCCTACCTGACATTAACAGTGAGTAGTCCTTTACAGACACCAGAATATCTGTCTAGTGATCACACAGGAAGACGTCCTGATACATTTTAGCTTGTCCACCAAAAAAATAAACAGCAATAAGTATATATGATGTCTGTGGAATATATTTACTCCAGTGACGAGTACCTACCACTTCAAAGAACATTGCCATTAACATCAAGGACCAGAAGTGTTCACTCTTATGAACTCCATGGGCAAAAACATAGAGAGCAGTGCCTTTACTAGACGATAGAGCTTGTGGAAGTATAGCCACCCTGTCCTAAACAGGGGCTACTATTCAAATTTAGTTCTCCTGGGTGGTAAACAACCTAACTGATTTATAGTTTACTTGTTCATTTGGAAAGTCCCTTAAATTCAGAGGAGCTGGGGTTTCTCCCTTATGCCAGTAGCTGTCTTTGGTACTTCTGGTATTAGTATGAGAAACTATAGTAAAATGATTTATGAATATTCATACTTCCCCTAGCCAACCAGTAGGAGGTTTATGTCCAGAGAGTATAAATATTTGGGGAGTGAAGTGGAGCAGCTGAGTGATTAGGCCTGAAGATGAGCAGAAGAAGATTGCCTGTCCTGTGTATCCTGGTTATTCTGACTCCGAATGCTGTGAAGCAATTTATCCCTTGTGAGAACTCTATGTCGGGCCTGTATAAGATATAATCACAGAGAAAATCCTCATCAGATAGCTTGAACTCACCAAATACCGATTACATCCACAAAGATGTTTTTATTCTGAAAATCAGGTTACAGCAGATGACTGGATACAAACAGAGGAATAGGTTGTAGTATTTATGTGGTCAAACGATGATATTGTCTGTAGCTTACAATGCAGAATACATGTGCCCTGCTACATGTGGCTTGTTGCTGCATCCATGACACAGGAAGTACAAACACAGGAAGAAGGGTGGAGCATTACATATAAAGGAAGAGTGTCATAACATAAGGGAAAATAAACATGAGAAAACAAGTGCATTACCACAAAAAGTTAACTAGAAGGTAGCATGTGAACTAAATATAAAATGTCCATAGAAAATGGTTAGGAAAACAGTCTATATCAATTCTATGCCTGTTGGGGCAGCACAATGGTGCTTGAGGCTCTGTGGTCTGGGAGCATGGCTGAGGACAGGAGAGGAAGAGGTGATGTCTGGGATGTACCCAAGCTCACTCTGCAACATGAGGTCCTGGGTGAAGAACTTGTGGAGAGCCTGGGAAAGCATCAAGATGGGATCATTAAGCCTTCTGCTGCTACAAGGAAAGATTTGGTTATCTAATGGAAATAGCTGCTATTAAGAAAATATAAATTGATGGGACCATCTTAAAGGCACTTTTTTTGTACTGGTGTCTCTTCTTTTTGTGCTTTTGAGTCTGCAGGCCAGTAATGGGTATTCTGAACTCTCTTCTCCTCTCTCCCAGGAGTTTTGAGTGAGAGTCAATAAACTCCTTTTTGTTTGTGCCTTAAAGTGACCAATGCCCACCTGTCTTTATGTCCCACTATGCTTAAAGTAGAACTGTAAGCATAACATTTTTTTTTATTGTGGGTAGAGCAAGGGAACGTTATAACACCTTCCAGCTTTTTTTGGGAGAGATTTCCCTTCACTTTCTGTCTCTTAGACAAACAGGAGGAATAAGAGGAAATCCCTGCAAATTAAGGGAATTCCTTGGGGACCCCCAGGTCACCAGAACTGTCCCCATTGGCAGATTTCCCTTCTATTACCTTCCTGGGGAAAACCCAATCTCCACTCTATCCAAAACTAAAAAAATGCTTTGCCTTTAGTTAGACTTTAAGTAATCTACCCCTGGGGTAAATGTCAGCCCACCCTGTCTCTGGGGGTACCATCCTGCCTACAGGGGTCAGTGGGGGGGGTGCTACAGAAATTTGGGGTATAAATAAGGAGAACCAAATGAGAGACCCAAGAGGGGATGTAATGCATAGATTAAAGTTAAAGTGTTACTGGCAGCAGTATGTACACTTTAAAGTAAGCTGCCACATTCTGCCTGTCTCGGGCTTCATCCAAATACTTTGACTCCGGTGCTTGTAAACATAACCCTGCATGGGTCCTCCCTCGCCAAGCATTTCAGCCAACAAATGGGCTTATCTGCTGTAGTGCAAGGAGGTGGTACATATAGCTATAAGAGCCACCAGTAATACTGCTAATGTTACAGTAACGTTACTGATAGCTCTCACTTATGCAACAAAGGTTGCAATGCTAGTGTGAAAGATAGATTATGGCACAGGGCAAAGGAACATGTCAATTGAAAGTTTTGTTAGCACCTTTACTGCTGACATTTTGCTGTTCTGCTCCATGTTAGGAGAATACCTGCGTCAGGCAAGGGCTGGAATGTTTGCCGATGATGATGAGGACATGGTGGACAATGCAGAAGCTCAGCGCTACAGTATGGTAATTACACAACCAGAGCATTAATTTATATTGGCTTGTGTCTGCATCTGCTCACAATATTGACTGATGATTTATCCATGATCAAGCACTGATTTGCAATTCATATAAAATGAATATTATTATTGGAATTACAAAAAAGATGCATTGGTAACTCTACTGTATTGGCCTTTTAGCTCACATGGAATGTACCTTGAGCTATGGAGAAGCATTAAGACCATACTAGCCACACCGCCATTCCATCAATCATTGAAGTGGGGTATATTTAAATTTTAGGACCATTGATAAAATTCCAGATATCTGTAGAGGCCACTGAGTTTACATTTTTAAGTGAAAGGTTTCAATTTAAAACAAAATGTATTGGATTGTCTTGCCATTGTAAGCATTGGCTTTGGTTGCACTTTTTTTAATGACAATCATTTATATCTCTGGTATATAAAAGCCACCAAAACAAGAAATAAAAACAGAAATGGCAGAAGGAGACCCTGACCTTAACTAGTATGTAGTGAGCTATGATGAACTGCCATTTTGAAAATAGAAGAAACATATATTTATAGACAACTTACAACAGCTATCAGTCTTCAGAGCAGAGAACACTAAGGCCTTGTTCACACTTCAAATTTAGATGTGACCTGAGTCGCACAGAACCGTATGACAATGGATATCACATTTCCAATGATGCCCATTTACATCAATGCAGTACAGCATGGTGCAATTTTGGAAAAGGGTCCTATACCACTTTGGTGAGATTTCAGCATGGTTTTGGCCCCATAGACTATATTGCAAAAAAGCATCCACGTGTGGTTTGGTTTTATGTGTTTGTGATGTATTCTTGATGCAATTTCAATGCTTTTTAACTCCATTTGCTCTCCTCCTCCCTGACACATCCCTCCACAAACAAATCTAACAAGGATAACCATATGCACTCATATGTGTAATTGAAGAACTTTTCCCCATGTGCATAGAGGTCATTATATATGACCTAGAACTGTCCTCTCTCTTCCCTATTTTCAATTACTGGGTGGATCCAGTACCTACACCTCCTCCTCTTTTTCAATAAAGACTGCAGAAGTAGCTGTAATGAGAGGACATAAGTGCTTAATCACCACACAATATAAACAAACAAGTAAGTAAAAAATAAGGGGACGCCTTTAATTTATGTCACAGCAGATATGCTTATCATTGGCCAAAACCAAAAAAGCAGAGCCATGAAAATTACGTCAAAATCATGCCAAAATCATGTCAAAATTGGATCAAATCACAGCCGCAGTAGTGTGAACCTAGCCTAAAAGTGAAAAATATTGTATAGGCTTCCCCCTTTTCATTCCAAAGTATTCTTGGCTAAAAGTATGCTTAACTCCTTTGCGCTGGCTGTACGCAAATATGTGGCCTCTCAGCCTCCTTAGAGCAGAGGAGCCGCATATTTACAATAATTTCTGCCTATATGCTTGTGCTGAGAGCACACATGCTGCACGCTCCCAGCACTGTTACAGTCAACTAACCGAAAGCTCCCTCTTGGGAATTGTAATTGGGAGTTTTCAGACTACGTGATCGCCATGACAGCCAGTCACGCCAGTCACATGATCTTAAGCCATGTCCTGCCTCCCAGCACCATAAACCTCTTAAAGGGCCGGGAGGAGTCAGTGCCAAGATATTAAAGAAGTGCACCTCTGCATCTTTTTTTACAAACTTTCCAAATTGTTTTCTCACATCCTCCAATTACTTCACTTTCTAACGCTTTTATCTCCTTAAGATGCGCAAGACCAAGCGCCTACTCTCTGTCCATCCGTATGACTTTGAAAATGACTCTGAGTATTCAGCCCAGTCTCGCAGACAGTCAATGCAGCTATCTCCTTCTCTAGATCAAGATGTCTTCCAGGTATTTTTGTGCTTTGGGTCTGTCACTGATTAACTTCTTAATTTCTCACTATGATTGTTATGGTGGTCAGTAGACTTTATTCTCTTGGTTGAATATATAAAGTACATACACAGTAATCAGAGTCTTGGTTGTTGGAAGTCACTATATTTATCTATTCTGTATTATACAGTCATTTTCTGAGTTCACCAGCTCTGGTAAAGACGTGGCTCGGAAAGAGTCTCTCATTGCAGAGGCAGAACTGGCTTCTGTATTCCACCAGCTACTTCAGGATCAGGGACAAGCTACGGCTAATCCAGAGCAAGAGTTTAGTACTGAAGTCCGTCTGACAGTCAACTCCCGACGCCGTAGTCTTGACAACATTCGGAGGTCCAGTAAGTCACAAAACTCTGCAATCCTAGACATCAGATAAAATATTTGTGAAACTGTTCTGCTAGAATTATTTAGTAATGTGAAAAATAGACGAAAAAGGGCTGTAATATATATTTTAGTGCTAATTTTACATTTCCACCTGGCATTAATTTTTATTTAAAAGACCTAGATGACCATTGCAGATTTTAGAGCCAGTAACGATAATAATATACTTTATTGTCATTGTATACACACAACAAAATTGATCAGGATACTCTTTATAACAATAATAAAATATTTCTCAACACAACCACACATACATACTTCTAGCACATGCCCACATATCTGCTTAAATATAACAAAATATAAAATGTTTTTTTTTAAACTTAAATTCCACATAAAGTTCCTAAAACTGGTGGGGTTATGGACAATAAGGCCCTGGGGGGGGGGGGGGGATATATACTTTAAGTGATTAGTGTGCGTTTTGAGTGTCCTATAACTTTTCGCTGATGGCAACGGAACAAACCTGGATGGGTTGGTTTACTACTAATAGCTTTTGCCCGCTTTTTTTATTGCCTGACATATGCTGTGTCCAAATTCGGTAGCTCTGTACCTATGATCCGCTGTGCTGTTTTCACCACATGAGACAACCACTTCTTATCCTCTGACCTGCAGCTGGTGTACCACACTACAGCACAGTGGAGAAGAATACTCTCAATGGTACAATGATAGAAATTGACCAGAAGTCTTAAAGTGTTACTAAACCCAGAACATGGAAATTTAATTATTTTAGTAAATACAAACTGCTAAATACCTTTTCTCATCAGCAGTATATAGCAGTCATAAGGCTTCTATCTAGTGTCTGGTTAAAGCTTGTAGGAGGAGTTTTCATTCTACTCTGACTGCCCTATGAGACTGCAGGACCCCTGACCCTCTGTCTGGACAGTGCTGATTAGCCATGTGCTGATCACATGCACCCTCCCAAGAAAAAAAAATAACTCTCTAGCAATACACACCAAACTGAGCACGTGCAGAGTGACTCTAAGGGCTCTGTCTTATCAGGAGATGGATTGGGGACTGTGTAAAAAGGGGAAGATCAGAGAAGTTAGGATCAAACAGCCTTTTTTATACAATGCGAAGGTTTAAACCCTTAGATTCCACAGTGATTATAACAAGCATGCTTTACTGCATATACAGACTGATTCTACCGTTGTGGGTTTAATAACACTTACACTACTTTCCCACTGGGGCGGGGGACGTTAGTGGTAAAGCACTGCTAATTTTAACGGTTTACGCTATTTGTCGCCTACTAGCAGACACTTTTAACTCTCGCTAGCGACTGAATTAGGGTTAATAGTGCTGCTTCTGAAGTGCTTTGCAGGCGCTTCGGCAGCGGTGGCCATTGATTTCAATAGCTGGGGCAGTGGCGGAGTGGTGTATACACCGCTCCCCCACTGCCCGAAAGATGGTGCTTGCAGGACTTTTTCTAATGTCCTGCAAGTGCCCCACCCCAGTGTGAAAGCACTCGGGCTTTCACACTGGGGCTACAGGGGAGGTGTTTTTCAGGCGCTTTAAAGGTGCTATTTTTACCACTTTAGTGCCTGAAAAATGCCTCCAGTGTGAAAGTAGTTTTAAAGGACACTCTAGCCTGCTTCAATCTCCGAAGGAAAAACAGAAAATATTTTGATACCACTATTATTTCTTTAGTTTTTGCAGTATTAAGTATTAAATCATTTTCTGTACACCACTCAATGAAATGTTGAATGTCCTGCCTATAAGCTGTCTTATTATTATCTCGTATGAGTATAACTAAAGTGGTGTCATCAGCAAACTTCACTATAGTGTTAGACGCATGTATGGGAATACAATTATACATAATCAATGTAAACAGGGCCGGACTCAGAACACATCCCGGTGGTATCCCTGTATCCAAAATAATAGTATTAGGCACCTGATCTCCTATTCTCACGATTTGTGGCCTGTTTGTTAGGAAATCCATGATCCATGAGCACAGCAATGGATATAGGCCCAAAGTATTTAACTTTTTCCATTAATTTTTCAGGAACTACTCTCTTAAATGCTAGTTAAAATCAATGAATAACATCCTAACATACGTGTTTGAGTGCTCACAATATGTCAAGGCAGTATGCAACGCAATAGAAATTGCATCATCTGTGGATCTGTTTACACAATAGGAAAACTGATACTTATCCAGATCAACAGGAATGCTTGCATTAAGATGTAGTAATACAAGCCTCTCTAAACATTTAATAATGATAATAGTTAGGGCAACTGGACGATAATCATTTAGACTTGGTTCACATATATGCAAATTGGATGCATTTTTAACCACATCGATTCGCATAACATGTGAATCAGGCTGGCTTTCAAAGGAGCTGGTTCACACATGTCCAGGGCAGCCACCGTCCATTTCTAAAAAAAGGGTCCTGTGCAATCTTGGGTCCGCTTTAGGTGCGAATTCAAGCCACCGTCCATTTCTAAAAAAAGGGTCCTGTGCAATCTTGGGTCCGCTTTAGGTGCGAATTCAAGTGAACCGGTGAACAAAACCGCACCGGACTCCAGACTGCAAACCACAGCCGCACATTGAGCTGACTTACATGGGCATTTAATGCATGCATAGTGAATGCAAATGTCATCAGGTCATCGGACATCATTGTTGAGGGAATATTTACATTAGTGACCCATTGCTTTCTGTAATCAGTCTGCAATGTGTCACAATAGTAATGATCTATTGCTGCAGACTCAATGGCAGTCTTTACTTGTGGTGTCTTTACACCTCTGAAGTAAACAGAAGCTTTTATGGGGTAAAAAAATATGACATTTGTTTATGATATATAATGCACACAGTAATTAAATTGCCTTCTACTTAAGTTTTACATCTATTTTAGGAAAAAAAGTTTTCTATAGTCTAGTTTTATGGTAAACCCTTCATATTTTCTGGTAATTATCTGCTGCGAGACAAACCGTGCCAACCATAGCCATAGCCATGACCATAGCAGATGGGTGTAACAGCTAATACCCACCCGGAATGTTTTGTTCGATGTTTATGTGGATATATATTCTCTTATTTGTGGGCAAAAGCTGTAAAACATCTCTCTACATCCCTTATCCCTTGAAAGATAGATCCCTTATCAACAGATATTTTCTTGTATAACTACTATAAATAATGCATTATTTTCAACCTCTTCCCCTTCCCACCCTATTTTTCCAGACCTTCCTTCTTTAACAGAATCCCAAGTAAATTGTCCCTTCCCTGATCCCCAACTAACTCGCACCCGCTATCTCCCTAAAGGCAGCCCTTCCCTTGTACCCAAGGGATCACAGTACTCTGGGGATATGGACACTTCAGATGAAGAGAGGGGCGCTGCTCCCAAAGTTCCCCCAAGACGCAGGAGTCGAGCATCTTCTCAAGAAAATGTGCATCATTCAGGCACTCAGGTAATGTTTTGACTTAAGAGCTAAATTAATCTCAACCTTTAGATAATATGCAATGTTCTTAATCCTGGTACACACAGGAAGTTTTTTTTTTTCATTCAACCCAGCGGGCCCATGTGTACCTAGCTTAAAAGTTGTAACACCAGTCTACACTGTGGCTGTTCCAGACAGAAATAATGCCAAACTTATGCCACGTACACGCGGTCAGATTTTCCAAAGGAAAATGTTCAATGGGAGCTTTTTGTCGGAAATACTCACTGTGCGTAGGCTCCATCGGTCATTTTCCATCGGAATTTCTGACACGCAAAATTTGAGATCTCGATCTCAAATTTTCCAACAACAAAATCCGTTGTTGGAAATTCCAATCGTGTGTACACAATTCCGACGCACAAAGTTCTACACATGCTTGGAAACAAGCAGAAGAGCCGCACTGGCTATTGAACTTTTTAATTTTCTCGGTTCATCGCACGTCACTGCGTTCTTGACGTTCGGAATTCCCAACAACATTGTGTGATCGTGTGTATGCAAGACAAGTTTGAGGCAATATCCATCGGAAAAAAATCCCATGGATTTTGTTGTCGGAATGTCTGATCATGTGTACGCGGCATTACGGTATGTTAAGAAGTTACAAACAATCGCATATTAATTAAAGGCTAACACATGCATACAAATGTTTAATGGAGATAGCACTGTCTCATTTTGGCAGGTGAAGGGAGAGTTTGTCGTTTAGAAGCCATATTTCCATCTTTGAGCCATAAATAAACTTGGGGATGCCAAAACAAGTTTTTGAACTATTGAGCTTGCAACCAGTGACTTTACTGGGCTTTTGTTGCAAGCATTTCTTTGTAAAATGTACAGGTAGCTATATCTAGTATGCCAATGTAACTGGCATTGGTGGTGTGAAAATCGAGTTACAAATTCGATTTCACCTTTTTTAAGCTTGGAGTTGGCAGAAGTTGAAAGGCGATTGCACGTTGGCTGCTTTGGTTCACAGTCAAAATTAATGCACCTGAAATTATGTTTGAAAAACTTTTTTTTGTACATGGGCTCTTAATTAATGTTAGCTTGACCATGAAACCAAGCCTAGTCACTGTCCCCATCCTTTTCAATATGACATTGTCATAGAGCAGCCTGAAGTGTGCTGAGCATGATGTGTTTTCCATGGATGTAATTAGACTCTTTTCAGCGCTTGCTCATTACTTAGAACCACGGCTAAGATTTACTTTTGATGTAAATGATTTCCTTTTTTTCACATCCCTCTTAAGCCCCTCTAGTTCTTTGTATGGTTTTGTTAATTATTTTTATGTGCCTTGTTCTTAGAATAAGCACCTCTCAGGAGAAAAATCACATTAATGGCTGATTGTCATTATAAGAGTTCAACGATATGCACTCAGACAGGAAATATCCAAATAACTTTAACCCTTCCATTTCATCATATCTACAAGCAAATGTAATAATGAAAGATATCCAGATACTGACACTGAGGTTATCTACTTAAGCCAGCCATAGATGGTTTGAATTTCGGGTGGTTCGGCAGGAACTGGGTGAGATTCAAACCATGTATGGGCAGGCTGAATGTACCCAAGTTGATCAATCGATTCACTTGGGTACAACCAGTCTGTCAGATTTTACATATGAGTGTTACTGTATAATAATAATAAATATATCACTGCATTCTCCTGCTGGGGACTGCTTTCCCCCTGCAGGAAGAACACAATGGCACTGTGGGCGGGATTCCCCCATCAACACAGAAGAAAATCAGTCCATTTATGGTCGGTCTTAGAAGAGTAAAGAGCATTAAAAGATTTGCTGCCACCATGGACTACCATCCTTATAGCATGGTAGCCATAGATAGGTTGCAGGACAAAAAAAAAAAAACTCAATTGCTCCCGCAGAGCCCTTGTGTTCCCACAGAGGGACAGGGGAAGCCACCCCTGCTGGGAGACAGTGACTATTGCTAGTGACTATAACAGCCACTGGTAATAATCACATGTAAAATCCGACAGGCTGCTTGTCAGTCTCTTGCCACAGGCAGAGTGATACCAAATGCACTCTGCCAGGGACAGCAACAGCAAGCGATACCTGAGTGGAAGACTGTTATTAAAGGTCAGTTTATTACTAAAATTGAAGTATATATGCGCATATCTGCGCAGTGGTTACTGGGCTGCTTTCAAACTGACCCGCAGGTGCAATGCACCTTAAAGTTACCTGCACTGAGGCATAGAATTCTGTTATTACCTGCGGGTTTGGTGTGCTTTCAGAAAGTGCACCACACCTGCAGGATATAATAGAAGTCTAGGGCAAAGTGTAGCTAACCCACAGGAAAGACACAGGTGCACTGTGCTGCATTAGTGTGAAAGGCACCTTTCACACAATCGGTCCGACTCAATCGGACCCTCCATTCACCTCTTTGAAACGGCAGATGTAAACAGATTTGTGTCCTTTTACACCTGCCTACCTCCAATCTGATTCGCTAAAAAAATTAAAAATAACAGAAGAGGATCAATCCCCTTCCCTCAGAGCGTATCGGAGGTCCCATAGTGTAGAGTGGGCTGTGTCTTTGTCTGCTCTGCACGGACCTGTCATCCGCCTGCTCTGCTCATTGTGGCCCGCGACCGGTTACCAAGTCGCTTAAGTGGCCCTCGCTCTTCAAAAGGTTGGGCACCCCTGCTCTACATGGTCTCTTAAAAATATTACAACGGGGCCCCTCTGCAATGCAGTGGACCAAATGCTTGTTATGTTTAGGGGGAGACAAGCAGGCTGAATTACATGCCTTACCCCCACTCTGGCAGGCTATGGTGATGGCCTCCAGCATTTCAGGCTGTGAGTGGTCCTTTAGTATAATCACTTACAATGCAGGGCTATTAAACCTGAATTGTCCATGGAGGAGGCAGCAAAGTTATCACACCCTAAGGCACTTTAGAAAAGAGGTTTTGTGTGGTCATTTACACTGTTGGGAGGACCCAGATGGATCGAAGAACAGGGTAGGAATTACACCTTATTTTGCTACCCCTGATGAACAAACCCTTCCAGTGTGGGGGGTCTTTAACCAATGCAGCTTGAACAAAGCCCCACCCTAGCCTGCCGACTGAACAGTGAAGGAGTAGCAGCACATCATTGACAGCAAGACAGGAGAGCCCCTTGTGAGTCACTGTGCTGACTTACTCTCTCCCAGTGTGAGTTCTCCTGCATGTAAAGATTACAGCAATCTAATAATATATTCAGTATTAGTTGAATGAAAGTTGCAATGCTAGTTGTCTACTAGTTTTTCTAACATTTTATAGTAGTTGTACAATAAAAGTAATATTTTTTATCAACACATACCTAGACTAAATAGTGTTTTGCTTGTCGTTTTTTTCCTTGTCATAAATAGTGTTTTCATATTTGCATGCAGTTCAGCATGAATTGCAACCTTAACATTTTATTTGATGACACCTAGTGGGCATTTGTGAGAGTGTTTTACATTTAAAGCAATTTATCTACCCTTGATAGGAAAATTATTATTATAATACAGGGTTTATATAACAGTTTGCATGTTTACAATATGAGGGCAGACAGTACAGTACAGTTACTATACAATTCAGTACAGGAGAAATCAGAGGGCCTGGCTCGTTAGAGCTTACAATCTAAAAGGGAGGGTCAAGTGGTACAAAAGCTAATAACTGTGGGGGGGGGGGGGGGGGGGGGGGTGAAGATTTAAAATAAGTACATCCATGGCTGGTGAAAGGGTTTTTGACACCCTAGGCGAAACCTCATTTTGCCGCCCCCTTTTCCCTGCCCATGTAAACCCTACCTTTTTCATGAAGCGCCCATCAAATTCAGCCCACCAGCCCCCATCAAATGCAGCCTCACCAGCACCCATCAAATGCAGCTTCACCAGCGCCCATCAATGCAGCCTCACCAGCACCCATCAAATGCCGCCTACCAGCGACCATCAATTCAGCCACACCAGCACCCAGCAAAGCAACCTTACCAGTGCCCATCAAATGCAGCCTACCAGTCCACATCAATGCAGCCTCACCAATGCCCATCAATGCAGCCTCATCAGCACCCATCAATGCAGCCTGCCTCACCAGCGCCCATCAAATGTAGCCTCACCAGCGCCTATCAATGCAGCCTACCAGTGCCCATCAATGAATGTTTGCTTGCTTCCATTCATTTGGGAGTCGGGACACAGACACAGTCCTCCGCCACCGCTGCACCTCTGACACTATGCACAAACGGTGTGCGGCTGCCTGCTGATGCTGAGACTTAGTTGCTTGCTGTAGAGAGAAAAGAGTAGGAAAATCAGTGGCCGGGCACCCTAGACAGCAGGGCGCCCTAGGCGGCTGCCTAGTTTGCCTAGTGGTAGCACTGGCCCTGAGTACATTTGTTGTAGTAAAAATTGGTTATTCCCAGACTGTATACATTACAATCCAGATTTATTGGGCAGCAGTGGCTTATCCTACATGGGTGCAATGTGTACCAGCCACACAGACCCCAAAGAAGGTGGGGCCTGATGTGCCCTCACACATTCCACAACAAGTTTGTAGACTTTTTCTTGTTCACAAGCAGTGGGGTCCAACTTGGGCACAGGCCCCCTGCTTTTAGTAAACGCTTGTGCAGGGTAGAGTGGGACAGAAAGGTATTAGACTGTACTAGGGTTCTTAGTGTAAAAGTCATTTGCATTCTTGGGGTTAGTAAATCCCTAATTGATTCTTCCTATAGTGATCTTGTCACCACTTTTAGTACTTTTAGCCAAGATGTCACCTTTAAAGAAGGTTTTATATACTTACTTTTCCAGTGATCTGTGTATTTATGCTTTTCCCCTCCAGCCGCTATAGTTCCTACATCCAGTTTGTGCGTCATTGCAGAATGTGCACCAGAAAAAGAAACCATACTGGTCAGCAGGGAGAGCAAGTATTTGGCTGTTCTGACCATCAAAAATTTGCATGCAGTGGTTGGGTAGCTGAAAAGTGGCAACTCTTTAATACCTGGGCCTCCAGATAGATTAACACATAAAGGCTTCTTTTACAAGTGACCTCTTGACTAAAAGTGACCTGGTGGTGACAGGGTTGCACGTATTTGTATAGCCAAAACATTTGATCTGTTTTTTTGGGGTTTTTTGGGGAGGTTTTTTTTGGGGGGGGGGGTGATTGGGGTAGAGCATTGTAGATTAAGGAATAGTCTGGTTCTTTATGTGATTTTTTTATACAAATAATAAAAAACGATGCTGTGTTTAAGTGCTTATAGGTTTTTTTTTGGTTTTGTGCGCATCAACAATTTATCACTAGTTTATCACTATAAATCTTGGCCCGAAAAGGTGATCACTTATTGAAGAGTCACAGCCTGCAGGTCCCAGTAGTTACTCACGTTTTTGCCAAGAATAAGATTGGGGATGTTGATATGAATGAATGTATGCATTTCCTTTACCTCTCATCTGCTCTTCTGATTTCTAATTTCTTAACTTTGTTAAACTCAAGTTGTTTTGAAAGAGATTATTGGTGGTGGTAACAGTTTGCTTTGGTGGTGGGCTCTTTCCTACCTGCTCCATTCTCTTCTTTCACAGATTTCTGATCTGAACAAACGCATGTCTGCCATTGAACGAATGCTAAACCGCCTAGAGGAGAGAATGTCTGTACATTCAGATGAGGTAACTTTGCCCCATTGTCTTAGGCTTCTCACAGGAGAAGACAATGTTCTGTATACAATCTGACATTGTTTATTCTTTTAGTCTACAAGTCACGGAGTGCACACAGATGCTGACCTGGAGGAAGAAACACTAAAACGAAAGATTGGAGAACTTGCCAGTAAAATCTGCGACAAAGGAGGATCCTCAGATGAGGAAAAAGCCCCTAAATTTAAACCAGCACTAAAATCATCCACTGAGATTGCAAATCAAAAGGTAGGTCCAAGAGAATGATCAATAAAGCTCAATGGGTTAGTATTAATGGAGGAACTCACTGCAAAATACTGCAAACCTATATGAGATACAAAAATCAATTAATTTAAACCTGGCTCACTTTAATAGACTCTGCATATCTCCACACCTATCTGAACTAACAGACCTATTTCAAGTAATTAAACATCTGAATGAAATTTAAAAACCTGAGGAACCTCTCTATCTGAACACCCCACCTCTTATTCTATTCTATCGCTAAACCTATCTAGCTCTTTCCCTCTTTGGATACATATCAGAACCCTGTATCCTCCCTTACCCTTCTACAGAGTTTCAAGATAACCAGTCCACCCTCCATTAACCCTCATAAACACTGATGCCTTATCTTTGGGAGGTGGCACAATCTAACTGACCCCCTAGATTTGACCCCACTCCATGGGCGAGAGGCCCTCCCTGCATTAATCATTTCTCTCCTCTTCTTATCCCCTCTTTCACACTTTGGGCACACCTAAACCCTGAACCATTTACCTTAATATCCTTGCCTACATCTCGCTCTTTATATTGTCCCATTTCTGAGCTAGGCAGCCCGTTATGCTAAAAAGGTTCTAATCTATGTTACCTCACTTTATTTTATTTTAATATACTTTTTTTGCATTCATGTATCTATATTTTGGGTCCTCCCTATAGTTGCTTGTCGGGCTCCCCAACTTTACCCACTGACCACTATCTTCACAACCGCAATAGTTTTTCATGACCACTCATACTGGGCAGCGTGTGTTATTGGTTATTATTGCATGCTTTGTAACTTTCTTTGGAAAAATAATGGAAGTACAAAAAAAATACATACCGTACTTTTTACTCCATAAGACGCACCTAGGTTTTAGAGGAGGAAAACAAGCAAAACATTATTCTGAAACAAATGGTATACTAAAATATTTACCAGTGCCCATGAAATGCAGCCTGACCTGTGTCAAAGAAATGCAGCCTGACCTGTGTCAAAGAAATGCAGCCTGACCATTGCCATAAATGCAGCCTGACCATTGCCATAAATGCAGCCTGACATGTGCCTAAGAAATGCAGCTTGACCATTACCATAAATGTAGCCTGACCATTACCATAAATGCAGCCTAACGATTGCCATAAACGTAGCCTGACCTGTGCCAAAGAAATGCAGCCTGAACATTCCCATTAATGCAGCCTGAACATTCCCATTAATGCAGGCTGATCCATGCCATTGCTCAGCTGCTCTATCTTCTATCTCAGCAGGTGTGAGGCCCAGCCAGAAGATCGCCCAGCGCTCGCGGGGGCCTGGGATATCTGTCTTCCAGTACTAGCATGACGGAGGTGGGGGGGAGGCGGCGACAGCGGCGGAGGGCAGTGCCGGTCGTATATTCGTACCATAAGACGCAGAGACAATTTCCCTCACATTTTGGGGGGGAAAAGTGCGTCTTACTTCCAAAATCATCATAGTTACATTACATTTTATATATACAGTGCCTTGAATATATACAGTGCCTTGAAAAGGTATTTACACCCCTTGACATTTTGCACA
This sequence comes from Lithobates pipiens, assembly GCF_037356315.1. Classification (NCBI taxonomy): domain Eukaryota; kingdom Metazoa; phylum Chordata; class Amphibia; order Anura; family Ranidae; genus Lithobates; species Lithobates pipiens. The sequence continues at coordinate 128,754,728 of NW_027507784.1, forward strand.
CTTGGTCATGTTACAACCAAAAACATAAATATATTGTATTGGGATTTTATGTGATAGACCAAAACAAAGTGGCACATAATTGTGAAAAGGAAGAAAAATGATAAATGGTTTTCAAAATATTTTACAAATATCTGAAAAGTATGGTGTGCATCTGTTTTCATCCCCCTTTACTCTGATACCCCATAACTAGAATCTAGTGGAACCAATTGCCTTCAGAAGTCACCTAATAAATAAATAGAGTCCACCTGTGTGTAATTTAATCTCAGTATAAATACAGCTGTTCTGTGAAGCCCTCAGAGGTTTGTTAAAGAACCTTGGTGAACAAACAGCATCATGAAGGCCAAGGAACACAGCAGACAGGTCAGGAATAAAGTTGTGGAGACGTTTAAAGCAAGGTTAGGTTATACTGCACTGTTCAATCCATCATCCAAAAATGGAAAGAGTATGGCACAACTGCAAACCTACCAAGACATGGTTGTCCACCTAAACTGACAGGCCGGGCAAGAAGGGCATTAATCAGAGAAGCGGCCAAGAGGCCCATGGTAACTCTGGAGGAGCTGCAGAGATCCACATATCAGAATCTGTCCACAGGTCAACTATTAGTCATGCACTCCACAAATCTGGCCTTTATGGAAGAGTGGCAAGAAGAAAACTATTGTTGAAAGAAAGCCATAAGAAGTCCTGTTTGCAGTTTGCGAGAATGCCATGTGGGGAACAGAGCAAACACGTGGAATAAGGTGTTCTGGTCAGATGAGACCAAAATTTAACTTTTTGACCGAAAAGCAAAACACTATGTGTGGCGGAAAGCTAATACTACACATCACCCTGAACACACCATCCCCACAGTGAAACATGGTGGTGGCAGCATCATGTTGTGGTGGATGCTCATCTTCATCAGGGACACGGAAGCTGGTGAGAGTTGATAGGAAGATGGATGGAGCTAAATACAGGATAATCTGAGAAGAAAACCTGTTAACAGTCTGTGAAAAAGCTTGAGACTGGGGTGGAGGTTCGCCTTCCAGCAGGACAGCGCCCCTAAACATAGAGCCAGAGCTACAATGGAATGGTTTAGATCTAAGTATATTCACGTGTTAGAATGACTCAGTCAAAGTCCAGACCTAAATGCAATTGAGATTCTGTGGCATGACTTGAAAATTGCTGTTCACAGAAGCTCTCCATCCAATCTGACAAAACTTGAGCTATTTTGCAAAGAAGAATGGGCAAAAATGTCATTCTCTAGATGTGCAAAGCTGGTAGAGACATCCCCCAAAAAGACTTGCAGCTGTAATTGCAGCGAAAGATGGTTATACAAAGTATTGAATAGAAATGCACGCCACACTTTTCAGATATTTACTCTGTTGCTTTAACTCCTCAGCTAGGCAGACAATATTTTCCGCAGACAATATTTTCCACAGCCAGGCACACACTTAGACTCGATTCTTGAATAATCAGTCTAGGGGTTTTGGTTGTTTTTTTATGTTTTATTAAGAACTTAGATAGGGAAGGAAATGTAGTGGGATACTCCAGATTCAACTAATTACAGGGAGGAGAACTTCTTCAACTTGCAAGTTCTCTATTAGCCCCTGTACACACGGTCGGAGATTCTGCCAACCAAATCCGTCGGATTTTGTCCGTCAGATTTAGTCTGACGGATTGTGTCCGAAACTGATGCATACACACGGTCGGACTAAGTTGTCGAAAAATCAGATCTTTCAGAACATGATGGCGTAATTTCGTTACGATGGGACTAGATTCAGGCTAGTAGCCAATAGCTTTGATGTAGGAATTTGATCTGAGTATGCGTGGCACTTGGTCCGATCAAAATTCTCTATACATGATCGGAATATGTCCGACCGGCCTAGTTGGTCGGGAAATATTTCCAACATGTTGGAAAATTGGGTCGGATGGAGATTCGGACGGAATCAGTCCGATGCATACCACACACAGTCAGATTATCTGACGACACGGTCCGATAAGACGCATTCCGACGGATTCTCCGACCGTGTGTACGCGGCTTTAGAAGGATAGACTATTGCTCTGTCTTCAGGACACTGGCCAGTATCCCCTTTCTGCTGTACCTGGTAACGGACTTTCCTAGCACAGAGGGGTAGTCTACACAAGGACACACTCCTAGATCCTTGGTCTGAACTCACATGAGTCACATCCCGATCCTCTCAGGCATGGCTTCCTGCTTCCAAGCTGCCTGGATACAGATAAGTCAAAGCAAATACAGAAACACTTGTTAAACACACAGGACTTCCTGGCTGTACCAATTCAGTCTCCCTGTTAGGCAGGAAAACTACTATATAAAACCAACCATGTGAAATTTGAAAAGACCATCATTAAATTGTACTATTTATACTGTAAGTGTAAATGTACAGTGCCTTGCAACAATCTTTAAGTCTGACCACAGATTTTCTATAGGATTGAGGTTTGGGCTTTGACTAGGCCATTCCAACACATTTACACTCAAACCATTCAAGTGTTGCTTTAGCAGTGTATTTGGGGTCATTGTCCTGCTGGAAGGCGAACCTCCGTCCTAGCCTCAAATCACACACAGAGTAGGACAGGCTTTGCTCAAGTGTCACGTACCTTACAGTGGAGTCTGAAATGCTGAGGTTGGCCTCTTGCAAGGTTTCGGTCAAAACACCCCTTTTAGTGGGCACAGGGAGTGCTGGGGCAACAAAAGGGTGCAGGTGCCTGCAGGCTGAAGGCTGGAGCTTGGAGATACAGGATACTCTCGGAAGAAGGCATACAAGATACTCTCGGAAGAAGGTGTGAAGACTGATCACCAGAAATGTTCAGCGGAAGCCAGGCAGGTAAAAATGGATTCAGGAACAACTGCAACATCAGGAACAGGCAAAGGTTGGCAACTGATTGGCAACAAGGTACATAAACGGAAGGCAAGTTTGTAGTCAAGGACAGGCAGAGGTTGGCAACGGGCTGGCAGCAAGGTATAGAATCAGGAAGCACTGGTATCAGGCAGAGACTCTATTTATATAGGAAGCCATGCGCCAGGATTGGTGGACGTGAATGTGCGTGCGCGCGTGCGTACACACGTTCGCATGGATGTGCGAGTGTACGCACACGTTTGTATGGGTGCGCAAGTGTGCACGTTCATTCTGGAACTCGTTCGCCTCTGACGGGGACACTGCACATGCCCATTGGCATTAGCGGAATGTGAATGAGCCACTGCTGCATGGAGACGAACATTAGCACTGTGAGTTCTCTAACAATGCCCATTGGCATTAGCGGAGTGGGAATTAGCCACTGCTGTACAGAGACGGGCATTTGCACTGTGAGTTCTCTGACATCAAGAATATCCCTGTATTTAGAACCATCCATCTTTCCCTTAACTCTGACCCATTTCCCATTCCCGACAGCTGAAAAACATGCCCACAGCATGATGCTGCCACCACCATGTTTTACTGTGGTGTTCTTTGGGTGATGTGATGTGTTGGGTTTGCACCAGACTTAGCGTATTCTTTAATGGCCAATAAGTTCAATTTTAGTCTCATCAGACCAGAGCACCTTCCGCCACACATTTTGGGAGTCTCCCGCAAACTCAAAACGTGACATTTTATTTATTTTTTTTGCTGAAAGTAATGGCTTTCTTCTGGACACTCTGCCATAAAGCCCAACTCTATGGACCAGGCAATGCCTTCCTTGGCTGGTCCATGAGTTTTAGTGTGCGGCCGTCTCTTGACAGGTTTGCTGTTGTGCCATGTTCTTTCCATTTGGTTTTGATAGATTTCATGGTGCTCCTAGGGAGCATCAAAGATTTGGATTTTTTTTTAAAACCCAACCCTGACTTGTACTTCTCAACAACATTGTCCCTTACTTGTTTGGAGAGTTCCTTGGTCTTCATGGCAGTGTTTGGTTAGTGGTGCCTCTTGCTTAGGTGTTGCAGCCTCTGGGGCCTTTCAAAAAGGTATGTATATGTAATGACAGATCATGTGACACTTAGATTACACACCGGTGGACATCATTTCACTAATTATGTGACTTATGAAGGTAATTGGTTGCACCAAATTTTTTTAATTTCTGAAAAATTGTTTTATGTATATATTTGTCTAGTTTTACTTCATCGACTAAGCCCACGTACACACGGTCGGAGATTTTGCCAACCAAATCCGTCGGATTTTGCCCGTCGGATTTAGTCGACGGATTGTGTCCGAAACTGTTGCATACACACGGTCGGGCCAAATTGGCGAAAAATACGATCTTTCAGAACGTGATGAGGTAATTTCGTTACGATGGGACTACATTCAGGCTAGTAGCCAATAGCTTTGATATAGGAATTTGATCTGAGCATGCGTGGCACTTGGTCCGATGAAAATGCTCTACACATGATCGGATTAGGTCCATCTGGCCCAGTTGGTCGGGAAATATTTCCAACATGTTGGAAAATTGGGTCGGACGGAGATTCGGACGGAATCAGTCCGATGCATACCACACACAGTCAGATTATCTGACGACGCGGTCCGATAAGACTCATTCCGACAGATTCTCTGACCGTGTGTACAAGGGCTTAGACTATTATGTTCTGATCCCACACATATAATTCAGATTAAAAAAACATTGAACTAAAGACTGTAGTGTAACAAAATAGGTAAAAACCCAAGGGGGTGAATACTTTTGCAAGGCACTGTATTTATATGCTGTATGTGAAATCACTTCCCCTATTATCAGCACATGCAAGGCAGCAGAATGTTGTAGCCAATGGGCAGCACTTCCAGCAAACAATGTTTCCCCTGCACATCCCCATTTCTTAATTAACAAAGCATGTAGTAAGTGTTAATGAGTGGGCAAGTAATGTTTTCTTGCATTCCTTCCCCTCCTACAGTACCAGTATCACCACACCAAAGCCAGACAGCTTGCCTGGCACCAGTTCTTGAACACAAATTTAAGCAAATAAACCAAACGAAGCATACAGTTTTAAGACCAAGCAAATGCCCAACAGCATTACATGATTACATGCTCTTTTCTAAGTCAATATTGTTCAGCTTTAAAATACCATAGCAATAAAATTACAATATTATGATGCTAATTTTTGGTTCTCTTTATTTATTTTTTGTTCATTTTAGTTATTTTTTAAACAAAAACACTTTGTCGGTGGTTCTTTTGTTGTTTGCACCATGAAAGGGGTTACACTGCAGTTTGGAAATATTGAATCGATCACTCCAAGACATCAAACATCCCTGACATTCTACTCTTCCCTTGTGTTTGAAAAGTGGGATGCCTTTGACCTCCTCCTCCACTTTTAAATTGTACCCTAAAAGTGGTTGGTTATCTGTTTATCACAGAAACTGCTCTTGGCTTCAAGTTCTTGTCAGACTGAGAACAGGTCTGTTTCCGGAGAATCATCTGCACCTTAGTGCCTTTCATTATTATCTATGGCCCATGCCCATGCCCTTGAGTTGAAATAACTACGGTAACTAACTTTAGTTAAGAATACCAATGTAAAAAATAAATTAAAAAAAGCTATTTCTGTTTGATGCAAGTAAGCCATTTGTACTGCCCAACATTTTTCTCATAGTTGCATAGCAGATTGTTTCCAGCTGTGTTCCTGGGCCAGCTATTCCAACTGCCCTTAGTTCTCATGCTTTAAATTGTTGATGTGTGCATTGCTGAACGTTGTGGGATTCACAGACTCCATTGTCTTTATGGTGTCACATAGATAGTGAGGTGGGGTCTTCAAACTCTTCATATGATCCTATGGTTTGGCCATTTATAGATATACTAATACTTCCTCCTTGAAGTGACCCCGTCTCTACACAAGGTAAATTGAGCTATCAGGAGCCTGTAAACGAAGATTGCTGTTACTTAACTGCCCAATGGATGCAGGGCCGTCTTTAAGGCAGGGCAAAAGGGGCAGCTGCCCTGGGCCCTGTCATTGTTGTGGGGCCCAAAGTAGCTGCCTCATACTTGCCAACTATCCCAGTTTAAATTTCCTTGTCCCTTGAAGTTTTAGCCCTGTTGTTGTGTACAGATGACTCACCTGCAGACCCTGTGTTTACATGTAAATAACTGGCATTTATATGCAAATAGCAGCGGCATTACTAAGCAAATAGCTGTGGCCAGCTGCATTGATATGTAAATAAAGGTGGCATTCATATGTATATCATGCTTCCCTGCAGTGAGAAGATGATATGCTGTAACCTCTAGCAATCAGTGAGCATTATTACTGTACAGTAATCTCTAGCAACAAATTAACAGGCAGAAATCATTTGCTGTAACCTTTAGCAACTAATCAGTGAGCCGTAATGTGTGCTGTAACTTCTAGCAACCAGTCAGTAAGCAGTAATGATATGCTGTAACCTCTGGCAACCAATCACAATTGCTGCCTGATCTGATACAGTAAACTGATTTTAAGTCCAGCTTCTATTTATTTTATGTCTCAGAGCAGGTGGAGAGTGAAATTGCATGGGAGGGGGCCCCCCAAAAATGTTTTGCCTGGGGTCCAATCAATATTAACCACTTCAATACAGGGCACTTAAACACCTTCCTGCCCAGACCAATTTTGAGCTTTCAGCGCTGTCGCACTTTGAATGACAATTGCGCGGTCATGCTACACTGTACCCAAATGAAATTTTTATCATTTTTTTCCCACAAATAGAGCTTTCTTTTGGTGGTATTTGATCACCTCTACGGTTTTTATTTTTTGCGCTACAAATAAAAAAAATACCGAAAATTTTGAAAAAAAAAATGTTTTTTTTTGTTTCAGTTTCAAAACTTTGTAAATAAGTACGTTTTCTCCTTCACTGATGGGCACTGATGGGGCTACACTGATGGGCACTGATAAGGCGGCACTGATGGGCACCAATGTGGCACCAATGAAGTGGCACTGATGGGCGACACGGATGGGCAACACGGATGGGCGACACGGATGGGCGACACGGACGGACACTGATAGGTGGCACAAATTGGCACTGATAGCTGGCACGGATGGGCGGCACGGATGGGCGGCACGGATGGGCACGGATGGGCATGGATAGGCGGCACAGGTGGGCATGGATAGGCGGCACAGGTGGGCATGGATAGGCGGCACAGGTGGGCACTCATAGGCGGCACAGGTGGGCACTCATAGGTGGCACAGGTGGGCACTCATAGGCGGCATCGGTGTTATACTATAGTAATGGATGCTAATCAGTGCCAAACAATAATGCATGCCAATCAGTGATGCCCATTGTGGGCACTGATTGGCATCCATTATGGGCACTGATTGGCACCCATTGTGCTGACTGGCATCCCTGGTGGTCTAGGGAGGATTATGACCTTTATTACCTTTTCCCTGGTGGTCTGGTGGCGTCCCTGGTGGTCCAGTGTGGGCATCCTCGGGGGGGCTGTGCTGATAATCGATCAGCACAGACCCCCCCTGTCAGAGGAGCAGCCGATCTGCTCTCCTCTACTCGCGTCTGACAGACGCGAGTGAGGGAAAGCCGATCACCGGCTCTTCCCATTTACACTGTGATCAGCCGTGATTGGACACGGCTGATCACATGGTAAAGAGTCTCCGTCAGAGTCTCTTTACCGAGATCGTAGTTGCCGGGTGTCAGACTGACACCCCGCAACAACGATCGCCGCGATGCGCGCCCCCGGGGGCGCGCAGCGGCTCATAATCCTGATCACGTCATATGACGTCCGGTCAGGATTATGAAACCACTTTGCCGCCGTCAATTGCCTATAGGGCGGGCGGCAAGTGGTTAAAGACGGCCTTGAATGGATGATGACTTCAGTCTTCATTCTGTTCCAGAGAAAGGGCTTCTGCTGGAATGTGACACTTCCTGGTGTGTCTGATGTTGTGTCCCACTCTGCCTGCTATGGCTCCATCTGCTTGCTGCTATGTTTATTTCTTTTTATGGAATAAATTTTCTCTGTTATAGAAAGTATGATTGCATAACTAATAAAAGACTCTCTTAAGAATATATACACACATTAGCACTATGGGCCAAATCTTCATTCAAATATTTGAGCCAAACAATAGCATTACTTCAAAAGCAGCTGCAAATTTGAGATAAAATGTATTATATAAAATTGCTCTAGCTCAGTGTTTCTCAACTTTTCTTCAGTCAAGGCACCCTTTAAAAATTATGGACAATCTCGAGGCACCCTCCAAAATTAGACTTGAAGCACCCCATTCTAAAATGTAAAAAAATATTCTAATGCTGCGTACACACGATCGCACATTCTGACAACACATTTTTTCCGAAGGATGTTGGCTAAAACTTGTCTTGCACATACACGGTCACAAAAATGTTGTCGGAAATTCTGAACGTCAAGAACACGGTGACGTACGACGAGCCGAGAAAATTGAAGTTCAATAGCCAGTGCGGCTCTTCTGCTTGATTCCAAGCATGCGTGGATCTTTGTGCTTCGGAATTGTGTACACACGATCGGAATTAACGGATTTTGTTGTCAGAAAATTTGAGATCCAGATCTCAAATTTTGTGTGTCGGAAATTCTGATGGAAAATATCCGATGGAGCCTAAACATGGTCGGGATTTTTGACAAAAAGCTCCCGAAACATTTTCCACTGGAAAATCCGACCGTGTGTATGTGGCATAATAGTTTTACACACACAAAGCCGGTGTGAAGCCACAGCCAGGTGCCCACAGTTGCAATGCCGGTGCCACCGAGCGGAGGGGGGCAAGCGGGGCTTTGATCCCCCCACATCGCTGGACCCTGGAACAGGTAAGTGTCCGATTATTAAAAGTCAGCAGCTGCAGTATTTGTAGCTGCTGACTTTTAACTTTTTTTTTATGGAAACTCCTCTTTAAGTATGCTAGGAACACTATATAGAGGTTATATGTTTTTCCTAAGTGTGCATGTGTTTCCTTCAAGTAATCCCATTTTCTCACACAATTCAAAAACATACCGGTAAACAAATTATTTTCCAATTAATTTTCCCCGCAAAGCTGTGCAAGTATATTACTAATGTAAAAACTTTAGATTGCAAGCTTGTTCATGGCAAACAGAGAGATGTGAATAATTAATTGTTCTTTAGAAAGCACTGCGGATGAAGTTAGTTCTGTAAAAACATGTCAAATACATAAAATGCAATAAAAATACAAAGGGTACAACATTAGTAAAGCACTTCAATACTTGTAAACCTCAAAACATAGTAACCCTATAAGCTAGAGCAATTTTATATAGTACATTTTATCTTAAATTTGCATCTTGAATGAAGATTTTCCCCATGGTGCTAATGTGTGTATACATTCTTAATAGAGTTTTTTTATTAGCTATGCAGTCATGCTTTCTATGAGAGAGAGAGGCTTTATTCCATAAAAAGAAATACAGTTGTTTACGTGCATGTGGGCTTAGTTAAGAAAGGGTCAAGACTCTGACACGAGCAAGTTTGTTTTGGTGGTGGGCTTAGGGGTTGATAATCACTTCAAATGGGAGGAAAGTAGATCCAGGCATCCAACCGTTCCTGCATCCTGCAATAGCAAACTGCTAATTGGAGTTTTCTGTCCTGCTAGTACGTACAGTACAGTTAAAGATGCTTCATGAAGATCAAAGTACCTCTTGAGCTGGCTTCCAAGGCTAAAGCTGAGAGCTCTCAAGGAGCTGTGCCAACACTGGCAATTAGTGTTTTACCAGCTCTCTGTGCTCCCACCCATTCGCAGCCCCCTTTTGTCCATTTATCATGACAGATCAGTTGGAAACTGAAGTGTCGGGGAAAGCAGCATTTGTTTCAGGCTAATGGATCTAGTTAGCTGGTACTAAAAATAAATAAATAATAAAAAAGGAAATATGGAGCGCATATCTTTGTGTTTAACTTATTTTTCATCTTGATGTTACTGAGTCACAGTACACTATAGATTTGTTTGATATGCTATCATTTTATACTCCAGTTTTTGTACCTTCCTGTTACCCCTCATTTATATTCCGCCTAAAGTTTAAGGCATGCGTGTATATATAGTTTATCATTGTAAAATCTTCTATTTACCTTGCTTTTCTAGCTGGTGGGTTTGTAGATTTCAGTTTATGTGGGCAAGAAGGAAAACGGTAAGAGGCAGGCAAGGGTATCACAGCATCTGCTACTACAAAGAAAATATTACAAACTAAAATTAACCCCGCCCCCCATTAATTCTGATTGGACAGTAACTTCTCCCATCTGCAGAGAACTTCGGCTCAGGGTCTCTGTGACATCACAGCCAAAATGATGAGGATAATAAATGCCACTGAAAGAGACGTTCAAGAGGTCCTGGATGGCCAAGGTCAACCGCTTACCTTATCTTGCATCCAACCAAGGATCACCAAGAAGGCACAGGCTGAATTTGAGAACTTAGAGCAAAATGTAAGAAATTGCAAATTTAGGTTTGCTATATATTCTGAAAATATTGGTTGTTATTCATACAAGGTGATCTCTGTAATTTAATGGGTTCATGGATTAGATGAGCATCACACCATACTAGGGAATTCAATATATTTTGTATGATAATAATACAGTACATATATGAAATGTAAAAATTGTCAGTAGCTAATCCCAGGAGTGAAGACACCAGAGCGAAGAAAAAGTAATTTGGACATAAAAATACACTAACAAGAAGAGAGACTAAAGGAATCCTCTGAACCTATACACTGGAGTAAATACAAGAAAATTCTAAACAACATATAGCCCAATAGTGAATAATCACATGAAAATAACATGTACAATCTAGTGTCCACATAATAGTGATTTTCGCAACACTATAAAAGATTAAAAACAACATATTTGTTAGAAAAATGTTGTAATAGAAACCATGGGCAGTAAAATATTACCCCAAATCAAATATTTTTAAAAAAGCCTCAGCCATAATAATACAGTAATAGCTGTACAGTAAACGTTTGCATCAGATAATTAATAAATTCTAAAGGCCCATATACACGATCAGACTTTTTGACAACAAACATGCAAATTAGCTGTTTTGGAGCAACATCCGACCGTGTGTACGCTCCATCGGACAAACTTTTTTGGTTTTCATCAGACTTTTGTTGGCTGTGCGAACGGACAAACTTTCTGGCAACAAAAGTCCAATGGAGCAAAGTCTGATCGTGTGTACAGAAAACCATAGGACTTTTGTACAAAGTGCAAACAGGCATGCTCAGAACCAATGCAAAAGATCAGACAACAATACAGAAGTTGACCAAAGGAGGCGGTAAAGAGCAGAAAAACCACGTGGTTTGGTGAAAGTTGGCTGAAAAAGTCCTGCTGTGTGTATGCAATACAAGTTCAGGGCCGACGCCCTTTGTACACAAATCCAAGGGAAAGTTTGTACAAAGTCCTATCGTGTGTATGAGGCTTTATGGAAAATATATACAAAACCAATGTCCACAGTGCAGCACATGTAGTAAGTCTAAAGGCCCATACACATGATCAGACTTTTTGACAACAAACATGCAAATTAGCTGTTTTAAGGCAACATCCGACCATGTGTACGCTCCATCGGACAAACTTTTTCGGTTTACATCGGACTTTTGTTGGCTGTGCGAATGGACAAACTTTCCGGCAACAAAAGTATGATGGAGCAAAGTCCAATCATGTGTACAGAAAACCATAGGACTTTTGTACAAAGTAAAAGCATGCATGCTCAGAACCAATGCAAAAGATCAGACAACAATACAGAAGTTGACCAAAGGTGGCAGTAAAGAGCAGAAAAAAACACACGATTTGGTGAAAGTTGGCTGAAAAAGTCCTGCTGTGTGTATGCAATACAACAGGGGTAGGGAACTTATGGCTCTCGAGCCAGATGTGGCTCTTTTGATGGCTGCATCTGGCTCTCACCTCTCAATCCGCGGATTGCGCAGTGTGCCGATCCGTGGATTGAGCCCATAGGAAAGGCCACAGCTTTGGCCTAGCTCCGGAGCTGCGGCCATCTTGGTACACCTGGCGGAGGCCTAGGTGAGCAGCGCGCTGACGTCATCATCACCCACCTCAACTGCTTGTGGATCTCCCTGCCTGTGTAGTGGTAAGCAAGCAGGCAATCTTAGGGGAGATGTGGATATTACAGTGGGGGAGATGATGTGGATATTACAGTTATAATTGAAAGGGTCGCTGGTTCAAATCCCAACCACGACACTACCTGCCTGGAGTTTGCATGTTCCCCCTGTGCCTGCGTGGGTTTCCTCTGGGTACCCCAGTTTGGGGATTGTGGATTGTGGGCTCCTTGTGGGTAGGGGCCAATGTGAGTGTGTAATGTACAGGGATAGGGTTAGACACTCACTCAGGTTGAACTGGATGTACTAGTGTCTTTATTCAACCTTACTAACTATGAAACTATGAAATCGATTAAAAAAATAAATTCGTTTTAAACATATTGTATGGCTCTCGCTGAATTACGTTTTAAAATATGTGGCGTTCATGGCTCTCTCAGCCAAAAAGGTTCCCTACCCCTGCAATACAAGTTCACGGCCGATGCCCTTTGTACAAAAATCCACAGGAAAGTTTGTACAAAGTCCGATCGTGTGTATGAGGCTTTATATGCATAAATATCCTTCACAGCTATCCATTTCCAAAGATTGCATATATTGTAAGATTTCAACACTAAATGGCATCTAATAGAGCCCTCCATACAATTTGGCAGTTGTAGCATGATAGTTTCCCATGACGTTGTCCATTATGGACTTTCCAGATTTGGCAATTAATATAGAAGGTGCAAATAGTGTTATACAATCCCGGTGAGGAAAGTAAGATGATCTTAAAATGGAGCAAGTCTCGCTATATATTAGCAGACACCCTTAGTTCTCACAAACTCACTACTAACCAGTGGCATTCTGCCGATGTACCTTAACCACTTTCAGACCGGACCAATTTGCTGGTCAAAGACCAGACCACTTTTTGCGATTCGGCACTGCGTCGCTTTAACTGACAATTGCGCGGTCGTGCGACGTGGCTCCCAAACAAAATTAACGTCCTTTTTTCCCCACAAATAGAGCTTTCTTTTGGTGGTATTTGATCACCCCTGCGGTTTTAATTTTTTGCGCTATAAACAAAGATAGAGCGATAATTTTGAAAAAAACGCATTATTTTTTACTTTTTGTAATAATAAATATCCCCCAAAAATATATAAAAAAACATTTTTTTCCCTCAGTTTAGGCCGATATGTATTCTTCTACATATTTTTGGTAAAAAAAATCGCAATAAGCGATTATTGATTGGTTTGCGCAAAAGTTATAGCGTTTACAAAATAGGGATAGTTTTATAGCATTTTTATTAATAATTTTTTATTATTTTTTTTTTTACTAGTAATGGCGGCGATCTGCGATTTTTATTGTGACTGCGACATTGTGGGGGACCCATCGGACATTTTTGACACATTTTTGGGACCATTGTCATTTATACAGTAATCACTGCTATATAAATGCAGTGATTCCTGTGTAAATGACACTGGCAGTGAAAGGGTTAACCAGTGGGTGGCAGTGTAGGGGTTAAGTGTTCCTAGGGGTGTGTTACTAACTGTGGGGGGGTTGGGCTTTCATTTAGTGTACACTGATCTCTGCTCCAATCACATGGAGCAGAGATCAGCGTCACTAGTTGCTAGGCAGAATGGAAAAATGTTGTTTATACAGCATTTCCTCCATTCGGCCGCTCCGTGAGACGATCGCGGGGATGCCCGCGGCGATCGAGTCCGCGGGTCCCGCGACCGGACTCACGGGGGTCCCGACCAGCGCGGGAGCGCGCTGCCGGCGGCGCGCTCCCGATGGCACGACGGCAACGAATATTGGACGTACATGTACGCCAATATGCCTGCCCGTGCCATTCTGTCGACGTACATCGTCGTGCGCTGGTCGGGAAGTGGTTAACAAACATAATTCCAGTCCTACCTACAGTCTTACATAGTTGTACAGGCTCCTCCCCTGTACTGAAAATGCATAGTATGACTTCATTGCATGCTATGAGTTTGTCACAATGTGCATCAGAAGCTGATGCCCAACTCATTTCCTGGCTGGAGTGTATCTAGCATAATTTCAAGGCATTTTGAAATTTGCTCAACTACCCTTAAGAGCCAGCACAAACCTTGCATAAGGGCTGAAGACTCTTAAGGCCCATACAGACGATCAGACTTTTTGACAACAAACATGCAAATTAGCTGTTTTGGAGCAACATCCGACCGTGTGTATGCTCCATCGGACAAACTTTTTTGGTTTTCATCAGACTTTTGTTGGCTGTGCGAACGGACAAACTTTCTGGCAACAAAAGTCCGATGGAGCAAAGTCTGATCCTGTGTACAGAAAACCATAGGACTTTTGTACAAAGTGCAAACAGGCATGCTCAGAATCAATGCAAAAGATCAGACAACAATACAGAAGTTGACCAAAGGTGGCAGTAAAGAGCAGAAAAACCACGTGGTTTGGTGAAAGTTGGCTGAAAAAGTCCTGCTGTGTGAAGGGGCGGGCTGAGCCGGGGGGCAGGGTGGCAATTTCCCCCTAGGCTGCCCTAACAATATATGCATAATGGCCGGCGGCCACTGCTCACGATTTCTTTTCTTTTCGGGTCAGGGCTGCCGCTGCAAGCTGAGGGAGGGGTGCGGAAACTCAAGAGGCACTCACACTCACTTATGTAGTGGAGGCCGCTCTGTTCCCGCACCTCCCATCGGTCACGCTCACACTAATCCACTGACAGTGGAGTGAGAGCCAACCTGACCTGTCAGTTCATGTGGGGGATTCCCCCCCCCCCTCCTCTCCTCCTCCTCTCCTCCGAACACTGCAGCCTGTGTGAGCGTCTGCCCACTCTGTTCCCTCCCCTGCTTCCTCATTGGTAGAGGGAGGGAGCCCATCAGAGCCCAAAGCATCGTGGGACATGTAGTCCCGGTGGCCTAATAGCAATTCCTGGGAGCAAAAAATTCCCTAGCCTGACCACAGGAAGAGAACAAACGAGAGGCTGCGGGGGAGCAGACTGTCGTCCCATGAGGCTGATCCTGAGGACAGAGCACAGATAATGTAAGTTTTTTTGGTGAATGTGTTTTTTTTTATTTTTTATTAAAAAGAAAAGTCTTACACTATGAAGATTGCTCACTTCTTTCCCATTGTTTCAAGCTGGGAGCTGATATTATTAACCCCTTTATGCCTAAACCATTTTTGACACTTGTTTACAAGTAACAAATATTTTGTTAGAAAATTACTTAGAACCCCCAAGCATTATATATATATATATATATATATATATATATATATATATATAATTTTTTTTTTTTTTTTTTTTTTTTTTTTTTAGCAGAGACCCTAGAGAATAAAATGGCAATTGTTGCAATATTTTATGTCACACTGTATTTATGTAGCTGTTTTTCAAATACAATTTTTTTTGGAAGAAATACACTTTCATTAATTTACCACTTCAATACCGGGCATTTTCATCCCTTCCTGCCCAGGTCAGTTTTCATTGTGCGCTCATGCAACATTGTACCCAAATTTATTTTTTCCCACAAATAGAGCTTTCTTTTGGTGGTATTTGATCACCTCTGCGGTTTTTGTTATTTGCACTTTAAACAAAAAAAGAGTGCCAACTTTAACCACTTCAGCCCCGGACCATTTTACTGGCCAAAGACCAGACCACTTTTTGCGATTCGGCACTGCGTCGCTTTAACTGACAATTGTGCGGTCGTGCGACGTGGCTCCCAAACAAAATTGACGTCCTTTTTTTCCTACAAATAGAGCTTTCTTTTGGTGGTATTTGATCACCCCTGCGGTTTTTCTTTTTTGCGCTATAAACAAAAATAGAGCGACAATTTTGAAAAAAACGCATTATTTTTTACTTTTTGTTATATTAAATATCCCCCAAAAATATCTAAAAAAAAATTTTTTCCCTCAGTTTAGGCCGATACGTATTCTTCTAGATATTTTTGGTAAAAAAAAATCGCAATAAGGGATTATTGATTGGTTTGCGCAAAAGTTATAGTGTGTACAAAATAGGGGATAGTTTTATGGCATTTTTAGTAATAATTTTTTTTTACTAGTAATGGCGGCGATCAGTGATTTTTATTGTGACTGCGACATTATGGCGGACACGTCGGACATTTTTGACACATTTTTGGGACCATTGTCATTTATACAGCAATCACTGCTATACAAATGCAGTGATTCCTGTGTAAATGACACTGGCAGTGAAGGGGTTAACTAGGGGGTGGCAGTGTAGGGGTTAAGTGTTCCTAGGGGCGTGTTACTAACTGTGGGGGGGTTGGGCTTTCGTTTTGTGAACACTGATCTCTGCTCCAATCACATGGAGCAGAGATCAGCGTCACTGGTTGCTAGGCAGAACGGGGAGATGCTGTTTACAACGGCATCTCTCCGTTCAGCCGCCCCGTGAGACGATCGCGGGTATGCCCGCTGCGATCGAGTCCGCGGGACCCGCGACCGGACTCACGGGGGTCCCGACCAGATTGGACGTACCTGTACGCCAATATGCCTGCCTGTGCCATTGTGCCGACGTACATCGGCGTGCGCTGGTCGGGAACTGGTTAAAAAAAAAACACAATATTTTTTTACTTTTTGCTATAATATGCCAACTTAAGCCTTAACAGTTTAGGCTGATGTGTAATTTTCTACATATTTTTGGTAAAAAACATTGCGATAAGCAGTAATAAGTTATAGCGTCTACAAAATAGGTTATTGATTTATGGAATTTTTATTATTTTTTTCTTTTTACTAGTAATTCTGCAATTTTTATTGTGACTGTGACATTGCGGTGGACAGATCGAACACTTTTGACACTATTTTGGGACCAGTGACTTTTATACAGCGATCAGTGCTATAAAAATGCACTGATTACTGTATAAATATCACTGGCAGGGAAGGGGTTAACACTAGGGGGCAATCAAGGGGTTAAATGTGTTACCTAGGGAGTGATTCTAACTGTGGGGGAGATGGGACTGACTAGGGAGGAGACCAATCCTATATACTAGGAACATACGATCTGTCTCCTCTCCCCTGACAGGATGTGGATCTGTGTATTTACACACACAGATCCACATTCCTGCTCTGTTATGAGCGATTGCGGGTGCCCGGCAGACATCACAGCAACCGGGTACGTGCATCGGCTCCTCTGTGACGTGTACCTCAGTGTACCGCCAGGAAGCCAAGGATGTCCTATGATAAAAAGCACACTGGTGACATCTATAATAGAACCTGGTCCAGAAGGCAGGACTTCGTATGACAGAAGCCGCACTGGGTAAGCGGGAGATCTCCGCTCTGTTTTATCCAGCAGCTTTTCTCTCTCTAATCCCCATGCACTGAACAGACTGCATTGATGGGCTATGGTGAGGCTGCATTGATGGGCACTGACAAGGCTGAGCTGATGGGCACTGGTGAGGCTGCATTGATGAGCACTGATGAGGCTGCATTGATAGACACTAGTAAGGCTGCATTGATGGACACTAGTAAGGCTGCATTGATAGACACTAGTAAGGCTGCATTGATGGGCATTGGTGAGGCTGCATTGATGGGCATTGGTGAGGCTGCATTGATGGGCACTGTTGATGGTGAGCTGATTCGTGGGCCACTTGACTAGACTTGCCCCCCAGGCCTAAGGCTGCCAGCCCTCCCCTGGCTGTGTGTATGCTTAACAAGTTCAGGGCCGACGCCCTTTGTACAAAAATCCAAGGGAAAGTTTGTACAAAGTCCTATCGTGTGTATGAGGCTTTAAGAGGATTTGGGACCAAGGTGTTGTGATGTTGTCATTAAGCTACAGTATGTACAGCAACCTGCTAGCAACTCCCACCATAATGTGCCTGAAAAGCACAGAGAAGTACAGAGACCCAGTGATGATGTCACAGGGTCCAAAGTAATATATGTAATGAAAACTGAAAGATGGGAAAAGAAGAATCCAGAGAACTAACCCATATCAACAAAAAGTAGTAATTTAAAATTGTATTAAACCCAAAATCAAAAATGTCATATATTACAGCTTACCAATCATTAGATGTGGTGGCTGCATTTGTTTCCTTTTGTTAGATTTTTTTCCCCTTCTTTTTCACCTGGTGATCTGGCCAGTAACACACCTCCTGTATTAGAGTGTCCTCACTCTGTGGAAGAAGGAGTATAGGGGGCATCTTTTATTCAGCAGCATTGTTAATCTGAGGGGAGGGGTGGGGTGTGTTAGATACACTAAATGCACTACTAAACTAAACATCAAACTAAAGCCAAGCTCCAGCTCACACTTTATAAGAAGTTACAGCCAACAGTTTTTTTCCTTTTCTTTTACTTTTGGGATAAAGGTTTTGCATGAATAAATAAAAGCTGGTAATTATAAGCACCACTGTCAGTGGTAAATGGTTTGTCTAATCTCTGTAACTGCAACATTTGCTAGATGGTTGGTTCTTTTGAAAGACAACAGACTTACTGACAGGATCACCAACATTTTGTATTGATATGACTGTAGTAAACGATCATTTAAAAGTCCATTCACACAGGGGCAACACGACTTCCAGCGCGACTTTGGAAGGTAACTTGGACACGACTTGAGTATGAATCTCAGCGCGACTTGGGGCGACTTCAACGCGACTTGGGGTGACTTACAACATGACTTCAAGTTCAAATGTTTAATAAAAAACTAGCATGGGTTCCCCTTCAAAAGCATACCAGGCCCTTAGGTCTGGTATGGATTTTTAGGGAAACCCCCGACGCCGAAAAAACTGCGTGGGGGTCCCCCCAGAATCTATACCAGACCCTTATCCGAGCACGCAGCCTGGCTGATCAGGAAAGGGGGTGGGGACCTATGCCGGTTTTTATTATTAGAGAGGCGACATTGTCGATTCTTTATCACGCTCACTGCAGTAGGAAAATGTGTTTTTCCTATTGCAGCCAACGCGAGATGTACAGTACCCTGTCGCTGAGATCCAGCGCGATGGGTTCGAGCTGGAAACACATTCTCGCGGGCAGGTACTATAATTTCTTTTCCTGTAAAGTCGCTTCAATATACGGTAGATGGAGAAATGATTTGGAGGTGACTTCCACTGAATTCTATGGGTACAAGTCCCCTAGAAGATGGATCCATTCACTTACATTGATTTTTTTCATGTATGAATGAATGAATGAATGAAATACTTATATAGCGCACAATGCGAACTGAATCGCCTCTAGGCGCTGCTGTAGCGTGACTTGAGGCGACTAGGGGCGTCTTGAAATTGGATCCAAAGTTGCCCCTGTGTGAATGGACTCTAATAGGTTCAATATAGGCTTCTTCAATTTACAGAATGTAATTGCACTTTGAATCTTTAATAAATAAACCCTTATATGTGTATGATTACATCAGATATCATCCAGCATACTACATACCTCCCAACATTTTGAGAGGGAATGAGGGACACCTACTAGAAAATGTATGTAGGCATAGGACACGCTCCCTGTCACACCCCCTTAAAGGAGAATTGTCCAAAAAAAAAAAAAGGTTAATTAAATCCACAAGGAACTTTTTTTTTACTACTACTATTCCTTTACATTGGCTTTTTATATTTACAAATGCAGCAATTTAGAAATTGGATGAAAGGTTTAGCACTGGGAAACACTTTTTGAAAGATAAAAAGTGCATTTTATATATATCTATATAGATCAGCCCAAAATGAGGGACAAATGAGCAGGAATGAGGGACAGAGGGACATTGCTGCAAATCAGGGACAGTCCCTTGAAATCAGGGACAATTGGGAGCTATGATACTATTATGATGCCCAGCATTTGCTGTGCAATCCTCTAGTACATGGAACAACATAATATGGAAGAGTTAACAGAAGTAAAGCACATTTTTATCTTTATTATGTTGTGTGGACTTGAAGCCATTGAAGGCTTGAAGGTCATATTTGAGCAATTGGATTATACAAGAAACTGAAGATTTTTTTTTTGTATTCTTTATTAATAATTTCAATACAATACAGCAGAAAAGCCAGAAAATAGAATTGTAAAAGAAAAATAAAAGGATTACAGATACATCAGTATAACATATCACTGCTGCGCCAGTGAGTTCTGATCCTATACATAAAATTAAAATAATAAATGGAGCACATTATGACACAGGATACACAGATGACCCCTGCAGGAGATACAATAAGGGCCAAACCAGGGTCTAGCTAAGATTTGTGCAAAACGGAGCGCAATGAACATAGGCACTCAAGAGCTAAAAACTTATCTCATTAATGGGCAATGATAAACAAGACATAGCTCACAGTTGGATGCCTAAGAAGACCCCACGCCAAAGCAATTTCCTTTCACACTGGAGCGATGCGGCCTATTTTTAGCGGCGCTTTACCGTCGTTTTAGCGGCGGTCTGCGGCCACTAGCGGGGTGGTTTTAACCCCCGCTAGCGGCCGAAAAAGGGTTAAAACCTCTCGGGCTTTCACACTGGAGTGAAAGGGCCCGGTTTTTTCATGCGCTACACAGGTGCTATTTTTAGCGCTGTAGTGCCTGAAAACCGCCCCAGTGTGAAAAGGGGGAGGGGGGTGGGTAAAGAAAAATAACCATGAAAACTATGATTTTAGCAATAGTGTCAAAAGACAGCCAACATTTCTCCTAAGGCTATTATTTTTTCCCACTGTATAAGTAAATTAAATGTTGAGCCATATCTTATCTCTTTGTCTGTTAAGGTACAGTGCCTTGCAAAAGTATTTACCCCCTTGGCTTTTTACCTATTTTGTTACATTACAGCCTTTAGTTCAATGTTTTTTTAATCTGAATTATATGTGATGGATAAGAACACAAAAAGTCTAAGTTGGTGAAGTAAAATTAGAAAAATATATACATAAAACTATTTTTCAGAAATTAAAAACTGATAAATGGCATGTGTGTGTATTCACCCCCTTTGTTATGACGCCCATAAAAAGCTCTGGAGCAACCAATTACCTTCAGAAATCACATAATTATTGAAATGATGTCCACCTGTGTGCAATCTAAGTGTCACATGATCTGTCATTACATATACACACCTTTTTGAAAGGCCCCAGAGGCTTCAAGAAGCAAGAGGCATGACCCATGCATTAGGGACATACCTCTCCGTACTTTATTTCCCCTTGTAATTACCCCTTCTTCCCTTCTAATGATTCCTATACCATTATTATCTTAACTTTTACATTCTACCCAAATAATCAGGCCACACAGGAGTTGGAGTATAACTGGCCATAGCAGCCTTTTATTAACACTCTTCAAACCAATAACTTAAATAGCTTTATTAAATATATATATATATAAATATATATATCAACTGTTTGGTAACGGTAATTTTAAAAGAACTCCCAGTCAGTTGGTCTTTGACGGTACCACGTTCCCCCATTTAAACATAACCTTTTTCCACCATTCCACTGCGGGACCAACTTTTTCATACCAGGCCTCCGGCCGTTTATAAGCCTGGAGACAACCACCTTCCCGCAATGCCACCAAATCCCGTATTCCAGCCTACCCTTCCGCTGGGATACACCAAAAGGGAGGGCCCATATCCCTATGAGCTCCCCCCCACATTTCCATCATCTGTTTCCTTTTGCCCCATCAAAGACCAAAAGACACCGCCACAGCCCGCAAGGATGACCCCCTTATCCTTAAGGGCCCCTCCACACCCGCAGGGCCCGTTCAATCCCATCTTGCAACCCCAACCCCAAAGGTCCATGCCCACTGCCGACAGATGGACCCCATCCCCCCCGAAGGTACATACCCACGTTAACCTCCAACTCCACGTGGCGCGCCACTAAACCTCCATTACGTTTGAACCTCCCCAAAACCTTGTTAACTTTAATACGGGCTTTGTTAAGTCGGACCACAGACCGTGCCCTCCGCCAGGCCGTGCGTGCTACAATGTCAGACCAGACTATGACCATACCCGGGAAATCCCTCCGAAGCATGAGAAAAACACACTTCACGTCCGCTATTAACTCCCGAGTGGACCTAATCCCCAGGTCATTCCCCCCAACATGGAGAACCAGCACAACAGGGGGCCTATCCAGTCTGGCGTACCAGTGTATTTCAGGTATGACCCTACCCCCCTGCATCCCCGGGATACCCAACCACCTGATGCAAGCCTCTCTACGCGGGATCCCCAACTGACGTCCTTCCGGCCTGACATCTGCTCGCCTGGCACCCCAAAAACATAGGAGTGTCCGAGAATCCAGACGAGGCGTGGTAAACCTCCATCTGAAACGACACCGACAAAATCACACAACCCCCTTACACAAGCCCCCACTCACCCCCCGACACCGGAAAACAGCCTACACCAAGTGCGGCCGAACATAGAACCTGAAACGCCTGGACTCCCACCGCCCAATCCGTTTTTGCCGCAGCCTCGTCCAACCCGCATCTGGCAGCCTCTGTGCCCGCCCCGATGCGGAAGGAGTGCGAAGCAAACTGCGCCCCGTCAAACCCCCCCAACGTCAAACATTTTCTAAACACCGCTATAAATCGGAATCTAGACAGGAAACTCCCAGCCTGATGCACTAACAGTGGACCCTCTCCTGGTGGACGAAGCCTCATGAACTCCGTCACCGCCATCACCGGACATACTTCTGAACCCGGCCATGCATACAACCAAACGTCCACACCTTTCCCCTTCTGTTCCGTTTTAGACCTACGCAGTTTCAAACACACGCAACCCTCCCCCAATGCCACATCCTGACCCAACGAACCCCCACCCCCCAACAGTCTTCGCTGGACTGACCAGCTCACCCACCCGGAAAGCCCCGAAAAAGGGCAAAGGAAAAAGCTGTTCGAAATAGCTGAGCTTCATAAACGGACGCACACAAAACCCCCCAACTGCCGGCCAACCGCCTTCAAAATAACAAAAGTCACCGGCCTCTTTCCGTCCGTCTTCCGATTATTCCTGTACCCCTTCAACGCTTGCCTTACCCAGAAACCGTTTTGTTGCATCCGGTGCTCCCCGCAACTGAAACCAAAATGCCAGCGCCGCCAGCTTCCGTTCAATCCCAGAAACTGACCCTCGCCCCACCATCTGCCTCACCACAACCGAAAAACCAACAGACTATTGTCCGCCCCCCTACCCCCCAGCCCGGCGTCTGCCAGCCGTGAAAAATCCAGCCACTCCCTCCAAACTTTACTGTACGCCGACCAAGTCGACTCGCTCACCGACCACCTGATCCAACCCGCGGCGATCCCCAAAGCAATTGTCCAAAGCCATGCTGGGCAGGGGATCCCCTCTCTCGCCTCTCCCGGAGCCAAGTCCCGAAACCTCCGCCATTGAAATCGAGACAAGTCATCGGCCAGCTTATTCTCCACCCCCGGAACGTGTACGGCATACAGAAATATGTTCCTCTGCAGGCACCGCAGCACCCGGTGGCGCAGCAGCCTGATCACCGGAGGGGAAGAACCCAAAATCCGGTTAATCACCTGCACTACTCCCATATTATCGCAATTCAACCGAATCTTAAGGTCCTGACAGGACTCACCCCACAATTCCAAAGCCACCACCACCGGAAACAACTCCAGCAGAACCAGAGTCTTAGTCAACCCCACCTCTACCCAAGTCCGCGGCCAGGCCTCCGCACTTCACAGACCTTGAAAATACGCCCCGTACCCCGTCGACCCCGCCGCATCCGTCACCAGCTCCAAGTCAAAGTTACTCACCGGCCCATCCATCCACACAGAACGTCCGTTGTAATCTTCCAAAACGTGTGCCAGACCCGCAAATCCTCCCTATGTTCCCTGGGCAATCTAACAAAATGATTCGTAACAGAGACTCCCGCCGTGGCCGCCGACAGGCGTCGGCAAAACACCCTGCCCATAGGGATGATGCGGCAAGCGAAGTTGAGCTTCCCAACTCCGACTGCAGCTTCCTGAGCTGCACCTTCCGCAGCCCCACCAGCTCATTTATCTCCGTCCGGAGTCCCTCCCCCATTCCATGGCGCCGTGTCCAGCTCAATGCCTAAAAACTCAGCACCTCCACCGGACCTTCCGGTTTGTCCGGCGCTAGAGGGACCCCGAACTCCCCGGCAATGTGCCGCACCGTGGCCAAAAGTATCGCACACACATTGGAAGCTGGGGGCCCACTACGAGGAAGCCATCCAGATAGTGGATGACCGAACCCCTCCGGACAAATCACGCACTACCCCCCCCAAGAAAGAGCTAAAGAGCTCAAAACAGGGCGCAGGAGACGGAGCAGCCCATGGGCAAGCATCCATCCACCTAAAACCGATCCTGCCAACAGCACCCCAAAAGACGAAAACTTTCCGGGTGTACCTGCAGCAACCGAAACGCAGACTCAATGTCCGATTTTGCCATGAGAGCTCCCCGCCCAAAATGCCGCACCCAACCCACCGCCGCATCAAAGGAAGTGTAAGACACCGTGCAGGCTTCTGAGGCAATTGCGTCATTCACCGAACCCCCCATCGGAAAAGAAAGGTGGTGAACAAGCCGAACTTGTTAGGGTCTTTCTTAGGCACCACCCCCCCAAAGGGGACACCACCAGATCCGGCAACGGCCGATCCGAGAAGGGGCCATTCCTCCTCCCCAACGCCACTTCCTTGGTCAATTTTGCCGAAACCACCCCGGGATGCAACCGCGCGGAACGCAAGGTCCGAGCCATCGGCGGAGCCTCAGACATGGAACACGGAATCTTAAAACCCACCGCAAAACCCTCCCCCAACACCCACGCCGCCTCCCTATTCGGGTACCCATTTTGGAAAGGACGCATCCGTTCCACCTTCACCGGCGTTGTCCCTCTTCAAAGCAGCGACTGCGCCGCGCTTACCCCGCTTGAAGCAACGGGACATTGCGTGGCTCCCCCCACCTCCGGAACACTCGTGTCGGAAATGACAGGACCCTCCAAACTAGCAAGACCCCCCGTTAAATTGCCAGCACACCCCAACCTTCCTGCCAGCCTGAAGTCCCGAGGCGGGGGTTCCCCCGTCCCCCCCCCCCTGAAAACTGCGACGGCGCCCTCGCCGACGACATCAAGCGCAGCCAAAGGCTGATAGCCCTATGATCCCACCTGATATCCGGCCGACCCGCCCTCCTCTGCCGAAATTGCCCGTCGTATCTTCGCCACGCCGAGCCCCCATAAACCCCATGTGCCCCAAAAGGCGTCCATATAGCAAAAGAGAGCCGAGCAATGCTCCGGAGATTTCTCTCCGATCACGCTGGCCATGATGGCGAACGCCTGCAGCCAGTTCGTTACAGTCCGCGGTATAAGCCTATACTGCCTCTTCTCCTCGCCGTCCTTCTTGGAGTCATCAGGCTCGACCCTATCCAGATTAAATTTCCTAGGGGCAGCAAGGAAAATATCCCCCCATACTCACCCTTGGTGATCTTGTCCCGCACTTCCTGTGTCAGATGTGCCCCAACCACCCCTCATGGCACACATACACCACGCACTTCGCGGCGTCCGCCATCCTCACCACATCCACCCTGGGCACCGCTGCCTCCAACCTGGATTCCCCCCAAGAAGGATTGGAAATGACCGTGTGACCCGCCGGCGGCAGGCTGACCGCCCGCCCCCCACGGACCCACAACGGCAGGCCCCAAAACCACCCCCAGTAGCCCGCACAGCCCCCCCAACAATCCCACACAAAGTATCATCAAAAGCACTATGCGGGAGATGAAAAGTCTTACCTGGCTGCCTGGGTCCGTTCCCGTCAGCCGCCGCTCCGGATGCTCCAGCCGCCGTCCCGAATCTCCTCCTCCGAACCCGATATCGCACCTTCTGAACGCTCTCCTGCCGTAGGTAGCAGAGGCGTGTTCAGCCTGCCGGGCGACTCCACCCCAGCGGCCGTGGATCGACAACTGCTCGTAGAAGCCCGCACACCGTCGTCCCGTCCCCTGGCTCCACTCCGTGCGACCGCCCCCAGCCGACTCCTCACCGGTCCCCCAGCTCTCCCCCTCCCGTCCGCCGCCAAACTTCTCCCATCCAATCGTCCGGGCCTGCCCGCAGCGTCTGGTCGCTGGCGCACAGGCGTGACACTTCGTCTCCCCCGCCGGGTCCCCCCCTGCGGCAAAGACGCCGCGCTTCCACGGGTGACCGCCGTTCCCTCCTGCACTGCCCGCGCCGGCGGGTAGCTGGCTCCATCTGCATCTCCAGCCTCTCTCCCCGAGTCCCCCATGAAGAGGATTCCGCCCGGACCCCCCCAGGCACTGTGGCGCCCGAACGGTATGCAGGGGGAGGGGGGGGCGGCGGGTTCCGTCCCCGGGCTCCTAGGGTGGCGCTGGGCTCTGGTGTAGGGGCCTGGTGAAAACGTTCCGGCGGCCTGGCCTGCCGAGCGCGTGGAGTTGGTACCCCCCTGTAGCCGGCCCCCCTCCCGCCGCGGCGGTAATGGCCACCACCTGGCTCTGCAGCCTGTCCGCCCCACGTGACGCCGCCGCGGCCTGCGGCCGCGAAAACAGCGCGTCCGGATCCGACATGCTATGTCCCGCCGTGCAGAGCTGCAAAAAACCCCCCCGCCGCTAAGGACACCCCCAACCGAGTCCAGACCTTCCCCCTGAGTAAGTCCGCTGAGTGACCCCCGCCGCCCACGGCGCGCATACCGCAAAAACGCAGCACCATCACGAAGCCGGTCCTACCTCTGGCAACTCTCCTGTACACTGAACACCACGCTGCCGTCTCAGCTCCTCCCCTTCCTTTTATCATGCTCCGCCCCCCTTCTTACTTTTTTCTCTCCGCCCTCCCCTCCTTACTTTTCTCTATTTTATTAACCCCCTACGCTCTTCCCTCAGCATTCGTCATGTCCGGCCCTCCACCCAGCCTCTGGCTTAATTCCGGGCCTTTCTCCACTAACCAAACACTGCCATGAAGACCAAGGAACTCTCCAACAAGTAAGGGACAATGTTGTTGAGAAGTACAAGTCAGGGTTAGGTTATAAAGAAATATCCAAATCATTGATGATCCCTAGGAGCACCATCAAATCTATCATAACCAAAGAGAAAGAACATGGCACAACAGCAAACCTGCCAAGAGATGGCCGCACACCAAAACTCATGAACCGGGTGAAGAGGGAATTAATCAGAGAGGCACAGACAAAAGGTAACCCTGGAGGAGATGCAGAGTTCTGCAGCAGAAATTGGAGTATCTGCACATAGGATGTCAATAAGCCACAAGCTCCATAGAGTTGGGCTTTATGGCAGAGTGGCCAGAAGAAAGCCATTACTTTCAGCAAAAAACAAAATGTCACGTTTTGGGTTCGCAAAAAGGCATGTGAGAGACACCCAAAATGTATGTCTGGCTAAACCCAACACATCACATCACCCAAAGAACGCCATCCCCACAGTGAAACATGGTGGTGGCAGCATCATGCTGTGGGGATGTTTTTCAGCAGTCAGAACTGGAAAACTGGTCAGAGTTGAAGGAAAGATGGATGGTGCTAAATACAGGGATATTCTTGAGCAAAACCTGTACCACTCTGTGTGTGATTTGAGGCTAGGATGGATGTGCCCCAAGTGTGTGCATTGCATGCATTTGGTATTTTCGTCTCTTCTCCATTTGTTTGAGTGTGCCGCATTTGGTGTGATGGCTAGGTGCTAGTCGCCACATGTCAGGTAAACTTCCTGTGGGCACAAAGCATCACAACCGGAGCATGTAAACATCCCCATCTGCTGCCTGTTGCAGCTTAAGGGGGGCAGTTGGCTGGCAGGAAAAACGCAACTCAACTATATATATATATATATATATATATATATATATATATATATATATATATATATATATATATATATATATATATATATATATATATATATATATATATATATGCTGTATATTGTTTTATGTTTCAATAGTTTTTATTGTTTTAGGAAAACAGGTAAAGAAGATAATTTAATGGAACAACGAACAATCCTTGTCTGCTCCAAACATGTAACAGGGGAAACATACAAATGCACGGCTTGGTAGGAATTGGTGAGGGCCATGACGCATAGGTTAGGTTAGGTCTGCCGTAGGGCCCTCTAACATACATAGAGTTATATCTAAGGAAGGACATCAACTTATTATAGAGTACTAATAAAGCGTTTAAATAACATAAACTCTAAGGTTGCCATCCTGCTAACCACCTTATGAAACATACATATGGGAAAGAACATGGACTCGGATGCATAACATTACTATAACATAATCACAATGAAATAGTATCGATGACAATAATGCCTCTTACTGATATTGTGCGATAGTTAGGGCACTTGCAAATATCAAACATTGTAACTGTCCCATATGAGGGACCATATTCCCCAAAATATGCCCAGGAGAGTCTGGATTACAATAAAAAAAGGGGGGGTTAGGGGGTACAAAGAGGGTTACAGAAACATGGTGCCAAGGTTGGCTCAAAACAAAGAGGAGAAGTGTATATTGTTTTCATACTGTTTACTTCAACATGTATTTATCATGCATTATTTTTTAAGTGACTGTTTGATATTATGCTAACGAGTGGGATTGTTTTGCTCTCATTGTTCCTATGTTCTGCATTCCATTTCAGGTGTACATGGCAGCAAATAAAGCATATGGCCTGGAGAAGAGCCTGCAAGAGCTGGAGGAGAGAGCTCTACAGAGTGGAACCACAGATTCTGAGCTTTCAGAATTGGAGGTCAGCGTGGCATCTGCCATAGCACAAGTGCAGCAAACTGAGAGCGAGGTGAAAGTCAAAACTGAGCTTGCTTTTTTGAAGAGGCTTGGAGATTAGTCTCTAAATATAAGTTTTCTTTATCATTTTAGGTGTCAGATATTGAATCTAGGATAGCAGCTTTGAGTGCAGCAGGACTTACAGTCTCACCTTCAGACAAAGCCAAAAGGAAGTCTAGCCCTCGGGTAAGATTTTAAAGAGGTATTAAAGCCTCCTCAGCACTCCATCCCCCGACTCCCCTGCTAGCATGACTCTTTCATATTTAAGGGCTGACTTAACTTCCCTGCTAGGACATTCTACCTGGTCAAGTTCCCTCAAGTATGCAGATCAGCCTTCCTGGCCTCTGCCCACTAACTTCTAGAAGTTTCTCCAAACTTCCAGCCTCAGGGGAAGGTACCAGAGGCCTACCTGTATGAGTCACCCAGTCTGACCTGCAATAAACCCTGACCCAGTTTCCTGACTCACACTTATCATGAGTCATAAATTTGCCTGCACTAAACTAATAGCTCACTAGAGGGTGCTACAGTAGGATTGTCTTGAAGTGAACAAAAAGAGTGGACCAAGCACCAATAGCCGCCTATCCTGTACTGAGATCGAAATCAACTCATAAAACACAGTTATGTAAACTCAATGGAATGTTTGTTCTGTTGCATTTTTGGCATCCAAGTAATATCATTCAGCCATCCCAGGGTAAGCTTGTAAATTTTATGGACTTCTACTTTATATGCAAATTATAATGTACTATATTATAGTATAATTTAGTATAATATAGTATAATATTGCTAATGTGGAAACAGAACTCCTTTTTAACTACATGTCAATGCCAATACTACAGTGGGCACTATGAGTAAATATAATGATAATGTGAATCTATTGAAGATTGCTGCACAAAAATGTTGTGTATTTAATTATATGTAAAATGTTTATAAACTGTTTAAAAAATATTTTATATATTCATTTTCCGCATAGCTATAATATATATATAACACAGTTGTGAGATATGCTCTCATTAATAGCCTGCCTAACTTTTAGAGAAATATTGCATTTAAATGTGTTTTGTACAAAGTTTAATTGATTAAAGTGTGTGTTACCCCAGCATTTCATATTCCTGATATTTAAATTTTATACTGAATGGGTTGTTTTACAAGGTGATTGTTTGTTTAAAGTCACTTTAAATAGATAGATAGATAGATTAGATAGATCATTTTGAATAAAGTAAAACCTACGACAGACAGATATACAAAGATACATGTTATGTACATATATTTGATTGTAGAGTTTGTACTCTGAATATGATGCTGTTTTCCATGCTGTATTGTAGGCTGTTGTCCCCGCCTTATCCAGAAGTACGGAACCATTTGTGTCTTCACCCCCAGAACAACCCATCCTCACATCAACTCCAAGTGAAGTAAAGGTTAGCAACATTCCTTATTAGTAAACGTATTTGTTGTCCCCCACACTACCAGGTAGTAAATATAAAATGCGATAAACTCAAAAATAAGTGTAATAAGTGAATAAAGCAAAAAATATGATTGTGGAAATGCTGCAATACCTAATGTGTTCACAGTACACGTATAATGAATAAATGGTAAAAGAGTGGTTTTGCAAAATTCCTTTATTACTTCAATGTTCAATCAACCATGCACCTTGATTACAATAAATCAATAATTAACAAATACTGCAAACCGCCGTAGATGTACGTCGGTACCTTGACCTAGAAATACCCCTGATGAAGTCACGGGACGTGACATAACACGTAGGGTTTGGCTGGAGTGGACAGGAAATGACGTGAGGAGGAAAATGCAGGTGTTTTAAGCTCTTATGCGATTTGAACCTTATTTTGATGTGAGCATCCACTTTTTAATAATCTTTTAATAATTTTTTAGTCTTTTAATAAATGGCTATGTTTTAAATGATTTCACACTATGGGAGGCATTCTATCTATTACATTCCCTTATGGTTTGGAGTTATTAACATTACTTCAAGAACCTGGATCTTGGAACCAATACAAAGGAGATAAGGGGAAGAATACACTAGGGAAGGATAACCAGACCATTAACCTGTTCCTAAGGCTTTGTCAGGACCTGGACTTGAACCTGGGACCTCAGCTGTGTTTGGCAATGAATCTTCTCAATGAGCTATCTAAGATGCTGGAGGGCACCTTGTCAGATCCTTTAGACAACCCTGCCTTGTACCTTGATTTCAGCTGAACCTTGAACTTTTTGCTCCTCCCACATACTTCCTGATATAAGCCATGTCTTTGCACTTTCTCCTTTCTCCTTGCCAGAATTTGTGCTATCTCCAGCCTGTATCTTGCTCCTGTCTTCCCTGCTGCCGTTCATATTTGCTACTGCTCGTTATTGACCCTTGGTTTGTTTCTCGACTATGCTTCTGCCTGGTCCCCACCTGCACCTGCAACTACTTGTTATGACCTTTTGGCTTGTTTACTGACCACGCTTCTGTTTGATCCTTTGAACCTACTCATCCGCTACTGAACCCCAGCTTGCTCACCTCCTGGTGAGGCGATCCTGAAGACCTCGACCCGGTGCTAAATCCATCTCCACCATCAGGAGCTCTGGTGAACACCAGTTAGAACTTAGACTCCGCACCTCAGGTGAGCCTGTGTCATCTGCCAGGGTGACTGGCTGTACACCTATCCTGCTGGTCAGTGGTAGTCCTGCAACTGCTATAGCAACTGGTCTTCGAGCCTGACCCCCGATGGTGACATGCTTTCTATATACAGCTATGAGGTGTGTGTTCTGTGAGCACTGAGGTTATTAATGAAAGCGCAGCGATCATTGCAATCTTCACAAAGAAGGATTATACACTTGTATTTGAATTGATCACTGGGACACTTTTTCAGTTTATTGAACATTTTGGTGTACTTCATTATTTATTTTAATATTCACCATTTGTTAATTATTGGTTTATTGTTATCGAGGTGCATGAGTGATCACACATTGAAGTAACAGAGGAATTGTGCAAGACCACTCTATTACCATTTATTCCTTAGTAATCAGTCTTATTGTGTTTTCTGCAGTATATGCTGAGTGCAGTCATGAAAGATTCATTTTAGAAGTTGGTGGTCTCTAAATGTTCACTAATATCCTTAAAATGATTACTTATTTCATACCTGCAAAAAAAGTACAAGTGTAAAAACAACCAAGTCAGTCTTCGGTTCTGTGTTACTGTGTGTAAAATTGAGGAAAGGAAAGTGACCCTTAGCTAGGTGCACAGGGCACTACTATGCAAATGCATTCACGGCACATTTTTGCACTCTTTTATTTACTCAAATATTTTAGATTAGACTAACTGATTATCTGGTTGGGACTTTAATGTGTGCAGACTACTACAATAAATCTGTGCTAGAACTCTGTCCTATTTATTTTGGATTATCCTGAAACCTCTGAACCATTCTCCTGTTTCAAGTTATTCCACAATAAGTTCTAAAAGATATCCCCTAGACCAGTGTTTTTCAACCTTTTTTCAGTCGAGGCACCCTTTAACATTATAGACAACCTCAAGGCACCCTTTTTAATTATGGACAGTCTTGAGGCACCCCATTCTAAAATGTAAAAAATTGTTCTAATAGTTTTACACAATGCAGCAACATCCACACTTAAGACACCCAGCGTTAGAGGTGATTTATTCTTCCAAAGCAAATACACTTTTGCAAACTGGTACTGACTCGTATTCCAATGTTTCTCTTCTCCTTCAATTCCTC
The DNA here is from genome assembly GCF_037356315.1 of Lithobates pipiens. NCBI lineage: Eukaryota > Metazoa > Chordata > Amphibia > Anura > Ranidae > Lithobates > Lithobates pipiens. The sequence goes on from NW_027507784.1 coordinate 128,786,957, forward strand.
TCCATCAGTCAGCTAATGTTTCCCCAGGACTGAGGGAGGGGGGTTGAGGGGGGTCAAACAAGGATGCTGTGGAGGCAACAGACATCCTCCTTATTAACTGAAGATGTCATTGGTTGTTAGGATGCCGGTGTCTAGAAAGTCAGAATGGTGCATAATGAAAACCCGTGGCTTTGTGTAACTGAAAGTCAGGCTTCATCCACCTGTTGGTTTGTATACAATTTTTGACCAATTTTTAGGCATTTTGCCAAGATACCCCCTGAAAAAAACTCAAGCCACCCTGGTTGAAAAAGGCTGCCCAAGACTGAGCCTGGAGCATGGAACCATGCTTGTGGCCGGCAACCTCTGTACTGGCAAGGGAGACCTGGGGATATTCTCTGTGGCCACTCCGGGGGTGAACATTACATATGCATTGGAATAGATGTGCAAATAATTCCTTAAAAAGGAATTAAAAGCTTAAAAGCTTCCATGTTTTGAATATATTTTCTATCTCATTCTGCACTTTTAGATCATGTCAATGCAGCAAGCACTTCAAAAGAAGTTTGGTATAGATATGGAAGGTGAGTGTTTTAAAAAGTACCTTTTTTTTTTTTTTTTTTTTATAAGCTGTGTCTAAATATTTTGCTCACTGTCAAATGTAACTACTTTAATTCTAACCCGTGTGTCTGATAAGGACAAGCAGGCAGAATGAAATTAAGGGGCCCGGCAACCCGTCGATCACGGGCTACCAGTCGATCCGTGGGTAGGTGACAGGGAACAGGTCTGTGCCGCCGACCCCACCTCCTACTGCTAAATGCCGGTCTCTCGCCTTAGCCCCTTCCGCCGAGCTTTCGGTACTCCTCTCTCCCTCCTGCCTCCTCCGTCGCTGTCATCAGTAAAGAGCGGAGAGCAAGAGGCAGCACTAGCACGGGATGCGGGGCGGGGGGAGTGTAAAGCACCCCTGATCCCTGCATTCTGAGAGCAACGCATTCCTGATACCTGCATTCTGAGCTCAACGCACCCCTAAACCTTGCATTCCGAGCTCAACGCACCCCTGATCCCTGCATTCTGAGCACAACTCACCCCTGATCCCTGCACTCTGAGCGCAACGCATGCCTGATCACTGCATTCTGAGCGTAACTCACTCCTGAATTCTGCATTCTGAGCGTATCGCACTTCTGAACCCTAATTTTTGAGCATAACGCACTCCCAAACCCTGCACTCTCTTGTAATACTTTCTTTATGTCCACTGCATTTGCAATCTATGTTTGGGGTTAATAATGTATCATCACCTGAGTAGATCACAAAAGCCTTTGTGTTTTGAACACGGTGCAGGAAACACACATGGAACATGCCTTTCTGGCCCGAACAACAGGACACTGTGCCCGGTGATCTTTGACTTCATCAGTGTTGTTCAAGTAGATCTCCATTTCTCTAAGCCCCTGTACACACGGTCGGAGATTTCCACAACCAGATCTGTCGGATTTTGCCAGTCGGATTTTGTCCATCGGATCTTGTCCGAAACTGTTGCATACACACAGTCGGACAAAGTTGGCGAAAAATCCGATCTTTCAGAACGTGATGATGTAATTTCGTTACGATGGGACTACATTCAGGCTAGTAGCCAATAGCTTTGATGTAGGAATTTGATCTGAGCATGCGTGGCACTTGGTCTGATCAAAATTCTCTACACATGATCGGAGTATGTCCGATCGGCCCAGTTGGTCGGGAAATAATTCCAACATGTTGGAAAATTGGGTCCGATGGATATTCTGACTGAATCAGTCCGATGCATACCACACACAGTCAGATTATCCGACGACACGGTCCGATAGGACACATTCCGACGGATTCTCCGACCATGTGTACAAGGGCTAAGGTTGCCTACCCCTGGCCTAGTGCATTGAGATCTTCACAGAATATTCCTTCTACTGCTCTTCCCTGATACAAAAATACTCTGAATTCACTTGCCAGCCAATTTATTGAGAATTATTTTCCTTAACTTTGTACCCAATCAAACTATCTTTCTATGTCAGCAATCTATCCAGTTACAGTGCCTTGCGAAAGTATTCGGCCCCCTTGAACTTTTCAACCTTTTGCCACATTTCAGGCTTCAAAACATAAAGATATAAAAAAAATTTTTTTGTGAAGAATCACCAACAAGTGGGACACAATTGTGAAGTGGAACGAAATCTATTGGATTTTTTAAACTTTTTTAACTAATAAAAAAATGAAAAGTGGGGCGTGCAAAATTATTTGGCCCCCTTGCATTAATACTTTGTAAAGCCACCTTTTGCTACGATTACAGCTGCAAGTTGCTTGGGGTATGTCTCTATCAGTTTTGCACATCGAGAGACTGAAATTCTTGCCCATTCTTCCTTGCAAAACAGCTCGAGCTCAGTGAGGTTGGATGGAGAACGTTTGTGAACAGCAGTTTTCAGCTCTTTCCACAGATTCTCGATTGGATTCAGGTCTGGACTTTGACTTGGCCATTCTAACACCTGGATAAGTTTATTTGTGAACCATTCCTTTGTAGATTTTGCTGTATGTTTGGGATCATTGTCTTGTTGCAAGATAAATCTCCGTCCCAGTTTCAGGTCTTTTGCAGACTCCAACAGGTTTTCATCCAGAATGGTCCTGTATTTGGCTGCATCCATCTTCCCCTCAATTTTAACCATTTTCCCTGTCCCTGCTGAAGAAAAGCAGGCCCAAACCATGATGCTGCCACCACCATGTTTGACAGTGGGGATGGTGTGTTGAGGGTGATGAGCTGTGTTGCTTTTACGCCAAACATATCGTTTTGCATTGTGGGCAAAAAGTTTGATTTTGGTTTCATCTGACCAGAGCACCTTCTTCCACGTGTTTGGTGTGTCTCCCAGGTGGCTTGTGGCAAAATTTAGACAAGACTTTTTATGGATATCTTTGAGAAATGGCTTTCTTCTTGCCACTCTTCCATAAAGGCCAGATTTGTGCAGTGTACGACTGATTGTTGTCCTATGAACAGACTCTCCCACCTCAGCTGTAGTTCTCTGCAGTTCATCCAGAGTGATCATGGGCCTCTTGGCTGCATCTCTGATCATTCTTCTCCTTGTCTGAGCTGAAAGTTTAGAGGGACAGCCAGGTCTTGGTAGATTTACAGTGGTCTGATACTCCTTCCATTTCAAAATGATCGCTTGCACAGTGCTCCTTGGGATGTTTAAAGCTTGGGAAATCTTTTTGTATCCAAATCCGGCTTTAAACTTTTCCACAACAGTATTACGGACCTGACTGGTGTGTTCCTTGGTCTTCGTGATGCTCTTTGCGCTTTCAACAGAACCCTGAGACTATCACAGAGCAGGTGCATTTATACAGAGACTTGATTACACACAGGTGGATTCTATTTATCACCATCAGTCATTTAGGACAGCATTGGATCATTCAGAGATCCTCGCTGAACTTCTGGAGTGAGTTTGCTGCACTGAAAGTAAAGGGGCCGAATAATTTTGAACGCAACACTTTTCAGTTTATTTGCTAAAAAAGTTTAAAATATCCAATAGATTTCGTTCCACTTCACAATTGTGTCCCACTTGTTGGTGATTCTTCACAAAAAAATGTAAATTTTATATCTTTATGTTTGAAGCCTGAAATGTGGCAACAGGTTGAAAAGTTCAAGGGGGCCGAATACTTTCGCAAGGCACCGTATTTGTCTCCATGCTGATAGTGCTCAGTTTATGAGAGAAAGTTATATACTATGCATGCAGCTGTTTCTACAGTATAATCAGTTAGCAGGGTGTAACTCCCTATCCAGAATAAAACTTATTTTTATAAATTCTTTACACTAAAATTGATTTATTATCAATCCTAGGAATGAAAAGGCAGCTGAGTTGCAATGCAAAAATTACATTTCGGCGGGTGAAACTGCTGTTTTTGGTATTTTGCCGATAAAGAAGGCACGATAATGGCATTGCAAATGCACATGATTTTGCCGGGATTTTATTGTGCTTATTGTGTGTTTTTCATAGGTCATGTGACTCAAAAACCACATCAAAAACGTAACACGGGTGCGTTATTCATGCGATCTTGCTACGTTTTCACTGCATTTCAACTGGGAGGTGTGTTTTTGATGCCCTTTTTTTAACTCACCAAAAATGCAGCAAGCAAGATTTTTAACACCACAACAGACTAGTGCGAAGATATAAATAGAATGATGAAATCTTCTTTTTTTTTTTTGTTTTGTTTTTTGCATCTGAAGGTGCCAATAATGGCCACCAATAAATTCATATTCATTTAAATTAATGATATAAATGAAAAAGTTGAATAAATACAATTACATATACATTTTTTTTTTTTAAACAGTCATTTTCACTTTGAGTTTATGTTTCGGCCAAGTGCATCCTGAATTTTTGTTTTTTGCACCAGAATTTCTATTCATACTCTAATGCACACCGTTATGCAATACTGGAAATGGCTTTGCAGATGACTCCTACAGCCCACATTCACCATGGTTTGGATGAGAAAGGGAGGAATATTGAATGATTTAGGCTGGGTTCACACCATCCGTCTCACAGCAGGGGTCTGGTGCATCCTGGTTCACCCTTTCAGGTCCGATTTCAGCCCAAATTTTGGGCTGATTTTGGAACTGAAACGGACCAAAAGACGAGGAGATATGTGAACCGGCTCCATAGAGAGCCAGTCAAAATCTCCTGTTCGCAATGGTGTGAACCCAGCTTAAAACTTAAATATCTTGGATGTAGAGTAATAATAGTAGGCAATACATTTGTCTGCTAGTTGGTTGCTACAAGGGCCATTTTTATCCATATATGTTTGGCAAATAAGCAAATTCTACCAGTTGCAAGTCTTTGAAATTTGTAACTTTTTTTTCTCCAAATTATCACTTGTTTAATTTTTTTTCATAGTAAGAAGCTACAACCAAAGCCCACTGCTTTTTAGTCCCGTGGATCCAGATAACAAAGCTTCCTCATTCATACGTTTTACTCTGCAGCTAAACTTTTAAATGTTACTATAAATAGATGGAGCAGCCTGACCTCCAAGGACTTTAATTAACCTCACCATGGGCCCCATCTTCATGGAGGATTATCTCACAAATTTTTACAGTTCTTAAACTGAACTCACCGTTCTTTTTTACTGCATGATAGTTAGCACTTAGTGGAAGGCAAGAGTTACTACATTTACAAAATACGTTAATTGAGGGTTGGCAGCATTTGGTGAGAAGATTTAGCACAAGTTTTCAGTACCATAGAAATATAGAAAAGTGACTTCAGAAAAAGACCGGGTAGTCCAGTGGGTCTACCCATTTTTTTTGTTTGTTTTTTTTTTGTTAACTTTATTGTCTGACTATAAATCTATGTTTGTCCCAAGCACTGTCTCAATACCTCTGCTGCTCTGCAGTTTATTCCAAGCATCAACTACCCTTTCAGTAAAATAATGCTTTCTAAGCTTAGTTTTGAACTTTCCTCCAGTTAGTTTGAGGTAATTTCCCCATGTTCTTGATTTTGATTTCATATTGAAAAAACTGCCCTCCTGAACGTTATTCACCCCTTTGATGTATTTAAGGCTCGGTTCACATCGGAACCGGCTGTGGATCGCACAGGAACACTGCGTGTCCCCATTCTCCGGTTCAGGGATGGATCTTTGCCTGAATTCGGCCCTGAAACAGAGCCAAAGACGCATGTTTCTGTGCAGTGCGCTCAGCAGCCGCTCCGGGAATATGTGAACCGGCTCCATAGAGAGCTATTCAAAAGCTAGTTCTAAAGTCTTATGGCTGTAAAAGGGTAATGTGTTACTTTTTAACCACTTTCTGACTGCTCACCGTTGTTATACGTTGGCTGTTTGAAGAGGAGTATCGTTGTTATGGCAGCAGATGGCTACCATAACCCCAGTATCCTCTTCTTTAGAGGGGGGTCAGCTTTCAGATAAAAGTGGTCTCTGCAGCGATTCGCAGCAAGATCACTTTTATCAGTGGTGGGAGCGCCCCCCTCCCGCCGCGCTTCTGTGCCATCTGCCGCATACCGGAGCCTTCGTTAGCGGCGATCGACCTTCTTGGTCTGTGGTATAGAGCTAACTGTGGCGAAGATTGCCCCTGCTCGGCTCCATACCATTGCAGGGCAGAAGTGACGTCAAAACGTCACTTCCGCCCATAGCACTTAAAGGGACTTTTTTTTTGAAACAATTTTTTTTTATTTATTTATATTGCATTTTAGTGTAAATATGGGATCTTTATGACCCCAGATCTTATATTTAAGAGGTTCTATCATACTTTTTTTCTGTTACAAGGGATGTTTACATTCCTTGTAATAGGAATAAAAGTGACACTTTTTATTTTTATTTGTACACTGTGCTTTAAAAAAAAAAAAAGTAAAATAAATAAATTGTAACGCGTCCTGTCCCTCCAAATCGCGTGCAGAAGCGAACACATATGTGAGCAACACCCGCATATGAAAACCGTGTTCAAACCACACATATTAGATATCACCACGATCATTAGAGCGAGAGTAATAACTCTAGCCCTAGGCCTCCTCTGTAACTCAAAACATGCAACCTGTAGAATTTTTTTATACATCGCCTATGGAGATTTATAAGGGTAACAGTTTGTCACCATTCCACGTGAAATTTTGAAGTGTGACATGTTGGGTATCAATTTACTCAGCGTTACATTATCTTTCACAATATAAAAAAATTGGGCTAACTTTCCTGTTTTATTTTGTAATTCAAAAAAGTGTATTTTTTTTCCAAAAAAAGTGTGCTTGTAAGACTGCTGCGCAAATACGGTGTGACAGAAAGTATTGAAATTACCGCCATTTTATTCTCTAGGGTTGGGGGTGATAAGTCATTTTCTAGCAAAAAAAAAGTTAAGAAAAAAAAACTACAATGAATTTCATAATCATACAATCACTTCAAGAGGTACACCTCTAAATATATTAAAAATATATGTAGCACCAGGCTCCTGAAGAGCACGCGCTATGTTTTGGAAATTTAGTTTTTTCCTAAGACCATAGTTGGGTCTTAGGGTTAATTTCAGTAAATTATGGTCTTGGCATCAGTGTAGCTGGACTGTACTATGTTCTGCCTGGTCATAGGTGTAGGTATCATCTTTGACCGGCATTGGAACGCAGTCTGGTTGGACGCATTGGGTACCAATCTCTCTCTCTGAGCCAATCAGCGGGTGCGTTGTCTCGCTGTGTATTCCGGGAGAGGGTACTTAAGGTGCTGAGATCATGTGGTTCTGGTTTCCGGTCCAGAAGTATGTTTTGACTCTGTGGTCCTTGTCCTCCTGACCAGCCCCCAGAGGCCCTCATATCCTGGGGTGCGGATCCATCCATTTCCTAGTCTCGGGGCTGGCTAGCCTGAGGCACAGTAACTGGAAAGAGGGTTCCAAGGTGGTCCGGTGCCGTCTCGGGTTTGGAGAGGCCCAGCAACTGAAAATGCAACCAGTGGAGGACTCTTCAGAAGAGGGCCACACACGAGGCTGGCTGCTCGGTAAGAGCCTGGAAGCTAAGCTGAAAGGACACCAAGTGAATCCGCATTCTTACGGTATCACCGGACCGGCTGTAAGATGCTGGTACTGTAAGAGAGTTCCTAATTTCATCCTTCAGTTACAACTAAGTTCTGTGAGAGACTTTGCTGAGTTTAAATCACCTGTCAGCTGCTAAAATCACTAAAGGGGATTTATCCAATAGTTGAAATATCCAGTTGTGAATGGCTATTCCCTGGTTCACTTAGAGAGAGACATTTCAAGTGTCAGCAGTTCCAAGAGTACCGGAGCTTTACTACCCTTACTCTCTATTCCCTACTGAGAGACTGAGTTTTGTTCAACGGTTTTTGCAAATAAAAGTGTCGGACTCTGCAGTTTAATGGGTCATCAACCTCAGGAAGCCCTAGACAAGCAACAAGGTGGAGACGGTAACGGTAAGCCCAGCAAAACCAGCCGCTCCTTCGGGGGTCAGTGCTACATATATATTGTGTATAAAAATCTGAAAATTTTCCCAAAAATATTTAAAAGTATTTAAAAAAAGGGAATATGGTAACACCAAAGTGGGAGACAAGCCTCTCTTCAGCATTATCCTGCTTCTATTTCTCACCAGTACAAAAACTGTAAGATGACCTAAAAATATCTGCTTCCACAATTCCCACTAAAAGCATATGGCCATACTGCAAAACCAATTGTCACATCGACAAAATTAACAATGAGTTCTTTACGTACAAGATGACAGAAGAAAATTCAGTTTTTAACCACTTTCTTACTGGGCACTTAAATCCCTCTCATGCCCAGACCAATTTTCAGCTTTCAGAGCTGTCACTCTTAGAAAGAAAATTGCGCAGTCATACAACACTGTACCCAAATGACATTTTTATCATTTTTTTTCCCACAAATAGAGCTTTCTTTTGGTGGTATTTGATCACCTCTGTTTACACAGAAGCCGGTGGTCGGCTTTTATTTCTCCTCACTGGCACTGATGGGCAGCACTGAAGGGCATTGATAGGTAGCACTGAAGGGCACCAATAGGTGGCACTGATAGCTGACACTGATGTGCACTGATCGGTGGCAGTGATGGGCACTGATGGTTGGCAGTGATGAGCACAGGTAGGTGACACTGCTAGGTGGCACTGATGAGGCACTAATTGGAACCACTGGTGGGCATTGATAGGTGGCATTGGTGGCACTGATATGCACTGGTGGGCACTGATTGGTGGCACTGATATACACTGTGGGCACTGGCAGGGGGCACTGACGGGCACAGATGAAGTGGCTGTACCTCTTCCTGTTCGGGACCGAAGTTCCTTACACAGAAGCCGGTGGTCGGCTTTTATTTCTCCTCACGCTGTCAGCGTGAGGAGAGGAAAAAAACAGATTACCGATCTTCTGTCTACATGACGTGCTCAGCTGTCATTTTCTCTAACCAATTCTTCTTTAATCAAATATATATATATATATATATATATATATATATATTACATATATATAGCACGCATATTTTTCCTTTGACATGAAGGTCAGGTTAATATAACCCAGCCAGCACAGAGTTCCGCCATATATCAGTCTGCAGGATTCCCCCTTGCAGTGCAAGGGAACTCTGATATAAAGGGGAATGCTGCAGATCATGATCTAAGGGGCAACCTGCAGACTTTGGTGTAAAGGGAAACTCTAATGTAAGGGAGGGGGCGAGCTCTGGTGACCAAAGATTACCTTTATATCAGAGTCCACTGCATTCCCCTTTACATCAGAGTTCCAACTTGCATTTAAATTGCAAACTCTAATGTGGAGGGGGCTCTGGAGCTCCTTCCGCAGAGTGAGAGAGTCGCAGACAGATGCAAGAGATGATCAGAGACTGCAGACATGATACAGGAGATGATCAGAGACTGCAGACATAGTACAGGAGATGATCAGAGACTGCAGACATGATACAAGAGATGGCCAGAGAATGCAGACATGACACAAGAGATGGTCAGAGACTGTGCTGACATAGTACAGGAGATGGTCAAAGACTACAGACATAGTACAGGAGATGATCAGAGACTGCAGACGTGATACAGGAGATGGTCAGAGACTGCAGACATGATACAGGCGATGGTCAGAGACTGCAGACATGACACAAGAGATGGTCAGAGACTGTGCTGACATAGTACAGGAGATGGTCAGAGACTACAGATATAGTACAGGAGATGATCAGAGACTGCAGACATAGTACAGGAGATGATCAGAGACTTCAGACATGATACAAGAGATCAGTGGCAGCTGGTGCTCACAATTCTTGGGGGGGGGGTTGCAAACAAACTGAAAAAAAAAAAAGAAACATCAAATGCAGCCACTGTGCCCATGAAGTGCAGCCACTGTGCCCATGAAGTGCAGCCACTGTGCCCATGAAGTGCAGCCACTGTGCCCATGAAGTGCAGCCACTGTGCCCATGAAATGCAGCCACTGTGCACATCAAATGCATGCCAACCCCTTTGTGGCAGACATCATCTGTTTGATTGGGGGGAGTATATGTGCTAGGGGGCTTTGGGAGGAGAGAAGATATGTGCTGGGGGTGGATTTCATATCCAAGCCCCCTTGTAGCACAAGTCCTAAAGTTCCCCCAGCACACAGTGGCACTACTAGGGTTGGTGTCACCTGGTGTGGTAGAACATGGTGTCACCCCCTGCACTTAGCAGGCTAGTATGCTGGTGTGGCTCCCCTCCTTAACCTGTCACAATGGATGGAGCAGGGATGGGATTGGGGGGATAGAGCTGGAATGGGATTGGGGGAATGGATGGAGCCAGAATGGGAATGAGGGATGGATAGAGCTAGGATGGGATCGGGATGGTAGATGGAGCTGGGAGGGGATCGGGGGGATGGAGGGAACCAGGATGGGATTGGGGGGATGGAGGGAGCCGAGATGGGATCGGGGGGGATGGACGGAGCAGAGATGGGATTGGGGGGATGCATGGAGCCGGGATGGGGGTGGGTGGATGGAGCTGGGATGGGGGGTGGGGTGGATGGAGCTGGGATGGGATGAGGGTGGATGGTATGGGGGGATGGTATGGAAATTGGATTGGATCAGGGGGGTGGATGGAACCGGGATGGGATTGGGGTGGGGTGGATGAGCTGGGATATTACGGGGGATGGATGGAGCTGGGACTGGATCGGGGGGGGATGGAGCCATGATGGGATGGATGGAGCCGGGTTGGGATTGGGGTGGGGTGGATGGAGCCGGTATGGTATGGGGGGGATGGATGGAGCCGGGATGGGATTGGGGGGGTGGATGGAGCCAGGATAGGATGGGGGGATGGATGGAGCCGGGATGGTATGGGGGGATGGATGTAGCTGGGATTGGATCGGGGGGAGGGATGGAGCTGGGATTGGGGTGGGGTGGATGGAGCTGGGATGGTATGGGGGGGATGGATGGATATCCTCTTCCCCAAATAGCTCCAAGTTCACTCTGCTTGTCCCCCCTCCCTCGTCCTCTTCTTTACGCCCCCCTCCTTCCAAGGCTAATGTTTAGATTACACAGACCTCAGACCAGCGCGGCTCTCGTGAATGCTGTGACTCGTTCCCTCCTCCACTGTGTGTACAGGAAGACATCACAGCACAGGAGGAGGAGGAGGGGCGGGTTCAGTTCGCTCCGCTCCGTAGTGCACTGTGTGTCAAACAGCTGGGGAGAGATTCTGGCTGCAATGCACAGAGGAGTGCGGGAACGGAGACACTCCGCACAAGCCGCGGGAATCTGATTCGCCAGGACTTCGGGTCAAGAATGCAAGGCGGTCCCGGCGAATCATGGAGCTTACGGTATGGGCAAATTAGGTGGTCGCAACTTGGGAGGCCCCTGCGGGGGGCGAGGCCTAAGGCGACCGACCAATTTGCCTAATTAGGGAGCTGCCTCTGAGTATGACCAAAGCTATACTTCTCCTATAAACTAAGTGCGCTCCTGTGACCCGTTTTCAGCCAACAGTGGGCTAAAGCCTGCTGTTGGATGACGTCACTCAGCCAGTCCAAGCTCTGGAAAGATCACAACTTTACAGCTGGGATCCACCGAGAAGCCTCTTAGTGAGCCAGCGAGGACTAGCTGCAGCATGGATCAGTGCTGCATCCCACTAGGTGAGTATGATTGTCTGTTTTTTTTTTTTTTTATTTCCACACTTCTCTTTTAAAAAAAAAAGATGAAAGATTTCAGCTAAAATGGATTGTTGAATTCTTTCATATTAAATGCTAATAATTATTTTTATTTGCATCTTGTCAAGCTTTATTATCTCTCTGTCTTTTCAGATGGGTCCATTGATAGAAATTCTATTTATCGAGGCTCCTTAACCCAGCGCAATCCAAATGGAAAGAACAAAAGGGTAGATCGTATCTTTGCCGTAAGAGCCATATAATACTGTTTAACATTAAGAAATATGGGTGATGTGTCCAGATACTTTGAGTGTAAAAATAAGGCATTCAGATTTGACATACCAGTATCCAGACTCGTATATGAAGCCTGAAAACTCATAACTTCAAAATGTTTGTCCTCCAATACTAAATGGTTTAATATGGACATGGAGACTGCTTAGATTTGGAGCCAGTAATATAATCAGTGGGTCTTTGTGCTTCTCTATGCAATGCAGTCAAATCCTGGCTGGTGGGAGCGACCAGCAGGTTGCTGAAAACATCACAGCACTCTACTTCTGTACTCCCATCAAAAGCCCTCAGCCTTAAAGTGTTTGTAACCCTAAAAAAAATTGATTCTGTTTCCTTAAAGCATGTTATACAGCACAGTGCACAGTGCTTGTGCTCTGTCATTTGCCCCCCCCCCCCCCCCCCGTATAAACTAAAAAAACTGGCTGATCCTGCTTGTCTATGCCCTCCCCCCTGTAAACTGAACATGGTTTATCATGGCTCTTGAGCCCTGACACTGTGGTCATTTTACATGCCTCCATCATCTGCAGTTCTGCTCTCTGCTCTCCCCCTCCTTCCCTGCTTGTCAGATCCATCCACCCCCCCCCCCCCCCCCCCAGCCTTCCCCTCCTGCTGCTATCATAATGCAGTGGCATTGCTACAATCCCCTCTGTTATATTAAATAATGTCCCCATTTGTTTTGTTTTTGTGCCTCACTTCACCGGCAGCTTCTCTCCTTCTGGCTGATGTCAGTGGGGGTTTCTCAGCCCCGCCCGCTGAAACTCTCATATCGAGAGAGGAGAGAGGCGGCCTGTCACGTGAGCTCCAATCAGCATTATGAAATGAGGTACACAGCGGCATTTCTTTAAAAAAAAAACACATACACTGGGGACATTATTTAATATAGCAGAGCTGATTATAGCAATGCCATTGAGTGGCTTAACAACCACTTTAATCCAAGCAGTGGGCTGGCTCTTGGGAGAAGGTACACAATTATCAAATTGATGGGTTGATGTCAGTCTTAGAAGAGTAGGACAGCTGTATTTGCATGCAGACCTCTCACATGAGATGCTGAGCCTCCAAGATTGAAAGAACTGAATTCCAGTGAGTGAAAGGGGCAGGTTTGGGAAGATAAGAATTAAATGATGCACACTGTAAGAAGTTCACATTGTGTACATAAATTGAGTATGCAATTTCAGTACAAGAGAGTCCTGGGAATACCATGTGTACATTAGCTCAATGTAGTAGTAGTGGATCAATAGTAGTAGTAGTTGTAGAGTAAGTACAGAAGAGGAGCTGGTACTCCTGGTGCATTGCATACTAGCTCATTATGAAATACTTACCTTAAAACAAAGCTGTTGCAGCGGTCCCCCCACACCGCTGTCACAGCCAACATCTTTCCTGGAGCTTCTTCCGGGTTTGCGGGCTCCAGCGCTGTGATTGGCAGGAGTCACGATGACATCACTCCCACACATGCATGCGGGAGCCGCCATTCATGGCACGGGCTCGGAAGGAATGACACCTTATTATAGGCTTACCTACAGGTAAACGTTTGCAGAGAAAGTTTACTTCCTCTTTAAGCATGGTAGCCGATCATGCTAGTGTGGTCAGTTTTTGTCTTCTTTCATTCAACTGTTTGATAGAGCCAGGCTGTGCACTCACACAGCGTGCCTCTATCTTCCATGGTCAGTGTAAGAACACCTTCCCCCCCCCATCTCTCTTCTTTTGATTGACAGTTAATCCTCCAACAATTGTGTTGTGAATCAGCCTGTCCTTATCTGGTGAAAGGGGGAGGTGACGTAATGCTGCCAGGTATGTTTGGCTTGGAAACGAGGATACTCAGCGGCATTACGTCACTTCCTGCAATGACATGTGCCCATCTGTGAATCACTCTGGCATGATAGAGATCATGTGACCCGCAGTATGTGAGCTGGATTCAACATGAGTAGCATGTTTGTTTACAACTATAAATATGGCTTTACAAAAGGTACAGCATATACACCTATGTACTCAAAAATGTGGATATGATAAATAACCTTTACAGCTACTTTAGGGCCAGTTCACACCAGATGCAGTTCTATGCGCTTTTTTTCCTGCACAAAATGCATACAGTGTTTTCCATGTATTCCAATGGCTCTAGTTCACACCATGCAGTCAGTTTCTGCACCGGAAACTGACTGCATGGTGTGAACTAGAGCCATTTGAATACATGGAAAACATTTTGCATGCATTTTATGTGCAGAAAAAAAAGCGCATGGAACTGCATCTGGTGTGAACAGACACTTAAAGAAAAAATGGATACAAAAATCTTCAATAAAAAATGACTTGAGGTAAAAAAAAAAAATAAGACATTCATAGAATCCAAGCAAAAGCTAACTCACCAATTCCCCAAGTATTTTTTTCTGGGAATACCAGGAGGATCAATGGTGGTGGTGGTGGTGGTGGTAGTAGTAGTTGTAGATGTCTGATTAATCCTCTTGTGTAAATGGAGCATTATACTTTTGATGAATGACAAGTTTAAGAAGCACTTCACTGAAGATGTGTACAGTGTATGTGATTACAGAAAAATCATCCTTTTGTATGTGTCTTGCAGAGACCTGTTCTCAATCAGAGATGAAACAAGAAGCTCTTCGTCTGCATTACATCAAACTGGACTTCTTCATAGAGCAATCTCTGATATTGCTTATAGCTGAAACACACTACTTTATACAGCACACCTCAACATCTTTTTTCTGGGATATGTAGGGCATGTTAGTAAACCTAAATATAATAACCTTCTTACAGTGTTGTCTATCATATATATGATTTGATAGCGTTAGAATATTCAGTATTGAGATTGGAGAGTTATACAGCTACTTTTTACAAGACTTGCGACTTTTGGGCTTTTTCAGGATGTACCAGTAGCCTTAAAGCCTAAATCCATGTTTTTTCACCTTAATTAGATTGTTTGGGCAAAGGTGACCCAAATGAACTATTTGCATAACTAAGTGATTTTGTCACTGACAGCCCTGTTAATGTCATAGCATTAACTACATATGGTATGCAACGCTGTGGCAGCATTATGAGTGACTTCCCATCTGGAATAACACTGAGTCAGGCTAAGTGCTCCTCAGCCATTCAGAGGAAGCCTTGTTTTTTTGATGAAGATAAGGCTTCCTCTGATTGGCTAAGTTGAAGCGGTGGACAGATGGTGTCATGTTTTTCACCTTGGCCAATCAGAAGAAGCTTTGTAATCTTTGATTAAAAAAACAAGGCTTTGATGTGGTTCCAACAGCAGATGGGAAGTTGTTTGTGATGCTTCCAGAACACAGTGTTGCATGCTGTATGTAGCTAATGCTGTACAGTATACTACAGCACTGAGAGCGGAAGAATAACAGCTATGGAGATAGTTTGCTTGGGTCAGCTTGGCCCAGATGAACAATTTAAATGAAAGGAAACATGGATTTCAGCTTAAATGCAGAATGCTAAACTTGCCTGCTAACGTGGAGCTCTGTTAAGCCCCATACACACGATCAGAAATTCTGCCAGCAAAAGTCGGATGTGAGCTTTTGGTCAGAAATTCTGACCGTGTGTGTGATCCATCGGACTTTTGCTGGCAGAATTCCAGCCAGCAAAATATTAAGAGCAGGTTCTCTATTTTTCGGTCGAAAAAAGTTCCGATCGGAAATTTCAATCGCCTGTACAAATTCCAACGAGCGAAATTCCTATGCATGCTCGGAAACAATTCAATGCATGCTCTGAAACATTGAACTTAATTTTCTCGGCTCGTCGTGGTGTTGTAAGTCATTGTGTTCTTGACGGTCAAAAGTTCAGAGAACTTTTGTGTGACCCTGTGTATGCAAGCCAAGCTTGAACGGAATTCCGTTGGAAAAACCTTCCAAGTTTTTTCCGACGGAAAATCCACTCGTGTGTACAGGGCATTAGAGTTGACTTTTAATATTATCAAAAATAATGTGACATTTAAACTTTAGGTAATCTCATAAACGTTTAGGCAGATAGCTTAATGCACACATCAACTACATATATGGGAGATGTGTTAGCTGCCGAAGTGTTTATATTTCTGTCCATCCAATTCTGGGATATACACAGCCTTGTTGCACTCCAAAGCCTTGTTGGAAAGCCAGAAAACTTCTGCAGTAAAGCAATATTTACAGGTCTTGTCCATCAGCTTGTGACTGGACAGTGAAAAGAGACATATCAGACTGATAAGCTCATGTCTGTCACTCTGCCCTTTCCTGTTATCAGCATGTCCCTTGTTAGCGCACGAACACTGCAGCAAAATTGACTGGCTCTTTCTGCTGCTGCCGCTGCTTATGTTGGTGTATTAATTAAAGCAAGCCTACACTGATCTATCTCTTGATATCTACCTGTAGTTCAGCTTTGAATCTTCAACCTTAATTAAAATAATATGCTGTACTCCTGAAACTACGGTTCTTGAGCAGGCACTTCCTGTTATAGAGTGACAACATTCTGTCCCTATCTTCCCAATGCTTTTCTGCTTTGTCACCTTGTTACCTTGTTACAAGATCTTCCCATGAACACTAAAAGTGGCCATGCTTATGTACATTATGTAGGCATGTTTCCCTTCTGTCAGGAAACCTGGAAAATTGATGTGCAGCAGTTGCTGTAGTGCATGTATGTAGAAATTAGATGTTTGCAAAGAGAACGCAGGATTTTAGCAGTGCTAATGTGCTACTAAGGAAGAAAATTATAATCTTTTACAAACTATAGACCCTATCATAGGGCCATTCTGATTAGATCTGTGTCAGTTTTTCAAGTGGAATATATATATATTTACAGTATCTCACAAAAGTCAGTACACCCCTCACATTTTTGTAAATATTTTATTATACTTTTCATGTAATAACACTGAAGAAATTACACTTTGCTACAATGTAAAGTAGTGAGTGCACAGCTTGTATAACTGTAAATTTCCTGTCCCCTCAAAATACCTCAACATACCATTAATGTCTAAACTGCTGGCAACAAAATTGAGTACACCCAAGTAAAAATGTCCACAATTGGGCCCAAAGCGTCATAATTTTGTGTGGCCAACATTATTTTTCATTACTGCCTTAACCGTCTTGGGCATGGAGTTCACCAGAGCTTCACAGGTTGCCACTGGAGTCCTCTCGCACTCCTCCATTATGACATCACGGAGCTGGTGGATGTTCGAGACCTTGCACTCCTCCACCTTCCATTTCAGGATGCCCCACAGATGCTCAATAGGGTTTAGGTCTGGAGATATTCTTGGCCAGCCAATCGCCTTTACATTCAGGTTCTTTAGCAAGGCAGTGGTCATCTTGGAGGTGTGTTTGGGGTTGTTATGTTGGAATACTGCCCTGCAGCCCAGTCTCCATAGGGAGGGGTTCATGCTCTGCTTCAGTATGTCACAGTACATGTTGGCATTCATGGTTTCCTCAATGAACTGTAGCTCCCCAGTGCCGGCAGCACTCATGCAGCCCCAGACCATAACACTCCCACCACCATGCTTGACTTTAGGCAAGACACACTTGTCTTTGTACTCCTGTGAAAAGGAAGCTTGGCCTATAAAGTATGCTTACCCATGTCCAGACACAAAATGTTGCCAAGCCAGAAGAAGCAATATTGTTTACTGTTTCACTGCCATTTGTAATTGGAGGGGCTCAAGTGAAGAATGTGCATACTGCAAATTGAAATCAGCAGCGTAAAGATGAATCGAGAAAATCATACAGAAAATCTTCCAGATGCATCAGAACTTATGTTGTATGCTATAACTGCCATCTGAAGGCCAAGATGACAAGATGGGACAAAATAAGGAAATAGGAAGTGTTTTGGTTTTGTAGGTGATGCACATTTAGATGTTCCCAATTAGTATTACAGCAGTCATCTGCTAGTGCTAAAAGCATTAAAACGTTCTAACTTGATCTGTCAGAAATGGCACGATTAAGTCATTCAAGGCTTTGCTGAATAAACATGTTGCTGCTCTAAGGTTAACATGGTTAGAAAAACCAAAGAACATTATTGTTTGTTGTGTCTGCTTATCTTTTCTGCTCATACACCAACCTTAATCTGATGAAAGCTGGCCCTACATGGTTCGATTTTGGCTTCTACAGAGATTCTGAAAAATTGTTTCAACAGTCTTTTTTTTCAGTTATTTCTAAAGCCCTTAAAATTTAGGCCAGATCTGCTATTTGAATGGAATCCCAGATGTACTAAACAGGCTTCATTACAAGATGTACAATTTTCCTCTAACAAAAACCACATTCAGAATTTCATTTATTCAGAAAAAGCATTTTTCCTGTGCCTTCAAATTTTTGAAAACATTGAATTGGCACTCACTAACCATTACAAAATTTAACAAAATATTTTCAAACAAATTTCTCTTGGTGTATGGCCAGCTAAAGCTTCCCTGTTTCCTTTTTCTTGTACACAGGTGCCATGTATACCATTTCTGTATATTCCATACACTGTATACTGATTTGCATAAGTCTGCTTTGTTATATAAATAAATGGATATACAGTTAAAGACAATTTGATTGGTTTTATTTATTGCTAAAAGGTACAGGCTACTCATGTGTGAAAATAGCCTTAGAAAGCATACACAGGGAAAAGTCTACCTGCCTAAGGCACGTGCTACTACTCTAGGTGTGGAGGTACACTGGAATTGTGAGAACACCACCTTCTCAAATGTTTGAAACGGCTGCTATTACAGGTACAGGGGTGCAAGAGGGCACATTATTGCATCCCAGCTCCCTTTGTTAACCAGGGAACAAATTACCCTGTATTATCACAGGCTTGGTTTCAGCAACATTCAGCAGACAAGTATAACAGTAACTGATTTTATTTTATTAAAAACTTGAACTGAATTTGAAGAGATGGATGGCAGGTAGGCCAGGAACTTCTGGGTCATTTTACATGCAAAATGTTCATGTTTGACAGAATGTGCCTTTGATACAAGTACAGTCTATATGTAATATAAGAAAGCACATGTTAAATTGCTTATTACATTTATACATAAACAGCTTTGCCAACCTAAACCTGACATATCAGTATGGTCAGGGAAGGTAATATATTACATAGTTACAGTACATAGCAGGTGAGGTTGAAAAAGACAAAAGTCCATCAAGTCCAACCTATGTGTGTGATTATATGTAAGTATTACATTGTATATCCCTGTATGTTGTGGCATTCAGGTGTTTAATCGTTTTTTTAAATCCCCCCCCCCCCGCTGAGACCACCGCCCATCAAAGGGAATTCCCCCTCCTTGCCGCTCTTACAGTAAAGAACCCTCTACGTAGTTTGTGACTAAACATCTTTTCTTTTAATTTTAATGCGTGGCAATGTTTCTTGTTAAACTACCTTCCACAAAAAAGTTTTATCCCTATTGTGGGGTCACCAGTATTGTATTTGTAAATTGAAATAATTTCCCCTCTCAAGTGTCTCTTCTCCAGAGAGAATAAGTTCAGTGCTTGCAAACCTTTCTTCATAACTAATATCCTCCAGATCCTTTATTAGTTTTGTTGCCCTTCTTTGTACTCGCTCCATTTCCAGTACATCCTTCCTGAGGACTGTTGCCCAGAAGTGGACAGCATACACCAGGTGCGGCCAGACCAAAGCCTTGTAGAGTGGGAGAATTATCGCTTTCCCTGGAGTTAATCCCTTTTTTTAATGCATGCCAATATTCTGTTTGCTTTGTTAGCAGCAGCTTGGCATTGCATGCCATTGCAGAGCTTATCATCTACTAGGATCCTCAGGTCCTTTTCCATCCTCAATTCCCACAGTGGTTCTCCCCCTAGTGTATAGATTGCATTCATATTTTGGCCAACCAAATGCATTATTTTAAATTTTTCTACATTAAACCTCATTTGCCATGTAGTTGCCCACCTCAATTTGTTCAGATCTTCTTGCAAGGTTTCCACATCCTGTGGAGAAGTTATTGCCCTGCTTAGCTTAGTATTGTCCGCAAATACAGAGATTGAACCCCATCCTCCAGGTCATTTATGAACAAATTAAATAGGATTGGTCCCAGTACAGAACCCTGGGGGACCCCACTACCCACCCCTGAGCATTCCGAATATTCCCCATTTATCACCACCCTCTGAACTCACCCTTGTAGCCAGGTTTAAATTCATGTACTCACCCTATGATCCATGCCAATGGACCTTATTTTGTACAGTAAATGTTTATGAGGAACTGTGTCAAATGCTTTTGCAAAATCCAGGTACACCACATCTATGGGCCTTCCTTTATCTAGATGGCAACTCATCTCCTCATAGAAGGTTAATAGATTGGTTTGGCAAGAACGATTCTTCATGAATCCATGCTGATTACTGATAATGATTAGGGATGAGCTTGATGTTGAGCTTGATGTTCGGGGTGAACATAAGTTCGACTCGAACATCGGGTATTCACATAACAAAAAACCTTTGACCTATTTTTGATTTTATATCTAGACGACATCCTCATCTTCTCCCCTTCCATCGCAACAGACCGTAAGCACGTTAAACAAAGTTCTCGGCCAATTAAGAGATCATGGGCTGTACGCAAAGGCCGACAAATGTGAATTCGAGAAGGAGACAATTCAGTTCCTGGGGCTCATTATTTCTACATCAGGCATCTCCATGGATCCCAGAAAGTCAGATCAATCCTTGAGTAGCCCACCCCTATGGACAGGAAAAGCACACAGAGGTTTATCGGGTTTGCCAACTTTTATCGCAAGTTCATTCGAAATGTCTCTGCCATTATTTCTCCTGTCACTCAGCTAACAAGGCAGAATACCCATTTCCAGTGGACAGCTACAGTCCAAAAAGCATTTGATCAGTTAAAAACTTTGTTTACTACTGCACCTATCCTGCAGCATCCAGATCCTGTATCCACTTATTTCCTCGAGGTGGATGCCTCAGAGAATGCCGTAGGCACCATCTTGTCACAACGACAGGGAACAAAGTCTTGGTTACATCTCATTGCCTTCTTTTCCAGGAAACTCAGTCCTGCAGAGAATAATTATGACATATGAGATTGGGAATTACTGGCCATAAAGACAGCCTTGGAAGAATGGCGTTACCTGTTGGAGGGAGCAGGTCACCCCATCTTGATCTTTACTGATTACAAGAACCTCGAGTATCTCAGGACTGCCAAACGACTGAGACCCCGGCAAGCCAGATGGGTACTATTTTTCTCCTGCTTCTCCTTCCACATAACCTATGGGCCAGGTACCAAGAATGTCAAGCCTGATGCACTTTCTCACATGTACCCTAAGGAAGGAGAAGAGCACTATCAAGCAGACACAATTTTACCTGTCCAGAGTTTTCTACTGTTACAGACAGATCTGATCACCCAGCTCGAGCAAGCTTCCACAAGGGACATCCTGCCACCTGGTGAGTGCCTCCAGGAACAGGAGGGCTTATTTCGGTTCAACCAGAGAGTGTTTGTTCCCCCAAGTCTGTGCCCCAAGATTTGCAGCCTGTGCCACGATCACCCCCTAGCAGGACACTTTGGGGTAATCAAAACTACAGAGCTTGTGCAACATTCTTTTTGGTGGCCAAGTTTAAGAGCTGATTGTAAAGACTGTGGGTACCTGTGGGGTCTGTGTTCAAAACAAGAACGGCAAAACCAAGTCCTGGGGTCTACTGAGACCGTTGCCGATTCCCAAGAGACCTTGGCAAATGATTAGTATGGATTTTATTGTTGAACTCCCCCCATCTGAGATGTTCACTACCATCTTTGTGGTCGTTGACAGACTCACGAAGATGGCACACTTCATCCCCATGTTGGGAACCCCCTCAGCAACAGAGACTGCCCATACTTTCATCAAAGAAGTGGTCAGGCTTCATGGGGTACCTAGCAGCATCACTTCCGATAGAGTAGTGCAGCTCACGTCCCAATTCTGGAGGGATCTTTGCAGGGTTCTGAAGATTGAAAATTGTTTCTCATCAGCCTACCAGCCCCAGACGAATGGCCAAACTGAGCGAATGAATCTGACCCTAGAGCAGTATCTTCGGTGCTTCTCATCCTTTACCCAAGATGACTGGGCATCATTGTCACCCCTGGCAGAGTTCGCTTACAACGATGCAGTTCATTCAGCCACTGGACAAGCCTCGTTCTTCTCAAATTATAGATATTTCCCAGCCTTCTTACCTGACACCTTACCCGATTCCTCTGTCCCTGCAGTCCAGGAAAGAGTAAGCGATCTCCAGTAAAATTACAAAGTGTTACAAGATGCCATTTCCAGGGCTCAATGGGATAACAAAAGATTCTTTGATAAGAAGAGGAGAGGAGACTTGAAAGTACAAGTGGGGGACAAGGTAAGATCTAAGATTATCCTGTCCATTTAAGAAGTTGGGTCCTAGATATATTGGCCCATTTGATATAAAAGAAAGCAATCAGCGCACACTAGATCCTAAAATACACACACAAATTGCAAGCTGAACACCATAAGGCAAATCACAAATCCTTAGAATTAAGTAAAGAAATAGGAAAAGTGCAGCGCAATAAATAAAAACAACACATTTACTTAATAAAATTCATAAACTATTACGGTGCCAAAATACTATAAAAAGACATCCAATAGAGAGCAAGCAAAAAACTTGTCACACAATGAATACAGTCCATACAGTTCATAAGCTGATGACAGGTTGAATACTGCTGTGAGAAAACACCCGGTGCACGCCACACTTAGTATTGTTACATCTCTGTGGTAATTCCTCCACCAAGTGAAGGCGATGCTCCAATCCAGGAAAGTAAAACGATCCCAAAATCAATTATATGATGAAAAAGGGAAGAAACGATCTCAGTGTAGACTGTAGCGATCGATTTATTGATAAAATAGCAGTAAACAAACAAACAAACGAACAGCTGGGAGAGTAAAGTGCTTCCAATATTGCTCCACAGCATACAGTACTTTAAAAAGCAGCGATAACAAAGTGACAAGTTCAAAAGCTCTAGATGGTACGCGGGTGACGACCACGATCAGTAGCTCTTCCCATTGATCTTCCCATAGATCTTCCCATTCCCATGGCCCATTTCCAGTTAAAAGAGAAATCAATCCAGCAGCTTACGAACTTGTGCTTCCTGCAACTTATAAGATCCATCTGGTATTTCTTACTAAAGGTCGCTAGACCAGATCCTTACCCTGATTGCGAGTCTGGCCCACCAGCACCTTCTTTGATCAACGGCAACAAAGAGTATTAAGTTGACACAATTGTAGATTGCAGAAGAGGGGGGGGCACCATCCAGCATTTAATTAAGTGGAAAGGCTATGGACCCAAAGACAATTCCTGGGAACCAGAATCCAATCTCCATGCCAAGAGACAATATAGACTTTCTTCCAGGCTCACCCCAATAAGATGCTATGAATGGGCATCCGGAGGTTGCCCATTGAGGGGGAAATGTAAGAGAAACCCAGGTAACAAGCACGCAGTGGTGCGCAGGCATGGACATTCCAAGAAGTGCACAACAAAGAACATGTACTGGCGCATGCGTGACCGAGCCTGCGTGTGCATTGGCGTCAGTCCACCTATTTAAACCTGCCAGTGACATGCACACTGCTGAGTGGTCTTTTCAGCTAGTGCCTGTTTACCTGATCTGTACCAGTTTCCTGTATCCTGACCCAGCTTGCCTGAACCTTCCCTTTGCCTGCCTACTTGTGACCCCAGCTTATGCTTGACTCCGCTTCTTCCTGATGCCTGTACTTCATTGCCCGATTGTACTGAACCTGGCCTGTGTTCCGTCTCTGCCTCTGCCTCACGTCTCGGTACCTGCTCTGTCCAGCTGTTGATGACCTCCTGGTTTACATTCCGGCTATGCTTCCAGCTGCTGATTCAGCGACACAGAGCTCCTGTTCTCAGTTCTGGCCCAGCACTCTCCAGCCAACTGGCTCCTGCCAAGACCCAGCCAGAGCCATGTGCTACCTCGGCCCTCATGCCACTTTGTGTCCTCCACTCCCTGTCATCACTACCAAGGGTGTTGGACAGGAGGTGCAAGAGAAGTCCCCTCTATAGCTCGATCTCCACCAGGTACGTGACAATTGCACTGAAACTGCCCTACTAAAACTCACCAATGACCTACTAACTGCTAAAACAAATGGCCATTACTCCATACTCATACTCTTGGACCTCTCTGCTGCTTTCGACACAGTTCACCACCTGCTTCTCCTCAGCAAACTACACTCCTTTGGCCTCTGTAATTCTGCTTTATCCTGGCTCTCCTCCTACCTATCTCAGCGCACTTTCAGTGTCACTTACATATCCATCTCCTCTGCTCCACTTTCT
The DNA here is from genome assembly GCF_037356315.1 of Lithobates pipiens. Classification (NCBI taxonomy): domain Eukaryota; kingdom Metazoa; phylum Chordata; class Amphibia; order Anura; family Ranidae; genus Lithobates; species Lithobates pipiens. Next base: position 128,811,032 of record NW_027507784.1, read on the forward strand.
CTCTCTGTTGGGGTACCCCAAGGCTCTGTCCTTGGGCCCTTCGTATTCTCGCTCTATACCTCTTCCCTGGGCCAGTTGATAACCTCCCATGGCTTCCAATACCACCTCTGCGCTGATGACACCCAGATGTATCTCTCCACTCCGCAACTCAGCCCCTTGATCTCCTCACAGATCTCAAACTAACCGAATGACATATCGACATGGATGTCACACCACTTTCTCAAACTCAATCTTTCTAAAACTGAGCTTGTTATATTTCCTCCTTCCCGCCCACCGCCCCCACCCCCCCCCCCCCATGACTTTACCATTAAAATCAACAGCACAACCATTGTTCCCTCCACACATGCCGGGGGGGGGGGTGTAATCCTTGACTCTGACCTCTCCTTCAGCCCCCACATCCAATCACTGACTAAATCCTGCCGCCTTAACCCTCGGCAACATCTCCAGAATTCGACCTTTCCTGACTAATGACACCACAAAGCAACTTATTAACTCCTTGATTATTTCCCATCTTGACTACTGCAATTCTCTCCTTAATGGCCTACCCTTATGCAGGCTATCACCCTTCAGTCTATTACGAATGCTGCTGTTAGACTAATACACCTCACTAACTGATCCGTGACTGCTGCCCCTCTCTGCCAATCCCTTCACTGGCTTCCTCTACCCCACAGTATAAAATTAAAAATGCTAACCACAACATACAAGGCCATCCACAACATTGCCCCCAGCTACATCACCAACCTCATCTGCAGATATCGTCCTAATCGCCCCCTCCTCTCCTCCCTGGACCTTCTGCTCTCTAGCTCCCTTATTACCTCCTTTCGTGCTCGCCTTCAGGACTTCTCCAGATCCCCTGGAACTCCCTGCCCTGCTATATCTGATCAGCCCCTAACCTGTCCATCTTTAGGAAATCCATAAAAACTCACTTTTTCAGGGTAGCCTATCCCACACCCACCTAACAACTGTCCCCGAGCCACACCCATCAAATCATTCCCTACATCTATTACCTTTTGCACCACTACCCCCTTCCCTTTAGAATGTAAGCTCTACGAGCAGAGCCCTCCTATCCCTTCTGTATTGAACTGTAATAATAATAATAATATATATACAGTGCATTCTGTGGTGTACTGTTTCTACTACACTTCAGGCGGTGTATTAATAATGTAAAATTGTTATTCATGCTTATGGTAATTTTCCTTTCCTGGCTGTGCCTCAGGACAGCACAACCTTGGGTCAACCCTGCCCCTTGACCCTGTATAGGACACCCCTGTATAGATATACAAAAGACAGGCAGTTCCTGGTGCAGGTGTTCTTGTAAATAGCTTGTGATGGTCCAGGGAAGGTGTGTGGTGTCCTCAGGCAGAGCCAGGAAAGGAAAATTACGGTATGGATAACAATTTTCCATTTCCCTGCCTCAGCCTCATGCCAGCATAACCTTGGGATCTAACTTGCACACACAAAGGGAGGGAAAACGAAAAAAACTCAAACACCAGATGCTGCCAAAGGTAAGTTTATTAACATCTAGACAGAGCAGAACATAAATTCAGAAGTTCCCATGAGACCTAATGGGGAATATGCTACATCCAGCTTGTAATGCTTAATGAAAGTGTTAGGAGAACTCCAGCTTGCCGCCTTACAGACCACATCCGCTGATATCTTGCACCAGGCCGCCCAGGAGAACAAGACTGCTCTGGTCAAATGCACATGGATTTCCTGAGGAGGGGAGAGGCCTTCTAGTGAGTATGCCGTCTGAATTGTTTTCACCACCCATGATGAAATGACCCTCGGGAGGCCGGCATGCCCCTTCTGGGGCCATTTGGATATATAAAAAGAGTCTCAGATTTTCTGAATGCCTCTGTTCTCTCCAAATACATCTGCAAGATGATCTTCAGGTCCAACTTGTGCAGTTCTGACCCTTCCGGGTCCAAAGGTGAGGGTGAACAGGCTGGAACAACTGAATGCCAATTAAGGTGGAACTCCGAAGAGACCTTCGGCATGAAACTTGGAGAAGGACGTAACACAACTCTCTCTGGGAAAAATTTGCAATTCTTTACAGGAAAATCCGTCAATATTGGAAGCTATAATAAGCTGACACCACTGCTGTCAGGACTACCATCTTCAAAGCTAGAAAATATATAGAGCTAATTAAATCCGGAAAAAAAGGTGACTTCAGTAACCCCTTCAGTACCAGCGTCAGGTCCCACCTTGGAAACATGGAACGAATCAGGGGCCGAATCTTGATGGCCACTTTGAGGAACCTGATAACAAGCTGATCTTTAGCCCAAGAAACCTCAGTTAATGCTGTCAGCACTGAAACTTACACCTTAATGGTAGCTGAGGCCTGCATCCAGATCGAACTGAAGAAAAGACAGCACATTCGCCACCGTGGGGGTCTGGATCGAAACCCCTGCTAGGTGGAAAAGGACTCAAATCTCCCCCAAACTCGGTGATAGGTAGCTTTAGTAGAAAGTGTTCTTGCTTTAAGTAGGGTTGACACCACAGACAGATTTAGAATGTTCAGCCTGTCCCTTTCAAAAGCCATGCAGTCAAGGCTAGGCAGGCTGGATTGGGGTGAAACTGGCCATGCTGAAGGTGTAGGTCCTGATTCTGAGGCAATTTGACTGTTGAGCATGCCGCCAGGTGCTAGAGGAGGGAGAACCATGACCGGAGGATTAGAGCTGTCAGAGGGAATATGTATACCTGACTGAACTTCCATTTCTGGGAGAGAGCATCCTCTGTCAGGGCCTGTTGACAGAAGAACCTGGAGAAGAACCGGGGAACCTGACAATTGTCCGGAGTTGCCATAAAGTCCACCTCAGCTATCCCCCACCGATCGAAGATCTCCATGAGATATTTCGGGTTCAGTCTCCACTTGTGTTGCTGGTGAAGTTGCGACTCAGATGGTCCACCAAGGTGTTCTGCACCCCTGGGAGATACGCCGCTGTGAAATCAAGCAGGTGATCCCCAGAAAACCTAAAGATCTCTGATGCTATCTGGAGCAGGCGTAGACTTCTTGTTCCTCCCTGTTTGATGACATAAGAAACAGCCATCTTGTTGTCCATTAACAGTTTGACCCTCTTGCCTTGAATGATGGGAAGAAAAACATTTAGAGCTTCCCTGGCTGCTGCGAGTTCCAGCAGGTTTGATGAACAGGGGACCTGAGTAGGCCATCTGCCCTGGACATGCTGTCCCTGGCAATGCACACCCCAACTCTGGAGACTCACATCCAAAGTGATCATAAACCCAGCCCCCAGGGTTGATGGGCTTTCCCCAGGCTAGGTTGTCTCCTCTACTCCACCACTGCAGATTGTTGCAAATAAAGGCCAGAATGTGTATTTTCTGTTGTAGTGAACCATGACTCCATTGGCTGAGAAGACCGAATTGGAATCTCTTTGTGTGCCAGGCTCCTTAAAAAACTCATCCCTCTGTGTACTGTGATCATAGGAGAGGCTGCCATCTTCAAGGTTTCTGCTAAAATGTGGATTATCTTGTCTGGTGGAAGAAACACTTTGTATTTTAGTGTGTTGAAAGACATGCCCAAATAAACTAAGGTTTGGCACGGAGTGAGCTGACTTTTTCCTGTATTTATCATCCATCCGAAATGCGTTAAGGTGGTAAGAACTTGATCCTAGTGCCGTAGCAAAAGATCTTTGGAACAAGCAAGGATCAGGACATCGTCCACTTAATGGAACATTCTTATTCCTCTTTGTCGAAGATAGGCGATTACCATTACTAGAACTTTTGTAAGTTGAGCCCAAAGGGAAGGCATCGGAATTTAAAGTGGTTGCCCGCATAGAAAAAGCTTAGAAAGCGTTGATGAACCTCGGCCACTGGGATATGGAAATACAAATTTTCGAGGTCCACTGAGACCATCCAGTCGCCCTGACGAACTACTGCTGAAATAGACTTGAGAGACTCCATCTGGAAAGGCTGTGGTTCAGTGAGGCGTTCAGGTTTCTTAAATCTAAGACAGGGTGCCATTTTCCTGATACTTTCTGGATGAGAAAGAGAGGGGAATACACTCCCGATCCTGCTCTTCCTCTGGCATCGGTAAAATAGTGTGAAGAGCTAGTAACTCTGTGATGTATGCCTCCAGTGATGCCCACTTTTCTGCTGAAGTGGGAATTTCCGTTGAAACAAAGAATGTTCTTGGAGGAGAACTTTGGAACTGAAGATGAAGGCCATTCCAAAACTACTTCCAGGACCCAGGAATCTGTCCTCCGTTCCACCCAGATACCGCTGTAGTGGTCAGTCTTGCCCCCAATCTATGGTACTTAAAAATCTCTGTAGGCAACGTTTTAAACGCCTTTACAAGTTATCTGTTTAGAGTTGAGAGGAGGTCTAGCTCTAGAATTATTGTTCTCGCTCTAACGTTTGCAGCGATACCTCGCATGTGGTGCGAACACAGTTTACATATGCATGCGCAACTTATTTATGCATTTGCTTCTGTGCACAACCATGGAGGGATGGGGTGCTTTACATTTTTTTCTTATTTCTTTTTATTTTTTATTTTTACACTTTCCCTTTAATTATTTTTTAATCACTTTTATTACAATTACAAGGAATGTAAACCTCCCTTGTAATAGAAAAAAGGATGAAAGGTTCTTTTTATGGAGAGACTTGGGGTCAAAAAGACCCCAAATCTCTTCTTTACCTTTAAAAGCAAAAGATTGGAAAAAAGTTTTTTCGATCTTTTGCTTAAAAAAAAAAAAAATCCAGCCTGGACTGGAAGTGATGTCATGACGTCACTCCATTCCTCCAAGGCCATAGAGGTGATCAAAGAGGATCTACTCTTTGATAGCCTATGGGAGCAGCCAGCCGCACTGGGTGAATCGTCGAAAATGGTAAAAACAGCGGCGGGAGGGAAGTATGTGCTCTCCCGCCCTTTCTGAAAGTGTTTCAGTAGCTCATGAGCCACTCGGAACACCTTCAAGAGAAAGCCAGCGGCTGCCTAAAAAAAAAAACGATACATAGTTATAGCTGATATCTTCAGCCATACTCCCGGTAAACCATTTTCAAACTGCAACGTATATATAGGTATGCGGTCGGCAAGTGGTTAATTGATATAGAAAAAAAAATATGACAGCTTACTAGTCTCCAGATAAGGTGGCCCTATTCATTTTTATTTTTCAAGAACATGTAGCACCCTCCTAGATAGGTGCTAGGATTAGTTAGCTCAACATTTAGATAGGAATCAAATTGAGGCTTTGATTAGGCTAGTCCATAACCCTCTATTTAGTCTTTTTGATCTATTTCTTGGTGAATTTTCTAGTGTCCTTCAGATCATCATTAATGAGTTGAAAGATCCACTTCTAGTTCAGCTTTAGCTTTTGAACAGATGGACTCACATTCACATCAAGCACATTTAAACTATGTGAGATTCATGGTTAGTTTAATGAGTATAATTGCCCAGGCCATCATATGTGTGCCTGTTTGACTAAATAAAGGCACATTTGTAGTTAGGAGGATCATAATCCATATATTGGCCTATCCAGTAAAAATCCTAGCTAAAATATGCATATATGACCCTCATTTGGGCATCAATGCAATACTGTAACGTTACAAGCAAGTAGCAAAGATATACGTTTTTAAGCCCTGGTTAACACCAGCACAGCTTTGAAATCACGCTATTTTAGTGCGATTTCAAAGTCGCAGATCAGTTCGATTTAGACCTCTAATTTTACTGCAGCTTGCGACTTAATTTAACAAAATTCAATGCAAGTCACACATGAAGAAAATAGTGCAGGAACCTTTTTCAAAATCGCTGCAACATGAGTCATTTTGACTGGTTACATTGCCGGCAATGGGGTGTGACTTGTAATGCAAATTCAAACTATCAAATCACATGACAAATCGCACTGATGTGAACCAGGGCTAAAACCTCTGTCATGATGTAAAACAACTGTGTGATCTGGTAATGAAAGCAACCATTTCCATGTGCCAAATGAAGGGTTTAGGGTGCTGGCTTAGTGAACAGGTTTGACTTATTTGCCTTGGGAACTAGTGCAATGCATGCAACTCAGACCAGAAGTGACAATTTTAAACTGCTATGCTCTCTAAGCAATGGGTCCTCATTGTATATGTTACTTGTTATCATGTACAGATAATACTCCATATTCCCATCACACACATGCCTCATTGTGACTTTATGATACAGTTTCCAGCTGGTGCTTGCTACAGCACCCAAATCTTCTAGAGCTTTAGCACTGCCTGTTCTGTGATGTAATCATGCTTCAATAAAAAAAAAGCGTTTGGACGCTACCTGTCGATCAGTGGTGTGCTGGTAAATATCCTTATAGATCATGTACAGAAACATTCATGAACCCTTTTATACATATCAACGACTAGATTTTTAGGCTGTGGAGGGAAAAGCCCGGTGTTAGGCACCATAAGGGAAGGCTTGATACACACAGTGGTTTGCAAAGTTATATTTCTAAACTATTCCAGATACAGTAAAAGAGTCTTTACAACGGTAAGAAACAAACGACAATGCTCACAGCAGTATTTAGGACTCGAAGAGAGAGAGAGCAGTGTACAGGCTGGCAGCACCTGGCACAGGGAGCTGCTGGAAGGCAGATGCAGTAAGCACAAGTTGCAGAGAAGTTCCCCAAGGTGCTCTGGTGACAACCATAATGCTGTCCCTCCTCCTCTGGAACCTTTTCTGTACACTGTGTGAGGGGTTAGCTCGGCAGCGGGTGTGTGTGACCCCCTGGATGGGTTCACAACACAAAATCAGGCACAGCAGACAGCGTTGTAGGTGCAAAAAACAAAAGATGCAGTTTATTTATGCTACATGCAGTGATACATATAACAGCCAAACAAAAAATAAAACATGAAAATAAATCCTGGTCAGCTTGACCGCTAACTACACACTTAGATTCCCTGTCTAACAACTGAGTGCAGCCTTGTGCTGCACCAGTCCCTGTCTCTGTTGTAGAGGTTTGCCACACAGGCGTTAACTCACCGCACAGAACAGATATCACACTCCCCAGTCTATACAACACAAAACTGGTTCCAGGATGGAGCATCTCCCTAAGCATGCTGGGGTTTTTTGTAGAGGTCTTAATGAGCCCACTTACTTCAGCTGGGCTCATTAACTCTTCCCCTCTAATTGTAAAGGTCTGCATAAAGCCTGAATCTAGGGCACACATATTTCCCATCCTGGATACAACCAGGTGACTTTACCTGCGTGCTGCCACATACCCCCCCCTCTTGTTTCAACCTTGGGGTTGTAACACAAGCAGTCAGACACGCATGTATCCGAGACAAAGCATCCACATTCCCCATTTTAACACCAGGGCGATGCTTAACCGTAAAGTTAAATTCTTGTAGGGCCAGGAACCACCTATTTACCCTTCTATTGGTCTCCTTGTTCTGAGCCATCCACTTTAAAGGAGCGTGATCAGTCACCAGGTCAAAGTGCCTACCTAGTAGATAGTACCGAAGGGAATCTAGAGCCCACTTCACTGCTAAACATTCCTTCTCAATCGTGGCGTAATTTACCTCATGGGACTTCAACTTCCTGCTGAGGTAAATGACTGGGTGCTCTTCCCCGTTCCAGACCCGGGATAACACTGCTCCTAACCCAACGTCTGATGCATCAGTTTGTACAACAAAGTCCTTAGAGAAGTCTGGTGAGTACAACACTGGCTGGCTACATAAGGCTGTTTTTAAGGACTGAAATGCTTCTTCAGCCTCTGGGGACCATTTAACCATGACAGACTCTTTCCCTTTTGTCAGGTTGGTGCGGGGCACAGCCTGAGAAGTAAAATGGGAAATGAATCGTCGATAATAGCCAGCGATTCCCAGAAAGGCTCGTACCTGTTTCTTGCTGTTGGGACGAGGCCAACTCTGTATGGCCTCGACTTTATTGACTTGGGGTTTTATCACCCCCCTCCCAATAGTGTACCCAAGATATTTGGCCTCCTCCTGTCCAATGGTACACTTCTTTGGATTGGCCGTAAACCCAGCTTCCCGGATAGAGTCTAGGTACTGCTTGTACTTTCGGCAAATGTGAGACCCAGTCTGTGCTATGGATAATCACATCATCCAGGTAAGCTGCAGCATATTTCTGATGGGGCCTCAGAATCTTATCCATTTTCCGCTGGAATGTTGCCGGTGCATTCTGTAACCCAAACGGCATTCTCTTATATTGGAATGCCCCATCTGGGGTTACAAACGCAGTTTTCTCCTTGGCCGACTCGGCCAGGGGAATTTGCCAATAGCCTTTGGTGAGATCAAGAGTTGTTATATATTGGGCTGTTCCCAGCCGGTCAATCAACTCATCTATACGCGGCATGGGGTAGGTGTCAAATTTTGTAACTTTATTTAATTGTCGAAAATCGTTACAAAACCGCCAGCTCCCATCAGGTTTGGGCACTAGTACGATAGGACTGGACCAGTCACTCTGGGACTCCTCTATCACACCCAATTCCAACATCCTTTGAACCTCCCCACGTATTGCCTCCCGTCGGGCCTCTGGTATTCTATAAGGTTTTAGTTTTACCCTTTCTCCTGGCGGGGGAATAATGTCATGCTCTACGCCAGATGTTTGTCCCGGAAGCTCCGAGAAAATCTCTTTGTTACGAAGTACAAACTCTTTAACCTCCTGTTGTTGGGGTTTCGATAAGGTGTCTGCTATTCCAACCTCAGGAACTAAGCAATCAGGCTGTACTTGTGACAAAGTCTCTGCGACTAGGGATTCCCTATCCCTCCAGGCTTTCAGCAGATTGACGTGATAGATCTGCTCCGGCTTTCGCCTTCCTGGCTGTCTAACCCTGTAGTTCACCTCACTAATTTTTTCAATTACTTCATATGGACCTTGCCATTTGGCCAGAAATTTGCTTTCAACCGTAGGGACTAGCACCAAGACCCTATCCCCCCGGGGAAAAAGTACGGGTCTTGGCCCCACGGTTGTACACTCTCTGCTGTGCTAACTGCGCTTGGGTTAAATGTTCCTTTACAATTGGCATTACCTGTGCAATTCTATCTTGCATCAGGGCGACATGCTCAATCACGCTCCTGTGAGGAGAACTCTCATTTTCCCAAGTTTCCTTGGCGATATCCAGCAGCCCTCTTGGGTGTCTCCCATAGAGCAACTCGAAGGGTGAGAAACCCGTAGAGGATAGGGGTACCTCCCTAATGGCAAACATTAGATAGGGTATTAGACAGTCCCAATTCTTTCCATCTCTATCCACCACCTTCTTTAACATTTGTTTAAGGGTTTTGTTGAATCTTTCAACCAACCCATCTGTTTGGGGGTGATACACAGATGTACGCAATTGCGTCACTTTGTACAACTTGCATAATTCTTTCATAACCCGGGACATAAAGGGTGTACCTTGGTCCGTAAGCAGTTCCTTACAAATACCCACACGGCTAAAAACAAGAGATAGCTCTTTGGCTATGGTTTTGGCCGAGGTATTTCGGAGAGGAATTGCTTCCGGATAACGGGTGGCATAGTCCAATATAACCAAAATGTACTGATGCCCCCTGGCGGACTTCATTATCGGACCTACCAAATCCATTGCGATCCTTTCAAAGGGGACCTCAATGATAGGAAGAGGTACCAGCGGGTTACGGAAATGTGGCATAGGTGCCGACTTCTGACACACAGGGCAGGAGGAACAATAATTTTCTATTTCCTTCATGACCCCAGGCCAATAGAATCTCTGCAATACCCTCTCTCTGGTTTTCTCTGTCCCCAGATGACCTCCCAGAATGTGCCCATGAGCCAATTCTAACACCAACTTCCTGTAAGGTTTGGGCACTACAAATTGCTCAATGGTTTCTTCTGCCCTTTGAGCCACTCGATACAGCAGGTCCCTTTCCATAGTGAAGTAAGGATAAGGGCAAGTCTTATCTGGGTTCACTAACTCGCCATCTATTTTCACCACATTTTCCCGTGCCTTTATTAGGGTGGGGTCTTTTAACTGTTCTGTGGCAAAATTTTCCCTGTGAACCTCAAGATCCGAAAACTCCACAGACGGCATGTTTTCACCTGAGGATGTTGGCTCCCCCCCAGTTTCTCGAGTTTCCCCCGCCAATACCGACAAGGGAAATTCAGGAGAGTCCTCACCACTCCCAGAGGAATTCTGGTAATCTTCCTGGTTTATAGGGGCACCAATGGGGGCCTCAGGACAATCCCAGAGTTCCCAGAATTTTGGAAAATCCCTTCCCACAATAGCATCATGTGGTAAGTGAGACACTAACCCCACCTGATGAGAGAGGTTACCTTTGGGGGTCTCAAAAAACACTGAAGTTACAGGATACTCTCGGGTGTCCCCATGCACACAAATAACAGCCACCCTGTTCTTCCCAGAGACCTCTGTAGTAACTAATTCAGCTTTTATCAATGTTACCAGGCTACCTGAATCCAGCAACACATCAACATTTCTACCATTAATACACATTTTACATAAATGTTTCTCAGGTCCCCGAATGGCAGTGCATGCAACTGTCGCAAACAGCGACTGACGTCTCTCCCTTATAAAGTCACATTGCATAGGCTCACCCACAATGGGGCAATTGGCTGCAATATGTCCCTCTTGCCGGCAGCGGTAGCAAATAATCTTTTTCGCTGTCTCTTGCAGCATGGGCTTCCTGGGCTGCTCCCGCCAGACCTTAGGTAGAACTCCCACCCTCTCACTCTCTCCACCCTCACCCCTTGGAGTCATCTTACCCGCCACTGGGAATGATCTGGTCTTAGGGTGGAAAGTCCGTGAGTCCCTGGAAGAGGTGGTCAGGTTCTCTGTAGCCAAGTACCTATCAACCAGATCCACAAGTTTATCTGCATTTTCTGGGTCTCCATGGCTTACCCATTTTTGGATGGCAGTAGAAAGAGCTCTCAGGAAACGATCCATAACAACACGTTCCACAATGTTTGGTGCGGTCAAAGTCTCTGGCTGCAGCCACTTCCTGCTCAAGTGAATGAGATCATACATTTGAGACCTGGGGGGTTTTCCAACCTGAAAAGTCCAATTATGCACACGCTGAGCCCGGATGGCCAGGGTGACACCCAGCCGTGCCAATATTTCTGTTTTTAGCACCACATAGTCTTTTGCTTGGTTAGGCTCTAGGTCATAATAAGCTTTCTGCGATTCCCCAGTTAACAGAGGGGCCACCAGTCCAGCCCATTGCTCCTTAGGCCACTTTTCCCTTTCAGCAGTCCTTTCAAATGTGGTCAAAAACACCTCCGGATCATCCTCTCCAGTCATTTTTGTCAGTAAACGGCTCACACCAAAGGATGCGGTATTATTGTAATCACTTGCTTCATTGGTCTGCGGACGTTGCTGTATTAATGTCTCTATTTTCTGTTGAAAATTCTGCTCTTGCTTCTGCAACAGGTCTATGAAGCGGGCTTCAGATTGCTGCTGGGCTTGTTGCTGAGCTTCCAGACTCTGCAGGTGAGCTTTCTGCTTAGCTGCAAGGCTCTTTTGTAAAGCCGCATTTGTTTGCTGCTGATTTGCATTTGCTTGCTGCTGGTTTGCATTTGCTAGAGCCAGCTGTCTCAGTATCTCCTCCATGCTGGCCTTTAAAAAAAATTGAAAAAAAACTGCCAAAATTCTCCACCAACTGTGAGGGGTTAGCTCGGCAGTGGGTGTGTGTGACCCCCTGGATGGGTTCACAACACAAAATCAGGCACAGCAGACAGCGTTGTAGGTGCAAAAAACAAAAGATGCAGTTTATTTATGCTACATGCAGTGATACATATAACAGCCAAACAAAAAATAAAACATGAAAATAAATCCTGGTCAGCTTGACCTCTAACTACACACTTAGATTCCCTGTCTAACAACTGAGTGCAGCCTTGTGCTGCACCAGTCCCTGTCTCTGTTGTAGAGGTTTGCCACACAGGCGTTAACTCACCGCACAGAACAGATATCACACTCCCCAGTCTATACAACACAAAACTGGTTCCAGGATGGAGCATCTCCCTAAGCATGCTGGGGTTTTTTGTAGAGGTCTTAATGAGCCCACTTACTTCAGCTGGGCTCATTAACTCTTCCCCTCTAATTGTAAAGGTCTGCATAAAACCTGAATCTAGGGCACACATATTTCCCATCCTGGATACAACCAGGTGACTTTACCTGCGTGCTGCCACAACTGGCACACTCTCCCTGTCAATCAGGTTCCTATCTCTAACTTAGCCACATGCAGAATGCACCAACTACAGGGAGCCAGGACTTTTTGCAAACTCTGCCCTTACTAAAGATGGCCGCAGAGGTCACCAGAATGGCAGTGTCCAATTGGACAGCAGCCCACTTGAAGACACATACGGAGGTCTAAGAGGAATGGGTATTCCTCCCGTCCTCTCTCCCTGCAATCTGGATGCAACGTCATCACCTATTAAGGTAGGTCAACCTGCACCTGCCTACAGGCTGAATGTAAATGGCCTGGGCTGTAAGTGGTTAACACAAGCTTATGGCTTCAGCTGTGAGTTTGGTACCAATTGTTTCAGTAAAAGTGATCCATGCAGCTGTGGAGCTGCCTGATTACTTTCATGGTACTAAGAAGGGCTTCCCTGAAATGTTGCTTACACACAAGAGATCCTGCTGTGGGTGCTCCTCATGCAGTGCAATGCATGGAGTTAGCCACATGGGGCTTTACAGGTCCAGAGCCGTGGTTTGTCAGCAGCAGAGTCCTGTCCGTGAAGACCCCTGATGGGGTGTGCTCCTTCTGGAAGGTGAGGCCAGGATGGGGTATATCCCCTTGTTAATCTTGCCTGTAGAAGCTTCAGCAGTGAGTGCAGGGTTAAAGCCCTTTAAACATTTATGCCTAGGGTGCCTTTTTATCTCCTGGAAAGTTTCCTATGAAGGTGGGCAGTTCCCCTGGGGCACTCAGCAGCGAGATCTGTGATCTGTGGTGTCCAGGGCCAAAACTAGGGGGGGTAGAGGAGAGGCTGCCCCAGGCGTGGCATTGGGAGGGGTGCCGCAACTGGTACTGATCCACCTGCAGCAGCTGAAAGGCCACTTCTCCTCCTCCTCCTCTAGCTCCCGCTAGCATGCAGCTGCTGCAGGAGGAAAATAAAGGGATCTTTACACCAACCCAGCTGCCACTCCTGTTCTTGCCCCTTCTTTTCTCCCCCTAAGTTCCTCTGCCCTCTTCTTTGGTCTCCCCTCAGCGATCACCTCCTCTTCCTGGCTAGTTGTGCAGTGCGGGCTGAATAATGACAATAACCTCGGCACAGAGAAGCTCATCGTATGATCCGGAAGACAGGCAGGGGGGCCATCCTGTCTGCAGCCACGGGGAATCTAGATGTAGAGCATAAGAAGCATTGTACGATGAACTTCTTCATGCCGAGGATATTGTCATTATTCAGCCCGCACAACTAGCCAGGTAGAGGAGGTGAGCGCTGCAGGGAGACCAGAGAAGGGGGGCAGAGGGGGGACCAGAGGAGCAAAGGGGGGCCAGAGGAGCATAGGGAGATCAGAGGAATACAGGGGGGCGCTAAAACACAGGGGGGGCAGAGAAGTTTGGGGGGATCAGAGGAGCACAGGGGCAGAGGAGCATAGGGGGGGTCAGAGGAGCACAGGGGGACCAGAGGAACACGGGGGACCAGAGTAACAGGGAGGACCAGAGGAACACAGGGGGACCAGAGGAGCACAGGGGGGACCAGAGGAGCACAGGGGGGACCTGAGGAGCAAGGGGGAACCCAAGGAACACAGGGGGACCAGAAGAGTGAGGGGGAACTAAAGGCTCGCAGGGGGGACCAGAGGAGCACAGGAAGACCAGAGGAGCACAGGGGGACCATAGAAGCACAAGGGGGGCAGAGGAGCATAGAGTAACCAGAGGAGCAAGGGGAAGACCGAGGAGCACAGGGGGGACCAGAGGAGCAAGGGGGGACCTAAGAAGCAAGGGGGAACCCAAGGAACACAGGGGGGCCAGAGGAGCATGGGAAGACAAGAGGAGCACAGGGGGACCAAAGGAGCACAGGGTAGACCAGAGGAGTTTGGGGGGTACCAGAGAAGCACTGGATACCAGAGGAACACAGGGGGAACCAGAGGAACACAGGGGGAACCAGAGGAGCACAGGGGGACCAGAGGAGCAAGGGGGAACTCAAGGATCACAGGGGACCAGAGGAGCAAGGGAAACCTGAGGAGCACAGGGGGGACCAGAGGAGCACAGTGGGGGCAGAGGAGCACCAGAGGAGTTTGGGGAGGACCAGATGAGTTTGGGGAGGACCAGAGGAGCACAGGATACCATAGGAACATGGGGGACCAGAGGAGCAAAGGGGAACCAGTAGAGCACGGGAGGAACCAGAGGAGCATGAGGGGAACAGAGGAGCACGGGGGGACCAGAGGAGCACAGTAGGGACCAAAGGAGCAAGCGGGTAACCAGGTGAGAAGGTGATGACAGAGGAGCATGGGTGACCAGAGGAGCAGGGGGGGCCAGAGGAGCATGGGGGGACCAGAGAAGCACAGGGGAAGGGACAGACAACTGATTTAACAGCTATAGCTTGGGATTTTCCCACTTTTCTCCCTAATTCCCCTGTCTATTGTATCAGCTGCCCTGCTGGCATTATCTCTTTCATATGGGTGGGCAGACTTCTCCAGCAGATCTCCCTCCTCGGCATGGGATCTCTCCGCTGACCCCTGCTGAGCAGGCAGATGACAGTTCTGTGTCCACTCCACCTATGCAGAGTGGATACAGACACAACCCACTTTCTTCTATGGGCAGTCGGATGTAAACAGGCCGTCTGTCCGTTTACATCCAACTGTCATCCGATCCACCAGACAGATAGGGAACGGATCCCCTATCTGTCTATTTTTAGTGGATAGGGTCAGTTTGGATGTTGGCAGGTATCAATGGACACATGCCCATTTACATGCACCATTCCACAGAGGGCAGTCGAGGGTCCGCCTACAAAAAAAAACTGACAGGCAGACCCGGTCAATCCACCAGTGTCAAAGCGGCCTTACACTGCCAAATTGCTGAATGCTGGAGAAGCCACTATCCATGGGCGTAGCATCAGGGGTCACAATGGCAATCCCACTTATGCTCCCGTGGTGCCTCCCTGCAACACTGGACAGGATGAGTGGCATTTACTAGAAATGATTACCGATATTTCCCCCCTGCAGCAGCTGCCTGTTTACGCATTTTCGGCAGTTTGGCATCTTCATCCAGGGCAATGACTGACTTTGTCCCTGTCAGGGGGGAGGGGCGCCAAACTGATTCTTTGCCCCGGGTGAAAGAATGTCCAGCTTCGTCACTGGTTGCGTCCATTGGACTGATCACGGTACTGGGCCGCTGTGATTGTCCAGGTACCATGTAATCGCTATGACCGATCACAGCTATTAATAGACATGTGCAATTTGTTTCGTTCCAAATTAGTTTTTCGGCAAAATTCTACAAATATTTTAAAATCCAAAAATAAGAATGAAAATCTGAAAATAAGAACAAAAATTAGGAAAATAACTGGCTAAATAATAATAATAACTATTATTAACTATTTAATTATAGGTATTGGAATTTCCTTTCAAATTTGGCTGTTAGTGAACATAACGAATACAAATTTATCCGAAGTTACGAGTTATCTGAAATGATGAATGCCGCATCTAAACGAATGGAATGTAACAAATTAATAATAATAAATAATAATAATAAAAACGTTTTATTATTATTATTTATTATTATTATTATTATTATTATTATTATTATTAATAATTTGTTACATTCCTTTCATTCAGATGCGGCATTCGTGATTTCGGATAATTCATAAATTTGCATAAATTCGTGTTTGTTATGTTCATAAACAGCCAAATTTGAAAAGAAATTCCAATACTTATAATTTAATAGTTAATTATTATTAGTTAGTTATTATTTCGGATTTTCAAATTTTCTAATTTATGAATACCGCCTCTAAACGAATGGAACATAAGGAATTAGAATTTTTCCAAACTTACGAATTTATTTGAAATAATGAATCTTGATTATAACGAATTAGCTGAAAAAGGAAAAAACAAAAACGAATATATTTTTCAGCTGTGCATATATCTAGCTATTACATGCTCACAAATAAACAACTGTCATGAATGGCTTTCATTCATAACAGCATTGCTTATTCATTAATTACATTAATTACATGAATCATTTATTACAGTTGCAATGTGTCATGTGATAGCTGTAGCAAATCTAGTAAATAGTAAACAATGAGTCATGAATGTAAGAAATTCAGGACAGTTAAAATTATTGCTTTTACAGTGATTATCAATGTTGCAAGTAATCATAGTTTGAAAAAAAAATCCCGATCACCTTCCCAGAGTAGTACAGTGTCACCAGTTGCAGTGTCCCTGATCACCACCATACCAGTCATATTGTCCCTAATCACCGCCACGCCAGTTACAGGGTCCCTGATTACCCCCACACCAGTTACTGTGTTCCTGATCACCGCCACACCAGTGATTTTGTCCCTAATCATTGGTAAACCAGCTGCTGTGTCCCTGATCACCGTCATATTAGTCCCAGTGTCTCTGATCTCTGCCACACGAGTTTCAGTGTCCCTAATCACCGCCACCCCAGTTACAGTGTTCCTAATCACCTCTAAACCAGTTATAGTGTCCCTATTCACTGCCACACCAGTTATTGTGTCACCATAAGCCACCTATGTTCGGATCGCTCTTCTGAGAGCATTTAACAGGTAGTGGTTCCTCCTCACTACCTGCTTTAACCATCTGGACCCTGCACAAAAAACCCTTATCCACTTGAATGGTATCAGTGGGCGTACAGGGGATATAAATCCTTCCACAGCTGCAAAGAAAAGCATCACAGGCATGGCAGATGTGTATCACCTGTCCGCTGCCTCTGCAGCTACAGAGGGTAGCGGATGAGGGGTGGTAAAACTGCGGCTCAACCTCAAGGTTTTACCACCTCCAGCCTTATGTGTAAATGAGCCCTAATAGTGAAGCCAGTCTTGGTTCTCTGATCATGTCCACACCAGCCATAGTGTTGACAGACCAGTGTAGCTAAAATCAGTGTTCCTGATTTGCCTGTTTATTGACCACATTTCTGCCTGTTGCCTGGCCAATGAACATGACATTTCTAAAAGCAGACAAATACCAGTAGGCTAGGCTTGCTTGGCTTATAGGAACAAGGTCTGTTATAGGTGATGCTACACTAAGCCATATACTCAGGTCACCCATATAGAGGTGACCATAAGCCCTTGTACACACGGTCGGACATTCCGACAACCAAATCTGTCGGATTTTGTGAGACGGATTTTATCTGAAACTGTTGCATACACACGGTCGGACAAAGTTGGCGGAAAATCTGATCGTTCAGAACGTGATGACGTTATTTCGTTATGACGGGACTACATTCAGGCTAGTAGCCAATAGCTTTGGTGTAGGAATTTGATCTGAGCATGCGTGGCACTTTGTCTGATCAGAATTCTCTACACATGATCGGACAAGGTCCGATCGGATCATGTTGTCGGAAAGATTTATAGCCAAGCTGCAAAACTTGGTCCATTGGATATTCCAACGGAAACAGTCTGATGGAGCCCACACACGGTCGGATTATCCGACAACACGGTCCGATCGGACATTTTCCGTCGGATTGTCCGACCGCGTGTACAAGGGCTAACAGTACATTGGTTTTGATACAATTGTATGATTTGTGTGGTACTCAAGATACAATGGCTGGCACATAATAAGTTAATCAGTTCAGGTACTGAAAACATCTCAGCAGAATGTGTTTTGGGTTCTAATTATGCCTATGGTGAATGTCAGAAATATCTTATTAAATTGACAACTTTGTGTAAAAAAAAATTCAGCATTTTCCAAAAACCTGTGGCAACAAAAATGAAGTCTTCAAAAAACTCACCATGCCTCTTAGAAAATACCTTTGGTGTTTGCTTTCCAAACTGTGGTAATTTTATAGGTGTTTTCACTGTCCTGGTGCTCCACGGCCCCCAGAAATGTGATAGGCAGTCAGGAAATGATATGCATAATTTATGCCCCCAGAAAGCCTGAAGGTGCTCCTTGGATTTTGGGCACCTCTGTGTGGCTTTTCTGCAAAAAAGTGTCTCACATATGTGATATCCCCATATTCAGGACGAGTAGCATAATGTGCTTTGGGGTGTAATTCTAAGTATGCCTATGATGTGTGTTAAAAATATCTTATTAATTGACAACTTTGTGTAAATAAATACGTTTATGTTTTTTTCCTGCATTTTCCAAAAACTTGTGGCAAAAAAATGACACATTCAAAAGAATCAATATGCCCCTTAGAAAATACATTGGAGTGTTTGCTTTCCAAAATATGATAATTTTTAGGGTGTTTCACCTTTTCTGGTGCTCCAGGGCTCCTATGCTGTGTATGATAAATAATTGTGACAAAAAATTACAACTTCAAAAAACCACCATGCCTCTTACTAAATACATTGGGCTACTTTCCAAAAAGGGGTAATTTGGGTGCTACCCCAAAAAGGGGTATTCGTACTGGCATTTTAGGACTTCAAGAAATGAAATCAGTACATTAGCATAGATCAAATTTCATATATATACAGATATATATTTAACAGTTTGTAGACTTGTAGTTTGTGAATAACTATCACACAGAAACTGATTTTGGATATTTTTACTAAAGAAATGTAGCAGAATATATGTTGGCCTATCTTTATAAAGAAAGATTATTTATTTGCCAAATTATATAACAAAACCTAGCAAAAATGTTTTTTTTTTTTTTGTATTTTCTCCTTTATATAGCAAAATTAAAAAAAAATTTAAAAAAAAGCGCGGTGATTAAATATCGCCGAAATAAAGCTGTCTCAAAAAATTATAAAAATTACATTTTGGGTACAGTATTTCTTGACTGAGTAATTGTCATTCTAAGTGTGACAGCGCTGAAAACGTAAAAATGGCATGAACAGGAAGAGGGTGAAAATGTCCGGTATTGAGATGGTTAACAGACTGATGGTTCCCAAGGATAAAAATACCATAGTCAAGGACATGGCAGACAAGATGTCAGAGGCCCTCATTAAAGCTCTCTTTTCTTTGGTAGACCCCTCCATGCATTCTGTGTTGCTTCTAGGGCAGTCTGCCAGACCATTGATGACTGGACTAAATGCATGGTCCTAAAGCTTAGTTTCATTCTAAGGATGCTTCCGTCTACAGTCAGAGCTTTTACCTTCCAGCCTATGCTACTCTATTAACAACTTGGCAGTCACTTTTTGTCACATCTCTATAACGGGTCTTCTCTTCATCCACATGTTGGTTTAAATGCTGGTCACCTGAGTTCCCAAGGAGGTGGGTTGAATGATGCTGGTCATCATTCAACAAAGAGAGCAAAGGACATCTTCAGTAAAAAAAGTAGTACAGGACAGCTCTGGACTGAAGGTGAGTATTGCTTCTTGAGCTGCTTTTTTTTTTTTTTTAACTAGCGCTCTGCTTCAACCATAAATGCTTTCTAAACAAAACTATTTATTTAAATGTTGGATAAGTAACACATCTCTTTATAAAATAAAAGTGTGTATGTGTGTAAATTTCTACTTAGTAACATTATGACTCCAGTTGAGTTTACAATGTTCTGCTTCTACATTTTCTTGGCGCCTCCTCGCATAATTTTCTCCATAACTGCAACAGCACCATGTTGGTCTTCAAGTGCACTTCATGAAGAAACATTGGCAGGGGGAGATAGAGAAATATAATCAATGTACGTGCAAATGAACTCATAAGGAGGTATAACGTACATTTCAAATGCACGTTAATATAAACGTTGAGAAAAGACCTGGCCTTTCCCTTTCTTTATTAAGAAGTAAATGGAACTTGAAAAGATAAGTCACATGTGAGTCATTAAAAGCTTCTGCTCCAAAGAAATTAACATAATGGATTCAGGAGTTAGGCAGGTTGGGGAGGATGTGGGCTGCTTCTGACGTCAGGCCTCAGATAACTCATATATCCAGACTGAGAGGGGGATCAGCAGAGGTGAACAGCTGGGGTGAGACAGTCCCCTACCAGGAAAAATTGTGAGTATTATGGCTAAATGTTGGGGTTTCGATATATCTGAGTAGTGATATGGTTACAGTTTTTAATATATTGTGAAGGTACATTTCTAACAGCAATTAATAATGTCTTGCGTTCAAAACAATTGTTGAAATATGACGTTTACTTTTTATGTAGGATAGTGGGTACAAATTTCTTTTTTTTATTCCTTATTTTTATGTGCATTTTCTACAGGAGGATAGAAAAGAGTTAACAAAGAGTTTGATGCAGTTTTTCTACTTGGACAGCTTTACAACTAATCCCCTCAACAAATGCAAAATAAGGATTCAAACCTTATTTGAATCTCCCAGCAATGCTCACTAAACTTCTTCTACTGATAAAGTTCTTAAAATGTATAAAAGATGTAGCATTATTGATTGATCTAAACAAATGCCAATATTAAGAATTTCATTTTTTCATCTAGTTATGATACATTTATTTAGAGTTAAGTAAATAGATGACTGAGATGTATAAATGAAATATATATAAAATAAAATATATATATAATTAAACTGCTCACACATAATTGGTAGACTTTCTATTACAAATTTAGGTAGCATTTACCAACAAACCATTGATTTTTATTATTAATATTTAGCTGATAATTATAATGTATGAGCATCAGTTAGTCATATTACATATTAAAGCAAACTAGGAAGTCATGGGGAAAGAGTCATTCCCTCACTGAAAGGTAATATGTCAGTATTAGGTACATGCTATCGGGTGGACTTAGTAAAGGGAATTAATCAAAACTGGAGAAGACAAAATCTGGAGCAGCTCTGCATGGCAACCAATTAGCTTTGATCTTTTATTTTCAAAGCTTAACTGAGCAAGCTGAAGATAGAAGCTCTTGCAGTTTTTATACATTTTCAGCACTATTTTTGTAGATGTATTAGGGTCAGCAACAGCAACATTTTGGCAAAAGAATTCCAAGTTCCACCCAACTGCCCCTACTGCTGTAAGAGGGCCTCACTTTGCCTGTTGGATTTACTATTTATTTTACCTGTTTTATCTATTCATCAATGTGGCACAAGGAGTACTGTGCTGAGAAGGGAAATACTTAGAACACCTATGGGTAATTCATAATATATATTTTTTTGTTTTAAATGGCCACATACTAGTGATGCATTGTTACCACTTATTTGGTTAGCACCATGTAATTACCAATTTAATCTAAATGATAATGGAATTTATTATTTACAGATGTATACATGTTATTATCAGATTTGAACATAACTGAGATCAAATTGGTGTTATTGGAAGAAACAATTGCTTTTACGCAGTTGACATATTCCTCAGCCTTTGCAGTTGAGGATGTTTAGGAAAATGTCCATGGAGACTCTCATTGATAATGACATAGCACAATAGGCAGCAGTTAGTTCCATTTAAAATGTGCATGTTATGCAGTGTAAATTCTATAATAGTATCCCACACTATCTACCTATATGACATACCTACGCACATAATATTAAGTAGTGATGATAACTCTTTAAAATTAATTAATTAAAATGTGTAGTTCCACAAACATTGAACAGCAACCTGCTGTGTAAGCTGTTTACAAAATGTTTTCAAACCAGCTAATATCCTATATAGTATATTACTATGTATAGTCTATATACATTTTAGGATATTGTGTTCCAAAATAAAAGAATAAGCCACATTTTTTTTTTTACATGCTGGAATGTGCTAGGATTTTGTAATATGATTGTACTTTGCAAAGTTCTACACAAGTCATACTTTCCAAGCTTCTAAAACCAGTAAGATGAATGTAATGGCTGAATAACCCATTGGGTTCTTCTGGCTCTTTCACTTAAATGACATTTCTGAACTTGAGTTTCAGGTTCTGTCCACCTGACATGACCATTAAATGAGGGTTCACTCTCTTATTTTTGTAATTTATGTTAATTGTGCATGGAGAATTTAACAGAAGGAGTGTGACTCTAAGCTTGATACACGCTTTACAATTTTCTTTAAATTTTTTTCCTTTAGATTTATCAAAACCATATAATATGAGGTCAAACCTAAACACTTTCAATTAGCATGCAATCAGGCAGGCCCTTGCACTACATGGGTTAAGGTAAATCTAAAGGAAGTCGAACAACAAAAGTTGTATTGTGTATATCCAGCTTTAGGTAGAGAATACTGAGCTACACCAGTCCATAAGAGAGCTCAGTTATCCAGCATCTACAACACATGGAAAACACTGTTGGGTGGACAGACCTTTTAAAGCCTGGTATGATAGTTGAACAAACTACAAGGATACATCCTTAATTCAACATAATTTGGATTTAGATTCATGCTGATGTGGATTGGTTGAATTACAGACATTTTTATAAACTAATAATGCAATATAACTCAACGCAAACAAACTTACAGGATTTTAGTTTGTTCAGTATAACCACTTTTTAAAGAACAATCATTACAAAAAAATAAAATAAGGATAGCCCTTCTATAAGACCCCTTTCACACTACACCGCCCTTTGCGTCGGCGGTAAAACGCCGTTATTTTTAGCGGGCGTTTTACCGCCGGATTTGTGGCGCATTTTGGCCGCTAGCGGGGCGCTTTTACCCCCCCGCTAGCGGCCGCGAAGGGGTTAAAACCGCCGGCAATACGCAATAGCGGCGTTTTGCCGGCAGCATTACAGCGCTGCCCCATTGATTTCAATGGGGAGCAACGGTGGAGGAGCCGTAAACACACCGCTCCTTCAACGCTCCAAAGAAGCTGCTGGCAGGACTTTTTTCTGACGTCCTGTCAGCGCACCGCTGTAGTGTGAAAGCCCTCGGAGCTTTCACACTACACACAATGGTGCAGCTTTTTTAGGGCATATTGCAGGCGCTATTTCTAACGCTATAGCGCCTGCAAAATGCCCTGGTGTGAAAGGGTTGTTAGGAACAAAGCAATCAATGCAAATTACAGGAACCATAGCAATAAGAATCCAATTAGCACTGGTATGATTTCAGTAAAGAAAATTCTGTCCTGTCAGCGCACCGCTGTAGTGTGAAAGCCCTCGGAGCTTTCACACTACACACAATGGTGCAGCTTCTTTAGGGCGGATTGCAGGCGCTATTTCTAACGCTATAGCGCCTGCAAAATGCCCTGGTGTGAAAGGGGTGTAATAGGTAAAATGTAAAAAACTTTTTCCCCCCATTTTTTACAGACTGATGAAGGGTTAGACCCTCTGTCGTGTTTTTCTTGCTTTCTATGTTTCCATTGGGATGATTCCCCGGAATTTGTACTGGTACTGGTACTATGGCAACTGAGAAGGAACATGAAGGGAAAGCAAAAACATTTAAAGTTGTCCCCAGGACAAGAGGTAAGGTGACATTTTCCAAGAGGACACCTGTTCCAAGGACAACTACCTTTGGGAGAAATCATCTAGCCTCTTTTTGTGTCCCTGGGACAGGAAATAAAGGGAAATTCCCACAAAATGTTGTCTGTACGCTTCTAGTTGGGCATTATTTAAAGAAGTCCAGTTTTTAAGGAGTTATTTTCTCTATATTTTTAAATAGTTGTCTCTTTTTGTTTTGAGTAAGGTATTGATGATTTTATAGATCTTTTAATAAAATATGATTTTAAATTATATTTAGTGTTGATATTATAGTGGTGCCATGAAAGTTCCTAGTGCCTCCAAAATTCGTATCTCCAGTATTTGTCTTTACATTCACTTTAATGTACCTTGCTCCTAGTGACTAGGTCTATACTGTACCGTGTTTATTAAATATATCTTAAAATGTTGTAGATGTACAGCTATTGAAAGTATTTCTCCAAAATGACGATGATGTATATGTATAGATATAAAAAAAAAAAATTTTGGACAAAATGTAAAAGTGCAAGGAATACAAGGGAATCGTTGCTAAGCTTTAAGTGACCACTAACATAAAAGGATTTGGGCAAACTACTCAACTCTGAATGAAATTGACGTCTCTCTCACACAATCCTCTCCTTACAGGCTGCCTGACGGTGCACTTCACCAGCAGTCAGTGGGTAGAAGAGACATAGAATGAAACTGGTATGTGCCTCAATTTCCTGTTTGCTGCTCCTGTGCTTGGCCATCCCAGAGACTCACAGCCGAGTTCTTCAGCGCTCCCTAGACATTCGAAGTAAGTATCTACATTGTGGGTGTTTAACTCATAAAATGTGTTTATTTGCACTGATTCTTTTAGCTATGAGTTGTATACATTTTCTAATTTATGCATTGCTGGTATGTTACAAAGTTGTTTTTTCTTTTTGCTTTTAATTAAATATACCTAAAACCCAAGAAGCATGTCCTATGGTAGTAGTTTGAACATGTTCACAAAACTCTGGCAGGGTATGATCACAACACGTCACATTGGGACACTGAAGCTAGACAAATGAAGAAACTATTTGTTATAAATTATAGTCTGATCTCCATTATATGACAAAAAAGAGAAGAACATTGATATGCAATATTTTATATGTGTAACACTGACACCCCTTCATAACAGCTGTATCAAGATATCAAGTGAAGATATCTCACAAAAAATATTGGGAAAATTAGGTGATTTGACTCTCCAGCATCTACCGAACATCTAAAACAGAATTGTAGTTCAAAAGAAAACTCATTTAAAGGAAAACAAATTAGCAGATTTTGCTGCAATCAAAAGATGTCCCCCTACTATTTCCTTTCTGCCACTTAACAGCCTCATTTACATGGAGGATGAGGCCCATAAGCTGTGAGTAGCCTGTTTGTTTATGTGGTTGGAGCTTGCAGGTGCCCATGTCAGGCTCAGTTCACACCTGTGCAGTTTGCTTTTGATCGTTTCTGCAGTGCTTTTTGCATTTTTTGGCGCAATAAATTTTACCGGGATTTTGCCACAATTTGCATTTTTTTATGGAGTTTTTTTGGGCCAATTTGTTGTTCGGCAGATTTAAAAAATGCAAAATCGTGGTAAAATCGCACTACATGCTTTTCTGCAGCTTCTCCATTAAAGTCTTTTAAACCAAAAAAGTAAAAAAAAGCTCTACTATGCATTTAAGAAGGTCCCTGAACCTTTCCAAAAACGCAGTGGCTGAAAAAACATCAATGTGAACATGTCTAATAGGAAACCATGGTAAATTAACTGTAGTGCGTATCTGCAAAAAGCACCAAAACATGCATAGATGTGAACCAGATCTCATTCTTTGCGATGTGAATGGCTGCGATTCTCATGTAGATTTTTGCTGGAGTTCAGTGTGATATTGCATTGCAATTTGTGCTAAAGGCAGTGCAAATGTAATTCGAATTTAATGCGATTTCGGATGGGATTGGGCACAGCTGAAAAGCCTGTGAGAGGGGGAAAATACGTAAAAATCTACATATAGAAAAAGTAGTATTCGCACACATCTGAACACAAGATGCAATTTCATGTTGGTTTCCATTGATGCCTAGGGAGGGAAAAATCTCACCACAAAGCAGTAAACTTGCATGGTACCCTTTTTGTTGCCGCATCGCATTCACATTGCAAACGCAACACATAGATGTGAAGGACTGTCATTGAACATAATGTGTTTTTGGATGACGTGCGAATCTAGGCTTTTTGTAACGCATCAAATGCTCAACAAATTTGCATCAGTGTGAACTGGCAGAGTGTCTATGGGGACTCCACGGCTGCATGGACACAGCAACACATCATAATTTGACCGGTGTGTGGGTGAGCAGCCTCAAACACATACAGTGTACGTTCAGGCCGTTCACCTGCATTCCTTCAGAGTTAGGATGGGTAGCTGTGTCCATGCAGCTGCTGCATCCCTATAGACTTACATTGGCTGCCTGCTAGCAGCACCTGGCAGATCCAGCCACAAAAACAAACAGGCCTCAGCTTATGTGTAAATCAGGCTGATGTCACCAGACTTTCAATTTGAATGACATTAATTGGAGTTCTGCTTTAATAAATATATCTGTTTTTTTGCTGCACTTGACAATCCCCTATTGACACAGTACATTTGTTCAATTTGCAAAGTAAACCAGTTTTCACAATGAATACCCAATTATATGCAGAGAAATTGAAAAGTATAGGAATTGGTGTTCACTATAATCGCATGATTGGTGCGCATACAGCTGCAGTGAAATATATATCTTTTATTATGCTATTCCCATATTTCATCACTATTCCTCTACTGTCATTATAAATAATCCTATTCATGTCTTATTTTCTCTGATGTATACAATGTAACTCTTTAATGTAATCATTACATTCACTCTTGTTATCTTACAATAATGTATAGTACCAATGCTTTCACACCTCTGCATGCTTATGTAGCTGAACTGGTGGAAAAAAGAACATGTTTTTTTATTATATGTATAATGCAATTTTTCTATAGACTTTATATTGAAGATTGACCTTGTGTACATCATATACACCATATAACACTTCCATGCATGCATGCTCTCTAGTTTTCTGTTTAACTACTTGTAGTTAGCTACATTCATACATTTAGATACAAGAAATGATATGATATCTTATGTTCATAATCAGCAAATCGGTTTATGAGACAATAACTAATGGATGCTTGATATATTCTGCAATAGCATTAAAGCATTAAGGGTAAGTTCACATTTGTTCACCTTTTTTTTCTAAATTACAGCTCCCCCTATGAACCAATATAGCATTAAAGGAGAAGTCCAGCCAAATCTCATTTGGCTGCACTTCTATGGATCACAGAAGTACAGTTCGTTTTGCACTCCTGTGACCCGTTTTCAGCAGAGAGCGGGCTGAAGTCTGCACTCTGCTGACATCACCAATGTCATTCCAGGAGTCTGGATCCGGCCAGGTGCTTGGACTGACACCCATATCAGCCTCTCAGTGAGCTGCTTAGAGACTGAGCCAGCCACCCTTGCCCCCTCCACAGCTCAGCGCTCCAAGGAGCTGTGACTGACAGTCTACAGCTCTACGCTCACGGAGCTCTGAAAACCGAGTGATCGGTGGTGTTCGATTGCTCGGTTCTCAGTGTGGATCAGACCGATGCAGCATCCACCTATAAGTATGAATGGGTGGGGGAAAAACTTTACTTTTCTTTTAATGTACTTCTTTTGCAATAAAAAAAGCTTCCAATTTATCATATGCACAGTTAGCTTACTGTCTTTATATGTGTTTTAAACCTGCTCGATTACGTCTGCCTTACTTCTTGGACAGAATTTGGATCATGACTAGGGATGAGCCGAACACCCCCCGGTTCGGTTCGTACCAGAACTTTCGAACGGACCCCGCGTTCGTTACGAACATTAGAACCCCATTGAAGTCTATGGGACTCGAACGTTCGAAATGGAAAGTGCTAATTTTAACGGCTAATATGCAAGATATTGTCCTAAAAAGGGTATGGGGACCTGACTCCTGCCTCAGCGGACATGGGTCAATGCAAAATAAAGTTTTAAAAACGGCCGTTTTGGCGGGAGCACTGATTTTAATGACGATTAAAGTGAAAAAAAAAAGTGAAATATTCCTTTAAATATGGTGCCTGGGGGGTGTCTGTAGTATGCCTGTGAAGTGCCACGTGTTTCCCGTGTTTAGAACAGTCCCTGCACAAAATGACATTAAACGGAAATAACACCATTTAAAACTGCTTGCGGTTTTAATGTTATATCTGGTTCCTGCAATATGGTTGAAAATCATTCAGAAAAATGGCATGGGTAGCCCTCCCTGCCCATTACCAGCCTATTTGGGTCTTGTACGCATATTAAGGGGAACCCTGTACCCATATTAACCACTTCCCGACCGCCGCACGACGATGTACGTCGACAGAATGGCACGGGCAGGCATATGGGCGTACCTGTACGTCCCTGCCTTCCCGCGGGTCGGGGGCCCGATCGGGATGAGGGGGCGGGCATTCATTCATGGCCACCCCCTCGCGATCGCTCCCGACGAATAGAAATCCTTCGTGACATCACTTCCTCTCCTGTAATGTAAACACAGGAGAGGAAGTGATGTAATCTCTCCTCCGTGTCGGTATTTTTCGTTCCGACACCGAGGAGAGAGGATCGGTGAGTTGCACCAACACGACACTTCACAGTAGAACATGCCAGGCACACTCACACCCCCCCGATCACCCCCCCAATTACCCCTGCCCCCCAGTCACAGTGACACCAATGTCATTTTTTTTTTTTTTTTGCATTGGTGTCATTTGTGACTGTAATAACTGTTAGGGCAGTTAGGGTTAGCCCCCTTTAGTTCTAATGTACCCCCCTAACCCCCCCAATAAAGGTTTAACCCCGTGATCACCCCCCGTCGCCAGTGTCACTAAGGCTGGGTTCACATTGCAGCGGTTTATGAGAACGAATGTGATTCGCACCGCACTGCAGTGCAAATCACATCCGATCTCTGTGCGATTCGAGTTCAGCCATACAGATAGTATGGCTGAATTTGCATCGCACCCGCCGCACCCGCCGCAAATTCGCACGGGACCCTTTTTTTGGCCCGCAGCAGAATCGGATCGCATGGGTGTTCACACCATGCGATCCGAGTTTGCAGATCGCACTGCGATATGCGAACTGATCTGGGGGTGTCAGTAACATTTCACTGACACTCCCAGCAGTTCGCATAGGGCAGTGTGAACTGCCGCCGGGAGGCATGCGATGCGGGAACCCGCGCCGGATTCGTGGCGTTCCTGCATCGCTCCAGTGTGAACCCAGCCTAATAAGCGATCATTTTTCTGATCGCTGTATTAGTATCACAGGTGACGCTAGTTAGGCAGGTAGGTATTTAGGTTCGCCGCAGCTTTTTATAGCGCCAGGGACCCCCATATACTACCGCATAAAGCCCCCTGATTGCCCCCTAGTTAACCCTTTCACCAGTGATCACCATATAACTGTTACAGGTGACGCTGGTTGGTTAGTTATTTTTTTATAGTTTCAGGGCACCCGCCATTTATTACCTAATAAAGGTTTAACCCCCTGATCACCCGGCGGGTGTCATTTGTGACTGTAATAACTGTTAGGGCAGTTAGAGTTAGCCCCCTTTAGTTCTAAGGTACCCCCCTAACCCCCCCAATAAAGGTTTAACCCCGTGATCACCCCCCGTCGCCAGTGTCACTAAGGCTGGGTTCACATTGCAGCGGTTTATGAGAACGGATGTGATTCGTACCGCACTGCAGTGCAAATCACATCCGATCTCTGTGCGATTCGAGTTCAGCCATACAGATAGTATACAGATAGTATGGCTGAATTCGTGTCGCACCCGCCGCAAACTCGCACGGGACCCTTTTTTTGGTCCGCAGCAGAATCGGATCGCATGGGTGTTCACACCATGCGATCCGAGTTTGCAGATCGCACTGCGATATGCGAACTGATCTGGGGGTGTCATTAACATTTCACTGACACTTCCAGCAGTTCGCATAGGGCAGTGTGAACTGCCGCCGGGAGGCATGTGATGCGGGAACCCGCCGCGGATTCGTGGCGTTCCCGCATCGCTCCAGTGTGAACCCAGCCTAATAAGCGATCGTTTTTCTGATCGCTGTATTAGTGTCACAGGTGACGCTAGTTAGGCAGGTAGGTATTTAGGTTCGCCGCAGCTTTTTATAGCGCCAGGGACCCCCATATACTACCGCATAAAGCCCCCTGATTGCCCCCTAGTTAACCCTTTCACCAGTGATCACCATATAACTGTTACAGGTGACGCTGGTTGGTTAGTTATTTTTTTATAGTTTCAGGGCACCCGCCATTTATTACCTAGTCTCACTAGTGTACCCCTAAATTTAGGGGTGTCTACTTTCCAAAATGGGGGCATTTGGGTGGGGTTTGTGCCATCCTGGCATTTTATGGCCTTCAAAACTGTAACGCCCTTAGAAAGCCTGAAGGCGGTGCTTGGTTTTCGGGGCCCCGTACGCGGCTAGGCTCCCAAAAAGTCCCACATATGTGGTATCCCCGTACTCAGGAGAAGCAGCAGAATTTATTTTGGGGTGTCATTTCACATATGCCCATGGCATGCGTGAGCAATATATCATTTAGTGACAACTTTGTGAAAAAAAAAAAAAAAGTTTGTAATTTTCCCGCAACTTGTGGCAAAATATAAAATATTCCATGGACTCAACATGCCTCTCAGCAAATAGCTTGGGGTGTCTACTTTCTAAAATGGGGTCATTTGTGGGGGTTTTGTGCCATCTTGGCATTTTATGGCCTTCAAAACTGTAATAGGTAGTGAGAAGTGAAATCAAAAATTTACGCCCTTAGAAAGCCTGAAGGCGGTGCTTGGTTTTCAGGGCCCCGTACGCGGCTAGGCTCCCAAAAAGTCCCACATATGTGGTATCCCCGTACTCAGGAGAAGCAGCAGAATTTATTTTGGGGTGTCATTTCACATATGCCCATAGCATGTGTGAGCAATATATCATTTAGTGACAACTTTGTGTAAAAAAAAAAAATAATTTTTTTTTTGTCATTATTCAATCGCTTGAGGCAAAAAAATAAAATATTCAATGGGCTCAACATGCCACTTATCAATTTCCTTAGGGGGTCTACTTTCCAAAATGGGGTCATTTGGGGGGGTTTTGTACTGCCCTGCCATTTTAGCACCTCAAGAAATGAGATAGGCAGTCGTAAACTAAAAGCTGCGTAAATTCCAGAAAACGTACCTTAGTTTGTAGATGTGACAACTTTTGCGCAAACCAATAAATATACAATTATTGACTTTTTTTTACCAAAGACATGTGGCTGAATACATTTTGGCCTAAATGTATGACTAAAATTGAGTTTATTGCATTTTTCTAATAACAAAAAGTAGAAAATATCATTTTTTTTCAAAATTTGCGGTCTTTTTACGTTTATATCGCAAAAAATAAAAATCGCAGAGGCAATCAAATACCATCAAAAGAAAGCTCTATTTGTGGGAAGAAAAGGACGCAAATTTTGTTTGGGTACAACATTGCATGACCGTGCAATTACCAGTTAAAGCAGCGCAGTGCCAAATTGTAAAAAGACCTCTGGTCATTTACCAGCAAAATGGTCCGGTCTGAAAGTGGTTAAAAAAAGGAAATGCGTGTGGCCCCCAGGCCCTATATACTCAGAACAGCAGTATACAGGCGGTGCAAACAAGACAGGGACTGTGTAGGTTTGTTGTGTTAAGTTGAATCTGTTTGTAATTTTCAACTGGTACATTTTTAAAGTGTAGCTCCAGTCAAAAAAACTATTTTTAAGCTTTTTGGAAAACATAGGGAAGGGTTATCACCCCTGTATAATTTGTTTTGTCGTCCATCTTTTTTCATCTCACTTTCTGCTGTCTCCTTGCGTTTGCAAGTAGGAGATGTTTGTAAGTTGGATGTTTGAAAGTAGGGGCTATATGCTCTGCAGAAATGGCGGAACAAGGTGTTGGTTTTGCCACAACATTGTAAGCCCTCAAAGTGACTCTTGGTGGGCGCTGGAGCGCCCTGCTGTGAATGATTATATCAAGAATTGTAATTACATGCCATTGTTGAACAATGGTAGAAAAATTGACCTTTGGTTGTTGTGGTGCTGGTGCCACAACACTATAAGTCCTCACCGTTACTCTGGGTGGGCACAGGAAGGGGCCCTCCTGTGAAATATTATATCAAGAATTGTAATTACATGTCCCTGTTAAACAGGGGCAGAAAAATTGGGCCTTAGGCACTGGTGCCATCACACTGCAACCTCTGTCATATACTCTAGTTTTATTGCAGGAATTAGCCCTGCTGCAAAGCATTGCATCAAAAATTGTACTTAAACGCCCCTGTTAAACAGGGGCAGAAAAATTGGGCCTTAGGTACTGGTGCTGGTGCCATCACACTGCAACCTCTGCCATATACTCTAGTTTTATTGCAGGAATTAGCCCTGCTGCAAAGCATTGCATCAAAAATTGTACTTAAACGCCCCTGTTAAACAGGGGCAGAAAAATTGGGCCTTAGGCACTGGTGCTGGTGCCATCACACTGCAACCTCTGCCATATACTCTAGTTTTATTGCAGGAATTAGCCCTGCTGCAAAGCATTGCATCAAAAATTGTACTTAAACGCCCCTGTTAAACAGGGGCAGAAAAATTGGGCCTTAGGCACTGGTGCTGGTGCCATCACACTGCAACCTCTGCCATATACTCTAGTTTTATTGCAGGAATTAGCCCTGCTGCAAAGCATTGCATCAAAAATTGTACTTAAACGCCCCTGTTAAACAGGGGCAGAAAAATTGGGCCTTAGGCACTGGTGCTGGTGCCATCACACTGCAACCTCTGCCATATACTCTAGTTTTATTGCAGGAATTAGCCCTGCTGCAAAGCATTGCATCAAAAATTGTACTTAAACGCAGCTGTTAAACAGGGGCAGAAAAATTGGGCCTTAGGCACTGGTGCTGGTGCCATCACACTGCAACCTCTGCCATATACTCTAGTTTTATTGCAGGAATTAGCCCTGTTGCAAAGCATTGCATCAAAAATTGTACTTAAACGCCCCTGTTAAACAGGGGCAGAAAAATTGGGCTGCTGGCATCACCCAGAACCAAAAATGTTCTTCCAACATATCAGCGGAGGAGGAAGAGGATAGACAATCAACATAACAGGACAGTCACTCAGCATCAGCATAGGCAGTCTTGAAGGGATGTGATATTTCAAAAAAAATTATTCGGTTACATCAGCTTCAGGTGCTTGGTAGCTGTGGGTGATCCAAGACTGATTCATCTTGATGAAGGTCAGTCGATCAACTGATTCGGTGGACAGGCGCACCCTGTGATCGGTAACAAAGCCACCAGCAGCACTGAAGGTGCGTTCCGAAAGAACGCTGGATGCAGGACAGGCCAGTAGCTCAATTGCATACTGTGCAAGCTCTGGCCAGTGATCCATCCTCAAGACCCAGTAAGCCAGAGGATTTTCGGTGGGAAAGGTGTCCAAGTCTGACCTTGCCCCTAGGTATTCCTGCACCATGTAAATTAGACGCTGGCGATGGGTGCTGGAACCAATCATACCTTGGGGCTGCGGACAAAAAAATTGTCTGAAAGCATCAGTCAGACGGCCACCTTCTCCACCGCTCCTTCTGACTGATGCCTCAGCAACACGTTGTCCAGGACCAGGAGTTTGTGACCTCCCAGTCTCTGGGAACGCGTTGCACAGAGCTTTCTGCAAGGCCTCCCGGAGATGTCTCATCCTCTGCTCCCTCTGCGATGGCAAGATAAGGTCGGCAACCTTACCCTTGTACCGTGGATCAAGGAGAGTGGCCAGCCAGTAATGGTCCCTCTCCTTGATCCGAAGAATACGAGGATCCTTCCGCAGGCTTTGCAGGATCAGGGAGGCCATGCAGCGTAGGTTAGCTGAGGCATTCGGTCCGGAGTCCTCTGGGTCACTAAGGACAACATGATCCGCAGCTACCTCCTCCCAGCCACGTACAAGTCCACGTGTTTCTTGGGACTGTAAATCATCCCTATAAGACTGCTGCTGCTGATGCTGAGTGCCAGCCTCCACCTCCATGCTGACACAATCATCCTCCTCCTCCTCTTCCTCCTCCTCACCCTCTTCCTGTGTGATGGGTGGCACAGCAGGAACACTGTCTGGATAAAGGTGGCCTTGAGAGGCAAGGAAGTCCTCCTCTTCCTGCCTCTGTTCTGCCTCAAGTGCCCTGTCCATTATTCCACGCAGCGTATGCTCCAAGAGGTGGACAAGAGGTACAGTGTCACTGATGCATGCACTGTCACTGCTCACCATCCTTGTGGCCTCCTCAAACGGTGACAGGACAGTGCATGCATCCCTGATCATGCCCCACTGGCGTGGTGAGAAAAAACCAAGCTCCCCTGACCCTGTCCTGGTGCCGTAGTCGCACAGGTACTCATTGATGGCCCTCTGCTGCGTGTGCAGCCGCTGCAGCATGGCCAATGTTGAGTTCCATCTGGTGGGCATGTCACATATAAGGCGGTTCTTGGGCAGGTTCAACTCCTTTTGGAGCTCAGCCAGCCGAGCACAGGCATTAAATGATCGGCGGAAATGCACACAGACTTTCCTGGCCTGCTTCAGGACATCATGTAAGCCGGGGTACCTGCCCAAGAACCGCTGCACCACCAGGTTAAGGACGTGAGCTACACAGGGCACATGGGTCAGTTGTCCCTGTCGGAGGGCGGAGAGGAGGTTGGTGCCATTGTCGCAAACCACCATTCCTGGCTTAAGCTGGCGTGGCGTCAACCACCTCTCGGCCTGCCCCTGCAGAGCTGACAAAACATCCGCCCCAGTGTGGCTCCTGTGCCCCAAACAAACCAGCGCAAGCACGGCATGGCATCGTTTTGCCTGCGTACTTGCGTAGCCCCTGCAACGCCTACGGAGCACCGCTGGTTCTGAGGACAGAGCACTGGAAGAGGCCATGGAGGAAGAAGAAGAGGAGGGGGTGGAGGAGAGAGGTGTGTCACAACCAATAGTAGCATTTTGGAGGCGTGGTGGCGGAACAACCTCCAACACTACTGCACCTTGTCCTGCATCCTTCCCAGCAGCCAGAAGAGTGACCCAATGGGCCGTGAAAGACAGGTAACGTCCCTGTCCATGCCTGCTGGACCATGAGTCAGCGGTAATATGCACCTTACCGCTGACCGCCCTGTCCATGCCTTCCACATGCCGGTAGAGAGCCGGAATCGCCTTCCATGAGAAAAAGTGGCGTTTGGGGACCTGCCACTGAGGAACCGCACATTGTACAAACTCACGGAAGGGGGCCGAGTCTACCAACTGAAAAGGCAGCAGTTGAAGTGCTAGCAATTTAGCCAAGCTAGCATTCAACCGCTGGGCATGTGGATGGCTGGGAGTAAACTTCTTCTGCCGGTCCAGCAGCTGGGGCAGGGACATTTGCCTGCTATAATCGGATGTGGATGTACCACTAGCAGAGTTCCCGGAAGCACTTGGCTGTGACACACCTAATTCTACACCTTCATTCCTCTCAGAGCAGGTTTCAGAGAGGACTGAAGGTCTAGTGGGGTTGGAGATGCCAGCTGATGAGGGGCAAGGAGAGGTCCGCTTTGTTCTTTGGTGTGGGTCTTTGAGGTACGCTTGCCAACGAGCTGCATGGCAGGTCAACATATGTCTGGTCAAGCATGTGGTGCCCAAGCGGCTGATGTTTTGGCCACGTGAGATACGCTTGAGACATATGTTGCAAATAGCAGCGGTGCGATCTGATGCACTCGTCTCAAAAAAGGCCCACACCAAAGAACTTTTAGAATAACGCGCAGAGGAAGCGCTCTGCGCAGGCGGAGCTCTGCGGTGTGATTCAGTCAGTGTGCTGCCCCTAAGCTGGCCCCCGGAGGGCATCCTGCCTCGTTGGACATGTGCCTCCTCCTCCTCCTCCTCCTCCCTCCTTCCAGGCACCCACGTGGAGTCAGTGCCCTCATCATCCCCTCCCTCTTCATCGCTGTAGCAAACCTGGCAGTATGCTGCAGCTTGTGGAACATGACTGCCAGATTGCTGTCCTTCTTGAGCATCCCCTCTCTCTGCGCTCACGCTACTGCCTTCCTCTAGCTGAGTGTCATCATCAGAGTCCACCAAACACTGGGCATCCTCCTGGAGCATGTACCCAACACTGTGCTCAAAGAGTTCAGGAGACTCCTCAGGAGGACGTGGTGGGTCTAGGGAAGGAGTCACTGATGATGACATTGAGAGGAGGGAAGACGATGTGTTGGCAGCTGCTTTGCTACTACCCTGAGACTGGGTGAGAGAGGATGAGGAGGATGAAGAGGGCTTGGTCATCCACTCTACCAAGTCGTTGGCATGTTGCGGTTCAACATGTCCAGCTGCAGAAAAGAAGTACAAGCATGTCCCATGGCCACGTGCTGATGACAATGCACCGCGTCCACGACCAGCACTGTTGTCTCTAGACACAGAGCCTGCTTGCCCTCTTTTATCGGCTCGCGCCTGTCTGCCTCTCCTTGCTGGCCTTCCAGACATGGTAATGGCCTGAGGGGAGTTGGGTAAAACAGTAGTTGGGTAGTTTATATTGTGCTGGAGGCACACAACACCCACTAACTCCTGCAGATGCCTTTTTTATAGAACAGCAGAGATAAACGGGTATATACAGATGTATACTGTGCTGTGCTGGAAGCACACACAACTTCCAATAACTCCTGCAGATGGCAATTGGGCCCAAATAGAGAACAGCTATGTAGATGGATTATAGCGGTATGTACTGGGTACAGAGCACGCAGACAGCACGCACTATCTCCTGACACTACTGACTGCAAGCTCTATTATTAAAGCTAGATCACTAGCTATATAGGTGAGGTGAATATCACGGTGTATACTGCGGTCAGGGCACGCAGACAATAACCAGAAAACAGCAGAGTTAAAGGGGTATATACAGATGTATACTGTGCTGTGCTGGAAGCACACACAACTTCCAATAACTCCTGCAGATGACAATTGGGCCCAAATAGAGAACAGCTATGTAGGTGGATTATAGCGGTATGTACTGGGTACAGAGCACGCAGACAGCACACACTATCTCCTAACACTACTGACTGCAAGCTCTATTATTAAAGCTAGATCACTAGCTATATAGGTGAGGTGAATATAGTGGTGTATACTGCGGTCAGGGCACAGAGAATAACCACTACACAAGAGCAAGATAGGAAATCAGCCAAAAACGATTGGTGTGTAACTGTGTTGAAGGTACACAGAACACCCACTGCTTCAGATGCCAACACACTACACGAGGCCGCCTCAAAGGCGGCCTTATATAGTGTGGGGCGTGCACTACACAGCCTGAGCTATGATTGGCCACAGGCAGGATGCCTGTGGCCAATCATGGCTCTCCTCGCTGCTGGCGCTGCGATTGGCCAAGCATGTGGGGTCACAGTGCATGCTTGGCCAATCATGAGCCAGCAATGCACTGCGCCATCGCAGTGCATTGTGGTCCGCGCGCGCCAATACGAATTTTGACGCGAACGGACCAAGAGTTCGGATTTCGCCGAACGCCCGAACAGCCAATGTTCGAGTCGAACGTACGTTCGACTCGAACACGAAGCTCATCCCTAATCATGACACAGGAAGCAGTTGACCAGCTGAGGATAGATGATGCAGGGTGTGTGATAATGAGATCAGCTGGTCAACTCCTTCCTGTGTCATGACCTAAAGTCTGCCCAGGAAGTAAGGCAGAAGTAATCGAGCAGTGTTTTGAAACAGCCATAAAGACAGTGAGGTAAGACTGTGTAGAACAAATGGAAAGCAGTTTTATTTTTGCAAAAGAAGTACATCAATGTTATACTGATACATAGGGAAGCTGGAATTTAGAGGAAAAAAAATGAATGTAGCAAAGTCTCTTACCTCTTCCAGTATGATGAGAACCTTCAAGGCCAAAGACAGGGTTGTGGGGCATGGTGGGTGCAACAATGGTGAAAGTCATTGGGTGCCAGACACTGCTTGGATGCAAAAGAGGTTTTATTTCTTTTAACAGTCCTTTTTATATTTTGCAAGGGAAAGAGAGTTAGGGCCAGGATACCCTTGAGTAGTTACAATTTTTATTGGCAGACTCTGAGACTTTAATAGGAGGACACCTGTACAGGAAAGGCCCCAGTAAGGCGCCACTTCTGCATGTGCAGGATTGCTGTCTCCTATTGGCAACAGTACTTAACAGTTCCTGACTCAAAGTTCAAAAGTTCTCTCAGCTTCACTACAATGTCTACTTGTAGTTCTTCAGCCCCTTGAGCTCCTAGTCTCTCACTGGACTCTCTAATTCACTCACTCTGAATCCTGTGAGCTCCTCA
The DNA here is from genome assembly GCF_037356315.1 of Lithobates pipiens. Taxonomy (NCBI): domain Eukaryota; kingdom Metazoa; phylum Chordata; class Amphibia; order Anura; family Ranidae; genus Lithobates; species Lithobates pipiens. The sequence continues at coordinate 128,848,664 of NW_027507784.1, forward strand.
AGGCTTTTGCGTTGGTATCTCCCTCAAGTGTCACCCACACTTCCCTGCTGGGTCCCTAGCTTGGCACACCAGATACTCCTCAAGCTTCACCCCTGCTAACCAGCTCGGTCCCTGGCATGACACACAAGGCTGCTCTGCAAGCGTCACCTCCACTGGTTGGGTCCCTGACTGGATCACCGCCTGAAGTTTCCCGATTCTCCGCCGTGCCCGTTCAGTGAGAATGCTGCTCTGGTACTTGCTTCAGTTACTCACTGTGCTCCCTGGTAAAGGCGATTGGTCCCTTAGTGACAACAGCTTCCCTTCTACCTCCGACCACGACAGGTCCTCCAGCCGGCAGAACCGTCACTTTTGGTTGGACTGCAAGCTGCAACCTCAACCCTGCGCTGCCCTCTTACTTTTGAATAGGCCCTGACAGCCAGATGCCCCCGAGTTAGGCCCAATCTCCGGCCTAGCAGCCCGGGACCTTTGACACACGTCCACCACAGCAGACCAGGTGGCACAGAACATAGATCACCTAACTCCACCTGAATATATAGGTTCTCCCAGTAGGCTAAGGGATTCAAGACAACCCCTCCCCGTTGGCTGAGATATCCCATATATCCATAACTTGACCTTGAAATGTTCTTCTCACGTCTAATGTCACGAAGTGTCCGGCCACCTAGTGGCAGAAGAGAAAAGTACAAAAAGGCCAAACTTAGGGAGAAATCAATGGATCTCTAACTATCTACAGTAGCTACTCCTGACAAGGAATTTGGTGAGGAGCTCCCTGACTAAACTCGAGGGCGCTACATGAACAAAGGTGAACTTATCCTTTAACTGACAAAATTGAAGTTTGCCATTGCTGCCCTTATCCTAAAAATGCTACTTGAATGACTGTCCCTATCTTCGGTATTTTCTAACTCAATGACTTGGAGCAAGCATGCTGATTAGAACTCCTGACCTGTATATTTGTTTTAGGTCAGTGCCACAGAAAATACGTAATGTGACCCTGTCACTAGCAATTAAAAATTAAGACAACCAGATGAGATTTTGAGTACAATAAATTGTGTAAATATTCACTTATTATCAATTATTATGTGAAAAGCAAATTCATATTTACTTATTTCATCTGCACACCATTGGATATTCAAGGTAAATAGAAATTTTACACAGTTGGATAATTTCATTCATTTTAAAATTAAATACATTTTAAATTATAGTGGTTGTAAACCCTTAAATAATAAATATAACCAGTGATTGGCCTCAGGTGATACAGAGAGATTAAACAAACCCTTCTTCATAAGTTGTACCTGTTTATCTGCAGTTTTCTCTTCTTTATATCCATTGAAAGTGCAGAATTTATAAAGCTTGTCTGGAGCGGTTAGAAAACAGGGGACAGAGAGCTGAAATTACACGCCACAGAGCTCAGCGAGGAGAGCTGTTAAGGTGTAGATAAGAAATAGATAGATACTAAGGAAGAGGGAAAGACATAAAAAAATAATAAAAGAGTATTTAGAAAAGAAGGGGGGCGGGGGTGGGGGGGAGAGGCAGCAAGCACTGCTCAATGGGGGCTTTAAATTGGGAAGGCACGAGCAGGGTTTCTAAATGTTGTTTTGGTGGGGGTCACGGGTCTTCCTGTCGAAGAAATTCTATGCTTCAATTTCTCTGATGTGGAGTAATGCCTCCAGATGCTCCAGGTAGTAGAGAATTGGTCCCATTTATCCAGGGCTTTGGTCTGCATCTCCTCCATAAGCATGATATTGTTGATCTCACTTACACATTCTAAGATCTAGGCATTAATTGCCTATCTGCACTGAGAAAGAATTTGAAAAGACTGGCCTTCTGGGATTTTATTGAGCCGGGGAGTAGGGATAAAAGGGCAATGGAGGAGGAAGGCGTTAACAGCTCATCAAATATTTCGGTGAAAATTTTAAAAATCTGTAACCAGAACAAGCGAATCCCTGTGCATTCCCACCAAGTCTGGAGGTAGATGCCTTTCTCTGAGTGACATCTCCAGCAGACGTCAGTGGAAGAGGAGAACCTTAACCTTAATGACCTTAATATTGGTTGGAAATCGATACCACCTGGATACCAGCTTGTAATTTTTTCCTGGGTGTAGCTTGAGATAGATGACTTATGAGTGGATAGAAAGGTTTTGTGCCAGTCCTCATCACATACATCTATCCCCAGCTCCTCTGACCAGATTTTGGTAAACTTAGGTAGGGTACCATGTGTATTGTCATTAATAAAGTGTGACTTCGGGGAGTGTGCATAATTGTTCGAAGCCTGTTAGAGGTCTATGTATTTGTTTTGAGTCATGTAGTAGTTTGCAGTAGGAGGATAAATGGAGTCTCATTAACCAGGGTATGTTGGAAGTTGAGTTGGTTGGGTTTGCCACATATGATCACTGATTGCTATGAACAAATTGTTTCACCGTGGGCCACGAGAATCTATTGTAGGTGTCTATGGATGGGGCAGCTCTATCCTCTGGTAGGGCTGGGTTGTCGAATAAGGGAGTAAGTGGCTGGGTTTAGTGGACAACAAGTATCCATCTCTCCTACGGTACTAAGTGTGCAGTGCGTCAATTATTAGAGGGGATAAAGTTGGTAAAGGTTTGTGGGCCAGGTCACAGCCCCATAACAAGGCACGAAAGTCGACCGGGGGCATGTCCTGCTCTAGACATGGGCATCTAGTTTTTTTTCCGAATCTAAATTCTGACAAATTTTTCATTATTCACAAATTCGGATGCATCTGAATTTCCACATTGCAATAGTAACGAAAAAACAAATCCAAAATAACAATTCGAATTTGAAAAAAGCGGACGAAATTCGAAACGCATTAAAAAACAAATTTGAATCAAATTAGAAAATAATTTGAAAACAAATTTGAATCGAATTAGAAAAAATAGAAATCGATTTTTCAAAAAATTATACAATAAAATAGAATATAAAATAATAAAGCAATAGAATGAAAAAAAAAGAATAGTAAAGAATAGAATAGAATTTAATAGAATGTAATAAAATAAAATAGAACATGACCTTCTTCCGAAATTTGAATTTTGAATAGTGTAAATTTGAATTTGAGAATAGATTGGAAAATAATTCAAAACAATGGAAACTAAAATAATAGAAAAGTATAGAAAACAATAGAACAGAATAGAATAAAATATAACATATATGTTCTATTGTTTTTCTAGTCAATGCTTTTTATTATTTTCTATTCTAGTCAAATTTTTTCTATTCGATTTCATTCTACACAAATTTCAAATTTCCGAAAATGCTTATATATAGTTTTATTAATAGAATTCGGTCAAATTTTTTCAAATGCGGTAGAATGTTTTAGAATTTGATCGAAAATCTTCAAATTCAATTTGGAACGATGTAATGTAATGAATGTAACAAATTTAACTAAATTAATCGAAATGAATGGAACAGAAACAAAACACATTTTTCATCCTCACATGTCTATCCTGCTCCACAGAAGTGGAGGCTTTTGTCAGCGGGCAGGGGAACCATTCTAGGATGCGGGAGACTACTGCAGAGGTATGATAGAGCTCAAAGTCTGGTAAGCTTACCCCGCCATTTGTTTTTGAAGAGCACAGGAGTTTATGTTTTAGTCTAGGATGGTTCCCATGCCAGACAAAACGAATGGCCATGGAACGGTGGGAGCGGGAAAATGCAGACGGTAGTGTTATCAGTAAGGCCTGAAATAAGTAAAGCAGTTTGGGAAGTATGTCCATTTTTAAGACGTTCATGCGTCCGAACCATAATATCAAACCTGCTCTCTGTGAGGCATCTAAGTTTTATAAGCAGTGGACTAAAGTTCAGGGCATATACTTTCGGTATATGAGCCTAAAGTGCCTAAGTCTGAGATTGATTTGGATTGCCACTGAAACGAAAAGTTGGTCTGGAGTGAGGAGAGAGTGGGTTGTGGCAAGGAGAGGTTCAGGACTTCCATTTTGGAGAGATTTTGTTTATAGTTGCTGAATAGACAGTGTGGAGAGAATGCTGATGTGAGGTTGGGTTACATATAGTTGAAGATCATCCTCATACAGGGAGAGTTTGCAATGCAACAAGAGGGTCTGTACTCCATGTATGCTAGGATTCGCTCTGATTGCTGGGGCAAGGTGTTCAATGACCAGGGTGAATAAGAGTGGGGAAAAAGGGCAGCCCTGTCTAGTGCCATTGGTGATATTTAGTGTCTCCGATTGGGTTCCCTTCACCAAGACTGTGGCCAAGGGTCTGGAATAGAGGGACATGATACGTGGGGCCTAGACCTATCTGTGAAAGGGTGTTTTGGAGGAAAGACCAGCTAACCCTGTCAAAGGCCTTCTCCGCATCACAGGAGAAAAGACAAGTTGGGAGATGGTTACGTTGGGCATAAGCGATGAGGTGTAGGGTCTTGTTGGTATTGTCCCTGGCTTCTCATCCAGGGATAAAGCCCACCTGATCTTTGTGGATCAGTGCTGATAATAGGAGTGAGAGGCGATTTGCCAGGATTTTAGCAAATAATTTAAAATCTATGTTTAGAAGGGATATAGGTCTGTAACTTCAACTCAAAGAAGGGTCCTTGGCCTGTTTAGGGGTGACCACAATCTGGGCTTGTAGCAGAGCGGGGGAGGGGGGTGAGTCTCATCTATGGTATTAAATGCTTTCGCTAATAGTGGGGCTAATAATGATGAAAACCTATCTCTTGCGTCTAGGGAGCGTTCTGCGAGGATCTGTAGTAAGTCCCTCTGGGTATTGGATAGGTCAAGTAGAGTCGTGGGGTTTAGAGAGAGTTTATGGGAGCCTTCCAGGGATGTTATTTTGACTAAAAGGTGCGATAAGTCGGACGTACGTGCCCGTTTGAGTCGGGAGCCATGTTGAAACAATTTGCCCCTGAGAACGCATTTAAGTGCTTCCCACTTAGTTAGAGAGTTGGTGTCGTCATGAGCATGGTCCTTGACAAAGTCTCTAAAGGTATGCATGATATCCTTGGAACAGATAGAATCAGAATCAGATAATAAATTGTCATTCAGTCTCCATGATGGTTTTTTCTTGTGTGTGGGAATTCTTCAGAGACTAATGTGGATTGGGGCGTGGTCAGACCAGAGCTTCAGGCCTATCGATTTTACCGGAGAATAGTTCAGGAGTGATTGTGAGATCAGAATGTAATCAATGCAGCTATATGAGGAATGTGTGGGGGAGTAGTATGTGTAGTCCTTATTTGAGGGGTTTAACACTCGCCACACGTCTACCAGCGACAGCTCAGAAAAGAGCAAACTAGGACTTACCTGTAGATGAGTCCAAGCATGGTATCATGGCAGCATTGAGGTCACCCCCTAGGATCACGTTTACGGCGCTAAACCGTTTTAGATGGGACGTCACTGAGGAGAAGAACCGCAGTTGATCCTGATTGGGAGAATACACGTTATCTATAATAAAAATCAATTGCATATATGACAATTTCAGAAGAATATACCTGCCTAGTGGGTCAATGGCAGAGTCTAGAACATCTGGGGTGAAGGAAGCATGAAAGGTAATGGAGAGGGGTTGGTGCTGTAAAACCATATAGGATAGTGCTTGTGGAGGAGGTGCAGGACAGCATTGGATCTAAAGTGGGTTTTTTGAAGAAGGAGGATTTGGGTGCGGAGGTTGTGAAAATGGTGTAGTATTTGCCTCCTTTTCTCAGGAGTGTTAAAATCTCTGCAATTTAGAGAGGAGACCTGTAGGGAAATTTGTGGCGCCATTTAAGTATTTAAGAGATGACATGGGTTTAATAATAATGGAGATAGGATAGGAGCTTGCTGTCTCAATGAAGGGAATGGGGAGGTAATGTCGGTGGAAAGAGCGGCCTCTAATGGTAATAAAGTAGAAAGTAGAAGAAGGAGGTAAAGAAGAAAGACAGAAAGAAAGGAAGGTGTTTAACTAAGGCCTCCCAGCCAAACTAAAGATTTTGTAATCAACATGTCAGTTAAAGCCACTATGGGTGCTGTAAACCCTAATGTGGGGATCATGGTCAGCGCACAGTGGGGCCCGCACACACCAGGTAACAATAAAGAACATTTTGTAGGTAAAATACAGCTCAGAGCCCTGGGAGCTGTGTAAAGAAAAAACAAGGGTCTGGTAACTTACAAGTAAACATTACTGATATACAGGGCTCATTACCAACGCTACATGTATCTATGTAATGCTGGGGGGGGGGGTTGGAACTGGGAATGAAGAAGCAGCATCTAACAAGGGGAGAGTCTTATAGTAATAAAACAACCTGTTTGGGGGGGATTGAAGGAAGGTTAGCATCGTCGCAACATAACTATGAACAGAGGGGACCGTACGTGTCTGGAACCTGAAAAAATAAAAAATATTGGTCAAGGCGCGTGAGTTAATCTCTCATCCAGCTAATGATTTAGAGGCTTCAGATCTGGTGCCTTTATTTTTCTTGGATCGCTGTTGGCAGCCTGTGGTGATAGGAAGGCCCGGGGTGACAGCATGTAATGACCATTCAGGGATAGCGATTTGCAGAAGTTCAAAAGCACCAAGGAAGTTCAGGAGATCTCCCAGAGTGCAGAGTGTTGCTGATTTTCCGTCATGTGATGCAAAAGGATGAAACGGAAAGCCCCAGCTGTACTTAACCACTTCAGCCCCGGACCAATTGTCAGCCTAAGGACCAGAGGTCCTTTTACAGTTTCGCACTGCACTGCTTTAACTGGTAATTGCGCGGTCATGCAATGTTGTACCCAAACGAAATTTGCATTCTTTTCTTCCCACAAATAGAGCTTTCTTTTGATGGTATTTGATTGCCTCTGCGATTTTTATTTTTTGCGATATAAATGAAAAAAGACAGAAAATTTAGAGAAAAAAAATGTTTTTCTAGTTTTTTGTTATAAGAAAAATCGAATAAACTCAATTTTAGTCATACATTTAGGGCAAAATGTATTCAGCCACACGTCTTTAGTAAAAAAAATGTCAATAAGCGTATATTTATTGGTTTGCGCAAACGTTATAGCGTCTACAAACTAGAGTACATTTTCTGGAATTTACACAGCTTTTAATTTATGACTGCCTATCTCATTTCTTGAGGTGCTAAAATGGCAGGGCAGTACAACCCCCCCCCCCCAAATGACCCCATTTTGGAAAGTAGACACCCCAAGGAAATTGCTGAGGGGCATATTGAGCCCATTGAATATTTTTTTTTGTCCCAAGTGATTGAATAATGACACAAAAAAAAAAAAGTTTACAAAAAGTTGTCATTAAATGATATATTGCTCAAACATATCATAGTTATATGTGGAATTGCACCCCAAAATATATTCTGCTGCTTCTCCTGAGTACGGGGATACCACATATGTGGGACTTTTTGGGAGTCTAGCTGCGTACAGGACCCTGAAAACCAATCACTGCCTTCAGGATTTCTAAAGCCGCGTACACACGGGCGGACTGTATGGCCAACTTAGTCCGTCAGACAATCCGACGGACAGTCCGTCCTACTTTCGAATGAACGGACTTGACCACACACGATGAACAAACAGTCCGTTGAAAGCTTGCGCGATGACGTGTACAGCACGTACGACGGGACTAGAAATAGGACGTCCAATACACAGCAATGCAACCTTCCGCCGTGTAAATCCTTTCTGAGCATGCGCCATACTTAGTCCGTCCAACTAGCCTACTCACGAGCGGATTGTCCGCTGAAACCAAAGTCTGACGGACAATATTACGGAAATTCCGAAATACTTAGTCCGCCAGACTGCACGCTGAAAAGTCCGCTGAAGCCCACACACGAGCGGACTGTCTGCTGAAATGTGTTTCGGCGGACTAAGTTGGACAGACAGTCCGCCCGTGTGTACGCGGCTTAAGGGTGCAAATTTTTGATTTCACTCCTCACTACCTATCACAGTTTCGAAGGCCATAAAATGCCAAAATAGCACAAAACCCCCACAAATGACCCCATTTTGGAAAGTAGACACCCCAAGCTATTTACTAAGAGGCATGTTGAGTCCATTAAATATTTTATATTTTGCCACAAGTTGCAGGAATATTACAATTTTTTTTTTTTTTTTTCACAAAGTTGTCACTAAATGATATATTGCTCACACATGCTATGGGCATAAGTGAAATTACACCCCAAAATAAATTCTGCTGCTTCTCCCGAGTACGGGGATATCACATGTGGGGGACTTTTTGGGAGCCTAGCCATGTACGGGACCCCGAAAATCAAGTACTGCCTTCCGGATTTAAATATAAAACGCTACCAAAAAAAACTGTTAGCGATCGCAGGGATCAGGCCTGACTCTGCGAACGCTGCAGTTATGTGTTTAGTGTTTTGTAAGTGACAGTGATTGATCGATACTGCACTTGGGTGGGCTGGGCGGAGGGGCAAAATGCAGGTGCCAGCAGGTATCTGGGCTGATCCCGCTAACAATGCGTTTTTTTGGAACCCTAAACTGCTGGAAACGCTAGTATAGATCTGATCAGATCAGATATTGATCTGTTCAGATTCTATACCAGTACGGGAGGTTTATGCTTTGCGCTTGGGTGTTAGCGGTACTGGCACTAACCTAGCGCTGCCTGGGGCGACGCAGACCCTGACCCTAAAACCTAATTGATATCACCCGCCGGGTGATCAGGGGGTTAAACCTTTATTGGGTAATAAATGGTGGGTGCCCTGATGCTATAAAAAACAAACTAACTAACCAGCGTCACCAGTGGCACTTATACGGTGATCACTGGTGAAAGGGTTAACTAGGGGCAATCAGGGGGTTAAAACCGTTATTGGGTAGTATATCAGGGTACCTAGTGCTATAAAAACCTGGCGGTGAACCTAAAAAAATAACTAGCTACTTAGCGGCACCAGTGACACTAATGCAGCGATCAGAAAAACAATCGCTTAGTGACACTGGCAAAAGGGGGTGAAAGGGTTAACTCTAAGGGCAATCAGGGGGTTAAACCTTTATTGGGGGGGTAGGGGGCTACCCTGGACTTAACACTAACTGCCCTGACAGTTTTTACTGTCACAACTGACACTAAATGCAGTGATCAGTAAATAAATGATCACTGCAATCAGTGACACTGTGACTGGGAGGGGGAGGCGGGGGGCGATCGGGGGGGGGGGTGATCGGGGGGGATTTGTGTGCCTATGTGTACCTATATGTCAGTGTAGTGTTGGTGCACACTTACTTTCTCTGTTCTCCTTGCAGTCCGGTCAAAAAGACCGCCCCGAGGAGAATGACATCACTTCCTCCCTGCCTGTGTTTACAATACACAGCAGGGGAAGCTTCTAATTCGCCAGGAGCGATCGAGAGGGGATGGCCAGAAACTAACGCCCATCCCCTCATCCCGGATCGCTCCTGAAGCGAAACGGACCGCCGCATCCAGCGGGAGGGGGTCCAAACGGACCCCCCACCCGCTGGAAGGCGAGCACATACATATACGTGCTTGTGCCTGTCGGTGCCATTGCGCCGACGTACATTGCCATGCGGCGGTCCTTAAGTGGTTAATTTGCTTAGCATGTAGGGCGCCGGTTAGTGGCTTCAGAGCTTGTCGCATGTCCAGAGTCAGCTTAGATAGATCTGGGAGTAGTGTGACTTGAGTGCCATTGAAATTAACGGCGCCTTGTGTGCGAGCTGCTTGCATGATGTCGGCTATAATAGTTTATAACTGCACACTGCCGATGACATCTCTGTAGTATTCCGGGTTCGGGTTCTTAAGGCACAAGGCTTTATGGATGCGGTCAAGTTCCAGGGAGAGTCCTTAGGCATTTGGAGCAGTTCATTGAACATGGTGGTAGCAGCGGAAGCTAGATCCTTAGTTTCCACTGAATCAGGGAGACCGCGTATGCATATATTATTGCATCTAGCCCTATTTTCCTGGTCATCCTGATGATATATCGGTTGTTGAATTTGAAAAGTACGCTTATGCAGAATGACCTCATGTGAGTTTAGTGTGGTGATCGTGTCCTCCACTGTGTGCTCGACTTATTTTAGTCCGTTAGTGACATCTCTGTGCAGTTCTGCCATTTCCTACTTGTATGAGTGCTCAAGCCGCTTGACACAGGCTTTAAAATCGTGCCTGGTTGGCAAGGCCTTAATGTCAGGAGAAGAGCAGCCTGAGCGGACTGAGCTGTTGTTAGGTTCCTGGTGATGAGCCCGACTTGATGGAAGAAGACTTCTCTTACAGCTCTGGTTCAGGGACCACTGGAATGGAGACAGTGGCTCCGTGAGCGCAGCGGGGTAGGAGTGTCTGACTGGAAGCAGCGGCTGGTTACTTCTGGATGCTGGAACTGCAGAGAAGTTGGTAGACAGGCAGGCAGCAATCGGCAGGCAAGGCAGTGGCAGCAAGGACTGGGTGCAGCACACTTGAACAGCAGAAGAATAGTCAGGCGGGCCGGGTCACAATGGATAAGCAGACAGGTAAGTACAGCAGGCAGAAGAGAAGTGCAGGCAGGCAGAGGTTCGGCAACAGAGGTACAGTCCAAAGCAAGGTCAGGCAGGCCGGGGTCAGAGCAGGAGAGGTCAGTGAGGTCAGACGGTAGCCGGGTCAGATATCACAACAGCAGGCAGATAGCAGGTAGTTCAGGTACAGAGCTGCAGACAAACAGCACCGAGTAGATGCAACAGCCTCCTTTAAATAGGCCCACTGGCGCCAAAGCGCGCTAACGCGTACGCGAACGTCGCGCGCGCACACATCGCGTAAGCGCACCTGCGCATCCGCCCGTTCCGGCGGGAGAAACCCTGACAGCTGTGTTCTGACTCAGGAGAGGATCAGGTGCGTGTGAGGCTGAGTGCTGTAAGGCAGCATGGGAGCCTGAGGAACGGGATAACACCATCTTGGATGATGGAGGGTGGCTCTGACTTGACCCTAAACAGGTGAAAAAGCGGCCAATCTCCCCTTCCTTATGCTGATTGGGGGACTTGTGACTCTCTCCCCCACCTTTGCTCCCCATTACAGACCTGTAGGGCTATTGCAGGGATGTCGGGAGTCGGTGGATGACTGGTGTGTGCGAGAGCCGAGGAAGGAAGTGTCCTATCTCGGCATGCGCTTGACCACGCCCCTTTTACAACCACTTTAAATTAACTAATATAATATGAAACTATATTTACCTGACCTGGCACCTGTTTGTGGAATGTTAACTCTTTTAACTTCTTTTAACTCTATGCGCTACTCTACACTGCCTGGGGAAGCTCCCTATAGGAAACATTTCCTGGAGTGTTGGAAGTCAGATACCCCACCCCACGCTCTGTGTTCTCTCTAGCCTGTCCCTATGTCACTACAGGACATACAGGCATCCAGCACTGAGTATTTCAGAGGTCAGGATTCTCGAGGAAGCAAAGGGAAAATTCCACAAACAGGTGCTAGACCAAGTAAGTGTAGCACACCCCCTTAGGAGCTGCAAGTAACTGGGATCCCTCATCCTTCACAGTCAGGCACACCAAATTTTCACAGACATACTTGAGGCAAAGAACAGTCCATGACTTTGTTTTCTGAGGGATAATAACTTGGATAGGGATGGGAAATTATGAGATGCCCACTTGACTTCAGAACAGGGCGGGGCGTTGCTAGATGGGAAAAAGACCCAGGGCTTCAGCCCAAAGTCCAAGCCCGGTGGCGGGAGGATTGACTGCTTGAGTGGGGTTAGGTCCACTTGCTAGTTGCTGCCCGGCTCATCAGTGCCCATCCATGCTGACCACTAAACTGACCTACCTGACCATTACACTGGCCTACCTGCCCCCTACACTGACCTATCAGACCCCTACACTGTCTACAACTGACACCTACACTGCAGTGGCGGCTGGTGAAGTTTTTGGATGGGGGGGCGCTAGACCCCGCCCACCATGACCCCGCCCATCATTTTTGGCCCCTCCCACTTCTCATAAACCACGCCCCTTATGTAATCCACCTAATCCGTCCCCTGTATTCCACTTCCTTCCACCCATAGTGTCACGAGTATACAGCTCAGATCACAGGACAGAGTATACAGCCCCAGAATCACAGGACAGATTATATATCTGGATAAAATATTGAAAATGTCAATGTTTAAACCAACTGTTAAAGAATGCAATAAAAGTACCACGAATCAGTGATTTTTTTTTACAACAGTAAACAAACTTTATTGTACAACAAACAACAAAAAGACTCAGGCTCGGTTCACACAGGGGCAACATTTAAAAATCAATGTAAGCGAATGAGAGCCGTCTTAATGCACGCTACTGAAGTCGCTCCGACTTCAGAAAAGGTTCCTGTACTACTTCAGTCCTACTTGTAGGCGACTGGTACCCATTGATTTCAATGGAGGTCGCCTCCAAGTCGGATCTCCGTCTATACGGAGGCGACTCTGACAGAATTATCAGCTCTCAAGAGGGAACTCCACGCCAAATTTATGAAAAAAAACTGGCGTGGGTTCCCCCTCCGAGAGCATACCAGGCCCTTAGGTCTGGTATGGATTCTAAGGGGAACGCCCTACGCCGAAAAAACGGGTCCCCCCAGATCCATACCAGACCCTTATCTGAGCACGCTACCCGGCCGGCCAGGAAAGGGGTGGGGGAGGAGCGAGCGACCCCCCCTCCTGAGCCGTACCAGGCCGCGTGCCCTCAACATGGGGGGGTGCCTTGGGGAAGGGGGGCCATGCGGCCCCCCCACCCCAAAGCACCTTGTCCCCATGTTGATGAGGACAAGGGCCTCTTCCCGACAACCCTGGCCGTTGGTTGTCGGGGTCTGCGGGCGGGGGGCTTATCGGAATCCGGGAGCCCCCTTTAATAAGGGGGCCCCCGGATACCGCCCCCCCACCCTATGTGAATGAGTATGGGGTACAATGTACCCCTACCCATTCACCTGTGGAAAAAAGTAAAAATAAAACACCACACAGGGTTAAAATAGTTTATTGCACAGCTCCGGGGGTCTTCCGTCTTCGGGGGTCTTCTCGCCGGACTCCTCCGCTATCTTCTGCTCTTTTGCTAGCTCTTTTGCTAGCGGAGGAGCCCGACTTTCTTCTTTGCCGCCGTCCTCTTCTTCCGACTTCGGGGGTCTTGTTCTCCTCGTCGGTTCTTCTTGCCGGGCCACCGCTTCTTCTTCCAGCTCTTTTACTAGCGGTGGCCCGGTCTTCTGTCGCCGCTGCCGCCTTCCGTTCTTCTTCTTCTTCTGGAGATGTTGACTCGACGCTCTCTCCGGCCGCAATGCCAGGGACGCGGTGCGCGGTGACTTATATAGGGACAAGGGGCGGAGTCACCGGTTGATGTCACATGGTGACCCCGCCCCCTTATGACAAGATCTTTTCTTTTCAAGGCACTGTTTGTTTTAACTGTTCTTTGTCATGGACACTGTTGCTTTATGCTACTAGATCAGCAGTATAGCTAGCAATGGTAACCTTTATATTTTCTCAGTACATGTTTCCTTTTAAGTACATGGTGCCTATTTATAAATAGTTGAAATTAACCTCCCTGGCGGTATGATTCAGTCTGGAATTAGGTGCTGAAAGCGGTACAATTATTTTGCATGGAAATCTGGCATTTTATTTTGTAGCCCTGTAATTTTTAGGAATAACGCTCTTAAATCTCTTCAAACCAGAGTCTAGCAGACATCCCAGGTATGATAAAGTTTATAATATAATAAAGAATAATAAAAATTATTCAATAATGTAATCAAATCCTAAAACATTGAAAAAGGGACACTTTTTGGTTGCTATGGACAATCTCCAAATTTCAGGCAGAAAAAACTGTATTTATAATATAAAAGTGCATGCAGGGCATTGCACAGACCACTAGGGACAAAGGGGGTGTGTAATTTTTTTAATACAGATTAAGATTACAGTGCTGTGTGTGTTTTGTGTCTTTTTACTTTTTTGAATTTGCCACCGTTCTCCGCTCCCGTGCGCCGTAACGTCACAGGGAACGGAGCTCGGCGGCATTCGGCGCTGTGAATCGAGCGGAGGACAGCTCGATCACACAGCGCGGAGGACATCGCTGGATCCAGGGGACAAGGTAAGTAACTCTCCCTGTGTCCTCCCTGCATCCAGCGGTGCGATCCCGAGTCTGGCTCGGGGTTACCGCTCCTGCTAGTAAATTCCCAACCCGAGCCAGACTCGGGATTACGGCTAGGGAGGTTAAATCGGTTCTAAAGGCAAAATATTTTGAAATTAATGTATTCCCTGCATTAAAGCAAAGAATGTTCTACTAGCACTTCTCAACCCTACCCCCACCTCCGCCCCCAAACACCTGTTTCCTCTCACTAGGCTGCAGCTGCTGTCAGTCAAATCCTGTTAGAAGGAAGCGGGGGCATAGCAAAGCCACACTGTGTGTCTATGGACACACACAGCCTGACCCTGAAGCGTGCCTGCATAGGTGCCCCAATAGCACATGGTTTGCTATGGTGGGCACCAGCAGGACTGCCAAAAAACAGGTATGGGTCAGCTCTGTGCAATATTTTTGCACAGAGCAGGTAAGTATAAAGTCTTTTTTACTGTAAGAATACATTTTTTTGGTTTTAAAGTCACCTTAATATTTCATCGTTATTAAATGGATAACATTTTGGTTATTCCACCACTTGTCTTTATTTTAAATCTAGCTACTTCCCAGATTTTTAAAAAGATGTAATTAGAGTTTGTATGAAATGTACAAACTTTTCTGTGAACTGTTAGTAATTAGAATTTGTTTCCAAACCTCTCCCAGGTCTCTTCCCTAAAATGACATCTGCAGCACATAGGAGAAGCGGTACCTGCATTTTTATAAATTAGCATGCATTTTCACATGTGCTCATATTTGTATACATACCATACCATCAATGCTGTGCTAATGGAATTATTTTAGATGTTATAGCACCTTAATGGTATATAGCATTTTTTTTTCATTCACATCATGTGTTACGTTAACCCCATGTGTTATTGTTTACTAAGGTGCACCGCATTAAGGCAGCACATTCATACTTAAAGTCCACCTTTAAGTATATTTTCACATGTGAAGCAAAACTTGAGAAACCCCCGATATATCTTTGTTCCCATTCATACAGCGCACGTAAAAAAAAAAAGTATCTTTCTTTTTTCTTTTAAGCAGGATTATAAATATCTTTATCTTTCGGCATCTTGTTTTGTTAACAATAACATGCAGTGTGATTATTTATTAGGGACACTTCAGAGACAGGGTTCTGTTTAACAATGCTCACCGGTTCTTCCTGCCTACCCATGTGTCACTAGAGGACACAGTAGTGACATAATAGTTGGTGGGAAAAAAAACAATGAACTTTGCACAGAGTTTGGAAAGATCAACCTTACAGAAAGTTCTGCCTTCCCAGCAAACTTTTGGGGACAGAGAAGGGTTCAGGTCTGTAAGAAGTATTTCGTTTTTTCTATTGCAATCCAGTCCAGTATAGTTTTTGTACTTTTTGTGAGAGGGTTATATTAAAATGGCTAATTGTTGAAATTCTTGTAAGTGTTCCTTTTGTGATAATTCGGTATTTTGCTTAAAATAATGTATAGACACTTCATATTCATTACCTATGAATATTTTTGAAAGTCTAAGCAATGCAGTAACCAGAGCAGGATTTATGTAGCTAAATGGCAGTGTTACCAATATATATATATATATATATATATATATATATATATATATATATATATATATATATATATATATATATATATATATATATATAAAAACAATAGGGCATAAAATAGGGAGACGGAATGGAAAAGCAATCTTGTTCAAACTTCTCCCACATCTCCCTCTGCTGGCAATAGTCATCACTGCAGTGACATCACATTTACAGCAGTTTCAGGCCACAGAGTTTCACTTTATTGAATATTCACTTTACTGAATAAATAAGGTTAAGCTGTGATCACGTCAATAAACCTTATTCGCTAAGCTAAATGAACATTTGCAAAGCTTCTCTACTATTTTAGTAAATTCATGTGTTTTAATCGGTGTATGATTAATGGCATGGTACATTCTCTGCCATTTCTTGCACCGCCAGGGACTTTTCCTGCTAAAGTTCTTGAAAAATAAATGACTCAATTTTTCACAAACTTTTAATGAAACATTTTACACATATTATTTTTGTTATTAAGCTTCACTCCCTCCAATCAACATGTAGAGAACAGCAAATATATTGGTTTTGATTTCCAAAAGACAAATAGGCTGTCCATTTTGCAAAGGGTATTTTCCCCCAGAGCTTAGTACATGAGGTGAATCTCTGCTGACTGTCATTATTCAATTACTTGCAAACAAAAATGCTGTTATTTTTATTTTCTTACATGTGGTTTAGTATTCTTTGCAAAGTGGAACCTCACTGCATTCACTAGCCCCTGGGGAAAATTCCCTTGCAAAGTGCAACTTCCCTTGCAAAGTGAACAGTCTATTTACCATTAGGAAACCACCCCGATTATATCAAGCAGAGCAGTCTGAAACAGAGAAAAAACCTACTCATCTGTACATTTTTCACTTTTAAAATTCCTAATGCTATTAGAGAAAAGTGATTCTGTCTGCCACCAGCGTGTGTAAAGCCAAGTTCACACTGTTGTGCATTACTGCAATATGTGAAAACACATGCTGTGTGCGTTGGTGCACTATGGTGCCATACTGCCATTCACTCCTAATGACACCCCAATGCACTTTACAAATGCTGTGCAAAACAGTGCACGGTATCAGACTACCAAGTGTTGTTGTGTGTGCTGCATTACAGGAAATAGGACATGCACTTAATGCATTATGAATGGGCTGCCTTAATGCAGTGCAATTTGGATCAAAGAAGTCAAACTAGTATGGACAATGCCATTAGAAATGGGATCCCAGAGCAAAGACAAGGAGGTTTAAAACCAGGGGTAGATTATTCTGGGGAGCTAAGACAAGATAGCTGTGGTTGATGGCCTTCACTGGTCACCATTCAGAGCAGGACAAGCAGTCAATGACACATGCTGGGTATTACTGTATATAGTTACCTGTTCTCTATTCGGACCTGTGATCACAGCATCTGGCTGGAGGAAGTTCTACAGCACCAATTTTCCTTTGAAGCTCTGTGATGTCATATGGAAGAGTATGATGTTTCCTCAGACTAAAATAACTTTTTGTGTGCCACAATCATTTAATTTTTCTTAATTCATCATCAAAATTAAAGCTGAAGTTTAGTGATGTAGCGCTGACTCCCGAAGGAGCGGCTGGTTTTAATGGGCTTACCGTTACCTTCTCTCGCTCGCTCCTCGTGTCTAGGGGTTTCCCGTGGTAGATGGCCCAGAAACTTTAGAGACTGGCGACAGATCCGCTTAAAGGGATTTTTATTTGCTAAAACGTAGTTAACAACAGTCTCTCAGTATAGGATCAGAGGGTTAGGTGAAAAGGTCCAGGTACTCTTAGTGTCAAAGTCAGTAATAAAGAACTTTCTTACTTTGAATAAATCCAGAGAATAGCCATTCACAGCTGGATGTTCACTCTAGTTGGATAGTCCCTCTCTCATAAGGCCTAGCAGCCAACATGGTGTTTGAGTCAAGAACAAGTCTCTGACACAGACTTTGTTGTAGAACATGAACAAGGAAACTAGAAACTTGTAGAACACTCGCGAGGCACCAGTATCTTGCAGCCAGTCCGGCGATACTGTGTAAGATTGGATTCACTTAGGTCCTTCAGCTTTACCAGGCTCTTGCTGAGAAGTCAACCCTTGTGTGGCCTTCTTCTGAAGAGTCCTCCCCTGGATAACTACTGGGCCTCTCCACAACTTGAGATGTAACCAGGCCACTTCCAAATCCCTTCCTTAGTTTCCTCGCCTCAGGCTAGCCAGCCCTGAGACGTAAAGTCGGGTGGATCCGCACCCCAGGCCATAGGCATCCTGGGGGCTGGTCAGGAGGGCCAGGACCATGGAGTCAGAACATACTTCTGGACCGGAAACCCCAAACCACGTGTCCTCCGCATCTTAATTACCCTCTCCCAGAAAGCACAGCAAGAGTGACACTCCCACTGGGCTGGCTCAGAGAGAAAAGTAACCTTAAAGCACCTAACCAGACTGTGTTTCCATGCCTGCCAGAAGAGACAGCGCCCCCTATGGCCAGGCCGAACACCCTATAGTCCAGTCAGACTGATGCTGAGGTCAAAATTTAGAATAATTATACCCAAACCAAACTGCAGTTCAGGTGTAACATTTAATTTCAAAAACACATAGCGCGTGCTCTTCGGGAGTCGGTGCTACAGTGACAAAATATTATTTGGTGAAAATGCAACAGGGATATGCCTTACCTGTAGTGAAATGTGTCCCACATCCTGTAGGCTGGTGGTTCCTGTAGAAATCTCCCTTTTACTAATGCTGATCCTCTACACTGTGAACTTCTGGTGCTGCATGGGTTAATTGCGTGGGTGAAGATCCTGTCCAGACTCTCAAAAGAATGTAAAAAGTTCTGTGAGTGGGGAAGAAGCAGATAAATGAAATGATACCCCCTCCTCCACTCAAAGAGTGTTTGCCATTCTTTGAAAAGAATGCAAGGAATTCTGTGAGTGGAGGAGGAAGGGCAGAAGAGAAGGGCATAGTCAGAAGGTCTGAATATGATGTTCACAAAAACACACACATACAACCAAGCAGTTAGCCAAAGCAGCAGCAGCACCAAAAGATAATGTTGTGAAGAGGACCGGCATCAGTGAAGGGAGGATGACACTTCATTATAGGTAAGTTACATTCCTTGTGCTTTTTCCATAAAAAATTTTTTTCACTAAACTTCATCTTTAGATTTGAAACAAGAGAACTTACAATAATGTTAGGAATGCTGGGGAGGTCAGCCAATATGACAAGAAAAACATGCAGCAGCAAAATGTCACAAATAATGGTTGGGTAGATCACTAACTATCCCTAGATATCACTCATTAATGAAGCAGCCCAATTAGAAGTAGGCTCTTGCTTGTCTGAATCACTTTGCTCATATTTAGTTGCCACTAATGACAGACCGGCCCTTTTCACAACTTTTATAACAAAAATCAGCCAGGAGTTGGGAGCTCTTGACATGACTTATAACCGGTGTTCTGCCTAATAGAGTCCGGCCATCCGTATGTGTCCGTTCCGTACTGCGCATGCGCAGTACGGAGCAGACGAAGCTTCGGAAAATCTCCGAAGCTGAACAGCGCCTGCGCCGTGAGTGGAGGAGGTAGCCCCACTATCCAAGCGGACATAGGGTTTAGAATTTTAGAGGGTCCCTCGCGGGCGAGCTTCGCTCGCCACGCTTCGGGCTCGGCCTCGCTGCGCTCGGCTCTTTTTTATTCTAACTCTATGTCCACTTGGATAGTGGGGATAGAACCTGGACTCACGGCGCAGGCGCCGTTCGTCCTCGGCAATTTTCGGAATCTGTGCTCCTGTGTACTGCGCATGCGCAGTACGCAGGGGACAGCATCTGATGGAGGACCCTATTTCACAAGACACCGGCAGACTCAGCAAAAAGATTTTAGTGTACTCAACGTTTCTCATTTGCCCCATTTTTATGTTCCAGTGGTCACCCATGGGTTACCTAAAACGTCAGGGTTTCAGCTTATTGTACATATAACATAGGTGCAGGTTATGAAGCTGTGGGGCGAAAGTTTTAGGCAACTGCCAGAGTAAAATCAACATAACACGCCAGGAATAGGGCAGGATCTTATCTTTCCCACTTTCATTAACTTTTATATACAAAGCAAAAATATCTGCATAATTAGACCAGTAGACCACACTACATGGCATGACCTTGAAGGAGTCAGTTCTGTTACATTTTAGCCATAAAAGATAATGTACTGGTCAATAGCACACTGCATGAATAACATGAGGATAACTGAACATTTATTATGCATACATCGTTATCAGCAGTAAGTGCTTTGCCTGTACAATCATTCCATTGTCTGGCTCATCTTGCACTATCTTCTGTACTTCCTATCTCTGATCTTCAAGTACATTCAATCAGTCTTCCAGTGCCAATATCCTAAATCCATTATGCTGCTTTATTCAGTCATTCGTGTTCTGAAACATCAATTGGCTACACATAATACAAAAATATATGCCTTCATATTGTTAATTTATGGGAAATGTAAATCACAATATACCCAGACCTTTTATTATAAAAACTTGCAATTTGACTTTCGTTTTATGACAAAGAATGAAAGATACATTTTAAGTGTATTGCCCTGACCAGATTTCTTCCATGGAATACAGAACCCCTTATGTTTTGGAGGGAATAAAGAGGGAAGCATTTTATTGTTAAATCAGGAGTGAGCAGCCTAGGGTGACATCGCTACTCCTCTGTACATGCAAGTTATGCAATACAAAGCAATCAATATTAAAACCCGTCAGCTGGACAATGAAAACGAGAGTTTTGAGGTGAAGTTAAAACACCAAATACAAATTGATTATTCTTGTGTTGAGTATTTAGTTTCACAGAAATAAAAGGCCTTTTGAGGGTGGGATGGGTAAGAGAGAAGATCTATCATCAAAGTTTTAACATTTTACAGATTCTATCCTCTATGGTACAAGCAGGGCAGGACCCTACCTTCTATACATTACTGTATTTATCGGCTATAACACGCACTGGCGTATAACACGCACCCCAAGTTAAGGAGGGAATTTTAAGGAAACAACTTACATTTAAATGCCCATCAATGCAGCCTTATCAGTGTCCATCTACAGCCTTGTTCAGTGTCATTGCAGCCTTGTCAGTGTCATTTGCAGCCTTGCCAGTGTAGCCTTGTCATTTTCAGCCTTGCAGCAGTGTCCTTTGCAGCCTTGTCATTGCAGTCTTAAAAATGGCGCTGCCAAGATACAGAGTCCTGTGTATCTCGGCGGCTCTCGGGTTCTCTCGGTGGTGTAACGACATATTCAGTAACCCATCACAGTTTGCTATGGAAGTGATGTTTTGTCGCCGCCATCTTGGTACACCCCGCACTCATCCACAGTAAGGATACACTAAGAAGGGGTAAAGCAGACATGTTTGTTACACCCACCATAGTTTTGCATTTTACACATATTTATAACAGTAAAGTCAGTTTATATAGTGAGATACAGGACTTAGAACTCTGTCTGACTACTTAGATCTTGAATTTTAAAAGCAGCGTCAACCCTGCTCATCTCACAGGTTTGCTAATCTGACAGAAGTTCGCTGCTTTTAAAATTCAACATCTAAGTAGTCAGACGGAGTTTAAGTACTGTATTTCACTATATGCTTACTTTAATGTTATAAATACGTCTAAAATGTAAAACTCCGGTGGGTGTAAAAACATGTCCGCTTTACCCCCTCTTAGTGTATCCTTACTGTGGACGAGTGTGGGGTGTAGCAAGATGGCGGCGACGGAACATCACTTCCGTAGAAAACTGTGATGGGTCGCCGAATATGTTGTTACAGCGGCTCTCGGGCACTCTCGCAGTCCCGAGTGGAGCCAAGAGTAGCCGAGTGTACTCGGCTCGGCTCACAGTCACGCCCGGTCCCTGTGTTATGTCCATCATAGGACGGGACTGGGCGTGACTGTGAGCGGAGCGGAGCCGAGTACACTCGGCTATGTATCTCGGCGGGGCCCCCTATTGGGCGGGGCCCATGGGCTTGAGCCCAGTCGACCTGCCCCCCTCTTCTGCTGCCATGGCCGATCAGACAACAGCGATGAAGGAGATGGCTGATTCATAGCTGTAGCTTGTCTCAGCTGTGAACACTTTCTTGAAACAAGCAATGGCAGTAGGAATGCAAAGGCTGATGTATGCCTGCTTTCTCTGCATTCCTCTTGCCCTGCTTGTCTCTGGAAAGTGCTCACAGCCAAGACAAACGGCAGCTATGAACCAACCATCTTCTTCAAAATTTTTGTATAATTGGCTGTGGCTGGAGGGGAGAAGAGCAAGTCAGTTCTCATAAATAGGGTTAGAAAGCATTTTGAAACATAGGACAAAGTACTACATGTACTTTGTCCCATAGAGGACATAACTACAAAATAAAAATTCTAATGATAGATCTTTTTTAAGTCCTGAGTAATACGTTTGAAGCTAGGAACATTATAGTGGTCAAACCAGCTCAAGATTTTTTTAAATCTGTTCATCACGTCAGTTCATTCTCATTTTGGCAACTTCAAATTAAATTTTGTGTCACTTGAGGTGATATATTGAACAAAGTGGGAAGAAGGGAAAGTCCTTAGAAGGCTATTTACATTTTTTTGCATCTTTATGGAAGGGGCTGCCTAATAATGAAGAGAAGCTACAAGTTTAGCAATCTGGGACCAAAAGTCAGAAATTATGTAGCAGGATCACCAAATATGTAACAAAGTCTGTAAAATTACATCTTCTGAAAGAGTTAGGAGAACATTCTCTGTATAGAGCTAGATGTGCCCTGTACTAAATGTTTACACTGTATTCTTACAGAAGAGCATCCAATACAGTGTGGTTTTCTGCACCTGCAAGCCAGCTACTCTCCAAGGAATCAGGAGGCCTGTCATGAGAACCAAGGAAAAACAGTAGGCATCTGAGGCCCAAATATGGGCCTTCGCTCCACAATGCCATGCCTGCCATTGTGTGAACTAAACTACTTGACCCAGTTAACACATTAAGGTTTCATGCACATAGGGCATCTGTTAGGTCTCTCTGAATGCCAAAACTCCTGGCAGGACAAAAGCTGCTTAAGTAACAAGGCAAAAGCCACGACTGCAAAGCACGTCTAGTGGTTGAGCATTAGCTTATTCTAATGGCCAGATTATTTTTGGGCATTGGACTGCATTTACACTCAAACGCTAGACGTGTCTAAGGCTTATGGGCGTTTAGACGCATTTAGGCATGTTCTGCATTTTTTCTGCTTTTCAGCTCCTCTCCTGAAAATGCTTCTCTTCCGGTACAATGTTTTTATTGGAATATGAAAAAGGGAAACCATATAACAAATTCCCATGCAGGGGATATGGACATAAAACATAAGAAAGAAGTTCACGTAAAAGTACATAATAAGATGTATATTATGGGGGTATAGATTATAAACTGACACCGACCCGCCAACCAGGGCGGGGGGTCAGTGCACTATGCCCGAGTCTGAGACCCAGGGAAAAAGGCAGACAACGGGGAGCGCAGTTATCCGCAGAACGGGGAAGAGGGAACAAACAACAACAAAAAATAAATAAACAAAATCAAAGCAAAAAAAATGCACGAACAGTGGGGGAGAAGGGGGGTGGTAGGTGTGGAGCAGAATGGTGGGCAAGAGGCCCAGAAACAGAGAGGAAGTCGGAAAGAGAAAGGGGGGTCTCCTAGGCTGGAGATGGGGTCAAATTGAATTTAGAGTCCTAGACAAGTCACATGTAGATTAGGCGTAGGACCACCACGGGGCCCACACCTTAAGGAATTTTGCATGGGAGTCATGGAGGATGCTGGACATTTTTTCGTGCATCATAAGAGTTGTCAAAGTATTCATTACCTCTGCGAATGAGAAAGAAGGTTTTTCCAAGCCCTTGCAATTGTTCGTTTGGCAGTGATAAATAAGTATGTAGCTAGTTTCTGCTGGTGAGAGAAAAGGCCCGGGAGCGGGCAATGGAGTAATGCAAATTTGGGGTCTTTGCGGAAGGGGACATGAAATAGGGAGGATAGTAGGCCAAAGACCCTTGACCAGAATCTTACAAGATGGGGGCAAGACCACCATGTGTGCAGTTCATCTCTTTGTTGACCACAACCCCGAAAGCATCTGTCATTGCATGATGGGTTTGACTTGGCGATATGGGCTGGGATCCAGTACCAGCGCAGGAGGACCTTATAGGCCGCCTCCAACATGACAGTGTTTTGCTATGCTGGACCAGGCCTTACTCCAGTCTGCAAGATCTATGGGGGACAGGTCACGTTCCCATTTAAGCACATAGGAAAGGGTAGTGGAATTGCTGCCGGCAGTTAGTAAGGAGTAGATCATAGAGATGGTCCCGCAAGCACCTGGACAATCCTGTCAGGTGTGCTCAAAGGCAGTCATTTGATATGGAAAGGTGCCAAGACATTGGAGGGAAGTTATCCAGTGTCACAGCTGGATGCAGAGTTCGGTGGGCGGGGCTTTGTGGGTCTCTTGAAACGAGGACCATGTGGGAAAGGCACGGGTATTAAGACAGAGACGACCAGGGAGAACCCATGGGCAGTCACCAAGAAAAAATGTGGGGTTGTTCCAAGACAGGTGGGAACATGGGATTATTTAAGAGGGAAAGCAGCGGCAGGAATGGGGACATAAGTTTGCCTCAGTATCGTATTGAGTCCAATAATTTCAGACCGTGTGTCATCAGGGGGCTGGCAGAAGGTGGTTGCAATTTAGGGGGTAGCCACAATAAAGCTGAGATAGGGACCGGCGCGCAATTAGGTACCTCTCTCCAGAACCCATAGCAAGATGTCAGACGTTGCATGGAGCATGGAGAGTTGGGAGATTTGAGCTGCTTGATAATACTTTGCAACGTCCGGAACACCCAGGCTGTCCCATAACCTATGAGCATAGAGAGTAGAGCGGGAAACCCTGGGGCGTTTATGTGCCCAGATAAAGGTGAGAAGTCTGTTCTGAAGTAGCCGCAGGTAGAAGGCAGGGACCCGGACAGGAAGAGTTTGAAAAAAGTAAAGAATCATTGGGAGAATGGTCATCTTGACAGCATGGATACGGCCGATCCAGGATAGAGTGGGGAATCGCCAAGATGCCATGAGAGTGTGCAAGAGTGGGTAGTAGTTGGTGGAGAAAAGGGAAGCATAAGAGGGGGTCAAATTGATGACCAAGTAGTCCAATGAGGAGCTTGCCCAAAGGTAGGGGAAGGAACATTGGAGATGTAAGGCTAGGGGACCTGGGAGAGTAACGTTCAGGGCAGTTGTTTTGTGTGGGTTGATTTGGAGGCCTGAAATAGTTGCAAAGCGGGTTAGAAGGGCCTGGAGGTTTGGTAGGGTGACGATAGGGTTGGTGAGGGTCAGGATGGCATTGTCAGCGAACATGTTCAATTTATAGCCGTCACCTGCGTAAGGGTTGCCCGTGATGTTAGGGTCTGCCCTAAGGGCAATAGCCAGTGGTTCGAGGGTAAGAACAAAAAGGACCAGGGGTAGAGGGCATCCTTGCCTCGTTCCCCTGGAGATAGGAAAGGAGGGCGAGAGGCAACCTGCATAATGGACTGAAGCAGAGGGGGTTGAGTAAAGGGCCATCAACCATGACAGGATTGAGTCTCCAAAACCCCAACATTGTAGTACGTAACGCAGATAGTCCCACAAGAGGGTATGAAAGGCTTTATATATATATCAAGCGAAAGGAGAAAGCTGGGGATTTTGCATTGCTGCAGTAAGGTGATCAAGTGGACAACTTTCAGGACATTGTCCCCCGCCTGATGGCCAGGTACGAAGCCAACCTGGTCTCTATGAACCAAGGAACGCAAGTATTTGTTAATGCGAAAGCACAGGATTTTCCCTAAAAGTTTCACGTCTTCATTCAATAGGGAAATTGTGTGAAACGTCTGGGGTTCATAGGCCTCCTCGGTGGTCTTAGGAATCATGGACATGTGAGCTCATAATGAGGCTGGAGAGGGCAGCACACCTTGTTTCATGCAATTAAAGTAGGCCGTCAGGTGGGGGAGCAAGAGGGAAACAAAACTTGCGGTAGTATAGTCCGGTGAAGCCATCCGGGCCCAGAGCCCTTGAAACACAATTGCCCTTGATGGCCTGAGCCACCTCCAGTTCGGTAATGTCAGCATTAAGAGTCGCACAGGCTGCTGAGGAGAGAGGTGGAAGATGAAGATCGCAGAAGAAGTTGTCCGCGAGATTAAGAGGGAAGGGGGAAGGTTTGCTATAAAGCGAAGCTAGAAAGTCTGCCAGGGCTGCAGTGACTTTGTTCGGATCCGAGGTGAGGTCCCCATTGGCAGGACGAAGGCGGATAGGTTTATGGCCATGAAATGTGGCATTGAGTTTCTTAGCCAGCATTGCGCCCGGTTTATTTGGGCAGAAATACAATTTATGCTTTGTCCACCGTAGGGCCTTCTTGGCTCTGTCGGAGGCCAACAAGTCTAATTTGGCTGCAAAAGTGTCTCTAGCTTTCTTGTTTGCTGGCAAGGGGAGGGATGTTCACTCTGCATCAGTGGAGGCCAGAAGATCTATAAGCTCCTGGGTCCGCTTTTCCCTATGGAATTTTCTAGAGGTTGCTAATTGTATACAGTGGCCTTTCATGGTAATCAAATAGAGGTATCTCTGCGCCAGCCAGTTAGGTGGATAAGGAAGGGTATTGCTGCATGCACTAGAAAGAGTTATTCAAACCCAAAAAATGGAACTATTAAATGAAAGTGCTGTGCAAAAAAGGGGAGGGGCGAAGGGGGGGGAGGAGAAGAGGCTGAAGGAAAGGAAGAAAGGAATAAAGGAGTACAGGGATAAATGTGTCAGAACTGAGGCTCATTCAAATCAGATAAACACAAAGGTGTAAAAAACTCATAAATGTGATGTAAAGATACCGATCACTACCTATCTATATAAATAGATGAATTCTAGTGCAAAAGTGCAAAAAAATGTTTGACTGCACAATCAATAAATAATAAAATAAAGACCTCTGTGGTCAAAATAAATCACAAACCAAAAACAATTTCATATAAAGCTCAAAAAATGTCCGTATAGACTAATGCCATATAAAGTGCAGCATTGTGGTAATCGAGAAAAATACACTTGGGATGAAAATGCAACCTCTCCTGCAAACAGCCCCTCAGACAGAGGACAGAGGACAGAGGGGCTGTTTGCAGGAGAGGTTGCATTTTCATCCCAAGTGTACCCAGAGATGACCAGTTAACAGTAAAATCGTCCTGGGGACACCCCGTTTGGGGACATACGAGAGTTCCACATCTACTTTTACACTGTAACCTTACAGCAGTAAGGTAAGGGGACACCCATTCATTTAAACGAATGAATGGTTAGCCCACATGACGGAGTCCGGCAGCTGCAGCTAAGTTTAGTAGGGACCCTGGTCAACGAGTTATGTGGATTTACAGCCTGAGGGAACAAGAAAAGAGAAAGACAGGGGAGGGTACAAGACAAGAGACAAGAGGCAGGATGGGGGAAGGACAAAAAGAACAAAAAAACTAAAATACAAAAACAGTGTAAACGTACTAAGTACGCCACGCTGAGCATGGACCACATCTTTTGCAAGATGTGTAAGGCGGGTGCTAATAGTCAACCTGAGGATAAGTTACAATGAGAAATTGCTATTTGAACTTTTCACACAGAATTTTTCTTATAACAGTAAGAAACAAATGGAAAAAGCAACCCTTGAGGTTCGGATCATGCAGTTAGACTGGTCCCCAGCCAACTAGCCGGGGGGACCAGACATAAAGGCATAAAGACATAAAGTCCATCAAGGGATCTCCGGAAGCCCACCACCAGGCTTAAACGCCATAAGGAAGCGGGCCCCCAGAGAGTCCGAGAAGACTAATAAAAGAGTCTGGACATTGGTTAACAGCCTGAAAATGAGTTACAGCAATTAAGCACAACATAAACACGTTCAATATTATTTGAAAACATCATCAAGTATAACTGGCAAACAACTCCTGAGATTTACATCATTCAGTCAGACTAACCCGCAGCCATCCATCTAAGGGGGTCGATTATGGGGACAACTTGAAGTCTCCTGGAGCCAGCCACCAATCGCTATCGCAAGCGAGGGGCGGGCCCCCGGAGAATCCCGATAAAAAAAAGAACAGAAACATCTTCGGTTGAGGCCCACGCAAGAACATGCAGGAGGTAGGTGAGGGAGAGTAAGGTTCAGGAAAGGCAGGGGGGAGGGGGAGAGAGGGGTAAAGGAGGAAGGGAGGGCGGAAGGGAGGGAAGGGAAGCGAGAGGGAGGGAAGGGAAGCGAGAGGGAGGAAAGGGGGAGGGAGGAAGGGAAGAGGGTTCGGGAAGGGGGGAAAGGAGAGGGGGAAAATGGGGGGGTGGGAAGGGAAAGGGGGGGGAAGGAGGGAGGAAGGGAGCATGGCAAGCTCCTATGCACCGTACATCCTCCGGACCATACGTTTAAAGAGACGGGGGACAAACCCCATGATTCAAATCAAACAGTGGGGTTCTGGGTGCAATGTCACAGCTTAAGGAGTCTGTAGTTTTAACACAACATGGAAGTCCGGAGTGGAAATCCTGAGGGGGTAACTTGGGTGGTGAGTGGCAATAAGAGTCAGGTGCTGCACATTTGGGAGTAAGCTAATACGTTCAAAAGTCCCGGAGCAGCACAATTGAATCTAACAGGATGCAAAAGTGAGAGAAAGGGCTCAGAGGTTGTCATTCAGAATGGGTAGGAGAAGTGGATGACAATCATAAACATGGGTGGGGAGGGGGCGACAACAAAGTCCACACCAGCAAGTTGGGTCCAAGCAGACTGGTGGTAGGGAGGAGGGTATACAACCTAACCAAAGTACGGCCATCAGTACGCTTGTGTAAATAGGGAAAGTCAAATGCCATTATCGTAAGTAGCAGGAGGAGGGGTCAGATCCAACCATCACTTACGAGGGATGGCTGGTAAAATACAGGAAGGTCCGGAGGACCGAAGGAAAAAGACAGGACTTCAGAGGTCAACCTGGATCAGAACATTGGGAGCCAGCCACAGATGGGGTGGGGGGGCGTCTTTGCCCCTTGGCCTTTTCCCATGTGTGACCTGGGAGGTTAGGGGAGAGTTGAGAGGGCGCTGATCCGGCTGAGCTTTGGGCGCTTTTACCAGTTGGTAGCAGCTGGAGTGATTCCAGAATGGACTGTGCTTCGTCTGGCGAGGTCAGTGTATGGCTGCGACCATTGTATGAGAAGGAGAGCTTGAAGGGGAAGCACCGCGGTACCGAATTCGATGCGACTGAAGAGCTGAGGTGTAAGGCTTCATCTGTCTCCTCTTCACAAACGTGGTCTGGGAAAGATCCACAAAGACTTGGTATTGATGCCCCTGAAACATAAGGTTAGGTTTGTCCTGAGCCGAACACAGGAGGGTTTCCTTGGTGCGGTAATAGGTGAACTTGATGATGATGTCGCGGGGTGGTCCTTTGGATTTCTTGGGGCCGAGTGCTGGTGGATGCAGTCGAATTCCAGCCTGTCAATGGGGATAGCTGGGACAAGTTCCTGGAACAGAGCCGTGGCAGTGGAGGTGAGGTCCATGACCGATTCAGGGATGCCCCGCAACCGCAGATTTCCCCTGCGAGCCCTGTTCTCAAAATCCTCCAGGCGTAATAGGGCTAAATCCCTCTCCTTTTTGATATCAGAGATGTCCTGTTCCTGGTTTACGAGGACAGTAGCAGGGACATCCATCTTGTCCTCCAGGTCACTGGTGGGGGATCCGAGCTCCCTGATTTCCCTAGTGAGGTGGGTGGCCAACTTGGTGGTTGCTGCCGAGAGCTCTGCCTGCAGCATGATCTTGAAGCGGGAGAGGAAATCAGCATCCTGCAGTGACGGCTGCTGGAGCAGAGCCGCCATCGGGCCCTCGCCCATAGCGGCAGACTGCTCAAGATCCTCGCCTGCAAGCTGGGAGAAGGGGTTGGACTGGAGGCTGGAGATTCAATCATGGAGTCCAGCAGGGAGGCCCTAGGCAGTGTGCGGTCTGCAGGTCTCGAGCTGGATGCTCGTGTGAACATTGCCCTTCACTCCACGGAATGCTCGGCAACTGTGGGAGTCAGCGGGTGGCAGTGGGGGACGGGGATACCCTCTTACAATGCTTGTTGAGAGGCCAATGTGTCCGGGCAGTGAAGAGTGAGGCTAGGATGCGGCCATCTTCACTTGCTGCTCACAAGCACCCCAAAAACGTTTCTCTTCTAATACGCTGGATCCTGTTCCTTTAAAGCTTGAATAACAGCACAGTGCTTGTGCTGTGTAATTTGGCCCTTTCTATCACCTGAAATTCCTGGCTGTTCCTGCCTGGTTCTGCCCCCCTCCCTTAAATGACCATGGTTTTTCATGGCTGCTGAGCCCTGACCCCATGGTCAGTTTACATGTCTCCGTCATCCGCAGATCTCCTCTGTCCTCTCTCCCTCCCTTAACTTAGTAATTATCAGGCAATACCTGTCTCCCTTAATGCTAAGTGCCTTGTATATCTACCTTATTAAAAAAAATGCTATTCTATACATGATTTCAGAGCGCTGCATGGCACTCACATGACCGATCACCTCTCTCCTCCTGACTGACATCAGTGGGGGGATTCTCGACCCCTCCCCCATAGCTGTCAGATTGAGAGAGGGTAGAGGTGGTCGGTCATGTGAGCCCCAAGCAATGCTCTGAAATAAGGTATAGAATGGTATTTTTGTAATAAGTCACATATACAGGGTTAAGTGTAAGTGTAAGGAGCGTATTCTGATGCATTGATCAAGATGTTAGAGTTTATTCATAAAAAAAAGCGGGATGAATCCATTCAAAAAGTATATATGTGTTCATAAAAGCAGGTTACAAGTATACATATTAAATTAAGAAAATAGACATACCCATGCAAGGGCAAGTGCTAGAATTTACTGACGCATTTTCAAGGAAACCCCTCTTCATCAGAGCCTTGTAGAATGACAAGAGAGGTCCGTATAGTTGTGTGGATCGACATACAGGGGAGTGGCCAGTTGGGAGGAGTGTACCATGGTAAGTGATGAGTTCTCCTACGCTCTAAGTTTGTCCACAATTCAATGTGTATCTGTCGGTTGGGCCTGCATCTAGGTTTACAATAAGGATGCAGCCTGCATGTATCTGATTGAGAACAGGAGGCAGTTGCTTCTGTAAGGGTTCTAGGTAGCTCCAATCAGAAAGTATCAGCTCTCACATGGATGGAGACAGCTGATATCCTCATTGCAACACAAGACTACTTTCTGATTGGAGCTACCTAGAACCCTTACAGAAGCAATTGCCTCCTGTTCTCAAACAGATATATGCAGGCTGTATCCTTCTTGTAAACCTGGATGCAGGCACAACCAACAGATACACATTGACTTGCCATAAGGAACATATGAATCACATCTCTCTATGACATATAGAGCACTGGGATGTGAACAAACGTAGAACGTAGGAGAACTTATCACTTACCATGTGACACTCCTCCCAACTAGCCACTCCCCTGTATGTCGATCCAAAATAATATACAGACCTCTCTTGTCATTCTACAAGGCTCTGATGAAGAGGGTTTTCCTCTAAACACGTCAGAAATTCTAGCACTTGCCCTTGCATGGGCATGTCTATTTTCTTAATTGAATGTGTATACTTTTGTTTTATGAACATGTAGATACTTTTTGTATGGATTCATCCCCCTTTTTTATGAATAAACTGTAATATCTTGATCAATGCATCAGATCACGCGCCTTCCATCTCTCTCTAACACTTGGCTTACTTTGGACCACTTCTGGTCAGTTTAGGCAGCAGGACTCGCATGATCATCTTTTAATTTATCTTTTCCTTTTCAAAATACTACCATTTTATATCAATAACGCCTTCACGAGTGCAGGAGAAAATTCTTTCTTTGTTTATATTGTCACATATACAGGGCACTTAGTATTAAGGAAGACGGGATTGCCGGGTAATGACAAAGTGGGTTTACAACCACTTTAACATAAAGTTGCACAACACTTTTTCCAGCATACTACAAGGCATTTCAATGTTTAGGTTTTTGTATGTCAATTTTTATCACACTTACATATTATTACATATTCTACAAAGACATATTACAAAGAAACCATTAGAAAACAATAACATAAATGTTCAGAGTACTACAATACAAAGTTGAAATGTTTTTTTTGTTTTGTTTTCTAATTTTAGATGGAATCGGAAAGGGTCGGAACCTTTGCTAAGTTTTTTTGCTGTCTGCTATTTTTTGCTATTCAGCCTGGTGACCACTGTCACCAAGCCAAAAAAATCATGAGAAATCTTAAATGGTTGGCTTGTCACCAGAATAGAAGGTATGGGGAAATTGTTTAATGAGAATAGCTGTTCCAGTGAATACTGTTTAAAGGGGCATTCTCCTTGCTAATTTGTAGAGATTTTCCTTCACTTCCTGTCTTTGGGACAAGAAGTTGAAGAAAACCACACTAAGGCCCCTTTCACACTGACGCGGTTTTCAGACGCTACAGCGCTAAAAATAGTGCCTGTATAGCGCCTGAAAAAAAACGGCCCCTTTCACTCCAGTGTGAAAGCCCGAGGGCTTTTACATTGGAGCGGTGTGCTAGCAGGACGGTGAAAAAAGTCCTGCTAGCAGCATCTTTGGAGTGGTGAAGGAGCGGTTTATTCACCGATCCTAAACTGCTCCTACCCATTGAAATCAATGGGGCAGCGAGGCTATATCTTCCAGCAAAGCGCTGCTGCAGCGGTGCTTTGCAGCGCTTTGCGGTGCTTTGCAGGCGGTTTTAAGCCTTTTTTTGTCCGCTAGCAGGGGTTAAAATTGCCCCTCTAGCGGCCGAATACCGCCGCTAAAACGACGGTAAAGTGGCACTAAAAATAGCTCCGCTTTACCGCCGACGCCGCTCCTGCTCCAGTGTGAAAGGGGCCTAATAGAATACAGACAGTGAAAAAACTGGCAGGGATTTTAACCCTTCCCAACTGTATGCAAAACTAATGCCATGTACACACGATCAGAATTCTCGTCGGAAAAAGCTATGATGGTTTTTCCGACTGAATTCCGCTCAAACTTGGCTTGCATACACACAGTCACACAAAAGTTTGCTGAACTTTCGACCGTCAAGAACGCGATGACATACAACACTATGATGAGCCGAGAAAATGAAGTTCAATGCTTCCGAGCATGTGTCGAATTGTTTCCGAGCATGCATAGGAATTTTGCGCGTCGGAATTGCTACAGACGATCGGGATTTGCCAATCGAAATTTTTTCCGTCAGAAAAATTGAGAACATGCTCTCAATCTTTTGCTGGCGGAAATTCGGCCAGCAAAATTCCGATGGAGCATACACACGGTCGCATTTTCCCACGAAATGCTCTCATCGTTCTTTTGCTGGCCAAATTCTGGGTTCACGTGTATCCGACATAAAAGAAAAAGGTTTTAGTTATACATTCAATAGGCTTTATGTAACTGCCAGCTCCTGGGAGCTCCTAAACTTGCGTTTAGGAGCTTTTGGTGTGTTTATTTTTTTTTGCCAAAGCTCCTAAACTCAACTCCATAAAAGGGTATGTGTCCATGTACAGAGTTTATCAGAGTTTAGGAGCTGCTACGTTTATTTGAAGTTAAACTTCCCTCTACTGAACACGGAAGAATCATGTTCAGGAAAGGAACGTTCACACAAATCGTGACAAAATTGCGACAAAAATGCAGTTTGCATTTTGTGATGGCCATGGTCAGGGTAGGCTAGTGTACAAGTAGCCATGTAAAGTGTTTCTGTTTTTGTGTAGTGGACATGATATTATACAGCATATGAGTGAGGAAGGTAGGCTATACACTTGGGTTTTTCAGTGATGAAAGTTTTACTGTAGCTCTGCCCCATCTTATTTGTCTACTACTGTGGTATCACTATGAGGGAGAATTTATTGTGACTGGAGCAGTGGTCACCCTGGGAAAGGACATGATTGCTATACAAAAAGAAAACATTTTGTGGCATATGTCACCTGATCTTACAACTGTTGTGTTCATATTTCACACTATAGCTTGTTCCATAACATTGCTGGAAATAGAACCTAACCTGCAGGGGCTGCTATGGCAACATACTGTACATAAATGAAGTGGACAAAAGTGAGAAAAAAAGGTGTTAGCCCACCAAACTATTTTTCTCTTCAGCAGATTGTTTGCAATGAAATGACAGGCACACGTTAAAAAATATCTATCAGAAAAACTACCCAAAATGAAATAATTGCTTTATAACTAGATAACATTATTTTGCCATTCTGATTCCTATTTATATGTTTATAGGAAATAAGATTTGGCGTTTATGACACCTTAGGGTACATTGGTTTTTACATTGACCCCAATAAGCAAACCTACTGACAACTCTTATCACAACAATTCAGAGTCACACATTTTAAAATGTATATTGTTGAACTGTCAGCAGTTTTATGATCGACATTCTTTATAATTTTTTCTGATATGTTTGGCTGTGCAGCATTCATTTCGTCCAATAACAAAACCAACTATCACAGTGTTTATATGCTTTGAGTTGTACTGTTTCCATCTTAGCAAGGTTTTCACAAGCCGTACATTTGTATTTTCTGTTCTCCTCGTGCTTTCACTGAAGCTACTCTTTCTATTTCTAACATTCTGCGTGTTTCCTCAGAACATATTACTGTAATGTCATGAGAACAGTAAAGAATGTCATAAAATATTTAATTTTGTACAGTGGGGATTGAAAGTTTTGGCACCCCAGGTAAAAATGTGTATTAATGTGCATAACGAAGCCAAGGAAAGATGGAAAAATCTCCAAATGGCATCAAATTACAGATTAGACATTCTTATATGTCAAAAAAAGTTAGATTTTATTTCCATCATTTACACTTTCAAAATTACAGGAAACAAAAAAATGGCATCTTCAAAAGTTTGGGCACCCTGCAGAGTTAATATCTTGTACTGCCCCCTTTGGCAAGTATCACAGCTTGTAAACACTTTTTGTAGCCAGCCAAGAGTCTTTCAATTCTTGTTTGAGGTATCTTTGCCCATTCTTCCTTACAAAAGTGTTCCAGTTCTTTGAGATTTCTGGGCTGTCTGTCACGCACTGCTCTTTTAAGATCTATCCATAGATTTTCAATAATGTTTAGGTCAGGAGATTGTGAAGGCCATGGCAAAACCTTCAGTTTAAGCCTCTTGATGAAATCCCCCGTGGATTTTGAGGTGTGTTTAGGATGATTATCCATTTG
Organism: Lithobates pipiens; assembly: GCF_037356315.1. Taxonomy (NCBI): domain Eukaryota; kingdom Metazoa; phylum Chordata; class Amphibia; order Anura; family Ranidae; genus Lithobates; species Lithobates pipiens. The sequence goes on from NW_027507784.1 coordinate 128,883,307, forward strand.
TAGAAGCCATTCTCTCTTTAACTTCAGCTTTTTCACAGATGGCATCAAGTTACCATCCAAAATTTGCTGAAATTTTATTGAATCAATTTATCCTTCTACTCGTGAAATGTTCTCTGTGCCACTGGTTGCAATACAACCCCAAAGCATGATTGATCCACCCCCATTCTTAACAGTTGGACAGAGGTTCTTTTCATTAAATTCTGTGCCCTTTCTTCTCCAAACATACCTTTGCTCATTCCGGCCAAAAAGTTATATTTTAACCTCATCGGTCCACAGAACTTGTTTCCAAAATGCCTCAGGCTTGTCTATATGTTCATTTGCAAAGTTCAAACACTGATTTTTGTGTTGAGGACGTAGAAGAGGTTTTCTTCTGATGACTCTTCCATGAAGACCATATTTGTACAAGTATCTCTTTATAGTGGAATAGTGTACCACAATTCCAGTGTCTGCCAGATCTTTCTGGAGGGATCATGCAGTCAAACGTGGGTTTTGAATTGCTTTTCTCAAAATCCTGCGAGCTGTTCTGTCTGATATTTTTCTTGGTCTTCCAGATCTTGCTTTAACTTCCACTGTTCCTGATGACTGCCATTTCTTAATTACATTCCGAACAGAGGATATTGACATCTGAAAACGCTTTGCTATCTTCTTATAGCCTTCTTTAGCTTTGTGAGCGTTAACTATTTTCAGTTTCAGTTTTCTAGACAACTGCTTAGAAGAACCCATTGTGCTGATTGTTGGGGCAAAGTCAGATGAGTCTGGCCATTTAAAACCTTTGAGATTGACATCACCTGGTCTTCCCAGATGACGATTGAGAACAATCCATGACACTGGCAGGTCTCAGCTTTGCAAAGGGGGCAGTGCATGCTATAAATTCTGCAGGGTGCCCAAACTTTTGAAAGTGTAAATGATGGAAATAAAATCTAACTTTTTTTGACATATTATAAGAATGTCTAATCTGTAATTTGATGCCATTTGAAGATTTTTCCATCTTTCCTTGGCTTCGTTATGCACATTAATACACATTTTTACCTGGGGTGCCCAAACTTTCGATCCCCACTGTATATATGACACAGTGAAAACATATTCTTGTTATTCTGCATTGAGTGGGGAAGGGTTAGATCTTTTGTTTGCTTTATATTGCTTTTGGGGAAATTTCCCTTTGTCTCCAGCCCCAGTAACATCACAGGGGAATCTTCCCAATGGAGACACAAAGTGAAAAAAGATGTGCTAAAATAGGTTTTAACTCTTCCAAACCAATATGCTTGTATTACCATATGTGTCCTTGTGACCACACATCGTTATAATCTGGCAACTAAGTCTTTCCCACTTCTTTCAAAAATAACAAAACCATTTTGAATAAAGTTCCACTTTAAATCCTAAACCCTAGAGGACTACTACTTTTGTTTATTGTTGGGCAGGTGAGCATGAAATGAAATATTATTTAGCATTGCCATTATTTAGAAGGTGGTAAAGTTCCTCCAGTAGTTTCCTGTTCTTATTTCTTTTAGTTTAGTGGAGATTTGTCTCTATCACAAAGCCACTTAGCACCTGCACTGTGTTTTCATGTCAAGTGTAGTTGTCTTCTATTTTCTTCCATTTTACATTGTACACTAACCGTTGTATTCAAACTTTGTTATCTTAACTGGCACCAGCACCACCAATGCCCCAAGCCTGCAGCACACCATCCTGACCAATTGGCTCAACACCAATTCTTTGATAGACCCATTTGTCTATATGGATCCTTCTGGTGAATAAATTCGCTCCTAAAGAATCCTACTAAACCCAGTCAGCCGAGTAAAAATTGGAGTAAGCTAAATGACAGACCTACAGATATCTTGCACTGCTCAGAGCGCAATAAGAAATCTGCAAAGGGAAAGGTAACTGTGTCATGCTCACCTTTAATTCAAAACAAAATGATTTGTTTAGAGATAATTTTTAAGCAACGCACAGTTAGGTACATTTGAATAACTAGTGTACTTTTTTTGTCCTTAGATCCTGACATTGATCCATCATGGTATACTGGCCGTGGAATCCGTCCTGTAGGAAGGTTTGGTAGGAGGGGCACAGCCTGGGAAGATGCTCAGAAGTTCGTGTTCAGACCCTTGGGGCACACTTGTATTCCAATAGATGACAGCTTGGAGCTTAGTGACGACAATTAAAACTTAGTTCAGTGAATGGCAGCGTTATAGCCTGATGTACTGTGTATATATATATATATATATATAAGGGAGGCACACAATCCTTTATGCCCTTTGGTTCTTTTCAAAACTCTACCAGTGTGTGAAAAGCTTGGCTCAGAAATGTATGCATCACATAATGAGCAGCCAAATTTAATGAGCAATGAATAAAGGTTATATGTTTTCTTCTTAAGTTATGGGGTTTATGTCAAATCCTTCAAAAACAAATTCTAATCACACAATCCACAAGGGATTTCCATGGAAAATATTTTCATAAGAATGGGTTCATCAGCAAAATATCTTCTTAGAGTCTTTCAAGTCAGAATTTTGCGGAGGCAGAGAATCAAATGATTTATAGCACATATTCCCTGTGCACCAATTTGTGGAAATGAAAATGTAGATTTTATGTTTACATCTTACAGTTGTCATTATATTACATACTGATATGTAATAGCTGCATCATTCCTCTTCATCTGTGTAAAATGCTCAGTTTATAAAAATCAGCGGCTCCAAATATTACTTATTCCTCTTGTTGGATTTAAGCAGGGTTCAAAAACTCTTAGGTTCTTTAATGCAGTTCAGGATCCCAATTAGGACATCCGTTTATCCTTAAAACATTCCTTTTCCTTAGCATTGCCACTGGACTAAGTCCTCCATTAGGGATGAGCTTGGTGTTCAACTCGAACATCGGCCGTTCGTCTGTTCGGCGAATTCAGAACTTTGTGGACCGTTCGCCCCAAATTCACGTGGCACGAACGGCCCACAATGCACTACGCCATTGCAGTTCATTGCTGGCTCATGATTGGCCAAGCATGCACTGTGACCCCGCATGCTTGGCCAATCACAGCGCCGGCAGCGAGGAGAGACATAATTGGCCACAGGCAGGATGCCTGTGGCCAATTATAGCTCAGGGGGTTTAGTACACACGCCACATTATATAAGGCCATCAGCGCGGTGGCCTTGTGTAGTGTGTTCCAGCGTGCAGGGAAAGAGCAAGATAGGCAGGGACAGTGTTCTTTTCTCAGGCATCTGCAGGAGTTAAAGTGGGTGTTGTGTGCCTCCAGCACAGTATACACCTGTATCTACCCTTTTTTGCTGGTGTTCTCTAATACAGGCATCTGCAGGAGTTAGTGGGTGCTGTGTGCCTCCATCACAGTATACACCTGTATCTACTCTTTATTGCTGGTGTTCTCTAATACAGGCATCTGCAGGAGTTAAAGTGGGTGTTGTGTGCCTCCAGCACAGTATACACCTGAAGATACCCCTTATTGCTGGTGTTGTCTGTTGCATATCTTGCATATTAGCCTTTGTTCGAGTCCCATAGACTTTAATAGGGTTCTAAAGTTCACACGAATCTTTGGTCCTTTCGAAGGTTCTGGTGCAAACCGAACCGAGGGGTGTTCAGCTCATCCCTATCCTCCATATATAGTCAAATATTCTGTAGTTGTTGTCCATTACTTCATGGACATTAAAACAAAAATAGGTGTATTAAAACCAAGAAAAATGTATTATATTGTAATTTACCACCTCTTAGATTTAAGGTCTATTCCTTTATTTTTACCTGTTTGTAGGCAAGTGCAGTCTACTTTTACCACTGCAGGTGGCGTTCTTATGCAGCAGCTGGAGAGGAAATCAAGGGAAACATAGTTCCTCCATGGTTTTCTGGGTCACTGAGAAAGTACCTGATTGGATGCCAATACCCCATGTGACTTCAGCAGCCATCTTTGGCCAGGCAGAACCTACTTAATGCCCTGGCTCCCAGACTTTTTGAGAGTTGGTAAGGACAGGTACCCCACCTGCTTGGGACAGTACTAGCGATAGAGAAAGGTTCCTGATGAGGAGGGAAAGTATAGGGTCGCAACTCCTTTGGATATCACTCCCATTTGGGCACTAGACACCAGGTGGCATTCTGCTCTTTTAGGAGATGCTGGGGTTGATTTACTAAGACTGAAGAGTGCAAAATCTGGTGCAGCTCTGCATAAAAACGAATCAGCTTCCAGGTTTTTTGTCAAAGCTTAATTGAACCATCTGACGTTAGAAGCTGATTGGCTACCATGCACAGCCGCACCATATTTTGCACTCTTCAGTCTTAGTAAATCAACCTCACTGTCAACCCAGCTGATACCTTTTATCTTTTCAGTGTTGTAATTTGTGAGTGTGACGGGTTGGACAGGCGTCCCTCCAGGTTGTTGTTAACTGTCTTTGCTTTACTTCAGTGCAAGTTTTCTATTGCACTTGACTGTGTGAGATACTGCCATAATCCATGCTGCAACCCACCTACATGTTGATCCAGCCAGTAAGTCTGTTATTTTTATTTTCTAATTTCTTTACAGACCAAGTTGTCTAGCAAAAGTGGCAGTTAGGTGGTTAAGACAAAGTATTTACAATAGTCAGTTTTTATTTATGTAAAATCCTAATCCCAAAAGAAAAAAAAATGTTGCTATAATTGCATAAAAATGTTAGCTAGAGGTTGGTTTTAATTTATTATTACTCTCCCCAGATTCACAATGCTGTTGCCCAAAGGTGTCTCTGATGCTCCTTCAGTGGAATGGAGGTCTGCCAACCAAGACCGAAGTGTTCTAATGGGGAGACACAACCCTGTCAGAACACGTAGCACAGCAAAGGAGTTTGCTGTGCTAACAATGGATTGTTAGTACAGTGGCTCCGATCAGAAGTGTCAGTTTATTTTAATGAGGCTTAATGTGTATGAGGCTTAATGCAGGAAGTGTGTTACTGACCAGATCACCATGTGAGAATAAAGGGATAAAAGCCTAAAAAAGAAAACGAATGCAGCCACAACATTTAAGGATTAGTAAACTATAATATATTACACTTTTGTTTTTGGGTTTCATACCACGTTAAGCCTTCGTGTCAATAGTTGTTTCTCCAGCTCTTGCAGGCTTATACATATTGCACATCTGTCTCTCTTTCTTCTCCTTTTCTCTCCAATTCTCCTTTATTTCCTGTATGTAATCTGCAAGAAAGTTCGCAATACACTATTTCTATATGTTATTCCTCTGAGATTCTCCATGAGAATATATGGACAACTCACGTAAATTTGTAACTTGGAAGAGAAACTGAGCCAACCTACGGTATAACAATCCTGACAGGGGTAAGAGAAGATTTGTATAGTCGGGTGTTCAATCTCCACCCTTATTCCCCTCCCACATGTTCCCAAACTGCGGTAAGAAGCAGGTTCCACCAACCTGTAAATCACCAACAATAGTTCACACATATAAAAGTGTCTATGTCATAGCAATTGTTTGCTTTTTTTTTTGTTTGTTTGTTTTGTTTTTTTCTAATGTGGGCTTTTTTTCTAATGTGGGCTAGAGAAGAGAGGAAGAATCTAATAGTTCAGTTGGGGCAACAAATATCTTCAATCAGACCTTTTTAATAAATGGTTATGGCACATTCTACTGCATCCTATGGAACTAGAATTGATCAGATCTCAATATAGAAATATTTCTTCTATATAGCTTTGATAAATTATTACATCAAATCTTGCCTTGTGGCCATCATTACTGTATATATCAGGTGTGTGCCTAAACTCCAGTCCAGCCAGCCATCAATACACATATGGTTAAATCAGTTATTCTCAGTGGTCTTTTGGGATAGCTATCATATAAATGACAAAGATGTGTACCAAAACCAAATTTCCTCCTGTTTCATCCATATACAGTATATATATATATATATATATATATATATATATATATATATATATATATATATATATATATATATATATATATATATCATAAATCTCTTGTTTGTTATTGCTTTCATTTTATAATATTCTTTGTTTCATTTGTGTCACTTGTAAATCAGAAACTCCATCTTATTTTACTTCCAAATAAAATATTTTATACCAACCAAAATAAAAAGAAACCAACTGAAAAATACATTTTAATAAGATTATGTTTTTGATCACTCCATTCTTTTGTTTATGTGTGCAAATGTGTAGTTCACTGTAATTGCATAGAGGTATTCATTAAGCATTTTTTATAATTAAGGACATCTATTTCATTTCAAGTTTTTTCTTGAATTACCTTTCTTTGTGGTGCCAGTTTAATGTGACGAATACCAAATACAATTTCCCTTTCTTAGGCCTGATGTAGGAAAAAGAATGGGATTCATATCTGTGTCCTTCATGGCACCAATGGCTTCTCTTTAATTGGGTAATTAAACCGAATACCACAAGCTACACAGGATGGTTGTAGTTTGTAGCAAGTTAGTACAAATGATTCTCCTTTGGTACTAATGGTCTACTGGAAATTGCAGCATCTGTGTATTCCATCAGTGTTCTGCGCTCCTTGCATGATGATGTCTGCATCCCTCCTGCGTGCCTTGTCCTGTTTATGGTGATCCATGATGAGAAGTTGACTGGCTGCAGAAAGGGGAACAGTATAAAGATTATTAGGATTTACAGGCAGCACAAGGAAATTATGAAGGACCATAGCTTGACAGCATCCATTTAATGGACTTAAAGCAGAGCTCCATCCAAAAGGACACATTGGACACCTCTTCTCCTAACTGTGCTTCAGCATTGTCAACCAGTCACACAAACTTCCAATCCATGCTAAAAGTGGCTATTTTAACCACTTTCAGACCGGACCATTTTGCTGGTAAATGACCAGAGGTCTTTTTACACTTTGGCACTGCGCTGCTTTAACTGGTAATTGCGCGGTCATGCAATGTTGTACCCAAACGAAATTTGCGTCCTTTTCTTCCCACAAATAGAGCTTTCTTTTAAAGGTATTTGACTGATTCTGCGATTTTTATTTTTTGCGATATAAACGTCAAAAGACCGCAAATTTTGAAAAAAAATGATATTTTCTACTTTTTGTTATTAGAAAAATCCAATAAACTCAATTTTAGTCATACATTTAGGCCAAAATGTATTCAGCCACATGTCTTTGGTAAAAAAAAAGTCAATAATTGTATATTTATTGGTTTGCGCAAAAGTTGTCACATCTACAAACTAAGGTACATTTTCTGGAATTTACGCAGCTTTTATTTTATGACTGCCTATCTCATTTCTTGAGGTGCTAAAATGGCAGGGCAGTACAAAACCCCCCCAAATGACCCCATTTTGGAAAGTAGACACCCTAAGGAAATTGATAAGAGGCATGTTGAGCCCATTGAATATTTTATTTTTTTGCCGCAAGCGATTGAATAATGACAAAAAAAAAAATTTTTTTTTTTTTTTACACAAAGTTGTCACTAAATGATATATTGCTCACACATGCCATGGTTATATGTGGAATTGTACCCCAAAATACATTCTGCTGCTTCTCCTGAGTACGGGGATACCACATGTGGTCGACTTTTTGGAAGCCTAGCCGCGTACGGGGCCCCGAAAGCCAAGCACCGCCTTCAGGATTTCTAAGGGCATACATATGTCATTTTACTCCTCACTACCTATCACAGTTTTGAAGGCCATAAAATGCCAAGATGGCACAAAACCCCCACAAATGACCCCATTTTAGAAAGTAGACACCCCAAGCTATTTGCTGAGAGGCATGTTGAGTCCATGGAATATTTTATATTTTGCCACAAGTTGCGGGAAAATGACAAACTTTATAAATTTTTCACAAAGTTGTCACTAAATGATATATTGCTCACACATGCTATGGGCATATGTGAAATTACACCCCAAAATAAATTCTGCTGCTTCTCCTGAGTACGGGGATACCACATATGTGGGACTTTTTGGGAGCCTAGCCGCGTACGGGGCCCCGAAAACCAAGCACCGCCTTCAGGCTTTCTAAGGGCATACATTTTTAATTTCACGCCTCACTACCTATTACAGTTTTGAAGGCCATAAAATGCCAAGATGGCACAAAACCCCCACAAATGACCCCATTTTAGAAAGTAGACACCCCAAGCTATTTGCTGAGAGGCATGTTGAGTCCATGGAATATTTTATATTTTGCCGCAAGTTGCGGGAAAGTTACAAACTTTTTTTTTTTTTTTTTTTTTTTTCACAAAGTTGTCACTAAATGATATATTGCTCACGCATGCCATGGGCATATGTGAAATGACACCCCAAAATAAATTCTGCTGCTTCTCCTGAGTACGGGGATACCACATATGTGGGACTTTTTGGGAGCCTAGCTGCGTACGGGGCCCCAAAAGCCAAGAACCGCCTTCAGGCTTTCTAAGGGCGTAAATCTTTGATTTCACGCCTCACTACCTATTACAGTTTTGAAGGCCATAAAATGCCAAGATGGCACAAAACCCCCACAAATGACCCCATTTTAGAAAGTAGACACCCCAAGCTATTTGCTGAGAGGCATGTTGAGTCCATGGAATATTTTATATTTTGCCGCAAGTTGCGGGAAAATTACAAACTTTTTTTTTTTTTTTTTTTTTTTCACAAAGTTGTCACTAAATGATATATTGCTCACGCATGCCATGGGCATATGTAAAATGACACCCCAAAATAAATTCTGCTGCTTCTCCTGAGTACAGGGATACCACATGTGTGGGATTTTTTGGGAGCCTAGGTGCGTACGGGGCCCCGAAAGCCAAGAACCGCCTTCAGGCTTTCTAAGGGCGTAAATCTTTGATTTCACGCCTCACTACCTATTACAGTTTTGAAGGCCATAAAATGCCAAGATGGCACAAAACCCCCACAAATGACCCCATTTTAGAAAGTAGACACCCCAAGCTATTTGCTGAGAGGCATGTTGAGTCCATGGAATATTTTATATTTTGCCACAAGTTGCGGGAAAATTACAAACTTTTATTTTTTTTTACTTTTTTTTCACAAAGTTGTCACTAAATGATATATTGCTCACACATGCCAGGGACATATGTGAAATGACACCCCAAAATAAATTCTGCTGCTTCTCCTGAGTACGGGGATACCACATGTGTGGGACTTTTTGGGAGCCTAGTCGCGTACGGGGCCCCGAAAACCAAGAACCGCCTTCAGGATTTCTAAGGGGGTAAATTTTTGATTTTACACCTCACTACCTATCACAGTTTTGAAGGCCATAAAATGCCAAAATAGCACAAAACCCCCCAAAATGACCCCATTTTGGAAAGTAGACACCCCAAGCTATTTGCCGAGAGGCATGGTGAGTATTTTGCAGCTCTCATTTGTTTTTGAAAATGAAGAAAAAAAAAAATAATGTATATTTTTTTTCTTTTTTTCAATTTTCAAAACTTTGTGACAAAAATGAAGGTCTGCAAAATACTAACCATACCTCTCGGCAAATAGCTTGGGGTGTCTCCTTTCCAAAATGGGGTCACTTGGGGGGATTTTGTGCTATCTGGGCATTCCATGGCCTCCGAAACTGTGATAGGCAGTGAGGAATGAAATCTAAAATTTACACCCTTAGAAATCCTGAAGGTGGTGCTTGGATTTTGGGGTACCGTACGCGGTTAGGCTCCCAAAAGGTCTCACACTTGTGGTATCCCCGTACTCAGGAGAAGCAACAGAATGTATTTTGGGGTGTAATTTTACATATAACCATGGCATGTTTGAGCAATATATCATTTAATGACAACTTTGTGCAAAAAAAAAAAAAATAATAATAATAATGTATTTTTTCCACAACTTTTGTCAAAATATAAAATATTCCATGGACTCGACATGCCTCTCAGCAAATAGCTTGGGGTGTCTACTTTCTAAAATGGGGTCATTTGGGGGGGTTTTGAACTGTCCTGGCATTTTATGCACAACATTTAGAAGCTTATGTCACACATCACCCACTCTTCTAACCACTTGAAGAAAAAGCCCTTTCTGACACTTTTTGTTTACATGAAAAAATATTTTTTTTTGCAAGAAAATTACTTTGAACCCCCAAACATGAAGTGTTTTTTTAAAGCAAAAGCCCTACCAATTAAAATGGTGGGTGTTTCATTTTTTTTTTTCACACGGTATTTGCGCAGCGATTTTTCAAACGCATTTTTTGGGGAAAAAACACACTTTTTTTTATTTTAATGCACTAAAAATCACTATATTGCCCAAATGTTTGATGAAATAAAAAATATGATCTTAGGCCGAGTACATGGATACCAAACATGACATGCTTTAAAATTGCGCAGAAACGTGCAGCGGCGACAAACTACGTACATTTTTAAAAGCCTTTAAATGCCTTTACAGGTGACCACTTTAGATTTACGGAGGAGGTCTACTGCTAAAATTAGTACCCTCGATCTGACCTTCGTGGTGATACCTCACATGCATGGTGCAATTGCTGTTTACATATGCCACCAGACCAACGCTTGCGTTCCACGTTGCGCCTTAGCAGGGGGGTACAGGGGTGTTTTTTTTTATTAATTTTTTTTTTATTATTTATTTTGCTTTTTTATTTTATTTTTAAACTGTTCCTTTCATTTATATATATTTTTTTATGATTTTTATTGTTATCTCAGGGAATGTAAATATCCCCTATGATTGCAATAGATAGTGACAGGTACTCTTTTTTTTAAAAATTAGGGTCTATCAGACCCTAGATCTCTCCTCTGTCCTCAAAGCATCTGACCACACCAAGATCGGTGTGATAAAATGCTTTCCCAATTTCCCAATGGCGCTGTTTACATCCCGCAAAATCTAAGTCATGAAATGTTTGTAGCTTCCGGTGTCTTAGGCCATAGAGATGATTGGAGCCTTTCTGGTCTCTGATCAGCTCTATGGTCAGCTGGCGGAACCACCGGCTGCATTCTCAGGTTCCCTGTTGGGACAGGAGAGCCTGAGAAAACCATGGAAGATGGTGCGGGGGGGGGGGACATTCCCTCCCACTGCTTGTAAAAGTAGTCTAGAGGCTAATTAGCCGCTAGGATTACTTTTACATAAAAGCCGACCGCTGGCTGAAAAGAATGATACCAAGATGATACCTAAACCTGCAGGCATCATTCTGGTATAAGCACTCAAAGTCCCGCAACATACCAGTATGTTGCTGGAACTGGTTGGGCATATATTGTAATTTTTTTTTCATGCAGCCTGTGGGCTGAACGAAAAAAAAATATTGATCGGTGGGTATGCCCACCATTAGATACCACCCTTCATCCACCCACTTTCTAATGGTGGGCATACATGCACCATTTATATATGCCGAAGCATGGGGGCATCCTCCCGCAAAAGGTAGGAGCAGATCGCTCCTCCACCCCTTATGCCCCCATGCTTCGGCATATATGCTCTTTTTTAACTGTGGTGGTGAAATCACCCCCGACAGTGCTGGAGTCGCGGCTTTATGTATCATGGGAGCAAACGCTGTTGCTGTCAAGATAAATAAATCCGCTCTGCAGCAGAATGGCGTACCTGCTAAGCAAATGATGGTTAACAATAAAATAAAGTAACATTACAGTATAACAGTAGGACTTACCATACCTGCAAAGCAAATACAAAAAAAATCGCAAAAAATAACACATTTAACACAATCTGTGCCTAAAATATATATATGCCGAAGCATGGGGGCATCCTCCCGCAAAAGGTAGGAGCAGATCGCTCCTCCACCCCTTATGCCCCCATGCTTCGGCATATATGCTTTTTTTTTAACTGTGGTGGTGAAATCACCTCCGACAGCGCTGGAGTCGTGGCTTTACGTATCGTGGGAGCAAACGCTGTTGCTGTCAAGATAAATAAATCCACGCTACAGCTGAATGGCGTACCTGAAAACAAAAAATGGTTAACATTAAAACATTGCAGAATAGAATACAGTACAAAGGAGCAGAACAATAGAGAGAGAATAGAGAGAGAGAGAACAATAAAACGACAACTATTTTTGGTTTTTTTATTTTATATTTTTTTTGGTTTTTTGTTTTTTTTACTTTTTTTTTTTTTTTTTTAAACACTTTTTTATGTAACTTTAACACTTCTGTTGTAACGGTTCCAGCGGTTTGGGTCTCTCAAAATGCGATGGCATCTTGGGAGACCCTGTGAACGTGTGCCTAGCCTGTGCAATGCTGTACCCTACGCTAATACTCAACTAGTTCATGGTAGCGTTCAAAACATTCACCAATGCAAAGACCAGGATTGTCAGGACAGCGGGGACAACAATAACGGGTGTCACGCCTAAATCCGCGCTTTCTGCAGACACGACATTTTCTTTGGGGGGCTCGTTGGGTAGGGGTACTCGGGAGGACATAAAGATAATGCCTCTCATGCAGCCGGCTTACTGCATCTGGTAGGGGAAGGTGAGGTGGAGCACCGTCTGGATACAGAAGGGCTCTGACGATATCCTCCTGGAATTTGAGGAAGGATCCAGTCCGTCCTGAAGCTTTGTGTAGTACATAAGCATTCAGTATAGCCAATTGGAATAAATAAACAGACACTTTTTTGTACCAGCGTCTGGCCTTACGGGCAACTAGATACGGCGCCAACAACTGGTCATTGAGGTCCACCCCTCCCATGTTAAGGTTATATTTGTGGACACAGAGGGGTTTCTCCACAATACCAGTCGCCGTAGGAATTTGGACCGTCGTGTCTGCATGAAGGGAGGTAAGAACGAAAACATTCTTATTATCCCTCCACTTCATAGCGAGCAAATTATTACTGCGCAAGCAGGCTCTCTCCCCCAGCCTAAGAGGGGACTCTACAAGCCGCTGGGGAAAGCCCCGGCGATTAGGTCGCACGGTGCCACATGCTCCAATCTGCTGATCAAACAAGTGACTAAACAGTGGCACGCTTGTGTAATAATTGTCCACGTACAAGTGGTACCCCTTTCCGAATAAGGGTGACACCATGTCCCACACTATCTTGCCAGCGCTTCCTATGTAATCAGGGCAGTTCTCCGGCTCTACAAGACTATCTCTACCCTCATAAACCATGAAACTACGTGTATAGCCTGTGGCCCTGTCACAGAGCTTATACATCTTGACCCCGTATCTGGAACGCTTGTTGGGGACGTATTGTTTGAATGACAAGCGACCAGAAAACTTAATCAGGGACTCATCAACGCAGACAACTTGATGGGGAGTAAACATGTCTGCAAAACGTTGGTTGAAGTGGTTTATGAGGGGCCGAATTTTGTAGAGCCGATCGTATTCAGGGTCTCCACGAGGACGACAGAGTTCATTGTCGCTGAAGTGCATGAACCGCAAAATCATCTCGTATCGTGCCCTGGACATGGAAGCAGAGAACACGCGCATATGGTGAATTGGGTCAGTGGACCAATATGACCGCAATTCACTCTTTTTGGTTATGCCCATGTTGAGGGAGAGGCCCAGAAAGATTTTAAATTCGGAAACCGTAACTGGTTTCCATTGTTTGGCAAGGGCGGACTGGGGAATAGTGGCGATGTGTTGAGCAGCGTACAAATTGGTTTGGTCCACAATAGATCTATAGAGATCTTCGGTGAAAAACAGTGAGTAAAAGTCAAGTGTCTTAAAATCAACTGTTTCCACGTTAATGCCAGGTTGGCCAGTGAATGGGGGAAGTACGGGTTCTGCAGAAGATGTGGGCACCCAAATAGGATTGGCGAATTCTGCAGGAAGGGCACTATGGGTACGACGGGCCTGTCTTTGTCTTCTTCTTGGTGGCAGCGGGACACTACTTGTGCTTGCCACCTCGCCAGCTTGAACTGCACTTATGGGACTCGCCACGTCACCACGTGTTACTGCAGTGCTGGATGTACGTCCAGGGTGTACTAGGCCGCTGGTGCTTGCCAGTTCACCAGAAGGTTGAGCGGCTCTAGTACGTCTCTGCTCCATACGAGTGACCTGCGGTTCCTGCACCTCAACAACAGAATACATACGGGATTGGGCACACCTGTTCTTAGCAGCGGCCTCATCTCCGTCGTCAGAGCTATCTGTCATGGAGCCGCTGTCCTCTACAGGATCGTATTCTGAGCCTGAATCTGACAGATGAGTGACGTCCTCTTCACTATCTGTCATGCTCAGAAACGTGTAGGCCTCTTCACTAGTGTACCTTCGCTTTGCCATTTTGGGCTCTAAATTTAGGGGTACACTAGTGAGACTCACAGGTAAAAAAGCACCTAGCCTGTCAGCGACTGTTTCAAAACGCTACAAAAAAAACTGTTAGCGATCGCAGGGATCAAGCCTGACTCTGCGAACGCTGCAGTTATGTGTGTTGTGTTTTGTAAGTGACAGTGATCGATCGATACTGCACTTGGGTGGGCTGGGCTGGGCTTGGCGGAGGGGCTAAACGCAGGTGCTAGCGGGTATCTGGGCTGATCCCGCTAACAATGCGTTTTGGGAAACCTAAAATGAAGGCAACGCTAATATAGATCTGATCAGATACTATATTACTAAGGGAGGTGTATGCTTTGCGCGTGGGTGTTAGCGGTACTGGCACTAACCTGACGCTGGGGCGACGCAGGCCTTATCTGACCCTCAAACTTATATCACCCGCCGGGTGATCAGGGGGTTAAACCTTTATTAGGTAATAAATGGCGGGTGCCCTGAAACAAAAAAAAAATAACTAACCAACCAGCGTCACCTGTAACAGTTATATGGTGATCACTGGTGAAAGGGTTAACTGGGGGGCAATCAGGGGGCTATGCGGTAGTATATGGGGGTCCCTGACGCTATAAAAAGCTGCGGCGAACCTAAATACTTACCTGCCTAACTAGCGTCACCTGTGACACTAATACAGCGATCAGAAAAAAATCGCTTATTAGTGACACTGGCGACGGGGGGTGATCACGGGGTTAAACCTTTATTGGGGGGGTTAGGGGGGCACCCTAGAGCTAAAGGGGGCTAACCCTAACTGCCCTAACAGTTATTACAGTCACAAATGACACCAATGCAAAAAATAAAAAATAAATAAATAAATAATAAAAAACGCACTTGGTGTCACTGTGACTGGGGGGGCAGGGGTGATTGGGGGGGTGATTGGGGGGTGATCAGGGGGGTGAAAAGTGTGCCTGGCGTGTTCTACTGTTAGTGTAGTGTTAGGTGCAACTCACCGATCCTCTCTCCTCCGTGCCGGAACGAAAAAGACCGACACGAGGAGAGATTACATCATTTCCTCTGCCTGTGTTTACAATACAGGAGAGGAAGTGATGTCACCGAGGATTTTCATTCGTCGGGAGCGATCGCGAGGGGGTGGCCATGAATGAATGGCCGTCCCCTCATCCCTGATCTCTCCCGAACGAATGCCGACCGCCGCAGGCACCGGGGGGGGGCCCGATCGGGCCCCCCACCCGCGGGCAGGCAGGGACTTATATATACGCCAATATGCCTGCCCGTGCCATTCTGCCGACGTATATCGTCGTGCGGCGGTCGGCAAGTGGTTAATAACTTAACACCCGGCCTATAGAAAAATTATAGCTGGGCAGTGGTTATGTTATCCTAAGTGGACATCATATGAAGTCCTCTCAGGAAGCGCAGTTCGTGCAGCTGCGGTGGCGCAATCTGTCACTGGTCGTGTCCCATGGGTGATCAGAGTACAGGCTCATTGCCGGTACCATGTGACCACCATGGCAAATCACAGCATGTCACATGACAGTTGTACACAATGGATGGCTTTCTTTCATGCCATCCAATGTGTACAACTGTTTTGCTAGCTGTGATTGGTCAATTTGATCACATGGTACAGACAGGGACAATAACAGCCCATCTGTACCATGTAGTTTTGACCAAGCACAGCTAATTACAACAAAACAGACTGATTTAATTGTTTTTTTTTTTGTTTTTTTTTTATGTGCTGTCACCAGTCAGTGTCCCTGATCACCGCCACACCAGTACACCAGTTATATGATGACACTGTACTTCACTGGTGACAGTATGTAGAAAAAAAATTAGAAAAATGTATTTTTCATTTCTTAAATTTCCAAACAATTATAACAATAAATAAAAGCTTCAAAAAAATCTCTCATGCCTCTAACTAAATACCTTGGACTTTCTACTTTCCAAAAAGGGGTCATTTGAGGGATATTTTTACAGTCCTGGCATTTTAGGGCCTCAAGAAATTATAGTAGCATCAATACATCAGGATTGATACATTTTCAGATATATACTGAGCAAAATTATAAAACGCAACACTTTTGTGCTTGCCCCTATTTATCATGAGCTGAACTTAAAGATCTACAACTTTTTCTATGTACACAAAAGGCCTATTTCTCTCAAATATTGTATACAAATCTGTCTAAATCTGTGTTAGTGAACACTTCTCCTTTGCCAAAATAATCCATCCACCTCTCAGGTGTGGCATATCAAGATGCTGATTAGACAGCATGATTATTGCACAGGTGTGCCTTAGGCTGGCCACAATAAAAGGCCACTCTAAAATGTGCAGTCTTACTGTATTGGGGGGGTCGGGGGGGTCCGAAAACCAGTTACCGTATATACTCGAGTATAAGCCGAGATTTTCAGCCTCTTTTTTGAGGCTGAAAGTGCCCCCTCGGCTTATACTCGAGTCACCGCTGTCTGACTGCTCGATCAGCGTATCGAGCAGACAGACGGCGGACATTAAAATTCAAAAGCCGCGCCTCCTTCTCCGCCTCCGCCTGTGATAGGCGGAACACTGAATTTCCCAGCAGTCAGTGTTCCGCCTATCACGGACATCCGCTCATTCTCATACTACGGACGAGTATGAGAGGATGTCCGTGATAGGCGGAACACAGGCTGCTGGGAAATTGAGTGTTCCGCCTATCACAGGCGGAGGCGGAATTTTGAATTGTAGAATGGCCGCCGAGAAGAGCGGCGATCCATCGGCACGGCACGGGACGGAGGAGGCACGGGACGGAGGAGGCACGGCACGGGACGGAGGAGGCACGGGACGGAGGAGGCACGGCACGGGACGGAGGAGGCACGGGACGGAGGAGGCACGGCACGGGACGGAGGAGGCTCGGGACGACGGCGGCTCGGGACGGAGGCTTGGGACACAGGTAGGCTGGACACACACACAAGGCTGCACGGACACACACACACACACACACACACACACACACACAGGGATGGATGGATGGATGGATACACACACACACACACACACACACACACAGGGATGGATGGATGGATGGATACACACACACACACACACACACACACACAGGGATGGATGGATGGATGGATGAATACACACACACACACACACACACACAGGGATGGATGGATGGATGGATACACACACAGGGATGGATGGACGGACACACACACAGGGATGGATGGATGGATGGATGGACACACACACAGGGATGGATGGACGGACACACACACAGGGATGGACGGACACACAGGGATGGACAGCCATGTCTCACCCTCGGCTTATACACGAGTCAATAAGTTTTCCAGTTTTTTGGGGGTAAATTGGGGGCCTCGGCTTATATTCGGGTCGGCCTATACTCGAGTATATACGGTAGTATCTGGCCTGTGGATTGTTATTCCAATCCTCTTCAATGGCTGTGCGAAGTTGCTGGATATTGGCAGAAAATGGAACACGCTGTCGTATACACCAATCCAGAGCATCCCAAACATGCGTAATGGGTGACATGACACAAGAACTGGGATGTTTTCAGCTTCCAGGAATTGTGTACAGATCCTTGCAACATGGGGCCGTGCATTATCATGCTTCAACATGAGGTGATGGTCATGGATGAATGGCAAAACAATGGGTCTCTGGATCTCGTCACGGTATCTCTCTGCATTCAAAATGCCATCAATAAAATGTACCTGTGTTCGTTGTCCATAGCATACGCCTGCCCATAAAATAAGTCCACCGCCACCGTGGGCCACTCCATCCACAACGTTGACATCAGAAGGCCGCTCACCCACACAACGCCATACACGCTGTCTTTCATCTGCCCTGTACAGTGAAAACTGGTATTCATCCGTGAAGAGAACACCTCTCCAAAGTGCCAGACACCATCAAATGTGAGAATTTGCCCATTCAAGACGGTTACGACGATGAACTGCAGTCAGGCCGAGACCCGATGAGACTGTTTCTGACAGTTGGTACAGAAATTCTTTGGTTATGCAAACCGATTGTTGCAGAAGCTGTCCGGGTAGCTGATCTCAGACGATCTTGGAGGTGAAGATACTGGATGTGGAGGTCCTGAGCTGGTGTGGTTACACGTGGTCTGCGGTTGTGAGGCGGTTGGATGTACTGCCCAATTCTCTGGAGATGGCTTATGGTAGAGAAATGAATATTCAATTCAAGGGCAACAGCTCTGGTGGACATTTCTTCAGTCAGCATGCCAATTGCACGCTCCCTCAAAACTTGCAACATCTGTGGCAGAGGTGCAACTAGAATCTTCAGGACCCCGGTGCAAGAAACCATGAAGGGCCCCCCACTAGGGGCATTGCTGGGTCTAGAAAAGATCTTGGGCCAGCTAAAGAAATATTAGTCTTTATATATGTGTTCCAAAAAGACTGTTTAATGATTAGATTGTACTTGCTTATCTAAATCTTATCTATATCCATCTACAGATCCATAGTCTTATCAAGTATATACTCACCTACAGCTTCAAATGCATGGCTCACTCCTTCTGCTGTCTTTGCTGATGTTTCTATGTACAGCAGTTTTTCCTGTTCAGCGAAAGCCTGAGCATCCTGAAAGTAACACAATACACTGAAAGAGTTTATGTGTTGATACATGTATATAAAGAAATTTATCTTATGACTTACAATGTCATGGAATACAAATTTGTACCACAATTGGAATTTGTCTTTTTAATCCTACATTTTGCAGAAACAAAACTAAGTGTGAACTACCCTCAGGTATCAAATGTAGGCATCCTCAGGTGCCTCCACATACCCATGAATGTCTATCGGGGTTCTAAACTTCGAGCATTCTAGTCAGCAAATTTACGATTTCCTCAGCAAAAATCAAGTACCTGCGATTTATATACAGTGCCCTGAAAAGGTATTGATACCTCTTGAAATTTTCGTAAATGTATTTGATTGGGATTTTCTTTGATAGACCAACACAAAGTGGCACATAATTGTGAAGTGGAAGGAAAATTATAAATGGTTTTCAAAATTCTTTACAAATAAATATCTGAAAAGCGCGGCGTGCATTCTTATTCAGCCCCCTTTACTCTGATAGCTCTAACTAAACTCTAGTGTAACCAATTGCTTTCAGAAGTCACATAATTAGTAAATAGACTCCACCTGTAGGTAATTTTATCTCAGTATAAATACAGCTGTTCTGTGAAGTCCTCAGAGGTTTGTTAGAGAACCTTAGTGAACATACAGCATCCTAAAGGCTAAGGAACACACCAAACAGGTCAGGGATAATGTTGTGGAGAAGTTTAAAGCAGGGTGAGGTTATAAAAAAATATTCCAAGCTTTGAACATGTCACAGAGCACTGCTCAATCCATCAACCAAACATGGAAAGAGCATGGCACAACTGCAAACCTACCAAGACATGGCTGTCCACCTAAACTGACAGGCCTGTCAATCATTAATCAGAGAAGCAGCCAAGAGGCCCATAGTAACTCTGGAGGAGCTGCAAATATCCACAGGTGAGAGAATCTATCCATAGGACAACTGTTAGTTGTGCACTCTACAAATCTGGCCTTTATGGAAAAGTAGCAAGATGAAAGCCATAGTTGAAAGAAAGCCATATGAAGTCCCATTTGCAGTTTACGAGAAGCAATTTGGGGCACACAGCAAACATGTGGACAAAGGTGCTCTGGTCAGATGAGACCAAAATGTAACTTTTTGGCCTAAAAGCAAAGCGTTATGTGTTGCGGAAAATTAACACTGCACATCACCCTGAACACATCATCCTCACTGTGAAACATGGTGGTGGCAGCATCATGTCGTGGGGATGCTTTTCTTCAGCAGGGACAGGGAAGCTGGTCAGAGTTGATGGGAAGATGGATGGAGCCAAATACAGGGCAATCATAGAAGAAAACCTGCCACATAGAAGAAAACCTGCCACATACACTCAACCGGACTTTCCGTCGCAATGAACTTTGATGGACATTTCAACAGATTTTTCGACGGAGTTCCGATGGAGTTTCGATGGAGTTCTGCTGAAACGGTCTTGCCTACACACGATCACACCAAAGTCCAATCGTTTAACTCAATGACATACGACGGGACTAGAAAAAGGAAGTTCAATAGCCAGTAGCCAATAGCTGCTCTTGCGTCGTTGTTGGTCTGTCGGACAAGCGGTTTTCTCGATAGGAACTGGTTCTGGCGGAGTTCCAGCAGAAAGATTTGAAACATGTTCTATTTCTAAAGTCCGTCAGATTTTTCTACAGAAAAATCAGATGAAGCCCACATGCGATTGAATTGTCTGACGGATTAGTTCCGTCGGAACTTTGCTGTCGAAAAGTCCGGTCGTGTGTACACAACATCAGAGTCTGCAAAAGACTTGAGACTGGGGCGGAGGTTCACCTTCCAGCAGGAAAAACGACCCTAAACATACAGCCAGAGCTACAATAGAATGGTTAAGAGCAAAGCATATTCATGTACTAGAATGGCCCAGTCAAAGTCCAGACCTAAACCCAATTGATAATCTGTGGCAAGACTTGAAAATTGCTGTTCACAGGCACTCGCCATCCAATCTGATAGAGCTTGAGCTATTTTGCAAAGAAGAACAGGCAAAAATGTCACTCTCTAGATGTGAAAAGCTGGTAGAGACATACCAAAACGCAACCCACTTGGCCGAGTGCTAGAAGTGTCCAGGAGAAAAGAAGAGAAACAGGACAAGGTGTAGGCTGTGTTCTCTCTCCCTCTCCAGCTTTTCCTTCCTGCTAGAGCTGCACTTCTGTATTCCTTTACACACAGCTGCCGGCTTCTTAATACAGGAGCACTGTCAGATCAGGACTTTGCAGGGTTTGCTTACCCGCTCCTTACCCTCATCTTTCTTCTGTCATTTTACACCCCTGGACATGAGTATAGAGGGGAGCGCCCGCGCTGATGGTATGACTATTAAGCTAGGAACTGCTGCCTCCACCAGAGCACCTACCTAAGTAAGGTCTGAAAATTAAAGGGAATTGAATGATGATGGTAATGACACTGCTCCAAATAATGCAATAAACAAAATAAAGTGCCATATGATATATTGGAATGTAATATTTGATTCGTGGGATTTAATCAAAGTAGCATGTACAAAAGTACTTGTGACACAAAAATAAATATATAATAAATAGATACAATAGTATAAGTTAAATTAATTAAAATGCCTGCAATATAAATTGGCTTGTGTGATAAGGTGCAATGTGTTATGATACCAAAAACGTAATGGGTGTAATCCTTAAAGTGCAAAAAATCCAATCGTTTAAATACAATCAAATGAGAGAACAAAACAGACAAAAACCAAAAAATTAAAACCTCAAAATTCAAAGTGATTACAAATCCTTTCTAAATGCTGTGAATAAGAAATTCCTCTGTAAATAAATAGTGCATAAAACACACCTGGGCACCTGCCCCCCCCCCCCCCCCCCCCCACACACACACACACACACTACTCCTGTCCCAAAAGCAGAAATGGCAGGTAAGCAAACCCTGAAAAGTCCCAATCTGTCTGGGCCAGTGTACTAAAGAGCCAGCAGCACTGTCCCCAGTGCTGTCCCTACCTCAGAGCAACCTCTAGAGATCACTGGTATGAAAGGCTATGATTATCTTCAGGCCCATTGATTATGTAGTAATGGGTTTAAAGGTAAACAAAGCCATTTATCTGAATGTGGAAAGTGAGGAAAATGGTGACTGAGCACTGTACTCACTTCAGAGATCAGAACTGTGAATGGATTTGCTAACAAACACAAATCCATTCATAAACTTAAAAAAAAGAAAATAAAAAAACCTTAACAAACTTTTACGACCTTAAGGCTTCTTTCACAGGAACGATCCGTTTAGGTCTGCCTGTCAGTTTTTTAGGCAGACCTGTACGGACGCTCCATAGACCTCTATGGAGCAACGGATGTCAGCGGCATGTCCGACCCGCTCCGATCTGAAAAAGTGTGACGGAGGAAAACCCTACTTTTCCATCCGTCTGAGGATCGGATCAGGTGACAGCGGACTCTGCGGTCCGTCGTCATCTGATCTCCCATAGGGGAGAACGGCGCTCTGACAGGTCCAACCCTGCACA
Source organism: Lithobates pipiens (assembly GCF_037356315.1). Taxonomy (NCBI): domain Eukaryota; kingdom Metazoa; phylum Chordata; class Amphibia; order Anura; family Ranidae; genus Lithobates; species Lithobates pipiens. The sequence continues at coordinate 128,905,445 of NW_027507784.1, forward strand.
GTGTGCAAAGGTAGACCTATCATCTTCCTGCTCAGTGGGGATCGACGGAGCGATTCCCCGCTGAGCAGAGCGGGCTCCATACATGGACACGTCCGTGTGAAGGAGCCCTTAGGGTACTTTCACACCAGCAGCTGCATTAGAACACAGTAGGGGTTATTTACTAAAGGCATCTCCACTTTGAACTGAAAGTGCACATGGAAGTAAAGTCACTGTAGATCCGAGGGGGGTATGCAAGGAAAATAAAAAACAGCATTTTAGCTTGCACATGATTGGATGATAAAATCAGCAGAGCTTCCCCTCATTTCAGATCGACCCCTTAGATTTAGAGCGGCTGCACTTCCAAGTGCACATTTCATTACAGTCCTTCGTTATGCTATGCTGGTATATTGATCACAGTACAAGAGTCCCATGAGTGAGTCACACAACCAGCTGCCATACACTAACACACCAGCTTGTACTGTTCTTCTGCAGAAAATCATACCTCATGGGAGACTTTCCTTTTTGAATTTAGATCAGTCTTATTTCCAATTAGTGCAATGACCATTTCCTCACTGAAGTCATACTTCCGTAACTCCTGAAGCCATAGCTGAGCCCTAATAAATGTCTCCTGGGAGAGATGGGAGCAAAAGGGTGATCATTTATTTGTAACAAATACAAAACAGGATATAAAATAGGATTTGTAAAGACCTAGGGGTAGATTTACTAAAACAGGTGCACTCAAAATCTGGTACAGCTGTACATGGTAGCCAATCATCTTTTAACTTCAGCTTGTTCAGTTAAGCTTTGGCAATAAAATCTGGAAGCTGATTGGTTTGTATGCAGAGCTGCACCAGATTTTGCATGCTCCAGCTTTAGTAAATAACCCCCATCTATTGTATGATATCTGCTTCATTGAGAACTACCATTTCACAATGAAAATAACATTTTGAAGTATACGTATCACATATTTAGTTGGATGAGTCAACATTCAAACATCAAAAGGACAGATTGTATATTATAGCGATTTGCTGAACTGCTAAAGGTATAAACTGCAACACCATAACTGTCTTCTAAATTGGCAGCTTTTACTGTAAATATACAGTATAAACTAGAAGTACAAATCATAATAACTTCAGAATGGAATATTTGAGACTACGTTAGTTAACCCTTTCTGGAAATAAGTGTGTTATTACCAGCTTTTCACTTGAATGTGAATATTTACAATCTTATAGATTCACATATAGCAGCTGTAATGACAGAGTGGCATTTGTAGTCACTGGTGTGGATTTACTAAAGGCAAATAGACTGTGTACTTTGCAAGCTGTGTAAGCCAGCATAGTGAATGTGGTGAAGCTTTCTCTTTGTAAAGAATACCCAAGCTCATGCACAGAAAATAAAAAGGAACAGCATTTTTGCCTGCACATGATTGGATGATGGAAATTAGCTGAGCTTTACCACATTCACTAGTCTCAAGGGAAAATGAGTGCCACTGCACTTGCAGAGGTGTAGGATTCACTAGACTAGATGCATATTTGAGAAGTTCTGCTTTACTTGCTCTTTCCATTGATGAAACAACTATGGCAAACTGTTGCATTGCTACTGTTGCTTGTGCTTTGTAATAAAAAGATGTATGATATTTAAAAATTTTCTACAGGAGTTTATTTAAGAATTTTGCATTTAAAGTGGAACTAAATTTTAAAATTAAAAAACTGACAGGAGCAGACAGGCCTACCAGGGTACATACCACCCTTTTGTACAGCGCACCACTATCCTTGTACCAATAATACAGTCATGACCGAGGCTGGCAGAGGTGCGTCCCCTGTAGAGACTTTGTGCCAACAAGCTTCCACCCTCACTCAAATAGTCCAAAAACTACAGGAAGGATACCTGCATTTAGAGGCTAGATTAAAGCTACTAACGGAGTCAACTACTTCTTTGGTGATGATCTCACCCCCGGAGCCACACGTACCTACTCCCGAGTGATTCACTGGAGATCGACTAAAGATCAGATCTTTTCGGAATGCCTGTCTGCTTTATCTGGCTTTGCACCACCACTGTAACTATTATTTCCTTGCTCTCAGGTGACCCCCAGGCTTGGGCCCACAGTTTATGGGAACGTAAAGACCCAGCTGTCCGCACAGTGGACACCTTCCTTGCAGCCATGTCACAACTTTACAAGGACTCCCAGCTCACTGCCACCGCTGAGGCTGCTTTACATTCTCTCCGGCAGGGACAGCGGCCGGTGGAGGACTACACCATAGACTTCCGTCAGTGGTCCATGGATACAGGCTGGAATGAGGCTGCTTTAAAAGACCAGTTCCAGTTTGGACTTTCTGAATCCCTCAAGGACAAACTGGCGAGAAGTGATATTTCTACCCCTCTTGAGGATCTGTCAGGAAATGTTCCATCTGCTGAAAATATCTGTCTTTTGGCGTGCAGTATTGAGGTCCACCAGCAGGTGTCTCCTGGCAGTTTATAACTGTCAGGAGAGCGTTTCCCTGCTGATGTTATGTCATCTTTGGGCTGCAGTACTGGCGTCCACCAGCGCATGGGTCCTGGCAGTGTGGAGCAGACAGCACCTCCTGCAATCAGGTGTCACTTGAGGCCAATCACAGGCCTATAAATAGCCGGCAAGCACTCACATGTTTGCCTTGGTTTTGTCCTTGAGCCCTGACCTGTTACCTGTTACCTGTTACCTGTTACCTGTTACCTGTTACCTGTTACCTGTTACCTGTTACCTGTTACCCTGATCCCGAACCTTGCATCCTGATCCTGTTGTACCTGATCCTGTCCATTCCTGCATCCCTGGAACCTTGTCCTGCTACCTAATCCCTTTCTCCTTGTCCCCCTATCTGCTGACCTCCTGTTTATGACCCTTATATATATATCTAAAAACCAATATATAGATATATATATATATATATATATATATATATATATATATATATATATATAAATCAAATCAAACAATTCTGTGAAGTAATATTTAGTCCATATATATCCACCAATTAATATGGTAATCCAGTGATACTTATAGTTTGTATTTGGGAAAAATTTTCCAGGATGCAGGATCAATACATATATCTGCCACTAATCCTCATATGAACCAAAAAATTTAAGATAACTAATCACATACTTTACACATGAGCACTTTGAGATATATGTAGTAATATCAAGCACTGTATTAGAAGGAGACTTGCACATCTTATATTCCTGTTTATGATATTATTACATTGGCTTTGTTTTGCACCGAGAACTTTAATATCACCAGATAGATATAAGGATTATTGCCTATAGTATCTTTTCACTTTAAGATTGAAGATTATCACCATCAGTTATCTTAATTTTTTGGTTCATATGAGGATTAGTAGCAGATATATGTATTGATCCTGCATCCTGGAAATTTTTTCCCAAATACAAGCTATAAGTATCACTGGATTACCATATCAAGTGGTGGATATATATGGACTAAATATTACTTCAAATGATTGTTTGATTTATATAAAGTACAGACCAAAAGTTTTGACACACCTTCTCATTCAAAGAGTTTTCTTTATTTTCATGACTATGAAAAGTGTAGATTCACACTGAAGGCATCAAAACTATGAATTAACACATGTGGAATTATATACTTAACAAAAAAGTGTGAAACAACTGAAAATATGTCTTATATTCTAGGGTCTTCAAAGTAGCCACCTTTTGCTTTGATTACTGCTTCACACACTCTTGGCATCCTGTTGATGAGCTTCAAGAGGTAGTCACCTGAAATGGTTTTCACTTCACAGGTGTGCCCTGTCAGGTTTAATAAGTGGGATTTCAAGCCTTATAAATGGGGTTGGGACTGTGAGTCCGGCGGACATATTTTGGTGCAAAGCTACTTTCTTAGTCCACCAGACTTCTGGGTAAAAAAAAGTCCGCCGGAGCCTACACACGGGGGGATTGTCCGGCGGACTCGAGTCCGCCGGACTTTTCCACCGGATTGTTTGATCATGTGTACGCGGCATAAGGAGACGTAGAGAAGTTTATGGTCCGTGTTAACCCTTTTGATACCCGCTTGCATGACCACCTGTTTGCGCAGGGGTCCATGCCATAAGGTGAGAGTGCTTAGTTAGACCAGAGGTGGAGGGATTGTCAGGCTACCGTGAAAAAAAAAATGACTTGCTTCAGTGCTAGAGTTTGAATTTAAAATGTATTTGTGTGAACTGTGAAGTTAAGTCATGGAATGTAGAAACGAACTAGTGTCGGGTGATTGTATATAGTGTATACCACATTTACCACTGACTAATGCAGAGTTGCAATGCAAGGAGATCAGCTAAAAGTAGTTGGATCTGTATGTGAGTTATAATTAATCAAAATGAGTTGATTAATCGATTTTAAAAAAACGATTAATCGAACATGAAAATTTTAATCAGTAACAGCCCTAGTTTATTTACATAAGATGAATTGCATATTACTGTTTTTTAGTAGATCTATCCCCTCTAAGCAGCGCAACACCATTCTCTGCTATAGTATACTCCAGGTGATTACTAAGGTCACTAAGACTCGTGTTCCTTATGATCCTAAATATTGTCTGCTGGTGCTGGTGGAACAACTGTCAATGCGCAGAGCCAGGAAAATACTCATATCCCTGCTATTGTACTATGCTCTTAAGGCCATTACGATGAACTGGAAACAATTGTCTTCCCCCTCTGTCAGATTCTGGAAAAGCCTAGTGAATGTTAGTTTACCCCTGTATAAAGACACCTACTGGGGCAGGGGTTGTCGACAAAATTTTGAAAAGGTATGGACCTGTTGGCTAGATGATAATACCAGGGCTGTCTTTAATATTGATTGGACCCTGAGCAAAAAATTTCTTGCCCCCCCCATGCAATTTCAATCTCCATACATACAATAAATAGCAGCTAGACTTAAAATCAGTTTAATGTATCAGATCAAGCAGCGATTGTGATTGGTTGCCAAGGGCTACAGCATATCATTACTGTTTACTGACTGGTTGCTAGAGGTTATAGCACACATTACGGCTAACTGATTAGTTGTTAGAGGTTACAGAAAATGATTTCTGCTTGTTAATTGGTTGCTAGAGATTACTGTACAGTAATACTGCTCACCGGTTGGTTGCTAGAGGTTATAGCACACATTACGGCTAACTGATTAGTTGTTAGAGGTTACAGAAAATGATTTCTGCTTGTTAATTGGTTGCTAGAGATTACTGTACAGTAATACTGCTCACCGGTTGGTTGCTAGCTAGAGGTTACAGCACATCTCCTCACTGCAGGGGGGCATGATATACATATGAATGATGCCTTTATTTACATATCAATGCTGCCGACTCGGTTATTTACTTAGGAATGACAGTTATTTACATGTAAACACAGAGTCTGCAGGTGAGTCATCTGTACACAACAATAGGGCAGAGCTGGGCAGCATTAGTACCAGCACTTCCCACTGAGATATCGGGACACAGCACAGGACTAAAACTTCAAGGGACAAGGGAATTTAAACTGGGATAGTTGGCAAGTATGAGGCAGCTGCTTTGGGCCCCACAACAATGACAGGGCCCAGGGCAGCTGCCCCTTTTGCCCTATCTTAAAGACGGCCCTGGATAATACCATGGCAACTGATGAAGTAACCAATTCCGAGATTAACACTATATCTCTAGTCTGTTAGTATATTGACCCAACTACTCCCATGTTGCATTATCCTGTTGGTACCAATTTGAGCACAGATTCTCCTGAACTGAACCTCTCCCCACATGGGGTTATAGTATAAGTTAGTTTGGTTATGTTGTGCCCTGTTGCGGTATGTTACCGTATCAGAATAACTGCCCCTGCGTGGGCTAATTTTGTATGCTAATGAAACATTTTATAAAAAAGATTTTGCAAAAAAAATAAAAAAATTTAATATTACACATAACTAATTAGCAGAACCAAAAGTAAAGGGGGTGGGACTATTCCCAATTTCAAACTGCAATCACCAAATGATTATCCACAGTTGCTAGATTTTATACATTTTGGGGGATAAGTTCTACTATTATTTTTAATTTCGGCAGAAGATCATCAATGAGCCTTTTTAATTAGATAAACCATAGGTGTGATGTGATGTGCCCTTCCAAGACAGCAGAATAATTTCTCTTAAAACAGTATGTAAATTTCTCATTTTAACAATGAACATCATTTAGAAGGATCAGTGATAGACCTGAATAATATGCACCTTGGAAGTGATATCATAAACCAGCAAGGCAGCGCTGGAACCACGGTAGTATAGGTTGCACACACTATGATACCTCTCCTGTCCAGCTGTGTCCCAAATCTCAAAGTTCAAGGGTTTTCCTTGGTGGTAAACTCTTTGTGTGAAAAATGCACCTAAGAGATCAAGAAAAAGGTAAATAAGATGTAGTATACGTGAGAAAAAAAAAACGCAATCTGATATGTTAAGAATATTGATGATAATGCTTTTTTACAACTTTCATAATCCAGAGTAATGTTAGTAGTAGTATAGTCTAGAGAAGAACATGCTTGTGCATTGCCACATAAAAGAAGTTGTATTTTATTTTTTTGAGCCTTAATGCTTTTCTTGGGATAATAAATAAATCCTTTTATGTAAAATGCTTAATTTGAAGACTTTCTTTTCTACTGAATTTTGGAAATAATTCAGATTTATATGGATTTTTTATTTTTTGTAAGTATTCGTAAAGTTAACAGACAATTACAACCTTTTGACAATTTTTTTATTAAATATTAAAATACAGTACCATGTTGTATTAATTTTTTAACAAGTTGTATTACTCTTTAGAGTGTTACTAAACCCAGAACCCTACACTATATCTGATCTACCACAGTATATAGAACATGAAAATGCAATAATTTTAGTAAATATAAATTGCTAAATGCCTTTTCCCATCAGCGGTATATAGCAGTCGTGTGATTTCTATCAGTGTCTGGTTAAAGCTTGTAAGAGGAGCTTTCATTCTCCCCTGATTGTCCTAAGAGGCTGCATGACTCCTGACCCTCTGTCTGGACAATACTGATTGGCCCTATGCTGGTCACATGCTCTCTCCCAAGCAAAATAAACCTCTCTGGCTGTCCCATACCTGATGGCTAAGCCTGACGTGCAGAGCGAAAGCCTCTCGTACAAACCCACCTCAGAGACCACCGATGTTGTAACAGTGGCCGAAGCGTGGCGAGCGAAGAGAGCCCGCGAGGGGCCCTCTAATATCTGCAGCCCTATGTCCACTTGTATGGTGGGGCTAGCTAGATTTTCCGAATCTCCTTCTGCTCCGTACTGCGCAAGCGCTGCGCCTGCACAGTACGGGGCGGACACTATCCGATGGCCGGACGCTATATGGCAGAACACCGGGTCAAACACAGGAATACCAGGATCAAGTTTCAGGAACACAGGTACAGCTGCAGATCAGACTACTGTTTACTGTTGTGGGTTTAGTAACACTTTAACTATACAGTATTTTAATATACAACAGTATGTTGCATCTCAGCTTCCATGATGGATAAGCTAAATCCTTCAATGTGCTAGAAAAAGTATCTGTTCTGTCCCTAATTACCAGAAAAACTGCCATTTTATTAGTACAGGTAAAACAAAAAGTTTAGACACATCTACTTGTATACGCTTAAATAAGGCATTTTATGTTTTACTTACATCCAGTAGTGCAGTCAGTATCCCGAAACTCATCCCTTAAGTACCTGACAACTATGCTGGATTTTCCCACACCACTGCTTCCCAGTAGTACCAGTTTGTAGGTGTAAACGGCTCTTTCCTCAGAAATAATGTCATGTTCCATTCCTGCAAGCAACAGATCATGCATGGAAGATCATTAAAACAAGCTGTGTGCTATAAATTCTTTAGGTCACACGTATGTTTAAAAAGGAGGTTAAGGAAGGTGAGCAATGCCCTACTATTTAAAGGAAGCGTATACTAGTTTGTACATTGTTTTATTTATTATGGTCAGGATAAAAAAGTAAACATATTTTTTTTGGTCACGTAAATATGAAATCCTATATATCACTATCTTGCAGCCACTAGACGGAGCTTTAGGCTAATTTTTATCTTTTTCAGGCTCTCCTTGGTGCAAAAAGGCAGTGATTACACACCCCAATGGGGGATGTTAATAAAGCCTTGATGCCACTTTTCTGGCAATATTTTCCTTTCTTTCTCCATCGCTGCTGTCAATCAAAGTCAGGTAGCCAATCAGGGAAGATAGGGGGTGGAGCCAGGTCTGGGCTCCGTGTCTGAATGGACACAGGGAGCTTGGGTGCCCAATTTGCAAGCTGCTGGCTGTGGGGTCACTGAACAGAAGGGAGGGGCCAGGATCACAGAAGAGGGATCCAAGAAGAGGAGGACCAGTGCTGCTCTGTGCAAATCCACTGCAATAGAGCAGGTAAGTATAACATGTTTGTTATTTTTATAGGAAAAAAACAAGCCTTTACATTCACTTTAATGACTTGTATAGAATGGAAGACTCAATCTCCAGAGAAAAACATGTGTGAAAAATTCAGGCAGAAATGGATCTATTGGCTTGACTTCATGTATTCCATAGAATTTCAAACTTTGATGGCATCCTCATGATGTTCTTTAACTCACCCATGTGCTAGACCATGTTGGCTGAGCCCAAGCTGGGGAGGAGCAATGACCCTTTTTTCCTTCAGCCCCCCTCTCTTGCTCTCCCCTGCTACACCTCATGCAGCTCCCCCCTTTTCTTGTTTTATTTCTCTCTCCTTTAATTTTTTTTCGAAAGCAACACTGGATGCAATGTTGCTCTATTTTGTTTCTTTTTGAGTACATTTTGTTACTTGAAAAACGAAAGAAAGAATTTGAAAAAAATGTAGGTTCTGCTTTAAGTGGCCATCTGAGCCTCTCCTACATTGATCTATTCCACATTTTCACAGCTCTTACTATGAAGAAGCCTTTCCGTATTTGGAGATTAAATAAATGTCTTTTCCTCCAAATGTAAAGTGCCCCCTTTGTCCTCTCTACCCAATGCTCAAATCAGCCAGATGAGGCCCCTGCTCCTTGCCTAATTGGATGATTAGGCTCTATAAGCAGTGGTTCTGCAGTAAACTAAGCACAGTATATATCACTTCTTTAGAACCACATGATATTGGGATCCATTGTGCTGATCTTGGAAAAACTGACAAACCTAGTCAGAGGCAGGCAGAGGTCAGACAGTCTTATAAGCAGCTGTTTGAACTCGGCCAAAGAGAAATAGCAATCAAAAATGTATTAGGTGACTTTGCACTTTTTTTCAACTGTATTTTGTGAGGGTTTTTTCATAGCCTTACCTCTCATATTTTTCAAAGGATGAGTTCACCTTTAGTCATATGTTAAACTTTTAGTCGGGGTATAACAATGATTAAGCACAATTGTACTGTGTGAAACGCGTCTACGAAACTTGTGTATGGGTGTCCTTTGATGTAATTTTGGTGATCAATAAACGTAATTTAGATTTCTATCGATGTGCAGCCATTTCTTCTTCTATTCGGAGTATAACATGTAACATGTTACTAATGCAGAAGCCTCAGCCCCCCCCCATCCCCACTGTGACAGCAGGTTGGGGATTCTCTCCCCACACTCATGGTGACATTACAAAAACAGTGCAACTCCACTATTAGCAGAACCAACTGGTATCTCTTATTTGGGGGGGGGGGGGGGGGTAGAAGAAACAGCAAACATCTATAGACACAGACAGTGAGGCTTGGCTCTGCCCCTGCTCCTTTTTCACTGGATTTGATTGACAGCAGCAGGAGCTGAGGCTCCTGCTGCTCTCACTGAGTCAAGTGAGGAGGGAGCGAGGGCAGCGCCCCTGCTCCCGAGCACAGTGCAGGATCGAGTTCAGGCTCACGTAAGTATTTAGAGGGGGGGTGGGGAGGAGCTGCACCTTAAAGGTTTTTACCCTAATGCAGAGAATGCATTAAGGTAAAAACCTAAAATCTTTACAACCACTTTAAGTATAGTTATAAAATATATGGATTAAGTTAGCTGAGTGATATTTCATTAAAACAATATAATAATTATTCTATTGATCATGTCACAACAACCACAAATTTCACAATATTCACATTACCAGAGTAATTTCTATATTAATGAATTCTAGTGCAATGTCTTTTCCTTTGGGGGAATTTACTAAAACTAGAGCAGCCAGAATCTGGAATAGCTGTGCATAGTAACCAACCAGTCTTTATCTTCAGCTTGTTTAGTTAAGCTTTGAAAATGAATACTAGAAGCTGATTGGTTGCTATGCACAGCTGCTCCAGATTCTGACTTCTCCGGTCTTCATAAATACCCCTCAAAGCCTCCTGTTTTCTAGAAAAAAAGGCATAGTAGCATTTGGGTAATCATTCCTTGTCTGAGAGCTTTTGACTTTTTTGCATTTTTCAACCCTTTTATTTATTAAAGACAGAATATTAAAGATCCCCGTATTATTAAACCGACAGCAGGATTATAAATGATATACAAAGTGTCATCCTACCTGTGCTGTGTCAGACCCAGTCACATTATCAAGTCGATCAGCCAGTGACCCACATTACTGTCTTCATGTACTCTTCATACTGTACAGTGCATATATGACCGGTAATTTAGCAGGTGTAAAGTCCAATAGGGAGGTTTCAGCTGATTCTAGTTATGTCGCAATTCTGAAATAGTTTCTTGTAGATGTTTTCCTTCAATAAAATCCACATAGATAACCCTCACTGAACTCTATCATACTCTTGACAACTCCATAAAGTGTTAGGGTCGGTTCACACTGGACACGTGTGTTCCCTGTGTTCCCATGCAGTCTGATTTCGATAGCCCATTTATTTGAATGGGCTGCAAAACACAGCGGAGCTCACAAGCAGTATTGCAAGTACTCATTTTTCAGATTTAACTTCACCAAACTGCATGGTCCTGCTGGGTCGCAAATGCGCTGTGTAATAATGCAGGTGTTCCTCACAAGGACAGCATGTTCACACACACTATGGGAAAGGCTCATGGAACATGGAGGAAGCCTTTCCTGCAACCTATTTTGGTGGGAATAGGTCCTCGGGGTAGATTTAGACGGGCATCTAAATCTTCCAGTCCTGTGAAAAGCAATTGACAGTCAGTGAGGAAGCAATGTGATACCTCCTCACCATCTGTTTTAACCCCATTTTGGAGTAGAATTAGCACACAGTGACTCGATCCAAATTACATCCTGCAGATCGTAAAAAGCTTTAATCAAAAACTTGTGCAAATCTTCACAGATGAACATCAGTCAAAAAATCTTAGTATGTCTAGCTCCAGCTATTATATGTGCTCAGAAGAGAAACTAAAGACACACTGAACAGAGATTGGGACTCAGTAGAGACTGGTGGGTATTTCTTTTGGGGGGGGGGTGCCGGCGCTGCGGGACTTACCCAATATAGGTGGCAAGCTGTGGTGACCTCCAGCAGCTTCTTCGGCCGCGTGTCTCCTCTCTCTTCCACCTAAATGCTAGGCATCCAATAGGATCGCCTGGCGCTTTGGCCAATCCACAAACAGGTCTCATGACCTGCCTCCTGATTGGCAGGGCGGAACTTTAGTGTGAAAATAGCAAAAACTCATTCGCTATCATCACACAACTGGGTGGGCTTGGAGCACATGTTTTTAAATGGGGAAAAAATGGGGTATAGATTTGGGTGGGCAGAGGACAGGGAAAAGGGAATGTAAAGGACTGCATCCAAGATTGTAATAAGATTATACCATATTTATCGGCATACAAAACGCGCCGGCGTATAACACGCACCCCAAGTTTAGGAGGGAATTTTAAGGAAAAAAACTTTTAAGAGGGAAGTTTAAGGAAAAAAAACTTACATTTAAACGTCCATCAATGCAGCCTTATCAGTGTCCATCTGAAGCCTTGTCAGTGTCATATGCAGCTTTGTCATGCAGCCTGTCTATCATTGCAGCCTTGTCATGCAGTCTTGTCCATCATTGTCCCCTTGTCAGTGTCATTTTCAGCCTTCTCAGTTTTATATTCAGCTTTTATTTTTAAAAATGGCGCTGCCGAGATGTCCTGTGTATCTTAGCGGTGCTCGGTAGTTCTTGGCCGCCTTCGGACGTTCATGTCAGCTTTCGGCCCTTCTCGTGGGCTTTCAGCCGCCTTTGGCCCTTCTCGTCAGCTTTCGGCCGCTCACGGCCGTTCTCGGCGGTTTTCGGCCACCGAGCAGTGCCAAAAGCCACCGAGAAGGGCCGAAGGCCGCCCAGAGGCTCAAAAATAGTGGAGGATCAGCGTATAACACACACCCGCGATTTTCCCCTGATTTTAAAGGGAAAAAAGTGTGTGTTATACGCTGATAAATACGGTAATAAGAAATAGGTCAGTTTGGGAAAGGGGCTTAAAATTGAGAAAAGTCCTTACATATAATCCAAGTGGCCCATATAGATTAAAATTGTTCTGTTCTATTGGTGTCATGTGCCGCACCCTGGAAAATTTCATAAAATAAAGCAAAGCATCTGCTACAAATCTGCCTGCGCTAGCACACAGCATGACTATAGTATGGCTGATGCTGCGCTGTTATTCTAAATGCCCACCTACATACCATTCCCATTCCCATTAAAGAGACCACACATGTTTTGGAGCAGTTAGTGGCCGTAGCAGCCCCTTTATTATCAAAATATAGTTAACATGTAAACCAAAACAACAATATAACAACATACTTTTAACTTAACACTGAGCACGTTGGTCTTCCACAGGACATTCCCCCTCCTCACCCATTATCATATTGATCAAACAGGCACTGCGGTGATATTACTGTAACTAGGCCTCAAGCTGACATGCTAGCTCAAAGACATCCCAACTCTTGACCGCAGTGCACCCCATTACCAGTTACCATATAGACCCTCGCTATATGGCATATCAGCAGCGAGCCCATATCTCCAATGGGTCCCGCATCAACAATTCTCTGTGGGGAGGGGTTATCTTCCTTTGCCTGCACCGACCAACACCCGCCACCGCTACGACATCCAGCACTAAGTCCTGAAAGGAAAATAAGTTAAAATCGGAACACCATATGAAACTACATCAAACCCAGGGAGAACCACCGTGTATCCAAACATTGTGCACCCCTCCATGCCCCGCGAGCACCACCTTGCGCTAACAACCCACCAACCAATAATTGCCAGAAAAAATATAAAAACATAAAATGGAAATAAATAATGTAAGGGAGGGAGGGTGGGAATCTTCTCTCTTGCCGACTGACGCTGGGGCGTGGAGCGCGCTCTCCTCCACGCTCAGGCTCCGCCCCCTAAAATGAACTGGCCAATCCCTGCCCAGCCCTCTGTCATGCCTTTACTGCGCCTACCCTTCGGTCTTGCTCCGTGCAGTTCTTGACTATAGTATGGCTGATGCTGCGCTGTTATTCTAAATGCCCACCTACATACCATTCCCGTTCCCATTAAAGAGACCACACATGTTTTGGAGCAGTTAGTGGCCGTAGCAGCCCCTTTATTATCAAAATATAGTTAACATGTAAACCAAAACAACAATATAACAACATACTTTTAACTTAACACTGAGCACGTTGGTCTTCCACAGGACATTCCCCCTCCTCACCCATTATCATATTGATCAAACAGGCACTGCGGTGATATTACTGTAACTAGGCCTCAAGCTGACATGCTAGCTCAAAGACATCCCAACTCTTGACCGCAGTGCACCCCATTACCAGTTACCATATAGACCCTCGCTATATGGCATATCAGCAGCGAGCCCATATCTCCAATGGGTCCCGCATCAACAATTCTCTGTGGGGAGGGGTTATCTTCCTTTGCCTGCACCGACCAACACCCGCCACCGCAATCAAGGATAAAACCTTATCCTTGAGAGCACCTCCACACCCTCAAAGCTCGCTCAATCCCGTCCTGTAAGCCAAGAGTCCACAAATCAATACCAACCGCATTGAGGTGTACCCCATCATCCTTCAGGTACCGCCACGTGTCCACCTCCAGCTCCAAATGTCGAACAGCCAACCCCCCATTGCGCACTACAAAACGGCTAACCTCCTGGTTCACCTTCCTCCTGGCCTTGTTGATCTTATCCACCGAACGCGCAAATCTCCACTGAGTCCTGGCCACTATATCCGACCATACAATAATCATTTGCTGAAAGGCCGCTCGCAGGCGCAAAAGATCATACTTAATGTCCCTAGTGACGTCCAGCTTAGTGCGGAGGCCCAGATCATTGCCCCCCATGTGCAAAACTAGAACGTCCGGGGCCCTAACGAACCCCGCCCCGGGCCTGACCCCTCCCGCCTCCAACCTCCCCACCAGCTCCCGCAACCCCGCCAGGAGACCCGCTAGCCCCCCATCCGCCGGGGTGCGGTCAACGACCGCGTGAGCCAGAGGGAGGGTGGACGGGGAGGGATCCCCCCCGTCGCGGGCAACTCCAGAGCTCCAGACCCGCCCCGCCACCCGACCCCTCCCCCCCCAAGAACCCATAAGAAAACTGGACTTACCGGGCCGCCTGGAAGACTCGCCTCCAGCCGCCGATCCACTCCCGACCGCCGACGGAACGCCTCTCGGTCCTTCCTCATCCGATGACGACAATTCCCCTTCCGACCGGACAGGGCTCTCCTCCCCCACCACTGGCGACACGCGATCCGTCCGCGTTGGGCTGCTCCTGGGCCGTCCTCTGCTCCGCCCCGTGGCCGACTTCCGTGCTGCTTTTCCCCGGCCCTTGAAACTGTATGCTGATGTCGCAGAGGGTGGGCTGTGTGCCGCCCCCGCCCCTCTGTAAGCTTGGCCGCCATCTTCAAGGTCCTCCTGCGCCCAGGCACACGGGCCGACACGGTCTGCAAGCGGGCCCCCGCCCCTGCCGCGGCCGCGACAGGAGCAGGGCCCGAATCCGTTCTCCTGGGCCTTATCACATGTCCTGAGGCCACCGCCGCTCCGGCGGACGGCCTCACAGCGGATCCGCCATCGCCCCCCCTGCGCCCAGAGGCCTCCTCTGCCCGAACGGCCGGCCGTTTCGCGGGCGGCTCGTGGTGGGCGGAGCTAGCGGTGTTAGCATGGCGGGTGGTAGGAGCCCGGAGCGGGTCCGGGGAGAAGCGTGCCGGCGGGCGGGAGCGCCGCGCCCGGACCGCTCCATCCGCCGCCGCCCCGGAATCAGCAGTTCGGCCCCCGAGTACCTCCTCCACCTGCTCCCGGAGCCAGCGTTCCCCGTTCACCGCGGCTGCAGCCCGCAGCTGTAAGACGAGATCACCGAGCGAGGACGCCATCCTTCCGCGAATCTTCTCTCTTGCCGACTGACGCTGGGGCGTGGAGCGCGCTCTCCTCCACGCTCAGGCTCCGCCCCCTAAAATGAACTGGCCAATCCTTGCCCAGCCCTCTGTCATGCCTTTACTGCGCCTACCCTTCGGTCTTGCTCCGTGCAGTTCTAGCAATGAAAAATCTGCTTTTGCTCTGTTCTTTGAAATCTACCATGGTTGCCCTTTATACTTTATTTGTGTATTAGCTATAAAGGGTTTCACACAATTAAAAGCAGTGCAGGATCTAGCTTATCTGATTCAGTGGTGCAATTAAAAAAAAAAAAAGTCAGAGGGCATAATGTCAACAGTATAACAATGATGCAAGGAATCACAATTCACTGTCCAGTCAGTGTGCTTGTGTACCATGAGTCACAACTTGGAGGTATAGTTTGACAGGTACTATAATGCAGATGCAGCTCAAGAGTGAATAGAGAACACTAGTATGTATTAGGCTGTCATTAGATTAGGATGAATAAACAGAACATATGCCCCCTTTATCAGGTGTACCTATCAGAGTTCCCCTGACATCAGGAATTTTCAGATCAGAGTCACTTTTTTTTATCAGGGTCCCCATCTGAATCCCATCTAACATCAGGGTCTCCATCAGAGTACAACCTCAATAAGTATGGAATCGCCAAGCAATTGTTTAATTGTGTAGAAAAAAAAAACATTCCAACCTTCTGGCTTTAAGAAACAGTTTAAAATATTTAAAAAAGAAAGAAAACTGTAGTCAGTTGCAATTGATTTTTCAGATCATGCGGAGGAAAAAATAATTGTGAGGAAAATATTATGGAATCACCATGTACTTTGCAGTTCTAAAACAAACATCTGCATCAGATTACATTCTGAAAAATGATGTCATCATCACCACCAAACAAGCTTTCAATTGATGGAATAAGAAAAGTGTCCAAAATCTCAATATAAACTTGTGCATTTATTGAATATTTAATGACTGTCATCTCCCCCGTACCTTTACCTCACATGCAAACCATTATTAGGGATGGGCCAAACAGACCCCTGTTCGGTTCGCACCAGAACTTCCAAACACCGCGAAAATTCGGACTCAAATAATGAACCCCATTAAAGTCAACTTCATTAATCAAAAGTGCCCATTTTGAAGGCTTATATGCAAGTAATTGGGCATACAATGGTTATAGTGGTCCAAGTCCTGCCCTGGGAGACATGTAGCAATAAAAAAAGTTTGTGAAAAACATAATTTTTAAATGAGCAGTGATTTTTTGATTTTTAAAGTGAAAGCCTTAACTGAAAAATTCCTTCCAATATAGTGCCTGGGGTGTCCACTTTACCTGTAAAGTGACAGATCTGTACCATGTCTAGAATCTGCTGCAGCAATAATTGCATTTATAAAGCCAAAAAAATACATTTTCCCTGCCAGCTGCCTTTATTTTGCTCAGCAACTGCTGGGGAGCTCGTGTCTATGATGAGGCCACAATGTAGTGCACTGGAAAAACAAGATTAGAGATTTTTTGGATACGGTGTCACTTTGACTTTGTATAGAAGTAATGGGTGCGTAAAAATTGGTCTTTGGATGTCGTGGCGCCGTCCCACCGTAACCCTATACAGGTAATCTTGATGAAAGCAAGAATTGGCCTTGCTGTAAAAAATTGCAATGTTTTGCACCTGTCAAACAGGTGCAGAAAAATTGGTATTTGGGTGTCGGTGGCACCACCGTAACCCTATAAAGGTAATCTTGATGAAAGCAAGAATTGGCCTTGATGTAAAACATTGTAATGATATGCACCTGTCAAACAGGTTCAGAAAAATTGGTCTTTGGGTGTCGGTGGCACCTTCCCACCATAACCCTATAGAGGTACTCTTAATGTAAGAAAGAACATGCTCTTTGGGTGTCGAGGGGGGCATTCCCACCGTAACCCTATAGAGGTGCTCTTGATGAAGGCAAAAAAACCTGCAATGATATGCACCTGTCAAACAGGTGCTGAAAAATTGGTCTTTGGGTGTTAATTGTGCCCATGAAACCTATACCAAAAACATTCGTCCAGATGAAATGATTGAATACTCTCAAAGCTAGGCAGCCTCAAAGTCCTGCAGAGATTCCACATCCCAAAAAGACTTAATCAATGACATCAGCATCAGGGGCTTCATAGCTGGTAATCCAGGACTGATTCATTTTTATAAGTCAAACGGTCCACAGAGTCTGTGAACAGACGTGTTCTATGATCAGTAACAAAATCTCCTGCAGCACTGAATGCCTGTTCTGAAAGAATGCTGGATGCAGGGCAGCCCAACAACTCAATAGCATACTGGGCAACCAGTAAGTCAGTGGATCGTCAACTGAAAAGCTCTCCATCTCTGTTTTGGCCCCAAGGTAATCGTCCACCATGTGATGCAGGCGCTGCCGATGGGATGTGGAAGCTGACAGCCCTGGGCGACGAGGACTAAAAAAAATCTGAAATGCCTCACTTAGGCGGATGCCTTCTCCAAAGCCCCTCTCTTGACAAACAGAAGACTCAAAACTATAATTTCTCAAATCGCCTTTCAGGACAACCCCGGAGAGAGTGTAGCTCCACCTTGTCATTAGGAAACACATGCCCACTTTAAAAACACCTCCTCTTCCTCCATGGCTTCAGTTATTGTGTTTCCTCCATGGAGGAAACATGTGCCTGAACCAGGGGAGAGCTACACTCTCTGCAGGGGAGTAATGCCCCGTACACACGAGCGGACTTTTCAACATCCAAAGTCCGTCAGACCGAGTCCGTCAGACTATCCGATCGTGTGTGGGCTGCAACGGACTTTAGCTTCGCAAAAGTCTGACGGACTTTAGAAATGAAGCATGCTTCAAATTTTCCCGACGGAACTCCGCCGGACCCAGGTCCGATGTAGAAGTCCGCTCGTCTGTATGCTGTTCCGACAGTCCTAAAACGACACATGCTCTGAAGCAAGTATGAGACGGAAGTGCTCGGTCTTGTAAAACTCCAGTTCGTATTGGAAGTAGCACATTCGTCATGCTGCAAATTCTGTGCTCGTTTAAATGTATAGCGCATCTTCTTTATAATGCTAGAAGAACGAAGCCTTTTTATTTATAATGCTAGAAGAACGAAGTTGCTTTGCTGCTCATATTCACTCACAGAGTTCTCACCAAACACATTTCTGTTTTATTTCTCCTCATCTCATGAATGATCTTGTTTTTATTTTAAAGCCCCATCTCAATATTTTTTTTTTTTTTTTGACTAATTTTTTTCCTCCATATTTTTGGTAGAATTCTTTACCATGTTTTTCTTGTGATCTCCATATTTAATTATTCTGTCAATTAAAAAAAAAAAAAAAAAAAGTTGTTAACTTGACCGAATAATTAAATATGGAGATCACAAGAAAAAAAATGTTCATGATTTCACAAAAAAATATTGATGAAAAAATTACTCCCAACAAATAAAAAAAATAAATAAAAAATGTTGTTGACTAATTTTTTGCCTCCATATTTTTGGTAGAATTCTTTACCATGTTTTTCTTGTGATCTCCATATTTAATTATTCTGTCAATTAAAACAAAAAAAAAAAAAAGTTGTTAACTTGACCGAATAATTAAATATGGAGATCACAAGAAAAAAAATGTTCATGATTTCACAAAAAAATATTGATGAAAAAATTACTCCAAAAAAATAAAAAAAATAAATAAAAAATGTTGTTGACTAATTTTTTGCCTACATATTTTTGGTACAATTCTTTACCATTTTTTTTTATTGTGATCTCCATATTTAATTGTTCCGTCAAGTTAACACCAAAAACATTTTTTTTTTTTTTTTTTTTTTCATTACCACAATAACCTTTTTATTTTAATTCTGGTGACAAGTTACCACAATAACATTTTTATTTTGTTTATAACCTCAAGGAGGTTAGTGTCCCTTGTTAATTTCACATTGTCTTTTCTAGAAAGGTATTTGACCAAAAAACACATAGGCAATTATATTTTCAAACAAAAATATCCATTTATTCTGGTTCAACAAACAAAAAAATGAAGGCAACACTGGAGAAACTTGTGACATTTGTGTAGCCTTTTGGCCCCAGGGCAAACGTGAAACTCTGTGGAAACGAAAATTCAAATATTACAAAATCCAATATGGTCCCAGAATCCCAGACATCAAGAGCAGCATCAGATGGTATATATGTCCCCAGGCTGTGGTACAACAGGCTGTGTCTTTTTGGTCGGACCAGAGTGAAGCCAGGTCATCACCTTCTTCTCTTCGCTCCACCCTTCACTGCACCCTTCCCTGCAGACTTCCCTGTAGCCTTCCTGGGAGGCTGTGTCTCCGGTGGTGGACTCGTGGCAGGAGGAGGAGGAGGAGGAGGAGGAACAGGAGGAACTTGCTCCACAATATTGCTGTTGGCCGATAATTCTCCACTGAGCCCCTTCTGTAATGCCAAGAAAATGAGCCTTTCACAGTGGAAACATTGGCCCATCTCTAATTGGTGGAGACGGCTGGCGATGTAGCAGCCATAGGCCTCTTCTGCGTCAGGGGGGCTGTTTAAAACATTAGTAGCCTCTCTAATTAGTCGCAGGGATTCCTCCTGTGCCAGCGTATTTTTTTTGGCCCTTTTTGATGGAAGACGGAGGGGAGGCACTTGAGATGTTGTCATGCTTCTACTAGGCCCGGCCACCTCCTGCCTGACAGAGGGCATGGACTCCTCCTGGCTGAGAGTGGGCATAGCCTCCTCCTGCCTGCCACTTTCCCCACCTTCCTCCTGGCTGAGCTCCTCCTGTGTATAAAAAAGGGACATTGTTTTAGTTTTTTGTTCATCAATCCTAAACATTTTTCAGCTCCTGACTTCAAAATTCTGTTAATACATATAAAAGAGTATCATTATGACACCACTATTTCTTGTTTCTGCTGGTGACAAACATTTGTGGCCACTACTGTAAATTGATATGTCCAAATTTTAACTATTTTTTAACATCAATAATAGCGTACAAATTCGAATAACATCTAGTTAACATCATTAATATTATGAATATCACTATTTTTGGTAAAAAAATACCTGGCTCCAGCTGGGTGCATCCGCTTCTTCCAGGGTGGAAGGCTCATCAGCCTCTGCTGAGGCGGAGGGAATGCTGCAGGGAAGGGTGGAGGGAAGGGTGGAGGGAAGAGTAGAAAGCGACTCCCTGGGTTTACACCGGTCGTCCAGGAACCGTAGCTTTTCAAAGTACCACAGCCTGGGTACATATACATCACCTGGTGCTGCTCCTGATGTTTTGGATTGATCGATTTTCCTCTTTTCCTTTCGGTACATATTTTGCAATATTTGAATTTTCTTCTCCACAAAGTCCACGTCTGCCTCTGGGATCCAAGTCTGCACAAATGTCAAAAATTTCTCCAGTGTTGCCCTCCTTACTGGTTTATTAAAATAATCCTTGTGCTTGGCATGCCACAGATTTGACATCTCTTTATACTTGTCGATAAACAGACTTAAAAATTCAGGATCCCTGAATTTTTGATTCATTTTTCTGAAAGACAATACACAAGCCAAAAAACATAATGTTAGCTCAGACTCTCCTAATCTTAGCCCAAGATAGACTCCAGGATCTGCCACTTATTTGGGGAAATGGTTTAAACTTACCTTCGTTTTGCTTGCTCCCAACTTCTGTTCCTATTTTCGCAAACGAACATACGACATGTGATTTTTGTCGTTATATACAGTGCGTACGCGTAGAACTACGCCTGCGTTGCCCGCCCCTGACGTTCTTTTAGTCAAGTTCATGGTTTCCCGCCCCTTTCTGCGCACTTAACGTACGTACGACGTGTGATTTTTGTCGTAAGATCCAGTGCGTACGCGTAGAACTACGCCTGCGTTGCCCGCCCCTGACGTTCTTTTAGTCAAGTTCATGGTTTCCCGCCCTTTCTGCGCACTTAACGTACGTACGACGTGTGATTTTGTCGTAAGATCCAGTGCGTACGCGTAGAACTACGCCTGCGTTGCCCGCCCCTGACGTTCTTTTAGTCAAGTTCATGGTTTCCCGCCCTTTCTGCGCACTTAACGTACGTACGACGTGTGATTTTTGTCGTAAGATCCAGTGCGTACGCGTAGAACTACGCCTGCGTTGCCCGCCCCTGACGTTCTTTTAGTCTAGTTCATGTTTTCCCGCCCCTTTCTGCGCACTTAACGTACGTACGACGTGTGATTTTGGCGTAAGATCCAGTGCGTACGCGTAGAACTACGCCTGCTTTGCCCGCCCATGACGTTCTTTTACAAGAATATTTCCCGCCCCCTTTTCTCTACGGTGCGCAGTAGGAGAAACATGGCGGAAACACAACAGGTGCTTGATCTTAACGACTCCAGTAGTCACGAATCCCCGGAGCCACAAACGTCCCGATCCGGAAAGCGGAGATTTAAGGCCTCAAATATGGCATTTCAAGAGATGGTGGAGATGGTGGCAATCTTGCGAAGTAAAGATTATGATGGCAAGCATGGACCATACACCCATCCGAACTTGCGCAAGGCCAGAATCATGGCCAAAGTAGTTAAGACCCTGCATAATCGTTTTGGGGTACGACGGTCAAAAGACCAATTGAGGAAACGGTGGTCCGACCTGAAATTGAGGGAGCCGGATCAATACAGAAGGATCAAGAAAGTTCTGAAAAAAAGTAAGTACTTGTCGTGTGTTCCTATTTTATGATTATTGCATACAGATCCATATGCTTTACCTTTGTACAATGTAAAAAATTGCTGCTTTCATGTTGTATACAGTAAAAGAATCGTATCGTTTTAACAAACCCTCGTAAATTGTTCGTGGCAAACCTCGTTTATGATACAGGGTTTGAACAGCATTTTTTGGCTGTGTAATTTTTAGGACACAACAAATGATTAGGACATTGTGGTTTAGATGTGTTTTAAAATACAATGACTAGAAAAGAACATTCAGTGTAATTGAAGGAGAGGACACTTGGCAGCTGGGTAAAAACACATCTGCACTCATGAGCAAAGGTGTGGGACACCAGAGAACATTTATTAGGGTAAACCACACGCCACACGGGGTTCCCTGGTATACTTGGGGGGGGGGGGGGGGTTGGGCATGTGTGAACCTTGGCACAAAAAGCAAATTATTTGCTTTTTTGGCAAAGTGAATTGATTTCTCATGTCTTCACATTTTGCATCTCTTCATAAACCGACAATTGTACAACACTTCTAATCAAGGTTTCATCTTCCTAGTTCTGGCCTTAAATATCTGTGTGCTAAAGTATACCTTTTTGTTTGTTAATTTCTCATAGGGGAGAAAAGCCTCACAAAGCAGGATCCCAGGGACCGCCACCCTTGCCAGCAGGAATGTGAGGTTAGCCCCATCCCCCCCGTGGATGTGCATGTGGAGGAAGGAGAGGTGGAAGAAGGAGAGGAGATGGGCACCCCACCAGGTGAGTGTCTGACACCACAGCTTCAGGTAATCGATGTATACCTGCATATTTCCAAACACATTTTTTTACATCTATTTTAGGTGATGTTGTGGTTGTGGAAAGCGACACATTTCCAAGCACCAGTGCCCCCCCCCGAGGATGTCGAGGAAGGAGAGGTTGAGGAAGGAGAGGTGGAGGAAGTAGGGGAGCTGGGCACCCCACCAGGTGAGTGTCTGACACCCCAGCTTGTTGAAATCCATGTATGACTGCATCATTTTTGACCCAATTTTTCCCATCTATTGTAGGTGATGTTCTGTTTGTGGAAAGGGCCCCGTTTTCCAGTGACAGCGCACAAAGGCTGATTGGCCAGATAATGGGCTGGAATGGGGAACTAGATGACATGCGAACTAGCCTGGATCTCATGAAGACTCAGATTGACAATATGCAGCTGGAAATGAAGAACATGATCGATATTTTGGGGAGAATATAAACCGTTTCTCCATAATATCGATCATGTTCTTCATTTCCCTTGTTTTAGTTCAAAGATTGTTACTTCACCAATTTTTACGATTGTGGCTGATTGTTGTTATACATTTTTCATATTTTTTCTAGAAAAATAAAAACCACAAAAAAAAAAAAAAAAAAATGTTTTTAAAAAATTGAAAAAAAAGGAAACAAAAAAATGTTTGGCAAAGAAAGTTAAATAAACCCCAAAAAAAATTTAGATCACTAAATATTCAATGGCACATGTGAATGTGGCCAAATTAAAATTTTGAATAATCAAGAATGTGTGGCGTATTCTTTCAATGCTTAATACCAGTTTGGGAAAAGGGATTTTGTGTATCCAGTGACAATGGGCCTTATTGAATTTAATGAAAATACACTTGGCACTACAAGTGCACTAGGATAACATAGGAGACAGCACAAACCAAAAGCAAGCAAGAAAACACATTTCAGATTTGAGGTTCTTTTATTATTTTCCTCTTTTTAAAAATTAAATATTGGGTGGCATTGCAATGGCCCCCCTACCGTTAAAATAAGTCACATATCTTTCGCGCACTTCACGTGCACTTTGGGGGGCCAAGCCAGTACGGCCAGTATCCAGGCCTGTCATGGATTCTGGACCAACTCCAGCCTCCGGCATTATTCCTGATAAATACGTATTTGAGTATTTGTGTAAAAAATTGTGCAAAATGCAGCACGTAAGTATGACATAGTTCAGTTTGTATTCCGCTAGGTTTAGAGCCGTCAGAAATACACGGAACCGGCTGGCCATTATTCCAAATGCATTTTCCACCACTCTTCTCGCTCTGGCCAGCCGGTAGTTGAAAACCCTCCTCTCCGGGGTGAGGGCTCTTTGGGGGAATGGCCTCATGATGTGGTTGTCAAGAGCAAAAGCCTCATCAGCGATGAATACGAAGGGTAGTTCCTCCACATTCTCCGAATCAGGTGGCAAGCCCAGGCCACCTGTCTATAGACGGCGGTAGAACTCCGTCTGGGCGAAGACTCCTCCATCCGACATGCGGCCATTCTTCCCCACGTCCACATAGAGAAATTCATACTGTGCCGACACCACCGCCATTAACACAATACTGTGAAACCCCTTGTAATTAAAAAAGTATGACCCCGAATGGGGTGGTGGCACAATGTGGACGTGCTTCCCATCTATCGCACCACCGCAGTTAGGAAAGTCCCAACGGGTGGCAAAATGGGATGCCACAGTCTGCCATTCCTGTGGCGATGAAGGAAACTGGGGAGGCAAAAAGCAGAAAAAAAACAAAATAAGTACTTTTGCACATTAAACATTGTACATTACAACACAAACTTTATTTCACGCTTCTGCCTAGTCACATGACGCCGATCGTCTGCTCCCTGTCATTGGGAGCAGTGATCAGGGTCATGTCACTGCTAGCCCATCCCCCAGACAGTTAAGAAAAACACTCACCCAGAACACACTTTAAACCATTCCTTGGCCCCCTTGTGCTTAATAAAACACCTTCACTGCATGTGACATTTTTACAGTAATCAAGACAATTTTTGACAGCATTGATCACTGTATTAATGACAATGGTCACAAAAATGTATGGAAATTGGCCAATGTGTCCGCCATAATGTGGCAGTCACCAGAAAAAAAAAAAAAAAAAAAAACCAAACGGTTAGCAACGCCATTAGTATTTTAAAAAATGGCAAGATTTTACAAATGCCAGCAAAATAGACCATATTTACGAAACGATTGAACTTTTAACCAAAACAATCAAGAAACGCTTAAATTGTGATTCATTTTAACACATTTTTGTTTACTAAAAGACTACGTATCAGCATCAAATGATGTCCCAAAAAATCATGGTGATATATTTTTGTGCCTATCTTTCTTTAGAGCGAAAAGAGAGAAAAAAAAGCATATTTAGAAAAATGCATTTTGGGTTTGTTGGTGGTTAATCACCAAAACTAAAAAAGCAGAGGTGATCAAAGACAACCAAATACAAAATCGCTTTGTGCTAATAAAATGAAGATAATTTACTAGGAGGAGCCATGTTACAAGGACGCACAATTGTCAATTCAAACAACGCACTGCCAAATCACCCAAAAAAGTGATGAAGGTCAGGAAGGGGGGAAAATCATTCCAGGGTTGAAGTGTGTTAAAAATACAATATATAATTCAACATTAATTTAAGGACACACAGACTCGTTGGAATTATATTAAGTGTGTGTGTGGGGGATCCAGTTAAAGGACACACAGACCATTTGGGATACTATTAAGGGGGGGGGGGGGATTCAGTTAAGGGGACACAGACCATTTGGAATAATCTTTAAAATGTTTGGTTTTAGGATAAAGCAATAGAATGGAGCTGACAAAAGACATTTTAAGTGACTAGACTAGGTGGATATGGGCCTACCATAGCATGTTGGTGAGGTTTAATGAAGGCAAATATGCATGAAAAAGAAAAAAGGAGCATTAAAAGATTGCAGCATGCATGAGGACAAAGGGGACATTCACAGCATATTGCAATCATGGTAATTAGAGATTGAGGAAAGAAATACAAGGCATTAGCAAACATTAAAGACAATAAAATGTGATGTTAAATGCTAAATCTTACCTTAATATAGTCCTCCTGCAGGACCTGTATAATGGCAGAACAGGTCTCTGGGATAATGATCCCCAGAGCCTGGGGGGAGATGCCTGTCGAGAACTTCAGGTCCTGAAGGCTGCTCCCTGTCGCCAAGTAGCGCAACGTGGCGACGAGCCTCTGCTCCGGAGTGATGGCTTGCCGCATGCAGGTATCCTGCCTGCTGATATAAGGGGTCAGCAAAGCCAGCAGACGGTGAAAAACGGGGTCCGTCATCCGGAGATAATTCCTGAAATCATCAGGATTATTCTCCCGGATCTCACGAAGCAAAGGCATGTGCGAGAACTGGTCACGCTGGAGCAACCAATTCTTCGTCCATGAACTCCTCAACACCCCGTCCAAGGACTGTTCTTGGGTTGCAGAATGAACTACAACACCAAGCGCAAGCAAAGCACGAACTCGACGACGAGTACGTACACGCAACATGGCTTCAAAACGGTCGGATTGTCAGAGCGAACTTAACAGACGTCACTGAAGAACAGCAAGGCCTGTGAAGAGCGAGCTGAAAGTCAGCGAGCGCAGTTAGATCGCACTGCAAAATACAGAGACGAACTGACTACACGCACTAAAAAACAGATACAAACCTCACAAGCACAAACTGAAAAGCAGTGAAAAACGGTCTGAAAAATACGAGTCTGAAAACCGCGAATCGTCTCTCACCAAACTTCTACTAACACGAGATAAACACGAAATTAGCAGAAGGAGCCCAAAGGGTGGCGCACTTGGTATTGAACTTCCGTTTTATAGTCTCGTCGGACCTGGTGTACGTCACCGCGGACCAGACGGGCGGACTTTAGTGGGATCGTGTGTAGGCAAGTCCGTTGCGTCGGAACTCTGTCGGAACTCCGGCGGAACTCCGGCGGAACTCCGGCGGAAACTCCTTCGGATTTAAGTCCGCTCGTGTGTACGGGGCATAAGGCTTACCTTAGGTACTGGTTGTTTTTTCTTTTGACCCCCAGCAGCATCTCCAGTGGGAGAGGACTCCTGGAGCTCCTGGTCCCGCCATCTCAGGGGACTAAGGACCCTCGGAGTGCCGGCGTCGGGTGCCCGGTGTCCGCTGGATTAGCGCAGGGAGGGCTCTGTCGCTGGCGGAGGTCGCTGCAGGTCAGCGGCGTGGCTCCGGTGTGGCGCTGTGGTTCAAGCGCCTGGAACGCAGGGATCATGGGGCGGGTCAGGTGACCGCGTGCTTCCGCTTCCGGCTGGCCCTGGTGACGCGGCGGCCGGGAAAATTTAAAAAAAATGGCGGAGCTGTTTGTGAATGCTGCCTTACTCAGTGATGGAGGAATGTAAGCCAGCTATGGCGGAGACAGGCGCCCCAAGCACCGGTCCAGCCCAGGTATGTAAGGTGCAGTGGCACCCTCTGCTTCACTATTGGGCTATGTCTTTGTCTGTTCCCCCCTCTTGGGGGCCTGTCGCTGCAGGTCAGAGGTGACTTCGCTCTGACCCTTTGCAGCCTAGTTCTGGGGTCTCACTAGTGGTCTGTTTGGTGGTGGGTCTCTGCACTGGCTTGGTGTTAAGCAACTGGTTGTTGAGAGCTTTTAGTGAGTTAAGCCTGCATGTCGTTTCAGGAAAAATCACTAGGAAAAGCTAGACCAGGTCAGAGAAAATGTCCTTCTTGCAAGACCCCCCTCAGAGATTCGTGGCAGAAGGCAATGTGCAGAAATTGTATCAGAGAATTGGTGGAAGAGGAAACATCCCAGCAGTATAAGAATTTGTTTTCTTCGGTTAAAGAGCTGACAAACTCCTTGAGTTCAGTCAGGTCCATCCTGATACAAAACCCTCTCGCACAGACCGAGCCTCAGAACTTGCCGCCCAGCCCCAGGGCGTCGTCGTCCAGACAGGTGGAGACCGAGGATTCTGGAGACGAATGGGGTAGTACTCTCATCTCCTTCAGGGACTCTGAGGAGGAGGAAGAGGAAGAAGATAGCAGGGGCTCTAAGTACAAGCTATCACTAGAGGAAGTAGATGACATTCTTAAAGCAATCTACACTACTCTAGAAATTCAAGAAGAAAAGGTACAGCTGTCAATTCATGACAAAATGTACCAGGGGTTGGACGAAACAAAACGGAGAGTTTTTCCAGTCCACAGGGTCCTCTCAGATTCGGTGAGAAAGGAGTGGAAGGACCCAGAAAAAGTCCCTTTCATCGCTAAAGCTCTCAAGAGAAGGTTTCCCTTCGAAGATAAAGACTCAGAGGTTTGGAACAAAAAACCCAGAGTTGATGCAGCTTTCTCGCAGGTATCCAGACGAACGGATCTAGCCTTTGAGGATATGGGGATCCTTAAAGACCCAATGGACAAAAAAGCTCACTCCATCCTTAAAAAGGCTTGGGATGCTGCATCAGTCAGTCTAAAGCCAGCTATGGCAGCTACGGTAGTGGCCAGGAACCTGGAATGTTGGGTAGAGAAACTGAAGAGCCATATTGAAGCGGGGACACCCCGCAAGGATCTCTTAGAGTCCTTTCCACTGATCCTGAATGCTGTCAAATATATGGCAGATGCATTAGCAGAATCGGTCAAACTAGCCGCCAGGTCCTCGGCTCTTGTAAATTCAGCCAGGAGAGCAGTTTGGCTGAAAACATGGTCTGGGGACATGGCCTCTAAGGTCAAGCTGTGTGGTCTGCCCTTCTCGGGTGACTTGCTCTTTGGACCCGATTTAGAGTCTGTGCTGGATAGGACGGCCGATAAAAAGAAGGCTTTTCCAGCTAAGAAAAAGCAGGTTGCCAAAAAGAATTTTCGTGCTTTTCAGCAGTCCCATAAAAAAGACCAGGATCGCAAGAGCAGATGGGGTTCGCAGAAGGGCAAAGGCAAGGGTGGAGTCCTTTTTAGATCTCCCCCAGAGCAGACCCCCAAGAGCAAGTGACATAGTTCTACTATGTTTGCATACCAACTTTGGGGTTTATAGCTGCAAGTGGCCCCGAGATACGCGGCCCCAAATTCGGGTCGAAAAATGTAATTTGGTAATTCAGATGCATCCGAATGTCCGAATAATGAAAATTCGTCCGAATTTCAATTCGGGAACTAAACGAAATGCACATGTCTAAAAGGATCCTGATAGGACCAGCTTGACAGAACCTCCCTCTGAAGGGGTCTGGAATGGAACCTGGCCCACTGAACAGCCGGGATTGCTGCCGTAAGCAGGCCCAGAACTGCCATAGCCGTCCTGACCGAGACTGCCTGGTTGCTCTGTATCCGCTGTACAGCTAGCTGCAACTTTTCCTGTTTTTCCAGCAGCAGGAAAACTTTCTGGAGAATCGAGTTTAACGTCTACCCCAGAAATTTCACTTCCTGTGAGGGGATCAGGTTCGACTGCTCTAGAGTTAGAAGCCACCCCAGGCCCTCGAGGTGAGACTGGGCCCTATGGAGATTGACTAGGACCTGCTCCCTGGAGTCTGCAAAAAACAAAAGGTCGTCCAGATAAGGGACGACTGAAATCCCCTTCAACTTCAGGGGCTCCAGAGCCTCTGCCATAATCTTTGTAAAGACCCTGGGAGAGGACGAGAGTCCGAATGGCAGAGCCCTGAATTGGAGGTGCCATACCGAACTCCCCACCTTCAATGCCAGTTGCAGGAACTGCTGCGATGCCTGATGAATGGGTATATGAAGGTAGGCATCCCTTAGATCCAGGGATGCCATGAAGCATTCTGGGGTCAACAACTTTGTGATGGAAAAAATTGTATCCATCCTGAAATGTTTGTACCGAATGAACCTGTTCAGAACTTTCAGATTCAAGATTAAACGATACTTCCCTGGGGGTTTTTTCACCAGAAAAATATGTGAGTAAAAACCCCTGCCCTGCTGGTTTATTGGGACTTGAATTAGAACCTCTTGCTGTATCAGCTCCTGTAATAAAAGCTTCATTGCAGAGGCCTTCTCCTGATCCCTTGGCAATGTTGTCACATAAAACCTGCTCGGGGGTGGTTCTGAAAATTCCAACCTGTACCCCTGATCGACAATGCTCTTCACGAATAGATTTGGAGACAGCCTGTCCCATTGTTCGCGAAAAGCTGACAGTCTCCCCCCCCACTGGGGAGAGAATGTCACTTGCTCTTGGGGGTCTGCTCTGGGGGAGATCTAAAGAGGACTCCACCCTTGCCTTTGCCCTTCTGCGAACCCCATCTGCTCTTGCGATCCTGGTCTTTTTTATGGGACTGCTGAAAAGCACGAAAATATTTCAACCAAATTCGAAAATATTTCTACCGGATTCGAAATGATTTCAACATGATTCGAAATTATTTCAACTGCATTGGAAACTATTTCAACCGGATTCGAAAATATTTTGCGACCCGACTTTAGGGCCATGTATTTCGGGGTCACTTGGTGCTAGAAACCCCAAATTTGGAGATGTTGTAGTGCTAGTTATATTGTGTTTGC
This sequence comes from Lithobates pipiens, assembly GCF_037356315.1. NCBI lineage: Eukaryota > Metazoa > Chordata > Amphibia > Anura > Ranidae > Lithobates > Lithobates pipiens. The sequence continues at coordinate 128,935,538 of NW_027507784.1, forward strand.
AAGCCAAATTTGGGGTTTCTAGCTCTAAGTGACCCCGAGTTGCTCATCTCACTCCCCAATTGCTGATGTTGGGGCTATGGCAGGAATAGATGTGGACAAGGAGGCAGGTTTATGCACTCTGGCAACTGCAGGGGACTGCATGCTTGTCTCTGCTTGCGTGACAGAGGATGAGGAGGACGAGAAAAGTTTAGTAAGCCACCACCTCCTCTAAATGTTGTGGCTGGATAGCACAGGCAAACTCACTAAACAGATGAAATGATGCCTTGCCTGAGGACTGACCACCACATCCACCTTTGCCTGTGGACACATTTGTGTCAAGGGAACGTCTGCCTCTCCTTGTTGTCCTCCCAGACATTATTGGGAGGGAGGGGGCGGTGCTTATAAGCAAATGTAAAGAAGAAGTTGAAATCTGTACGTACAGTAGATGCACTTTAATCAATGTAAAGTGTTGTTTGGTGCACTTTAATTTGAATACTCATACTATACAGACACACTCCACGGATACACTATAATAAACTGCAATATAATGTGTAAAATGTCCAGTGGCGCACAGAACTATATGGCGTTAAACTGGCAGTAACGTGCACAAAAGTAAATAGCGTTAAACTGGCAGTAACATACAAAACTATATGACGTTAAACTGGCAGTAACGCACACAGAACTGTATGGCATTAAACTGACTGTAACTCACAAAACGATATGGTGTTAAACTGGCAGTAACGCACACAGAAGTATATGGCATTAAACTGGCAGTAACGCACACAGAACTATATATTGTTAAACTGGCAGTAATGCACACAAAACTATATGCCGTTAAACTGGCAGTTACCCACACAGAACTATATGGCGTTAAACTGGCAGTAAAGCACACAGAAGTAAATGGCGTTAAACTGGCAGTAGCGCACACAGAACTATATGGTGTTAAACTGACAGTAGCGCACACAGAACTATATGGCGTTAAACTGGCAGTAGCGCACACAGAACTATGTGGCGTTAAACTGGCAGTAACGCACACAGAACTCTATGGTGTTAAACTGGCAGTAACGCACACAGAACTATATGGTGTTAAACTGGCAGTAACGCACACAGAACTATATGGCATTAAACTGGCAGTAACACACACTGTTCTTTGAGCTATATTGGAGTACCTTGATGGAGTTTACACGGACAGAGATCTGAGAGCGATTCCCCGAGGTCCCCCTCCTTCCTCTCTTCCCCCTGTTGCATCTGTAAGGAGGCTGCATATACGCTATATTTTATATAGCGGGGAGGTACTTACCTAGTGTGTACACTTACACGAGGAATCACTTTTGTGGAGGAAGATCCCTTTTGATGCACTTTAGAAGCACGGAATCACTTTATATGCATATGTAATATTGCCAATGGACTGTGTTCACCCAGTTAGATGTTACGCATATTCCTGTTCTTTTGTTTACTATATGCACTCAGCACTTTCTTTGATTGATTTGATTGATTTTTTTTTTGATTATTGTGTGTGTTTTAAGATTTTTATGTTTACTATTGCACTTAGCACTTTTTGTCATATCACGGAGATATAAGTTGCACTTGGCACTTGGATATTTAATTACTATATATACACAGTCCAATCTATACGAACACTCTTATTAGGTGATAGATTAACTCTTTTTTTTTTTTCCAAATAACAGTTTATTTATTTTTCGTAGTCGCATGACAAAAGTAATAGTACAGGCATACATCAACAGCAGTATGGCTCCCAAACTATGAGGGGCCCAGTGCAAGTAGACAGTGCAGAATAACACAGTATTGGGAGGTGCAGCAAGATCAGGCAATCCGACCAAGGGTGCACAGCCGGACGAAAGACACCATAAGTCAGTTATCTGTGCTGGCAACCAGAAGGCCACCCAGGGTCTGCTGCCTAGCTTATATGCCAGATTCAAAACAAAGCAAGGACCATCAACAGTATTGACAATGAGAGTAGAAGAGAGAAGAAGAGAGAGAAGTAAAGAAAAAGAAATAGAACGCCAGCGGTCTACATCACCGTGCCCGTACCGGTTCGCCATCAATCCTCCAGCAGCTGCCATCTCCCCCAGACCAGGTCGTGCTCCTCAAGCCTATCCCTCACCCTGGCAGTCATTCTCTCCATAAGTTCAACATCCTTGATCCTGGAGTATAAGGCCTCTGTGGACGGGGGCAATACATTTTTCCAGTTAAGGGCTATTAGGCAACGAGCCGCTGTCAGGACATGCCTAAGGAGCTTCCGACCTGGCCTGGCCAGTGCGGGTTGGGACAGGCCTAGTAAGAAAAATTTAGGGGAGTGGGGTACAGACACGTCAAATAAACGCTGGAGCAGCCTTCGGGTCATGAGCCAGTATGGGGCAATCAGGGGGCAGGCCCAGTAGATGTGGAACAGAGAGCCCCGCTCCTTCAGACATTGCCAACAGCGGTCTGAGGTGGAGGGGTATATTTTGTGGAGTATGTCTGGGGTCTGATACCAGAAAAGAGGATTTTGTAGAAGTTCTCTTTGTACAGTGTACACAGAGAGGACTTGGCCGCCTGGCTCCACACCCCCTGCCAAGCCTCAAGGGGGAGCTCCTCATCTAGTTCCCTCTCCCAGCGTCTCATGTAGGAATGTTTACCTCTCGTTTGGAAGTGGTGTGTGTTGAGGATGCGATAAATGTCAGAGATCAGCCCTCTGCGATTCCTTCCTTCTAGAATTATCTGCTCGAATGGGGAGGGTGGGGAGAACCGTAGGTGAGGGGCCATGGCTTGTGCGAAGTATCTGATTTGTAAGTAGCTGTAGAACATCTGTCGGGGGAGGTCGTGCTTGGCCTGGAGCTCCGAGAAGGTCAACAGCTTTCTTGTTCTGGGGTCCACCAGATGCCCTAGATGAAACAGGTTACGCGAAGCCCAGGGCCAGGACATCTGGTGAGTCAGGCTAGTCGGCAACTTTGGGTTGCAGAGAAAGGAAGTCATTAGGGAGAACTCCGAGTGGAGACTGTGTTCGCGGGAAAGCTTCCGCCAGAGCAGGCGGAGCTGGGCCATCGGCCCTAGTAGCCAACCCGAATCTATCTCGACGCTCGCGCCCCATAAGAAGCTGTTCGGGTGTACCAGAGCTAGACAGATTTTTTCAATCTCCTACAATTTGTTATATGACCTCTGCGGGAACCAGGAGACTATGGCCCGTAGCTGAGTGGCCTGGTAGTCTGAACGTAGGGCCGTCATGACAGAACTCGGCACCCGGTGTTTTTTGTAGTTCCATACAAATTTCAACAGGTCCTTCTGAAGTGTGCGTAAATGTGCGTATGGGACCGGGATCGGCAGTGTCTGAAATAAATACAGGAGCTTGGGGAGGATCACCATTTTAATAGATGTGATCTGTCCCAGGAGCGATATGTGGTGCGCCTTCCATTTGTGGATTAGTTCCCTAATTGCCCGATAAAGGGGGGGAAATTAGCCTGGTATAAGGTATGGAACGATGGTGTAAGGAAAACCCCCAGGTATTTAAGGGAAGAGCTTTCCCATTTATATGGGAATATGGAGTGTAGGTGGGTCGTCTCAACCGTCGCCATGTTTAGTGGGAGGGCCACCGATTTGGACGTGTTAATTTTGTAGCCCGAAAGCTCCCTGTATCGGTCTAGCTCAGAGTGAAGGTTGGGTAGTGAGGTCCTGGGCTGAGTCAGGGTAAGGATAACATCATCTGCGAAGAGCGATATCTTGAATTCCTTGCCCCTAACCAGGATCCCCCGAATATCGGGGTTGCTTCTAATGGCAGCCGCCAGAGGCTCCACGCACAGTGCAAAAAGGAGAAGGGGCAGCGTACAACCCTGGCGGGTGCCATTAGCAATAGAGAAAGTTGAGGACATGGCGAAGGGGGTCTTAACCTGCGAGGAGGGAGTAGTGTAGAGGTGCTGGACCGCACGCAGAAATGGGCCCCGAAAGCCCATACGGTGTAATGTAGCCTCCATAAAGGGCCAGCTGAGGCAGTCAAACGCCTTCTCGCCGTCTAAACTAAGGACCAGAGATGCTAGGTTGTCCCTATTTGCCACATCAATAAGATCAATGATCTTCCTAGTGTTGTCCCCTGCTTTTCTCAGAGGGACAAAGCCCACTTGATCCTTATGTATTAAGGAAGGGAGGATCGTATTTAAGCGATTTGCTAAGAGCTTCGTGAAAATTTTTAGGTCTGCGTTCAGTAAGGCTATGGGCTGATAACTCGCGCAGGAGGTTGGATCTTTGTCTGGTTTGGGGATGAGGGAAATGAAGGAGCCTAGCATTTCGGTCGGGACCGGGGAGTGTTGGAGAAAGGAATTGAATAGTTTGGTCATATGTGGGCTCAGGAGAGGTAAAAACGCCTTGTAGTACTCGTAGGGGAGCCCGTCTGGTCCCGAAGACTTGTGGGTCGGGAGAGCCTTTACAGTCGCTAGGAGTTCCTCCTCAGTGATAGAGGCGTTCAGGTCCTGGAGGTCCGTGTCTTGCAGTCGGGGTAGTACTATATTTTCTAAGTACTGGGTGATACGATTAGACAGGCCCAAGGTCGGGGGGTTGTGGGGGATGTCCGGCCTGTTGTACAGATCGGTATAAAAGTCCGTCTCCCCCCCATTTTTAATTTGGGCCGGTGCAGAGGTCAGTGCACGGTCCGCCAGTTTCCGGACCAACAGCGACTGCGCTTTGTTTCCCTTGTCGTAGTAGAGTTGTCGCAGGCGGATTAGTGCCTTCTCTACAGACCCCAACGCCAGGTTCCGGAGTGTCTGCCGAGTCTGGACAATGTGCTTAAGGGTGGAGATAGAGGGGGATCCCAGAAGACGGGCTTCAAGGGTCTTAAGCCGTTTTTCGGCCAGTAGCCTGGCGGCCCGTGCGTCCCACTTCAGGGCTGAGGATAGGGCAATACAGCGACCTCGGATGACTGCCTTGTGGGCAGCCCACAGGGTAGCGTGCGAGGCGTCTGGGGTATTGTTCTCAACAAAGTAGTGCCGGAGTGATGTCTCCAGCTCTGCCTTTGCCGGAGCATGCTGCAGGAGATAATTATTCAGCCTCCAGGTACAGGGCTTACAAAGGGGGTGGTCCAATTCTAGGGTTAGAGTTATGGGGGCGTGATCGGACCAGGAGATGGGCAGTATATGTGCAGAGTGGACCGCCCTCAGTGTCGTGTTATTGACAAAAAAATGATCAATACGCGAGTGTGTGCTGTGGGGAGCAGAGTAGAAGGTGTACTGGTGGTCCTGTGGGTGCAGAGCTCGCCAGGCATCAAAAAGGCCCAGTCTTCTGGTGATCTGGCGGAAGAGCTTAGAGTCTCTTAGGGTCCTAGCCTGAGGCTCCCGGGAATCCACCGCTAGGCGATCATAGAGTACGGACTGAGTGAGGTTAAAGTCCCCCCCTATCACCAGAAGCCCGGGGGGTGTCCTAAACAGGCGGGAAAGCACCCTAGACAGGAATTGATGTTGATGGACATTGGGGGGCATAGAGGACTTCATAGGGTCAAAGCCTGTGTACGCCACAGACCATGGAGAATAATGTAGTGGCCCCGTGGGTCTAAGTATACGGAGGTGCAAGTGAAAGGGGCTCCCTGCCGGAAAAGAATGACCACTCCCGCTCTCTTACGTGGGTTGAAAGCCTGATAAATCTGAGGGAAATGTCTGGAGGCGAATGTAAAGGAATCCCCCCGGTTAAAGTGTGTTTCCTGGACCATCACTATGTCTGCCCCCGCCTGTCGGAACTCCCTAAGCCAGGGGTGTCCAAACTTTTTTCAAAGAGGGCCAGATTTGATGAAGTGAACATACTCGAGGGCCGACCATTTTGTCTGACATTCTTTAAACCATTAAAATTCGGTCTAAGTGTGTTCATCCGAGCACTAATACACGGCCCAACAAGAATTCTCTTGCCTTTGTGCTGTGTGTGGTGAACAGATGAGCTCGGGTGTGTTATTTGGATATACTGTATTTAATTGGCTTATACCACACACCTTGACTTTAAAAAGGAAGTCTAAGGAAAAAAAATAAAATAAAAATCTTACATTTTAAATAAAGAAATGTGAAGCAAAATAAGTGTCAGTGCCCATCTGCAGCCCCCAGAGTATTGCCCCCACATTGCCATGAATGCAGCCCACACATTGCCATGAATGCAGCCCACACATTGCCACGAATGCAGCCCCCATATTGCCACGAATGCAGCCCCCCCATTGCCACGAATGCAGCCCCCACATTGTCATGAATGCAGCCCCCACATTGCCATGAATGCAGCCCCCATATTGCCATGAATGCAGCCTCCATATTGCCATGAATGCAGACTCACCATTACCATCAGTGCGGCCTGATTCATGTCCTCTGCAGCCTTGGAGGAGACAGGGAGGGGGGCGGGATGAGCGCAGATAGACATACAGGAGAAACTCCTGTTTCTATTGACGGCCTCTTTAATTGAAAGTCCCGCCTCCTGTGATGGACAAAATGGTTGTCCAATGGCAGCGCAGGACGGGACTTCCTTTACACAGGATGCTGTGTAAACAGGAAATACTCTGTCCTGTATCTACAGCACTCGTCCCGCCCCCTCCATGGGAGCCAGCAAATCTATCTTTTGTGGCCCCCGGCGATCGGGGATTCGTTGGGGGCCACAAAAGATATATATGTGAACATGACCAGACGGGCCGTCCGAAACCGGAACATGGGCCGCGATTGGCCCGCGGGCTGGACTTTGGACATGCCTGCCCTAAGCGCTAGATGCCTCCTTTTCTTGGAGTTCAGACCATGTACATTAAGGGACAGAATCTTAGCCATGATCAAGTAGGGGTGAAGTAGGGGTGATGTATAGTGCCTACTTAGCTTGGTTTGTTGGAGGCCTACGCGCCTCGGGAGGAGCGGCGACCACTGGAGGAGGGCCGGCGACTGGGAAAACCACTGGCAGGGCGTCGCTGGAGGAGCGAGAAGAGGAGAGAACCTAGAGAGAAGGGAAATAGAAACAATAACACAATACAAAGTAAAAGAAAACATTAACAAAAGACAGGTCCAGAGGTCCTATAGGGACACTGGATCTGTACGGTTCCTTAACGGCTCCCCAACCAAGAAGTCCAAAAATTCGGGTTAGGGAGGCACCAACAGTCCACTCCACGAAAGGAACCAACAGGTGGAAAACCACGGGGGGGGGGGGGGCAGTAACCCGGGAGTCGATCCGTCCTTGGACTCAACCTAGGCCAGCCCGGGGTAAGAAAAACAAGTAATATATGTGGCTCCAGCAATCGGGGAAGAAGGAGAAACAGAACCCCAAAAATAGGGGAAAAGAAAAACTGTGGAGGGGAGGCGTCCATTGGACTGGGTGTATACTTCAGTTACGTTTGGTGGGTGGGGATCCGGGCCTCTGTGCCGCTTGGCCGAGTGAACTTTCTGCCAGATCACCGGCATCGGGGGGGAGAGGCAACCAAGTCCCAGTCGGGCTGTTGAGGGACAGAAATGTCCAGAGTGTCGCAAAAGGGGACCAGGTCTTCCGGGTATCGTAAAGTCGCCGACTTTCCTTGGTGTCTAGCGGTCAGGCTGAAGGGGAAGCCCCATCTGTAGAGGACATTCTTGTCTTGCAGGGCCCGGAGAAGAGGCTGCAACAGCCTGCGTCTTTTGAAGCGTGATCCAGGATAAATCCGGGTAAAGCTGAACCGGAGAGTTGTCAAAGGCCAGGTCGTGGATGGAGCGGGATTTGCGCATGATGTCTTCCTTAAGTGGGAAGGAGTGGATTCTGCAGATAACATCCCTGGGTTTTGAAGCCGGGCCTTTGGGTCTCAGGGCCCAATGGGCCCTGTCCATTTCTATGTGCTTGTCCGGGTCCTCCCCTAACATCTCATTGAATAGTGTTTGCAGCGAGGTTTGAAGGTCCTCCGTGGCCTCCGTCTCAGGCAAGCCGCAGATGCGGATGTTGTTTCTGCGGCCTCTGTTATCGAGGTCTTCCACTTGGCGTTGCATATCCCGTAGCAAGAGGCGGTAGTCAGAAGTCTCCAACTGAGCGCGGTGGACCGCCAGCTTAGTCTCCTGGATATCTTCCTCCGCCATCTCCACACGGTCAGCTAGGTGTTTAAGGCCAGTGTGCAGAGTCTGGATTTCAGCGCGGCAAGTGGCTTGCACCTCCGCTACAAGCTGTTTAAAGTCATCCTTCGTCGGTATGGTTTGCAGATACGCTTGCCAGTAGGGGTGGATGGTCTCTTGCTGTTGGAGGAGAGGCAGAGAAGGTAGAGAGTGGAGGGGCGGCTCTCCTCGTGGTGGTCCCCGAGTAGGAGAAGGGGGCCACAATGGCTGTGGTTTCCAGGGGTCTGCCCAGGATGTAGCATGAGGAGAACAGGGTGAAGGGTCCGGTTGGGCTGTTCCTCGAGGGTGGCCAGAGGCCCGGGCCACCTGAGCATAGGAGGGGAGAGCAGCTGTGCGGTCTTTGGCTTTGCTGGAGTCCCGAGAGCGGGGGAGCCTCTGTGCTTTAGGAGAGGCAGGCAATGGCCGTACTGCCCGATTTCCCCCCCCCACAGCAACGGGGGGTGCCCCATCATCCCTACCATGTGCAGGGTCCGAGCGGGCCTGAGAGTCCTCCATAAGGTCCGAGGACGTAGGGGAGAGGCAGGCACTGGTGGCCGTACTTGGGAGAGGAGAGGTGCGGAGGAGGCGTGGGAAGGCCTCCGAGCATTGGGTGTATGGCATAGAAGGTGGTGGATCAGTGGCCCGCTCCCCCAAGAACGCAGGGGGGGGTGGGAGATGGGAAGCCCTGGTGATCCACCCCAGTAAATTGCCTGCTCTGCGGGGAGTCCCGTGGGAGAGCCGGCAGGAGCAGGGGCTGTGTGGCTTCAGGCAGAGGGGAGGGCCGGCGTACCTGCGGTGGCGCTGTGGGACCGGTCTGCGCCATCTTGCTGCTGCAGCCTAGTCCGTGGTGGAGGTCCTGGGCCGGCTCGGCCGGGGCTTCCAGGCAGTCCCGAACAGAGCCCGGTGGGCGGTATGAGGCATCCAGTTCCCCCGCGGCCTCAGGGGGGCGCGGGGGCTGTCGAGCAGGGTCCGGATGGGGATTATGGAGCAGAGAGCGAGACACTGTGGGGACCCGGCGGTGAGGATCTGCGCCATACGGCGCCATCTTGCCCCCGCTGCCCGGCTGAAAATAGGTTTTGAAAGCCGAGGCGGAGCCCAGCGGGGGCTGAGGTGTGCCCCGGAGGGAAGAGGAGCGCGTAGCCCAGCGGGGGCTGAGGTGTGCCCCGGAGTAAAGAGGAGCGCGTAGCCCGTGATCTCCCCATATTTTAGCAGGTGGGACCCCCGATTGAAGCCTCTGTAGCGTCGGGCTGGAGGAGAGCTCTCACTCCGTGCGTCCTTCCAGCTCGGCTTCCGGACACGCCCCCCAAAAGATTAACTCTTATATGTTGTATAGAGGTTTTCTACAAAATTATTTTACATTTTAAGTTTAATGGGTGACTATACACCATTAGATCACACTCCCATTCGAAGGAATCAGCCCTCTGGGGTTCCTTTTTAAGGCTCCACTTCTCTGGAAGCGCAACACCATTTCATTTTTATTTTGTCTGAATACATGAGTTGGTGTCTCGTGAAAGTGTTTGCGGCATCCAGTGTATGAGAATAGTCCACTCTAATTCCATATAAAGCGCAGGAGCCCATCTAACATTTACTAACACACACAGAACTATATGGCGTTAAACTGGCAGTAAAGCACACAGAAGTAAATGGCGTTAAACTGGCAGTAGCGCACACAGAACTATATGGCGTTAAACTGGCAGTAACACACACAGAACTCTATGGTGGTTTTTTTACCCAAAAGTCCAGCGGACTTAGAAAGTAGTTTTGCATCAAAATTTGTCCGCCGGCCTTCGGCCGTGTGTGTGCTAGTCCGCCACACTTTTGAAATGAAAGGGCTTTTCCCGCACTGAGAAAAGTCTGTTCATTTTGAGAGCGGCTCCAGGTAGCCGGGACTAGCGAAGGAAGTCAATGCTGGGGATGCTGGGACTGTGACATCATAATGGGCGGGGACATCACCCCGACGATGTCCCTATATAAGTCGCCGCACACCGCGTCCCTGTCATTGCTGCCAGAGACAGCGACGAGGCAACATCTCAAGAAGAGAAGAACAGAAGAACAGAAGGTGACGAAGACAGAGGCGACAGAAGACCGGGCCACCGCTAGTAAAAGAGGTGGAAAAAGGAGTGGAGGCCCGGCAAGCAGAACCGAAGAGGGGGACAAGACCCCCGAAGTCGGAAGAAGACCCCCAGGAGAAGAAGAAAGCCGAGCTTCTCCGCTAGTAAAAGAGCTAGCAGAAGATAGCAGAGGAGTCCGACGAGAAGACCCCCCAAGACAGAAGAAGACCCCCGGAGCTGTGCAATAAACTATTTTTAACCCTTGTGTGTTGTGTTTTATTTTAAAAATTTTCACAGGTGAATGGGTAGGGGTACCCCGACAACCAACGGCCAGGGTTGTCGGGAAGAGGCCCTTGTCCTCATCAACATGGGGACAAGGTGCTTTGGGGTGGGGGGGGGGGCTGGAAAAATAGCAAAAAAAGAGAAAGAAAAAACACAATGTTGCACCCCCACTGTACCTGGCGAGACAGCCCTGTATTATTATTATTTTTTTAACCTTTCTTTTTTTTTTAAACCATTATACTCAGAGATGGAGGTACCTGACAGTAATTAGTCATGACCTCATCTAAAGTCCCACCCCTCTTTTTTTCAAACAACAATATTTTTTTATTGTTTTTCAACACAAGTTTAAACAGAAAGAAACAACAAGAACAGTACCAGGTGCCCGACAAAAGGCGTTCTGGTATAACAAATTTGAATTGTACAAAAATGAGTGAGTCTCATTCTACTGAGGTATTGCCAGTCCAGGCATGGGGTCATGATTTTGGGGTTGGGTGGTCTCTCAAAGAGTACTCACCATTGAGAGTCTGTGCTACAGTTTATCTGAAGTAGAGTAATGCCTCCAGATACTCCAGATAAAGGAGAATTTTGTATATTTATGTAGGGATTTGGCTTGCATCTCCTCCATAAGCATAATGTCGTTTATCTCGAGGTAGTTTTCCAGTGTCTAGGAATTAGTTGCTGACATGCATTGAGGAAAAATTTTAGGAGGTTGTGCTTTTGAGATTTAACAGTACCAGGTAGTATGGAAAGGAGGGCAATGGAAGGGGAGGGTGTGAGTGGTTTGTCATATATTTCAGTATAAATTTGAAAGATTTGTGCCCAAAATGGGCGAATATCATCACATTCCCACCAGATGTGGTTGTACATACCTTTCGCTGAGTTACCTCTCCAGCAGATGTCGATGACTGATGGGAACTTGATCTTTAGGTTGGTTGGCACATGATACCACCTAGATACCAGCTTGTAATTTTTTTCCTGAGTGTAGTTCAAGATAAATGACTTATGGGTAAAGAGAAAGGCTTTACTCCATTCTGCCTCAGATATGTCTCTCCCAAGCTCCTCCTCCGCCTGGGGGTTTCTGAGAGTGTGCATTACTGTTCAAAGCCAGTCAGGGGTCTATGGATCTGTTTGGAGTCATGACGTTTCTATCAGTAGAAGGACAAATGTAGAAGAGTAAGCCACATTATACTGAAGGTTGTAGTGGTGTGGTTCGTCACAAAGGTACCCTGAGTGTCGTGGACAAATTGTTGTGCTGTGGGCCAGGAGGTTCTGTTGTAATTATATAAGGTTTGGGTTGACCTGCCTTCTGAGAAGGCTGGGTTATCAAATAGGGGGGTGAGTGGGCCCAGTTCAGTGGATAGCGCATAGCTCTCCTTTCTTCGGTACCAGATTACTAAGGTGTCTCTCGTGAGGGGGAACAGTGTTGGAAGAGATTTGTAAGTTCGATTGTGACCCCAGAGAAGTGCTCGGAGGTCGACTGATGACAAAGCTTGTTCCACCAGGGTGGAGGCTTTGATCAGAGGATGGGGGAACCACTCCAGGACTCAGGAGACCACTGCTGACATGTGATAGAGCTCAAAATCTGGTAGGCCTGTCCCACCTTTAGGGGTGGGAGAGCATAAGAGCTTATGTTTCAGTCTTGGACGATTACCCCTCCATACAAATCGAATGGCCATGAAGCGAAGGGTACGTAAGAAAGTGGATGGGAGAGCAAATTGAAATAGATACAGTAGTTTGGGGAGTATGTCCATTTTTTTAGTGTGTTCATGCGACCAAACCATGACACTGGTAGGTCCATTCTGCCTTTAGTGAGACGTCTAAGTTTTGTGAGTAGTGGGCTAAAGTTTAGAGCATATATATCTGATGTGTGTGTTGGAATGGCCGTTCCTAGGTATGATATGGATTTTGTTTGCCATTGAAAGGAGATATTGGCCTTAAGGGAGGAGAGGGTAGGTTGTGTTAAGGAGAGGTTCAGTGCTTCAGTTTTGGAGATGTTCAGTTTATAGTTGCTGAAACTGCCGAACTGGTGGATCTCTACTAGTATGGATGGAATGCTGATATGGGGTAGAGTCACATAAAGGAGAAGGTCATCCGCGTATTGGGAGAGTTTGCATTGAGAGGAGGTGGTTTGTATACCATGTATGTTTGGGTTTGCTCTGATGGCTCAGGCTAAATGTTAAATTATATGTTAAGTCTTTTTGGGCTTTGACTGGACCATTCCTTCCAATTTACAATTATGTGCCACTTTGTTTTGGTCTATCACATAAAATTCCAATAAAATACATTTAAGTTTTTGGTTGTAACATGACAATATGTGGAAAATGTCAAGGGGTATGAATACTTTTTCAAGGCACTGTGTATGTATGTATGTATGTATATATATTGTGGTAGTATGGTACCCCACCAGCGGAAGAATGCAGGGTTCTCAACCAGGCAGGTTGAGGGGCTCCAGGAAAGTTCTTTGTTTGTGAGGAAACTGGCTTTTCAGTTTCCTCATTGTTTTCAAGAATCCAGTTTGGGACCTGGAGCCTGGAGATTCCATAGTGTTATGGGTGGGACGGAATCTCCAATCCTGGGACCGGGTTTTGGGAACAGCCAGAAGTCTTTCTGGATGATTGCACAGGTGGGTCCTGGGTTTAAAACAGAGCCAAGACCATGGTTCTGGGCTCCACCCTCCCGAGGAGTCCAGGCGAGTAAGGGAGAAGCATGCATGTCTGCATGGTATAGCTAGAGGGCCCAAAGCTGTGGGCTGAGCAGCGAAGAACAGAAAAGAGGTACAGTAGTTGTACGACATCCCTGTTATAGGGATAAGAGGGCTGAAGTGTAAGCCTGAACGGCGGTATTGCTGAGGAGAGCCAGGTGGCTTGGTACTTTTCATTTTATGACTACGCTGTTGCTGTGTGAAGCTGAAACCCTCCTGTTATTTGACTTATTTTGTTTTACCTTTAATAAAAGTGGGCCAACAAGCCCTTAAATTATATAACTGGCATGGACTCTGCTCACTGGTGTGCTCTACCCTTAAGCTAAAATAACCCCCAAATATTACAATATATATATCAATAAGTACACCCCTCACATTTTTTGTAAATATTTTATTATATTTTTTCACGTGACAACACTGAAGAAATTACACTTTGCTACAATGTAAAGTAGTGAGTGTACTGCTTATATAACAGTGTAAATTTGCTGCCCCCCTCAAAATAACTCAGCACACAGCCATTAATGTCTAAACTGCTGGCTAGTGAGTACGCCCCCTGGTGTCATGTGACTCGTTAGTGTTACAAGGTCTTAAGTGTGAATGGGGAGCAGGTGTGTTAACTGGTCACTGGAAGTTCAACATGGCACCACATGGCAAAGAACTCTGTCAGGATCTGAAAAAAAGAATTGTTGCTCTACATAAAGATGGCATAGGCCAGTGAGGGTGAACCTTGGCACCCCAGATGTTTTGGAACTACATTTCCCATGATGCTCAGGCACTCTACAGTGTAGTTGAGCATCATGGGAAATGTAGTTCCAAAACATCTGGAATGCCAAGGTTTGCTATCACTGGCCTAGGCTATAAGAAGATTGGCAAGACCCTGAAACTGAGCTGCAGTACGGTGGCCAAGACCATGCAGCTGTTTAACCACTTGCCGACCGCCGCACGACGATGTACGTCGACAGAATGGCACGGGCAGGCATAAGGGCTTACATGTACGTCCTTGCCTGCCCGCGGGTCGGGGGCCCGATCGGGCCCCCGCCCGGTGCCTGCGGCGGTCGGTATTCGTTCGGGAGCGATCCCGGACGAGGGGACGGCCATTCATTCATGGCCACCCCCTCGCGATCGCTCCCGACGAATGAAAATGTCCGGTGACATCACTTCCTCTCCTGTAATGTAAACACAGGAGAGGAAGTGATGTATTCTCTCCTCCGTGTCGGTATTTTTCGTTCCGGCACCGAGGAGAGAGCATCGGTGAGTTGCACAAGCACTACACTACACAGTAGAACATGCCAGGCACACTCACACCCCCCCTTTACCCCCCGATCACCCCCCAATTACCCCTGCCCCCCCAGTCACAGTGACACCAATTGCTTTTTTTTTTTTTTTTTTTTTGCATTGGTGTCATTTGTGACTGTAATAACTGTTAGGGCAGTTAGGGTTAGCCCCCCTTAGTTCTAATGTGCCCCCCTAACCCCCCCAATAAAGGTTTAACCCCGTGATCACCCCCCCTCGCCAGTGTCACTAAGGCTGGGTTCACATTGCAGCGGTTTATGAGAACGAATGTGATTCGCACCGCACTGCAGTGCAAATCACATCCGATCTCTGTGCGATTCGAGTTCAGCCATACAGATAGTATGGCTGAATTCGTGTCGCACCCGCCGCACCCGCCGCAAATTCGCACGGGACCCTTTTTTTTGCCCGCAGCAGAGTCGGATCGCATGGGTGTTCACACCATGCGATCCGAGTTTGCAGATCGCACTGCGATATGCGAACTGATCTGGGGGTGTCATTAACATTTCACTGACACTCCCAGCAGTTCGCATAGGGCAGTGTGAACTGCCGCCGGGAGGCATGCGATGCGGGAACCCGCCGCGGATTCATGGCGTTCCCGCATCGCTCCAGTGTGAACCCAGCCTAATAAGCGATCATTTTTCTAATCGCTGTATTAGTGTCACAGGTGACGCTAGTTAGGCAGGTAGGTATTTAGGTTCGCCGCAGCTTTTTATAGCGCCAGGGACCCCCATATACTACCGCATAAAGCCCCCTGATTTCCCCCTAGTTAACCCTTTCACCAGTGATCACCATATAACTGTTACAGGTGACGCTGGTTGGTTAGTTATTTTTTTATAGTTTCAGGGCACCCGCCATTTATTACCTAATAAAGGTTTAACCCCCTGATCACCCGGGGGGTGTCATTTGTGACTGTAATAACTGTTAGGGCAGTTAGGGTTAGCCCCCTTTAGTTCTAAGGTACCCCCCTAACCCCCCCAATAAAGGTTTAACCCCGTGATCACCCCCGTCGCCAGTGTCACTAAGGCTGGGTTCACATTGCAGCGGTTTATGAGAACGGATGTGATTCGCACCGCACTGCAGTGCAAATCACATCCGATCTCTGTGCGATTCGAGTTCAGCCATACAGATAGTATGGCTGAATTCGTGTCGCACCCGCCGCAAACTCGCACGGGACCCTTTTTTTGGTCCGCAGCAGAATCGGATCGCATGGGTGTTCACACCATGCGATCCGAGTTTGCAGATCGCACTGCGATATGCGAACTGATTTGGGGGTGTCATTAACATTTCACTGACACTCCCAGCAGTTCGCATAGGGCAGTGTGAACTGCCGCCGGGAGGCATGTGATGCGGGAACCCGCCGCGCATTCGTGGCGTTCCCACATTGCTCCAGTGTGAACCCAGCCTAATAAGCGATCGTTTTTCTGATCACTGTATTAGTGTCACAGGTGACGCTAGTTAGGCAGGTAGGTATTTAGGTTCGCCGCAGCTTTTTATAGCGCCAGGGACCCCCATATACTACCGCATAAAGCCCCCTGATTGCCCCCTAGTTAACCCTTTCACCAGTGATCACCATATAACTGTTACAGGTGACGCTGGTTGGTTAGTTATTTTTTTTATAGTTTCAGGGCACCCGCCATTTATTACCTAGTCTCACTAGTGTACCCCTAAATTTAGGGGTGTCTACTTTCCAAAATGGGGTCATTTGGGGGGGGTTTGTGCCATCTTGGCATTTTATGGCCTTCAAAACTGTAACGCCCTTAGAAAGCCTGAAGGCGGTGCTTGGTTTTCGGGGCCCCGTACGCGGCTAGGCTCCCAAAAAGTCCCACATATGGGGTATCCCCGTACTCAGGAGAAGCAGCAGAATTTATTTTGGGGTGTCATTTCACATATGCCCATGGCATGCGTGAGCAATATATCATTTAGTGACAACTTTGTGAAAAAAAAAAAAAAAAAAAGTTTGTAAATTTCCCGCAACTTGTGGCAAAATATAAAATATTCCATGGACTCAACATGCCTCTCAGCAAATAGCTTGGGGTGTCTACTTTCTAAAATGGGGTCATTTGTGGGGGTTTTGTGCCATCTTGGCATTTTATGGCCTTCAAAACTGTAATAGGTAGTGAGGAGTGAAGTCAAATATTTACGCCCTTAGAAAACCTGAAGGCGGTTCTTGGTTTTCGGGGCCCCGTACGCGGCTAGGCTCCCAAAAAGTCCCACATATGTGGTATCCCCGTACTCAGGAGAAGCAGCAGAATTTATTTTGGGGTGTCATTTCACATATGCCCATAGCATGTGTGAGCAATATATCATTTAGTGACAACTTTGTGAAAAAAAAATAAAATTAAATTAAAGTTTGTAATTTTCCCGCAACTTGTGGCAAAATATAAAATATTCCATGGACTCAAAATGCCTCTCAGCAAATAGCTTGGGGTGTCTACTTTCTAAAATGGGGTCATTTGTGGGTGTTTTGTGCCATCTTGGCATTTTATGGCCTTCAAAACTGTAATAGGTAGTGAGAAGTGAAATCAAAAATTTACGCCCTTAGAAAGCCTGAAGGCGGTGCTTCGTTTTCGGGGCCCCGTACGCGGCTAGGCTCCCAAAAAGTCCCACATATGTGGTATCTCCGTACTCAGGAGAAGCAGCAGAATTTATTTTGGGGTGTCATTTCACATATGCCCATAGCATGTGTGAACAATATATCATTTAGTGACAACTTTGTGTAAAAAAAAAAAAAAAAAAAATATTTTTTGTCATTATTCAATCGCTTGAGGCAAAAAAATAAAATATTCAATGGGCTCAACATGCCACTTATCAATTTCCTTAGGGTGTCTACTTTCCAAAATGGGGTCATTTGGGGGGGTTTTGTACTGCCCTGCCATTTTAGCACCTCAAGAAATGAGATAGGCAGTCGTAAACTAAAAGCTGCGTAAATTCCAGAAAACGTACCTTAGTTTGTAGATGTGACAACTTTTGCGCAAACCAATAAATATACAATTATTGACTTTTTTTTTACCAAAGACATGTGGCTGAATACATTTTGGCCTAAATGTATGACTAAAATTGAGTTTATTGGATTTTTCTAATAACAAAAAGTAGAAAATATCATTTTTTTTCAAAATTTGCGGTCTTTTTACGTTTATATCGCAAAAAATAAAAATCACAGAGGCAATCAAATACCATCAAAAGAAATCTCTATTTGTGGGAAGAAAAGGACGCAAATTTTGTTTGGGTACAACATTGCATGACCGCGCAATTACCAGTTAAAGCAGCGCAGTGCCAAATTGTAAAAAGACCTCTGGTCATTTACCAGCAAAATGGTCCGGTCTGAAGGTGGTTAAAGCGGGAGTCCACCGGGAGTCCGCGTTTTTTTTTTAAAAAGCCAGCAGCTACAAATACTGCAGCTGCTGACTTTTAAAATAGTGACACTTGCCTGTCCAGCGCGCCCGCGATGTCGGCACCCGAAGCCGATCTCTCGATCGTCTCTCGGGTGCTGCCGCCGCCATCTTGGGTATGGGAATCAGGAAGTGGAGCCTTTCGGCTTCATTTCCCGGTTCCCTACTGCGCATGCGCGAGTCGCGCTGCGCAATAAGGATGGACCCGCTGCCTCTGGGATCTGTGTGTTTCCCAGCAGGCAGCGGGGGACTTTCGGAAAGGGGCGTAATCTACGCCCCTTTCCGCAGAGAGCTATCCCGGAAGTGGGTGCAGATACCTGTACTGTACAGGTACCTGCACCCCCCTCCCCCCTGAAAGGTGCCAATTGTGGCGCCGGAGGGGGGGAGGATTCCAATGAGCGGAAGGTCCACTTTAGGGTGGACATCCGCTTTAACAGGATAGGTTCCACTCAGAACAGGTCAACCAAAGAAGTTGAGTGCCCATGCTCAGCATCATATCCAGAGGTTGTCTTTGGGAAATAGACGTATGAGTGCTGCTAGCATTGCTGCAGAGGTTGAAGGGGTGGGGAGTCAGCCTGTCAGTGCTCAGACCATATGCCGCACACTGCATCAAATTGGTCTGCATGGCTGTTGTCTAAGCCCTTGTACACACGGTCGGAGAATCCGTCGGAATGTGTCCTATCGGACCGTGTTGTCGGATAATCCGACTGTGTGTGGTATGCATCAGACTGTTTCCGTCGGAATATCCGTCGGACCAAATTTTCCAACTGGTCCGATAGGACATACTCCGATCATGTGTAGAGAATTTCGATCCGACAAAGTGCCACGCATGCTCAGATCAAATTCCCACATCAAAGCTATTGGCTACTAGCCTGAACGTAGTCCCATTGTAACGAAATTACGTCATCACGTTCTGAAAGATCGGATTTTTCGACAACTTTGTCCGACCGTGTGTATGCAACAGTTTCGGACAAGATCCGACGGACAAAATCCGATGGACAAAATCCGACAGATTTGGTTGTCGAAATGTCCGACCGTGTGTACAGGGGCTAAGAAGGAAGCATCTTCTAAAAATTATGCAAAAGAAAGCACGCAAACAGTTTGTGGTCTGATGAGACTAAGATAAATGTATTTGGTTCAGATGGGGTTCAAGCGTGTGGGTGCGTCTGCAGTAAAACGCCTCTATTTTTAGCGGCACTTTACCATCAATTTTGCGCCACTATTCGGCCGCTAGCAGGGTCGTGCTACTCCTGCTAGCAGGGCCGTGCTTACCCCTGCTAGCGGCTGAGAAAGGGTTAAAACCAGCCTAAAAAGGGTTAAAACCACCCACAAAGTGCTGCTGCAGCAGCGCTTTGCCAGCGGTGTAGCTGCGCTGCCCATTGATTTCAATGGGCAGGAGCAGTATACGCGCGGCTCTTTCACCACTCCAAAGATGCTGCTAGCAGGACTTTTTTTAGCATCCTGCCAGAGCACCGCTCCAGTATGAAGGCCCTCAGGCTTTCACATTGGAGAGACAGGAGCGTCTCTTTCAGGGCGCTTTGCAGGCTTTTTTTTTAGCACTGCAGCGCCTGCAAAGCGCCCAATGTGAAAGGGGTCTTAAACAAGCTGTACACTCACTACTTTACATTGTTGCAAAGTGTCATTTCTTCAGTGTTGTCACATGAAAAGGTATAAATTATTTACAAAAATGTGAAGGGTGTGTATATGTATGTGTGTTTGTGTGTGTGTGTGTGTGTATATGTGTATATATATATATATATATATATATATATATATATATATATATATATATATATATATATATATATGTGTGTATATACTGTATACAGTCAGTGGTGATAGTGTAATTGCCATTGGTTTAATGTATTCCTTAATGTGATGGATGGTTTCATTGTAAGAATGTATGGATTGTTCTCTGAAATCAAATTGTGCGTCTACTATAAAATCCTCCCCCTGGCATGTCCTTCTTCCACACCCTCTGATGTCAGCTGCAGAGCTCAGGGGGGAGAGGAGAGATGAGGAGGTGAGAGAAAGAGGAGGGAGACATAGAGGAGTACCCTGCAGAGAGGAAGAGCATCTGACCCATTTCCTTTTGCAATCTCAGTGCTAGGAACAGTAGCCGAGTAGGGGGGGGGATAGTATAACAAGAGTGGGCTTAGATCTGGTGTCATTAGAAGACATGACAGGCAGGTATCTGCATCCAGAGCTAAGGAAACAATATCAGCATCAGCAGGGACGGGATCAGTAGAGGACACGCTGTGACAAGGACAGCAGAACCATAGACACACATATACCGGCAGCAAATACACTGTATTGTGAAGATAAGGAGAGACACAGTGCCACTGTAAGTACCAGATAAAAAAAGAAGACAGGAATGCATTACCGCTTTAGCCAAAAAAAGCAGCATACATTGTTGTATTAACTGTCATTAGGATTATAGGAGACCACGCTGTGGAGGCCAACGCAACCCCCTTCATCACCAAATTGGCTCTGATACAATCATTGACGTGGACTGCTCTATTGCTGTGGGTTTACCTAACGAGGGCTGCATGTGGATATCGAATTGATCTGTCCCTTCTCTTCTTACCACTGCCAGCTTGGAGCTAAGATGGGCACCCAGGGCACCGGTAGGAAAAGACACCCCAACCGGGAAAGACTGTCTGCTGAGGACCATGCCTTGAATCAGATAGCTCGAGAGGTGAGTGATGGGATGCACAATAGATCTGTTTTATAATCAGAGGGTATACTGATGTGTGTACTTGAGTATAATAATATGTAATATATCCAGATGTATCCTACAATGTGCCACCCACATTATCCCTCTGTTGGCACAGAAATGACATTGTGGGGGATTTAGCTGCCATCAGTCTATCTTCTGACTGCTTGTCTCTCAACATCTCATAACGTGTGCGTCTGTCATTGGATTAAAAGAAAGAAAAGTTCCCAGACATTGTGTGAAACTTCATGGTACACAATGGGTTAAAGGCCAAAAGAAAGAATGAGCGATTCCCAGGAGTGCTCCTCATTCCTTGTCATATGGCCAACCTCAGATTGTGACAAGGCTCTTTCAGCTGTCCCGTCACCTGGTGCTGCTGTCAGGCATTAAGATGTCCTAAGCCTTATGTCCCTGATAATGAAGCCCTGTTAACCCCTCCTGTGGTTGTTTACATATGCAGTCTGTCTTTCTTCTTTTGCAGTCTGTATGTTCAGCTTTAAAAAGAAAAAAAAAAGAAGTACGTCAGATGGAAAATGATGTTTTGCCAAATAAGACGTTACAGTTTAAAAAAAAAAACAAAGGACATATTGCGGATGATCTACTAAAAGAGCAGAGAGCATTCACTATGTAAAGGGACTTTTCACTTAGCTTAATACATGCGGTGAACATTTGCTATGCAAAGAATACCCAATCATGAGCAAGGAAATTAAAAAAAAAATATTTTTGCTTGATTGGATGCTAGAAGTCAGGACAACTTTACCACATTCACTAAGCTAAGAGAAAATTCTCCTGCACACAAAAAGTTGACTTTGCAAAGTGAACAGCCTATACTTCTTTAGTAAACGGATGCCATGGTTGACATGTAACTACACTTTGAAGCATTGATCCACCCAGTACTTATATTTCAGTTTAGTACAGATGCTGACAGTGGTGAGATCTTTCTCTGTAGCTCCTAATTATGTTCCTTGGTATTCGGTCTCGCTCCTCCTGCTGCACAAAGACATCTCACTCTCCTTCAACTGCATTCTTTCCTTCATACATAAAATAATTGAAACAACAAAAAGGAAAGTAAAGCTGACCATACAATGAGCAAATTGTGGCCAGTTCCTGATAAACCAGACAAAATTCGCTCAGTGGGTTGACCTTCTGGCTCTGCTCCATCCAACAAAAGTTAATGGATCGATCAAATTTTGTTGAAGAAGCCTGCTGAAAAACTTTATGTCGAACAGCTGCTGCATCCAGTTAAACACAGCCACTGTTGTCAGCAGCTGTCAGAAAACAATAGACCAATTGGGTGAATCACCCATCTGTGCCATTTAGAGTCAAAGAGTCAGATTCCATTTTTTCTGGTCAAAACTTAATTGAACTCGCTGAATTTAGAAGCTGATTGGCTACCATGCTCAGCTGCACCAGAATGTGCATGCTTCAGTTTTAGTAAATCAACCCCTGTATGTCCAACTTAAAGTGGAAGCTCCACTTATCTGTCTCCTCCTGTTTTTGACAGGTACCCGCTCACACTTCCGGGTGATCTCACTACAACAAGATAACCCAGAAGTTTGGCCCCCCCTCCCCTTTGCCCCACCACTGGGCCATTCACAAAGTGCAGTGTGCTTCGCGCATGCGCAGTAGCTTCACTGCTGGTTTACCTTACAAGCAATTGTGGTGGCAGCACCCGAGAGCAGATTGAAAAATTGGATATTCAGGGACAGAGATCTTGCCATGGGGGAACACATGAGTTAGAAAGAAGTGATTAATTCATTCAAATCAACAAGATCCAGCAACAATTTAAATAACTATCACTTTGAAGTGTGTCTTTAAGGGAAACCTGTGGTAACAGAATTATAGGGGCTGCCATTACTGACCTACTCCTAAAAAAGTGCTATTTGCTTGGCAGTCTCTAGCTTCAATACTTTTGACCTGGGCCAAATATGCAGCAACCAAAGTCATAGTTAAAATGACATTAAAGTGGCTGTAAATCTACTCTCATCCTTTCTAAACTACTGCCATAGGGGTTATCTATAAGGATATTCATGCCTCCTGCATGTATCCTTACCTGTCAAATGTCTCCCCTCTGTCGGTTATGAGACCTAAAAAACTGCAGATTCTGTGGGTGGGTCTGTTGTCTGGAGCTCGTTGGGTGGAGTCGTGATGTCAGTAGACTCCCCACCCACCTCTACACTCCCCTTGTCAACATGCATTTCTCCTGTGTATTTCTTACACTGATCTTCTGCTATGGTCTCTAACATCCAGTCAAAACCCAGAAAAGTCACCACATGACTTCAGCATGCCCAATCATTGTTGTGTGGAGCATCCCATCCTGGGGAAGCTGGAGAAGAAAGGAGGAGGGGATCTGAAGTACACAGAATGTCTCTCTCAGGCTCCTGCATGAGATATGTAAATCAGCTGTCACTCACAGCAAGGGGGAAGAACTGACTCTTATTTCTCTGTCAGTTTTTATCTCTGATAAAAGATAAGAGGGCTGCTCAGAGCTGGATTTACTCTTCATGGCAAGACTGGGCATAGATGACATGAAATCCTATATTGTACAAGGTGTAAGCCTTAATTAAAAAAAAAAAAAAAGTTTTCTGGTTTACATCCACTTTAAACTGAAATTAAGAATAAAAAATCTATTCAAGTATGTATTCCAAAACTCAAAAAAGTACCTTCTATTGCTCTTAGCCTCCTCCAAATTCCTTTTTTTTACTGCTGTGATCTGACTTCCTGCTAGAGGATGGCTACATTAATTCTCCATGGTCCCACTGTATGTAGGAACAAAGCCACCCTCTCTTGCCTGCTCCTGAGATGAACTAGGGACTATGGAGTATGGGATTTGCAGTGTACATAGAGCAGTGCATATGACCGCAACTAATGTGCACTGCTCCTGCCAAACAAATAGAAGTGAGGGGAAAAGGAGAGGTTCAGGGGCTCATAGAGGACTCCCAGGCAACTCTATTTCCTCCTTACAAATTTCCTTTAATGTCTGCAATGAACTTCATTTAGATGGATTAGGAAAGATTTCATTAGAAGTCATAACACTCATTGCTCAACCATTGATGACTATGTTTCTGAAATCCGTCCAATAGATTAATCATCTACAAGAATTATTCAAGTATGCCCTGGTATTTCTTATGATACTAAGCTTCTCACCCCGTCATACACTATATATAAATATGTATTTATAGTTATAGACTAGATATAGCTGAAGTCCAGTGTATAAAGCCGGGGTATTAGTGTGGGCAGAGCAGAATGCTTCCTGCTGAGACACGGCCTAAAATAGGCAGCTCTGGGTCAAGGCAGATGGCAGGTCTGTGTTCCAGCAGTCAAGCCTGATCTGTGTCATGTCGATGGTTTAGTGGCAGGCTAATAGTTTAGATAACCCCCAGCTCTGCTTTGGTGTCACTAAACAGTTTGGAAAAAACTCTGCTGTTATTGTGCCAACCCTATCAATTATTTTTTTAGAAAGTGACAGTTTCTCATTTCAATAAATTGTCTACTAATTTCAAATTAACATGCTTCTTAGAATATTAATGTCGTGGTAATTTATGTATGTCTATTGAGATAAAAAGAAGAGATATTGAGGGTTTGACTACTAAATATTTACTGTGTCCTTATTTATTATTTATTTATTTCAGGTACTTATATAGTGCCGTCAATTTACGCAGCCCTTTACATATACATTGAACATTCACATCAGTCTCTTCCCTCAAGGAGCTTACAATCTAATGTCCCTAACACACATTCATACATACACATACTAGGGCCAATTTAGAAAGGATCTAAATAATCTACCAAAATGTCTTATACATGCTTACATGTAAAAAAGTGGCCTCCACAATATTAAAGAGAGAATCTATTTGGTTGGTATGTGCCACAGGACCTGCTTTTCCTTGAGGGTCAAAACATACTTTTGTGATGCAGTGTGTACACTGCAACACATGTTATGTGAATAAGCGTATTGTGGTGCTATTCATTTTGAATGGCATTTCAACTTATTAAGGCAATGCAGCCACGGCACTGCAATACAACACATGGATAGCCCTGCCTAGATACATTCCAGGTACAATAAAGAAAAAGGTGAGCAAAGATTTAAGCCTCAAACACACAATAAGAATTTTGGATGAATGATTGTCCGTTTTATTTGTATGATAGTCTCATATCTAAAATGAGGTTACTAAACTTACAAAAATTTGCATAGACAGAATAGACAGAAACGCTCAGGTGTGAATAGGGCCTTAGGCCAATAGGATTGTTTAATTGCCATTATATTCTAAAAATCACATGCACTAGCAAATAGTTAGAGCCAGAAGAGATGATGTGCATTTATAATGAGTATGAATCTCCTCCTGAATGCAGGACTCTCCATGCAGACTGTTGCTCCTACTCTGCTTAACTCTCGCAATCTATTCCTTCCAAGAATTCCCCATCCTGCACCATGTAAAGGATGAGGACATCACTTTTAACCATGTAAAAGTGATGGTCTCAGAACTTCTCCTCCTGCACAAACGTATTTCCTCCTGCACAAACTTATTAATACTGAGGTTAAATAATGTCACATCTTCTTTTTTGGTCAAGAAGGATCCACTCTGAATGAATCCTTAAGCAGGTTCTGGTTGCTCGCTGCTACTAGGCCTGAGGTCTGCAGTACCTCTCCCCAGAGGCCTAGTAGTTTAAAAGAATTATTTTGGATGGAGGACTACTGTTCCCAGCCAGCCCATCTTGCAAATCCTGTGCCCTCAGGCCACATCGATTTGACACAGATCCCCATAGTCTCTCCTCTGATCCAGGACTCCTCGTCATTCACCATGTAAATGATAAAGACTTTGCCAATGACCTTGTAGAAGCAAAGTTCCCTCCTGGCACATCCAGCCCTCCACTGTGGTAACACTCACCGACCTTTCACTGCCCTGAGTCCTTGATGGAGAACTTGACCGGACCATACGTTCTGACAGCTTCACCTGCCCCTCTGCTCCAGGAGTTCATTATCGACCATCGTGTGATGATAAAGACATTGCCAATGACCGTGTAGAGGCAAAGTTCCCTCACAGCTCTCCCTGGGCCTCCTCCTGCGATTGACGCAGCCCACTCAGATGGGGGTGCCCTCTTGCTGGTGCCTAGTATTCTATCTGCCACTTCACTCAGCCGACATCTCCCCCCCAGTGGCATGTTACCTCAGCTTATATAGTAGGCCCACCCCATGCCAATACCAATTGGGGATTCCCACATGAGCTGCCTGCCACTCCAGTTCTAGGCCCTACCCCGCTTCCAGAACATTCTCCCTGGAAGCAGGGGAGGCGCCTCAGAACTGGAGTACAGGTGGTCACACCCACTGCTACTCTGACCACTCCCAGCCCCCAGATCAAAACAGACATTCCTAGCTTGCAGCATAGGCCTGCCTAAATTTGCCTGTACTGACAGTTCCTAGTAAAAAGAATCTATTACTAGCACCTACCTATTGCCAGAGGGTGCTACACTACAAAACACTTAAGGGGAAAAAATCCATTATTCTCTATGGAGATGGTTCACATCTCCACTCCAGGTCGCCTGAAGCCCAACGCCTGAAGCTCAAACAAGTTCTGGTCCCTTTTTTTGTCACTCGAATCGGGCAGATTTGGGCTTTTTTGGAGTACTGTGTGGAATACTGTGGGTGCTGATATTTAATATAAGGACATTTATTTGTCCAGAAATCCAGTGATGTCCTCAAGGAGCCAATTTTTCAATCTGGTTCGGATGCAGGCGTTGGCATCAAAAGTAAGGGTTTACTACTGCACATGCGCGAGTTGCATTGCGCTTTGTGAGTGGTCCCACAGTCTTCTGGGACATGTGATGTGTCCCAGAAGGCTGTGAGAAAGGAGCCATGGCCTGAACTTCCAGCTTAGATTGCCACATCTGAAAGAAAGTGGGAGCGGGTACCTCCCCCCCCCCCCCAAAAAAAAAGTGTCAAATGTGGCAGAGGAGGCCGGGGGGGGGGGGGATGCAAACAAACAGAACTTCCCTTTTTAGGTGATGTTCTGCTTTAATTACACTGCTAGAAAAAAAACAAAAATGTGTTTATTGCTTTGCATAGATGCTTTCATATCTTTAAAACTCAATTCCAGGTATGTTTTTTTGCATAGATACACCCCATTACCCAAAGTATTGGGACGCCTGCCATTACATGCACATGAGTTTAATGGAATCCCAGTCTTAGTCCGTAGAGTTCAAAATTGAGTTGACCCACCCTTTGCAGCTTTAACAGATTTAACTCTTCTGGGGAGGCTGTCCACAAGTTTTAGTAGTGTGTCTATGGGAATGTTTGACCATTCTGCCAGAAGTGTATTTGTCAGGTCAGGCACTCATGTTGGATGAGAAGGACTGGCTTGCAGGCTCCGCTCTAATTCATTCCAAAGGTGTTCTATCGGGTTGCGGTCAGGTCTCTGTGCAGGCCAGTCAAGTCCCTTCACTCCAAACTCTCTCATCCATGTCTTTATGGACCTTGATTTGTGCACTGGTCCAAATCATCTGGTAGAGGGGGGGTTATGGCATGGGGTTGTCTTTAAGGGGTTGGGCTTGGTCCCCTAGTTCCAGTGAAGGGGACTCTTAAGGTGTCAGCATACCAACTTCATGCTCCCAACTTTGAAGGAACAGATTGGGGATAGACCCTTCTTGTTCAAACATGACTGTGCACCAGTGCACAAATCAAGGTCCATAAAGACATGGATGAGCGAGTTTGGGGTGCAGGAACTTGACTAGCCTGCACAGAGTCCTGACCGCAACCTGATAGAACACTTTTGGATTGAATTGGGGTGGAGAATGCAAGCCAGGCCTTCTCGTACAACATCAGTGCCTGACCTCACAAATGCGCTTATGGAAGAATGGGCAAACATTCCCATAGACACACTCCTAAACCTTGTGGACAGAAAAATTGAAGCTGTTATAGCTGCAAAGGGTGGGCCAATGCTATATTGAACCCTGCAGACTAAGACTGGGATGCCATTAAAGTTCATGTGC
This sequence comes from Lithobates pipiens, assembly GCF_037356315.1. Classification (NCBI taxonomy): domain Eukaryota; kingdom Metazoa; phylum Chordata; class Amphibia; order Anura; family Ranidae; genus Lithobates; species Lithobates pipiens. Next base: position 128,962,975 of record NW_027507784.1, read on the forward strand.
ATGTAAAGGCAGCTGTCCCAAAACATCTGGTAATATAGTGGGTATATATTGGTCCACTTTGGACCAATGCAAGTATGCATGTTCCATACCTGGCCGATCCCTGTAAAAGCTGGAAATCACTTTAGTGGACACTGTACTACAGTGATCTTCTTTGTTTTCTGGGTCCAATGCCACCATACAAAGCGTTCTCTGATTGGACAAGCTGGTGAGTCAAGGCAGTGACATTGATCGCCACCTCATCCAATAAGAGAATGCCTTGTATTCACTGAAAAAAATACAAAGAATTCTCTGAATGGTGCCCAATGCCCATGCTGAGCAAGCAACCCTTTGCATTCACTATGCAGCAGGGTAGCTGCACAACATGGGACCCTGAAGACACCAAGGACCATTGTAGTAGTGGTGGCTACTACAGTGACCCTCCGCTTCCACGGGGATTGAATACTTACTTACATACTTACTTTGGTCCAACTATGCAAAAAATCCATATCTAGAATTCAGCTTTAACATTTCCTAAGACACAGAATATCACCAGGATAAGAATGAAAATATGTGTATAAAAATATCCCAAAAAATCCCAGTTGTTTTAATACTTGGCCATGACATGTAGAACGCTGCCTGGAATTTGGCTTTAATGCTGAAGTTTGGTAATTTTTTGGGGGATATAGCATCAAACATGCTAGTTACTTGTAAGGATGTGTATTTAATGTCCTGCAAGGCCATTCACAGAACTCATACAGAACACAGATATTTGAAATATCTCTTTCTCTCTTGCTCTCCTACACATACAGTATATAAATATATGTAAAAGATTGACAAGCATTTAAACACAATACATTACGGGCAATTAGCCATTCTCTGCATGCTTCCGTTTACTGTATGCCCATGTGCATGCACAAAACAACATTAGCTCTATCCATCCACTTAACATCACTTACTTCAGTTTAATGATTTATGACACTCATCCTCATGACCACTGTAATGTGTTACAAAAAAGATTGCTCGTTGTTACCTTGTTTTCAACTATGTACATTAACATAACCACTGATTAAATATTTTATGTGTTAGGTGCTTAGGTGCAGGGCTTTTTTTATTGGAGAATAGGTGCAGGAACCCCCCCCCCCCCCGTCTGATTCACCCCTCGTCTCTGCCCTTTACCCACCTCTGACCACCGTCCCTTGATTCCACCCCCTACTCACCACCAGTACTGCCCCTTTTAGAGAATACAGAACCAAGTATAATGTTTTGGTGCTAAATCATTTGTATGGAACATGTTGATGATAAAAAAGAAAGCAGTAAAATAGATCCCCTGCAGCCAGCAACAATATAATCCCAGCAATAGATCCCCACACAATAGACTCCCCCAGCAACAATGGACTCCACCCCAACAATAGATTCCCTGCAGCAACAGTGAACTACCCACAACAAAATATCACACCCAATAACGCAATAACAAAATATCCACGCAAGCAGCATTAGATCCCCCCAGCAGTAACAACAGACCTCCCAGTAGCCAGCATCAATAGATACTCCAGCAGCCAGTAAAAATAGACCTCTCCCTCAACAGTAGATCCCTTCCAGAAACATAAGACCCCCCAGCAACAATAGATTCCCCATCAGCAACAATAAACCCTCAGACAAAATCAGATCCCCACCAGTGACAATAGATCCCCCAGCAGCCAACATCAATAGACCCTCCAGCATACCCTACACCCTATGATATTACATAAATTCAGTGATGGCGGTGCCAGAAAGGCGTTCCCCCGCGTTCCCGCTGAAAAAAAGCCCTGGTTAGGTGAAGGATAAACAAAATATGGTACAGTATTTCACCCATCTAAAATCGAATGTTTAGTATCTACTAATTAAATTTACCACGATTTATTCAAAATAACCTTGAACTCGCATAATGTATTTTTCATTTTGTAAAGATGATTCTGTCATCAGAATTAACCTAGTTATTGATTACAGTACAATAGTGCTCAACATCTGGTATATGGACCAGTGATCCATTGCAGCCAGCCAGGCACAGATGAAATGACTGTTTTCTGTTGTTCTCACATTAAGGAAAAATTCAAAATGATAATATTATGATTGGTAATCATTTTATCTTCAGTGCCAAGCGTGTGCTTGAAGCTTTTTTTCTTTGTTCTGTGGGGGAGGCGGCCAGTTGTAGTTAATACGGTGGGCTTTTAGCCCTCTCTGGCTTGAAGTCCTCTTGGACTAATAAGGTAAATGAGAAGAGGCTGGGCATTGAGCTATGTCTGGTATGCACTGATAGGGACAGCTGGGCCTCTCCGCCAGGGTGTCCCTGGTGACTGAGTTGCCTGTCCTTTAGCTCCAATTCTACAGACCTCATTTCTATATGCCAAAAATTATATTTTTATTTGGGTAAACTTGGATCGCTGCTAGCTAGATATCACAGCAAAGTTCCTTACCAATCTACGTGCGTTACAATTATTAGCGAGAGCTGTTGACTGCAATCATTACTTGTCTAAATAGCTCAAAGTTAATATGTTTGTGTTTAAATAATTGAGACCAGGAGAAATTAATTAGCAATGTTAATTGCATAAAGATGTGGGAGTGCCACATAACGCGTCATATTTATGAAAAAATAGCAAATGTATCATAATCTTTTTTAGCTACATGCTACAAGGATATTTATACCCTTGACATCATCAATTATTTAAATTCCTCTTTTTTTAAGTTTATCAGTTACAGCTGCTGTCTTGATGTTAGTTTAGTATTTAAGCTTGTCACACATGCAATCCGACTAGTGAACAATTCATACTTTGCCTGCAACACATATGTGCTACTTTTGACTTGCAGGAGAGTAAGTCCAGTGCTCCGATAATCATTGTACTCGCAGCAGTGGATAAAGTGGAAAAATGTCACCCATGATAAATGCTTAAAGGTCCCCACTCAGGCTGTCATGGTCCGATGCCTTGGGTGTCGCTGGATAGCGAGGGTGCAGGCTGAGGAAAGGTCTGACCAGTTCCAAAGCATACTGCAAAACTAGGAAGAGATAACCCGAATGGCACACGGATCTCCATGATCAGGCATGTCCAAAGTCTGGCCCGCGGGCCAATCGTGGCCCGTGGTCCGGTTTTGAACGGCCCGCCTGGTTATTTAAACATATACATCTTTTGTGGCCCCCGGAGATCTCCCAGCGCCGGGGTCACAAAAGATATATAGTCCGGCTGCCTCGGAGGGAGGAGGCGGGACGAGTGCCGTGCACACAGGAGGAGAATTTCCTGTTTACACGGCAGCTGTAATAGGAAGTCCCATCTCTGCCATTGGACGACTGTTCTGTCCATCAGAGGAGACGGGACTTTCTCTTAAAGGGGCCATTGTGTAAACAGGAAATTCTCCTGTAGGATGTCTTTGGCGCTCGTCCTGCCCTCCATGGCTGCACTGATGGTAATGGTGGCTGCATTCCTAGCAATTGCAATTGTGGGGCTGCGTTCCTGGCAATGGTAAGTGAATTCCTAGCAATGGTGGCTACATTCCTGGCAATGGTGAGTGAATTCATAGCAATGGTGGCTGCATTCCTGGCAATGGTGGCTGCATTCCTGGCAATGGTGGCTGCATTCCTGGCAATGGTGGGGCTGCATTCCTAGCAATAGTGGGTGCATTCCCGGCAATGGTGGGGCTGCATTCCTAGCAATGGTGAGTGAATTTCTAGCAATGGTGGGTGCATTCCTGGCAATGGTAGCTGCATTCCTGGCAATGGTGAGTGAATTCATAGCAATGGTGGCTGCATTCCTGGCAATGGTGGCTGCATTCCTGGCAATGGTGGGGCTGTATTCCTGGCAATGGTGAGTACATTCCTGGCAATGGTGGGTGCTGCATTCCTAGCAATGGTGGTCGCTGCATTCCTGGCAATGGTGGGCGCTGCATTCCTGGCAATTGTGGGTCTGCAGATGGGCACTGACCCTTATTTTGCTTCACAGTTCTTTATTTAAAATGTAAAAAATTTTTTTCCTGAAGCTTCCCTCTTAAAGTGAAGGTGTGTGTTATACGCCAATAAATATGGTGTATCCAAATAATACACTTGAGTTCATCTCTTCACCACACACAGCCACAAAGGCAAGAGAATTCTTGTTGGGTAGTGTATTAGTACTCGGACGAACACACTTAGACCGAATTTTAATGGTTCAAAGAATGTCAGGCAAAATGGTCGGCCCTCGCACATGTTCAGTTCATCAAATCTGGCCCTCTTTGAAAAAAGTTTGGACATCCCTGAGGACGGGGCGAAACACGTTGGAGTTGTGTTCTGGATGAATCAAGCTGAGACTGAGCTATCTCTTCCTTTTTTGTGGAAAAATTTGAAGCACAAAAGATCCACTTTTTCCTCCAAGCAAAGCTTTTATTTGTTTTCATTAGTAACAGACACTGGTGAAAGTTGTTGGATGAGGGAGAAAAGGAAATGTGTCAGAACTACCAGAGCTAAGTAAAACTAAGCTAAGTAAAACTAAACTAAGCTAAGTAAACTATCTAAAAAATTAAAAAATTCCCCTTAACCTCTTGGCGCCAGCCACACATAAATATGTGGCCTCTCGGCGGGTGGGCTTGCTCACTCCGTACACACAGTTACCGGCGGCTAACGGAAAGCTCCCAAACGCTGCTTGCAATTGGGAGCTTTCTGATCATGTGACTGCCATGATAGCCAATCAATAATTTTTTTTTAAGGGGACTGTGTCAAAATAAAAAATAAAAAGTAAAGTAGATAGAATTTTTTTTTTTAAAGTGCCCCAACCCACCAAGCTCACAGGCATGAGAGAACGCATATGTGAGTAGCGCCCACATATGAAAACGCTGTTCAAATCACACATGCTAGGTATCGCCACGATCGAGAGCAATAATTCTAGCCTCAGACCCCCCTGTAACTCAGAACTGGTAACCTGTAAAAAAAATTGCCTATGGAGATTTTTAACGGTAAAAGCAGGCGCAATTTTAAAGCGTGACATGTTGGGTATCAAATTACTCGGCATAACATTATCTTTCACAATATAAAAAAAATGTGCTAACTCTACTGTTGTCTTATTTTTTCATTTAAAAAAAGTGTATTTTTTCCAAATAAAGTGCGCTTGTAAGACCGCTGAGAAAATACGGTGTGACAGAAAGTATTGAAATGACCGCCATTTTATTCTCTAGGGTGTTAGAAAAAATATATATAAAATGTTTGGGGTTTCTAAGTAATTTTCTAGCATAAAAATATATATTTTAACTAGTAAACACTGATTCTGAAAAATAGGCCTGGTCCTTAAGTGGTTAAAAGAGAAGTAAGTTTTTTTTTCCATATTCATACTTACCTAGGTGGATGTAACATTGGTCCGATGCTGCATCTGTCCCCCTCTACACTGAGAACCGAGCGATCGAACATCACAATGGCTCTGTTCTCTCAGATCCCTGAGCAAAGAGCTGCTGACTGTCAATACGCAGCTCTCCGCTCTGCTCCTCCACACTCACTGGAGCGCTGCATTGCAGAGTGATGAGGAGCGGCCGTCTCAGGCTCTCTGCGGCTCACTGAGAGGCTCAGATGGGAGTCACATACCTCCCAACTTTCAAACTTCAGAATGAGGGACACCTGCGGTGCACGGATTGCGCCGCTGCTACATGTGGTCGTAGACAAACAGTGGGAGGGGCTTAAGGGAATGTCAAAATGCCGATGTGCTTAAACAAAACTCAGGCTTCCTTGTACGTATAAAATATGCTTTGATTGCTTTGCCTGAGCCTACCTTAAAGAAGTACTTCATTAAAATAGTCAGGGATTGCACAGCAACTAGCAACTGTTGAGACAATGAACACTTTGGTGAGCGGTATGTAATGTACAGTAATGTGTATATAGTATAAGAATGTGTAAGGCAGAGCACAGGGGTTGGGGATATCCAATGCAATGAGTGCTGCAGTCAGTGTCTGGTTTAGGATACATAATGCAGAGTACAGGGGTTAGGGTGTGCAATGCAATGTGTTCAATAATCAGGATAAGTATTGCACTGAGGGGCTTTAGTTGTGGGGTTTAAGAGTACATGACACATCGAGAGCAGGGTCCAGGAGTGCAGAAAGCACTGAATGCAGGGGACGGGAGTGTGTAATGCATAGTAAGGAGTACAAAACAAAAAGAGTGCAGGAGTCAGGGGTGTGTAACGCACAGGTAGGGGTAAGGAGTGTGCAAACTCCCCCCCCTACAAGCAATACTTTCCCCCACTTTACCTTTTCAGTAAAAAATCTCACTCACTCCCCTCCCAAAAAAAAAACCATCACTAATTTGCGCACTAACCCCCCCCGGTACAAATCCTCTCTCCCCCTCCCAGAATGAATCCTCCCACACGAATGCCCCCCCCCCCCCAATTTCTTCTCCTAGCAAAAATTCTCTCCCCCTCAAGCACATTTCCATTGTCCAATCCTTCTTTTAGCACAGATCCTTCTCCTCCCAGTGTAAATCATTTTCCTTATTCCCAGCACAAATCTTCTCCCCCCCCCCCCCCCCGCGCGCGCGGTCCATGCTCATTTCCCGAACCGCGTTGGAGACTCACTGCAGTTGTGATCTGCAGCAGGTGTCTATGTCAACTTAAAGATACCCCAAACACTGGATGCAAATGCAGTGTGTTTGCATGTATCGGATCGCATGGTACAAGAATACCATGTGATTTGGTTGCTGTACATTTTTTTGAAGCAGTGCACGCACTACTTTTGATGCGGTCTGGTGTGATTACAGCACACTGCACCCAGCTTACATGTGAATCGTATAGAAAACACAGCTTTTTCCTGTGCGATTCGCCGAGACATATATCCAACCCCAGGGCGGTTCGGCAAATCAGTGACAGTTGGAAGATTGGTGTGTATTTATGAACCCCTTCCACAGGCCAATTATGTTTTGCTTTCATCAAAACAACAACTAAATCAAAGCAGCAATATCCCGGATGACACTTGTTGCTTCATCCCAAAATTCTACTGCAGAAAATCCAAAGGCAGCAAAGTAAGTTTTAGGTCTTTTTATTTTTCACCAGTAAACAGGGAAATGCTGGTAAATATAACTCACCCATTCCTATCTAATAGCATCATTTGAACTCCTGTGTGACTAGCACAATGCTCTACAACATACAATACACAAATTGCAAACACACATGCATGAAATTGGTATTTATTACAGACCTCAGCTACAGAGATCAACGCTGCTCAGACCAGAGTGGTGTGCCTCATCCCGGCCGCCTCCTCCTCCTGTGTACTGGAAAACATCACAGCAGGAGGAGGAGGGGGCAAGTTCAGGTCTCTCCGCTCTGAGTTAGAGGCAGCTAGCGGGGAGAGATGCCAGTGTTCTTTTTGTCAGAACACCGGCTGTCATACAAAGCTTTGTGTGCAGCATGCGGGTATCCAAACACCCCGCATTAGCCGTGGGCGGGTTGTAACAGGTGCTCGTGCTAGTGCCCCTGTGCTGGGTGACTCATTGGAGCTTGTTTCGGCATTCAGTTCCATTCCGGGACTCAGCCTTGATTCGCGGGACTCCGGGATTTGACATACATCAAATCCCGGGATGATCCCGGCGAATCAGGGATAGTTGGGAGGTATGGGTGTCAGTCCAGGCACCTGGCCTATCTATACTTTATTGTCACAATGAAGAGAAGTGTGATTCGTCACTCCAGAGAACACATCTCCACTGCTCTAGAGTTCAGTGGCGGCGTGCTTTACACCACTGCATCCAACCCTTTGCATTGTACTTGGAGATGTAAGGCTCGGATGCAGCTGCTTGGCCATGGAAACTCATTCCATGAAGCTCTCTACACATTGTTGTGCTAATCTGAAGGCCACACGAAGTTTGGAGGTCTGTAACTATTGACTCTGCAGACAGTTGGCGACTTCTGCGCACTGTGAGCTTCCGCATGCGCTGACCCAGCCCTATCATTTTATGTGACCTTCTACTTTGTGGCTGAGTTGCTGTTGTTCCCAGTTGCTTCCACTTTGTTATAATACGGATGGACTTATTGCACAGAGGTGGAAACATATCACAGTACCTAGCTTGAATTCACTGAGCTCCTGAGAGAAACCTCTTCTTTCACAAATGTTTGTAGACTGTATGCCTAGGTTCTTGATTTTATATACTTGTGGCCATGGAGGTGATTGGAACACCTGAATCCAATGATTTGGAGGGGTGCCCCAATACTTTTGCCAATATATGTTCTAGCATGCCTTATTCACGCGTACATTTACATATGTGCATGCCTACAAAGTTGGCTAGGTGTACCAAAACACCTTAAGGAGTGAGTCCCTCCCAAAATCTATTGCTGAAAGATTTTTCCTGCACCCTAGTATGTTGAACTTTGATCTACAGGGCTTCCTGTTGTAGCCTGGTATGATTTAACCTTCAGTCTCCCTTTTTTCTTGGCTGCCTTGACTTGACATTTAGACTTTCTATTGCTGACTTCAGCTTGATTCTGACCTCACTCTGTCTGCTGCTGTAATATCCATGATCACTTGGTACAAATCCAAGATTGTTTATTGATCTAATTGAAGCTCACAGTTCAGATTGTTCTATTATATACTTTGTTACAAACTGTATATCTACAACAGTCCTGTAGTTATATGACTGGGTGCTACATATGGACTGTGTATTAATACAGGTATCACACAAACTGATGAACATGATGGTGGCACACACCTAAAAATAATTTAAAAGATGTAAAAAAATGCAAATTTTTATATCACAAAATCAAAATGATCTTTTGATCAGATCTATCTAAAAAAACAATAAACACTTTTCTAAAAAAAAAGGGGTGTGACTGCCAGTTTGTCAGCTGTCCCCTGAGACCACACTCACCACACTCACCACACTCACATTTCTATGAGAGAAGGCTCTCCTCCATCCCTCTTTCACCAGAGAGGTATTCTCCACCAGAAGGGCGAGAAATCCTAAGGATTACATGCCCGTCCTTAATGACTTTAAGGCCCGTTTCATACTAATGGACATTACACAGAATTCTACAAACAAAAACCCATAATGACAATGTGAAAGAAGTTTGTTTGAAATCTTAGCACATTTATTAAAAATAAAAAATCACATGTGCATAAGTATTCACAGTCTTTGCTCAATACTTTGTTGAAACGCCTTTGGCACCAATTAGAGCCTCGGGTCTTTTTGAGTATGATGACACAAGGTTGGCACACCTATTTGTGGGCAGTTTCTCCCATTCTTCCTTGCAGGAGCTCTCAAGCTGCATCAGGTTGGATGGGGAGCGTCGTGCACAGCCATTTTCAGATCTCTCCAGAGATCTTCAATAGGATTCAGGTCTGGGCTCTGGCTGAGCCACTCAAGGACATTCACAGAGTTGTCCTGTAGACACCTCTTTGTTATCTTGGCTGTGTGCTTAGGGTTGTTGTCCTGTTGGAAGATGAGACTTAGCCCCAGTCTGAGGTCCAGAGCGCTCTGCAGCAGGTTTTCATGAAGAATGTCTCTGTACATTGCTGCATTCATCTTTCCCTCGATCCTGACTAGTCTACCAATTCCTGCCACTGAAAAACATCCCAACAGCATGATGCTGCCACCACCATGCTTCAGTGTGGGGATGGTATTTGGCTGGTAATGAGCGGTGCCAGGTTTCCTGCAGACATGATGCTTGACATTCAGAGAGTTCAATCTTTGTTTCATCAGACCAGAGAATTTTGTTTCTCATGACCTTCAGGTGCCTTTTGGCAAACTCCAGGCAGGATGTTATGTGCCTTTTACTGAGAAGTGGTTTCCGTCTGGCCACTCTACCATACAGGCCCAATTGGTTAGTTGTTCTTCTGGAAGGTTTTCCTCTCTCCACAGAGAAATGCTGGAGCTCTGTCAGCGTGACCATCGGGTTCTTGGTCACCTCCCTGACTAAGGTCCTTCTCCGATCGCTCAGTCTGGCCGGGTGGCCCACTGTAGGAAGAGTCCTGGTGGTTCTAAACTTCTTCCATTTATGGATGATGGAGGTCACTGTGCTCATTGGGACCTTCAATGCTGCAGAAATGTTTCTGTACCCTTCCCCAGATCTGTGCCTCGATACAATCCTGTCTTGGAGGCCTACAGACAAATCCTTGCACTCCATGGCTTGGTTTGTGCTCTGACATGCACTGTTGACTGTGGGACCTTATATAGACAGGTGTGTGCCTTTCCAAATTATGTCCAATCAACTTTATCACAGGTGGACTCCAATCACGTTGTAGAAACAGCTCAAGGATGATTAGTAAAAACAGGATGCACCTGAGCTCAATTTTGAGTGTCATGGCAAAGGCTGCGAATACTTATGTACATGTGATTATTTTTGTTTTTTAGTTTTAATAAATTTGCAAAGATTTCAAACAAACTTCTTTCACGTTGTCATTATGGGTTATTGTTTGTAGAATTTTGAGGAATATAATACATTTAATCAGTTTTGGAGCAAGGCTGTAACATAACAAAATTTGGAAAAGGTGAAGCTCTGTGAATACTTTCCGGATGCACTGTATATCACTCCTTCTGGTTGATTTCATTTTTTCTATTAAATCTAAATTCTAAGTAAAAAAAGGAAAACACACTGTTTTTAAGTTAAAAAAAAAAAAAACAGTTCTAAGTGCTAGAGCTGTCAAGAATCAGAAATGGTATGGAAAGCTGACAGCACTACATTTCAATCTGCCAGAATTTTTTCTGTACTGGTTCTACAATAGATATTGGTGGCTATTATTGGGACAGCGGGTGGAAGAAAGTGCTGTAAAGCAGGTCTCATAAAGGATGCTTGCTATAGCCTTTAGCATTTCATTTATAAGTGAACAGCTAGAATATTGAAAATATTCCTAAAAAAGGGCAACAAGGGCAGCAGATTAAATTTCTACATAAGATTTACAAACAATAATATTCTGATGCAAGCACAAACTCTAACTAGTAGAGTGGATCTTTTTTGTTATGTTCTATGATAGTATTATATAATTTCTTACGCTACGTATGAACTCAGAATCTGTTTTTGCAGTTCCCTATTGCCGAATTGGAGTCTATTGTATAATGTGCCAGCCATAGTATGAACAATGATACATTTGTGTCTGTACATATTGTATATTTCTCATGCAATCCTAGATACTTTTGTTATTATGTATATAACTTTTAATTGTTTGGACCCTGCCAAGGGAAATTATTATGTTACATAAAACAATAATTACTTAAAGCAGTAATAAATCCAAGACCAAAAATGTAATACATTGCAGCTTGCAAATCATTACATGTGCTGGTTGCATTAGTTTTTTTTTTTTCCCCTCCATTTTCACCTTCTAATCTGGCCAGTATACCAAACCTCATGTGTTAGAGCACCTACACTCTGGATGAATGTGTATTAGAGACATCTTTGGATGGCAGTATTGTCTGTCTGGGGGGAGAGTAGTGTTAGTTGTGCTAGCAGATTTAAATACACTAATAAATTGAAGCCAGATTTCAGCTAATACTTTTAAGTAGTTAAAGCAACAGATTTTTCTTTTGGCAATAAAGGTTTTACATGAATAAATAAAAGCTGTTCCGTGAAAGCACCCCTTCCAATGGTAAATGGTTTATCTCAATTCTATGTCTGCAGGACAGCATGTTCTGTTGAAAAACAACAGACTTATTAGCCAGATCATGAAACTACAAGAAAGAAAGCATAAAAAAAAATGATTGCAGCCCTCACATCTAAGAATTGGTAAGCTGCAATATACTGTAATACATGTTTGCTTTTGGGTTTTATACCACTTTAAAGTGGGCCTTCATCCGAACATGATAATCCCACCTGTAATTCTCCCCTACCCAATGTGGGTGGGGGCAATAACACACTCCAGGTGCAATTGAAAGTACTGAAGTAAACTCAAAACAGTTCACAACAAGCCCGGCAGAAGGAAGCCCAAACAGGAACACTCACGGTTGACAGCATCTATCTGGAGGGGCAGAATGCAACAAGGTTGGTCGAAGCCCAAGTCAGGAGGTTTCCAGGAACCTATACACTCCTGTTCCTTGACAGCTGCTGGTCTCTTTCCAGCATCCTGGCTATGATGCATCCCCATCCGTCTGTCCTACTGCAAGGTGATTGATGTGGCCAGTTTCTGGGTGGAGACCAAACCTGATTTAAGCCAGACAAGCCTGCAGTCTCATGCTTGTGACTGGTTACATGTGCTCAAGCTGCCTGTTTTTCTTACCTGCTCTGCTGTTTTTATTCCCTTGTTGATGACCTCGGATTTGATATTATTATTATTTAAGATACTTATATAGTGCCATCACATTCATAAACTAGGGCCAATTTAGAGAGAAGCCAATTAACCTACCAGCATGTCTTTGGAGTGTGGGAAGAAACCAGAGTAACTGGAGGAAACCCACTCAGGCACAGGGAGAACATGCAAACTCCAGGCAGGTAGTGTTGGGATTGGGATTCAAACCAGCGACCCTTTTTACTGCTAGGCAAGAGTTCTACCAACTACACCACTGTGCCACCCCGTATTGGACTATTCTCTGCACTTTGCCTATCTTTTGACTAAGAATTGACCCTGACTATTCTGAACTTTTCCTGGCTTGTACTTGGACTGTCATTGAACCCATCTGCCATCTGCAAGTACCTGCTTGCTTTTCTCAGTTCGTGTCTGCCCTGGAATAGTGGCCAGTCACTATAGCACTGTATATAAGACCTGGGGCAACCAAGTACCAATAGGCCTGCTGGCCTTATGGGAAAAGGGGCTGCAATAGGTGTAGAAAACAGAAGCTATCTATAGTGTCTGAGCACCTACCATAGGGGTAAACTTTTAAACCAGGTCAACGACACTACAGAGGGTAGAACTTCTCCTGGTTTCATGAGATTATCACTTCCAGGCATAAAGCTTGGGTGGTAAAAAAATTGGTAGTTGAGCCATGGTTTTACTAACTCTCCCCTTAACCCAACACAGCTGCCAGAGGGGGGTTGTACACATCACTGCAGAGATGCTTTGCTTCATTGTTGAAGAAAAATTATACCAACTGTTATATTCGGAGGGCAGTATTTTCAAGTGAATGGAGCCATGTCACAACTGCCAATTCAGATGCATGCCATACACATGGTTGCAGCATGGTGGTTCGGGTTAAAACAAGAGATAAGGATGCCATGCATAACCTCCTAGCTGGGCTGCTGCAAGTGTAAATGGGGCCTAATACCCAAGCAAAAACCTATTTAAATATTTAAATCATTCTGCAGAACTTTGAGTGGTAAGTCGAATGCAGTGTTTCTCAACCTTTTTTCAGTTAAGGTGCCCTTTAAAATTCTGCACAATCTTTAGGTGCCCTATTCAAAAATGTAAAAAACTAAACTAAGAGTTTTACAAAACACAGCAACATCCACACTTGTAGGACACCCAACGTTTTTTCTTCTAAAGCAAATGCACTTTTGCACACTGATACTGACTAGTATTCCAATGTTTCTCTTCTCCCTCATTCGCCTAATGTGACCTAATGTGACCCCAGTGATGGGGAGAGGCAAACAAGGATAATGTCATTGGTTGTTAGAAGGCTGGCAGCTGGAAGGTTGTAATGGTGCAAAATTAAAACCTGTGACTTTGTGCAACTAGAGGGCACTATACAATTTGTGGCCAATTTAGACATTTGCCAAGGCACCCCTGAAGAAACCTGAAGGCATCCCAGGGTCCCTGGACACCCTGGTTGAAAAAGGCTGGTCTAATGTGTAAATTACTCTTACCTCCGAGGCAATCTTGTAGATATATTGTAGCAAAACCTTACCGCTCCCCCCTGTTCAACCATTACCTACATGCTTTCAGTTCCTACATGCTGCTCTGGATAGTTGGGAAGGCCTTAAAGTGGGTTGATTTTTACCTATATATAAGCCTATATATGGCTTACCTAAAGGTACAGTAAATATCTCTTAAATGTATTTAGGAGATATGCAGAGTCCTGTGCTGTGACATCATCGCGCCTTGTCCAATCAAAGGACCAAAGCCTGCCAATCCGGAAGGAAGACTGGGTGAAAATGGAAGCCCTGTCAGCAATGAGAGAACGCTGCCGGAGATCTTCGTTTTTGGGGAAGTTTCACATAATGTGCTAGTATGAGGCAACTCTAAAAGGGACATGTACACTGCTAATCAGGGCACTGATTATCAGTGTAGTCCCAACAGTGCCCACCAGTGCTGCCATTCTGTGCCCACCACTGCTGTCAATCTGGGCCCACCAGTGCTGCTAATCAGTGCCCATCAGCGCTGACAATCAGTGGCCATCAGTGCAGCCTATTAATGGCACCTATCAGTGCCCATCAGTGTCGCCTATCAGTACCACCTATCAGTGCCCATCAGTGCCGCCTATCAGCGCCTTCTTATCAGTGCCCCCCAGTGCCGCCTCATCAGTGCCCATCAGTGTAGCCTATCAGTGCAGCTTCATCAGCGCACATCAGTGAAGGAGAAAAATTACCTGTTTGCAAAATTTTATAACAAACTATGAAAACTTTATTTTTTTCAAAATGTTGGGTCTTTAGTCATTTATTTAGTAAAAAATAAATAAAAAAAAAGTAGTAATCAAATACCACCAAAAGAAGGCTCTAGTAATGTGAAAAAAAATTATAAACATTTTGTTTGGGTACAGTACAATGTTGCATGACAGCGCAATTGTCATTCAAAGTATGACAGCGCTGAAAGCTGAAAATTGGCCTGGGCAGGAAGGGGGTTTAAGTACGCAAGTTGTTAAAGAGCCGAGAACTTGTTGCAGTATATCTAACTTAACTTCTCAAAGATTTCTCAACATGCATTTTGGAGTTTAATACTTAAAAAAAATAAAAAAAATGTACATTCTAATCTGTCATCATGCTTTGTAAGATCTAATAAAAATACTGAGCTGCAGTGCAATTGGATGTTTATTTGGTTTTATGCTGAGAGAAATGCTCTGAAAGTTTACTGTAAAAGGAAAGATTCTAAGAATAGCTAATACTCCTGCACATTTTTTCCAAAATAAATTGTCATTGATTTACTGACTGAAAGTATGCTTTCATATGTTGGCATATTTCCTCAGAAAAAGACATTTAAAAACAATAAAATTGTACAAGGACAAAATACAAAAAAGCTGCAACCATCTTACAGATATTAAAAACCCACAAATGACTAGAGTGAAAAAAACAGTTGTGCAAACCTTCTAGCTATTATGCCCTGTACACACGGTCGGACTTTCCGATGGAAAATGTGCGATCGGATCGTGCTGTTGGAAAATCCGATTGTGTGTGTGCTCCATCAGACTTTTTCCGTCGGAATTTCCGACACACAAAGTTTGAGAGCATGATCTAAGATTTTCCGACAACAAATCCGATCATTTAAATTGCGATCGTGTGTAGACAATTTTTACAGACAAAGTGCCACGCATGCTCAGAATAAATTACGAGGCAAAAGCTATTGGCTCCTGGCCCGTTTATAGTCCCGTCGTCCGTGGTTTACGTCACCTCGTTCTGAACGATCAGATTTTCCAACTTTGTGCGACCGTGTGTATGCAAGACAAATTGGGCCAAAATCCACCCGAAAAAATCAGACGGATTTTGTGGTTGGAAAGTGCGAACGTGTGTACAGGGCATTTTTAGGTGGTTGTAAAGGCTAAAGGTATTTTACCTTAATGTATTCTCTGCATTAAAGCGGGACTGTACTGGGGAAAAAAATATTAAAAGCCAGCAGCTATAAATACTACAGCTGCTGACTTTTAATAAATGGACACTCACCTGTCCCGGGGTCCAGCGATGCCAGCAGCCGAGGCAGATCGCTCGCTCGGCTGCTGCTGCCACCATTCTAGGTGAGGGAATCAGGAAGTGAAGCGAATCGGCTTCACTTCCCGGTTCCCTACTGCGCATGCGCGAGTCGCGCAGCGCAATAGGAATTGTCCGCGCTGTCTCTGGGACCCGTGTGTGTCCCAGCAGACAGCGCGGCAGGACAGGAAGAGGCATAGACTCCCACGGGAGTCTATGGCCGGAAGTGGGTGTAAATACCTGTCTTTGACAGGTATCTCCACCCCCCTCCCCCCTGAAAGGTGCCAATTGTGACACTGGAGGGGGGGAGGGTTCCGATCAGTGGAAGTTCCACTTTAGGGTGGAACCCCACTTTAAGTTAAAAAAAAAAGTTTTAGGTGCAGCTCCCCCCTGCTCCCCTAAATACATCCCTGAGCCCAATCTCAATCCAGTGCTGTACCCAAAAGCATCTCTCTCTCTCTCTGCCACCTCATTGAACTTCATTTAATTTACTAAAACTGGAGACTGCAAAATCTGGTGCAGCTCTGCATATAAACCAATCAGCTTCCAGATTTTTTTGTCTAAGCTTAATTGAACAAGCTGAAGTTGGAAGCTGATTGGCTACCATGCACAGCTGCACCAGTTTTATTTTATAAACCCCAGTAAGAGCAGTGAGAGCCATTTGCTTTTGCTGCTGTCAATCAAATGCAGTAACAAGGGAGTGGGGGAGGGGCTGAGCCACACTGTGTGCGTTAATAGATGCACACAGTGGAGCTCGGGATTAAGCCTGCATGAGTATGCCCGCTAGCAAGCAACTTGTTAGAGGAGTACTCGGAAAACAGGAGAAGCAAGTAGCACTTGTGGGGGACCCCAGAAAGAGGAGGGTCGGAGCTGCTCTGAGCAAACCACTGCACAGTGCAGGTAAGTATAACATGTTTGTTATAAAAAAAAGATCCTTTACAACCATGTTAAACACTAAGGGAGGAAGCAATGAATAAGGTAGCTTAAGTATTGGGAAAAATAACCGTTTCAATGTTCTCCCACCACTCTGCTACCCAGGCATGTTCTTCCTCTGCTAACGCCTCCATGCCACAAACCCCAGGAGCCGTGCACTTGATTTTCACTTCAGGTCAGGATCTGCAGAAATTCCCACTGTACCGATCTCAGGCTCTCTCTTTCCAATCACAGTGCTTTTCAGAGGCGAATAAGACCTCGTCACAGCCTCATATCACAATATAATGCTGCACTACCACTCCACAAGCCCATGCTTTGGGACACAGCTCCATTGAACTCATTGGGTGAGTTTGACAAGAGGTGCCACTTGTTAGGCCTCATTCAGACGAGGCGGATCCGCTTGCACGGAGTCCGCCGGCTCAGCGGGAGATCTCTCCGTTGATCTCCGCTGAGCCGGCGGATGACAGGTCCCTCTCTGCTCACTGAGCGGGGAGGGGCTTGTCGAGCGCCGCTGGTTTCTATGGAGAGATTGGATGAAAATGGACAGCAGGTTGGATGTCAGCGAACATGTCACTGCTGACATCCATTGCTCCATAGACCCGCATGGAGTGCCTGTTCAGGTCCGCCATCAAAACTGACAGGCGGCCTGTGTGAAAGAGGCCTAAAAATCTGCACTCCAAGTTAAAAATTCCGCTCCAGTGGCATGTGAACAGCCCCATCAGGCTTTCATTTTACAGTTCGGGTAGGTGGCTGGGTGGGCAGTAAAAATGTACCTCAGTTGCCCGTTTTTACAACCGCCCATCTGAAAGACACCTATTTCATGAGCAGATGTACCTAATATTCCTAGCTGTTTGTTTTCTCTATGATAACATGCTTACAAACTTTACCAGGTCCAAAATTATTACTGAGAAGTATTAAGTTCAGCCCTTCACAACATTCCCAATTTTTCATGTGGCCACTTGGGAAAATGAATTGCCCACCCCTAATAAATTCAGACATAAATAAAGTTAGTAATTGACAGTATCCAAAATTTAGGTCCCACATTTACCACTCCAGTAGACCACATTATTTGTCACAAAATCATTTTACAAAAACTCGACTCTGTGCTTCCTCCAAGCAGTGGAGGACACATTCTTATGCCGCGTACACACGGTCGGAGAATCCGTCGGAATGCGTCTTATCGGACCGTGTCGTCAGATAATCCGACTGTGTGTGGTATGCATCGGATTGATTCCATCCGAATCTCCGTCGGACCCAATTTTCCAACATGTTGAAAATATTTCCCAACCAACTGGGCCGGTCGGACGTAATCCGATCATGTGTAGAGAATTTTGATCGGACCAAATGCCACGCATGCTCAGATCAAATTCCTACATCAAAGCTATTGGCTACTAGCCTGAATCTAGTCCCATCGTAACGAAATTACGTCATCACGTTCTGAAAGATTGGATTTTTCGACAATTTAGTCGGACCGTGTGTATGCAACAGTTTCGGACAAGATCCGACGGACAAAATCCGACTGAGAAAATCCAATGGATTTGGTTGTCGAAATCTCCGACCGTGTGTACAGGGGCTTAGACTGGAATTCTGGCAGCACAGGCTATGGCCCGGGGCGACAAGCTACGTGTAGCTGTACAAAGTCATTGACACATCATATTGTTGAGTGTCGGTAACACAAAACAAAAGGTTCCTGATTGACAACCTACCTACCAGTGCCTCGTCATTGCTGTATCTATATAATGTCTGCATTTTTTTAGAAGTAGTGGACTGTGTCATTGCACTCTAATCATTCCTAGCTGAAATATGTAAAACCAAACTGCTAGCAGAGTAAGCGGGGTACACACTATAAACAAATGGGACAAACAATTCTGTATTCGGAATTTAAGTGTTACTAAACCCAGGACCCTGCATTCACTATATCTGGTCTCCCACAGTACGCAGAACTTGGAAATGAAATTATTTTAGTAAATATAACCTGTTAAATACATTTTTTCATCAGCAATATACATCATAATGTCTTATGACTTCTCTGTGTCTGGTTAAAGCTTGTAAGAGAAGTTTTCATTCTCCTCTGACTGTCCTATGAGGCTGCATGGCCCCTGGCCCTCTGTCTGGACAGTGCTGACTGGACAGTGCTGATTGGCCCTGTGCTGATCACACTTCCAAGAAAAAAAAAACCTCTCTAGCAATACACACAAAACTGAGCAAGTGCAGAGTGACTCCAAATGCTCTGTCTTATCAGGAGATGGATTGGGGACAGTTGAAGAAGGGGAGGATCAGAGAAGATAGGATCAAACAGCCTTTTTACACAATGCAGAGGGGGAAGTACGAATCCGAAATACTAATTTTTATGCATACAAATTCTGTATGAAATACAAAATTTCATTTACGAATTTCGGATCCAAATTCATAACGAAAATTCATAATTGTTACGATAAGTTAACAAACATAAAAGTTAAAAACCCAGGATGTCAACACAGCACAGGGATGGTGGGAACCCCTCATAATGATTAATTCATCATAACGAACATTCGTTATTTTTACGAAAAGTTAACGCAACTAAAGGTTAAAAACCCAGGAAGTCAGCACAGCACAGGGATGGTGGGAGCCCCTCATAATGATAAATTCATCATAACGAACTTTCGCTATTTTAACGAAGAGTTTAAGAATCTAATGAAAATTCGTATTTCGTACGAATCCAAATTGTATTTCGGACACGAATTATGTAATACTTTTTTTTTTTAATACGGAACGAAACTAAAAAAAAATTTTGGATGGTGCCCATGTCTAGTGGTTATGTCGCTATGGCCAATCTGCTGGGATAGGAGGAAAAAACACAAAACAACTGGCCTAGGGAGACAGGAGTCTTGCACACACCTGCCACCACATTTTAAAGGTGGCAGGTGTATCTTAAGCCGAAAAACAGGGGGGAAAACACTGCGCTGTAACTTAACTAAGCAAAAAAACTGCTGCCAACACTTAAAACAAACAAAGTTCAACAATTTTAGGGTAAAGATAGTGTAGCGCTTCTACAATAGTGAATGTGATGAACACACACATAACCAAAAAATGTATAGAAAGTGGTCACATAGGAAAATCCATAATATGGGAGAAGTCCAATTGAAATGGAGGAAAACTCCGTGATGTGACTGGTGCAGAAATAATATCTTAAGCCGGCCATAGATGATACGAGTTTATCTCTTTTGTCTCCAAATCGCTTGATACCCCATCAACACAGTCACTGTGTGCCTGGATCCATATGCTGCCAGTCACATCCTTACCAGGCTCCCTGATCGCTCAGAAAACCAGGTAATGGAGTAGAGGGTGGCCGGAGGGGAGGGATGGGGAGGTTACTTTTTACTGCCTTCAGAATCAGCGTCCGAAAACACTGATAACTCGGTCATTGCTGCAGCTGTGAGAGATGAGAGTAAAAAACTTTGAGCCTTTACAATCACTTTAGCACAGCCAACACTTACAATACTCCACCTCACTCCCTCCCTTATAGGCACAAACATGCAGGTTCATCTGATGCTAGCTTGCATATTTGTATAATGGTCAATCCTTAGAATGCGTGTTTGGTGGCCAGATAGAGCAAGCACACCCATCCACCAAATGCTGTTTTTCGTATTTTGGGTGGGGACAGAGGAAACAATACAGTATAATAATGTTCTACAGGTTCCCAGATCTCTATCTTGGTTGGTGTACAGTAGTTCTTAGTTGTTAAAATCATGTCCATTAAACATACCACCTTCACATGTGTAGCGGCCATAATCCTTTGTAGGGCGGCCTTGACTTACTGGGCTTACCGGTTACCTCCTCTTCGCTTGTTCTTCCACATCTTGGGGTTCCCAGGGTTGATACCCAACAACTTAAAACACTGACACAAAGTCCTTTTTGAAAGGTTTTATTTTGCAGTGATAACATCCAATAACACAGTCTCTCATGGGAACAGAGGGCACGGGTGAAGAACTCAGGTACCTTGAACTGCAGGTCTAACAAAGTCTCTAATTCCACCCAGAGAGTAGCCACTCGCAGCTGGGTACTTCAAGGCTGAACAGATCTCTAGCCAGAGATCATGGCAGTCAGCACGTTGACTCAAAACTTGGAGCAATCCTATGAACGTGTACAGGTTGTAACTGTGAGTGAACAGGAACCTTTTTCCTCAGTACCTGGAATGTTCTCTGTCTCTTTAGTAGTACTGGAAAAAGCGTGGATTTGTCAATGTCCTTCCCAACTCAGTAACCAGGCACTTCTCAGGATGCCACTTGTTGGCCCTCCTCAGAAGAGTCCTCCCCCGGTCACTTCCTTGAGCTGTGGTGCCCCTCCAAGCTGAGAGCACACTCAGACATCTTAAATCCTCCCTCAGTTACTGCGCCTTGGACCAGCCGGTTCCGAGACTCAGCAAAGGACAGATCCCTACCCCAGGCCAGATGGGTCTATTGGGGGTAACTAAAAGGAACATGTTGCGGGATGTCAGACACCCCATGACCGGGACCCCTCACGGGGCTACCCCGATCCTGGAAAAAGAACAGACCACACGGGCCTCACAAACTCCTCTACCTAAACACGTGACCCCAACATCTTAAATACCCCTCCCAGACTCCTCAGCGAGGCCCGGCACTCCTTCTGATTGGCTCCACGAAGGCTGATACCCAAAACATCCAACCAGGCCTGGTTCTGGCCTGTCATGTGCATCTCACCACACACATGACCAAGCAGAACTTCTAACATAGCCCAGCCAAACTGATGTCAAATTCACCCTACATAATTAACCCTCAGAACCCCTACTGTTCTGAGGCAAAAACTAAATTTACACCTGTGTGACACTTTAGCCAAAATGTCACCCGCTACACATGCTAACCACCTCCAGATGTCCCCATTTTGGATCACTCCAATTAATATTCCAAGGGTTATACATAATTATTTGAGAAAGCAGTAAATTCAGGTGCTAGGACCTCTGCACTGGCATCTTTGGCACAGGAATGGTTTGTCTTCAATTTGGTAGATCAAACAAGAGTTGAGTTTACTGTACGTAAGCGTGTTAGCTATAGAGTTACAGGGAGCATTAAAAGTTAAAGAAAGAGTTAGTGTAGAAGGTTTGAATGTGTTAGGTTGGCCATACATGGTTGAATTGCGTTTGTGCGTTTTGTGATCCGATGGTGCCACCATTGATTTTGAAATTCGGCCAACCAAGCCTTCAATTTCACCTCATGTTGCTTCCAGAAATTTTATTTTCTTGCGCATTTCTTTTTCGATTACATTTCTCGCACGATTCTCCCATCATTGATTAGAAAATCATTTGTTTTTCAAAAAATTTCCAACATGTCCGATTATTAAAATTTGATTGCGGCACGAAAATCAGCTGTTGCTGCAGCCCACTAATGGTGCGAAATACAAACGAAAATTCTTAGATAAGATTTTCGAAAGAAAATTCTTTTGAAATTCGACCCATCCATGGCCTGCCTTATGCCGCATACACACGAGCGGACTTCTCCTCGGACTGAACTCCGAAGGACTTTTCCATGGAGTTTCGCCGAAATGGACTTGCCTACACCAAAGTCCGATCGTTTAGAACGCGATGACGTACAACGGGACTAGAAAAAGGAAGTTCAATAGCCAGTAGCCAATAGCTGTCCTTGCGTTGTTTTTGGTCCATTGGAACAGCATACAGACGAGCGGTTTTCTCAATAGGAACTGGTTCCGGCGGAAAGATTTGAAGCATTTTTTTTTTCTTTAGGTCCGTCAGAAAAGTCAGATGAAGCCCACACACGAATGTCCGACAGAATGATTCCATCGGACCTTTTCTGCCGGAAAGTCCGGTCGTGTGTACAGGGCATTAGACATAGGTGCAGGATCAGCAATTAAAAGTAAGTAAAGGAAATGTAACATTTATCTGTACTTGTAGAATCATTTTGTAAAACAAAGTGATTCATTGGAATTCTGTACAGAGTTTGTATTCATAATACTAATTGTGAAGGATTAGTTCACTGACCACTAGTTTTCATAGGGTCTCCATGGAAAAAAGAGGAATGATAATCTGCATTTGGCAGAAGTAAATATAATAGTTTTACTGTTTATTTGACACAGATAATTGTTTTTTTCCTAGTAGAGTCTTTAAAATCAGCATTTCTGTGTTGTTCAAGCAGAACTATACTCTCAATCAACATTAACATTTTTTTTTTTTTTTTTACTCCTTATGCTGCATTAGTAAATAGATAGGAAAAGTATATCATATTTACTTGTTTTAAACTTTTCTTGTACATTTATAGTTACTTCCTGGTTCCCAGGCCTAGGCAAATGTTGTCATACATCCCGGGAGTCTTCAGGAGAGGAGGAGGGGTTTTCCTTAGCTAAGCACACCCTCCTGCATGCCTGAGCATAGGGCAGATGTGTTTAAGGAAATAATTACTACATGAATCATTTGCCCTTACTTACCGTATATACTCGAGTATAAGCCGAGATTTTCAGCCTCTTTTTTGAGGCTGAAAGTGCCCCCTCGGCTTATACTCGAGTCACCGCTGTCTGACTGCTCGATCAGCGTATCGAGCAGACAGACGGCGGACATTAAAATTTAAAAGCCGCGCCTCCTTCTCCGCCTCCGCCTGTGATAGGCGGAACACTGAATTTCCCAGCAGTCAGTGTTCCACCTATCACGGACATCCGCTCATTCTCATACTACGGACGAGTATGAGAGGATGTCCGTGATAGGCGGAACACAGGCTGCTGGGAAATTGAGTGTTCCGCCTATCACAGGCGGAGGCGGAATTTTGAATTGTAGAATGGCCGCCGAGAAGAGCGGCGATCCATCGGCACGGCACGGGACGGAGGAGGCACGGGACGGAGGAGGCACGGCACGGGACGGAGGAGGCACGGGAAGGAGGAGGCACGGCACGGGACGGAGGAGGCACGGGACGGAGGAGGCACGGCACGGGTCGGAGGAGGCTCGGGACGACGGCGGCTCGGGACGGAGGCTTGGGACACAGGTAGGCTGGACACACACACAAGGCTGCACGGACACACACACACACACACACACACACACACACACACACACACACACACACACAAGGCTGCACGGACACACACACACACACACACACAGGGATGGATGGATGGATGGATACACACACACACACACAGGGATGGATGGATGGATGGATACACACACACACACACACACACACACAGGGATGGATGGATGGATGAATACACACACACACACACACACACACAGGGATGGATGGATGGATGGATGGATACACACACAGGGATGGATGGACGGACACACACACAGGGATGGATGGACACACAGGGATGGACGGACACACACACAGGGATGGACAGCCATGTCTCACCCTCGGCTTATACACGAGTCAATAAGTTTTCCAGTTTTTTGGGGGTAAATTGGGGGCCTCGGCTTATATTCGGGTCGGCCTATACTCGAGTATATACGGTAACCTCCCTGGTGGTAAACCCAAGTGTGGCTCGGGGTGAATTTTTCATTACCAAAAGTGGTAACACATTCGGGATTGCATCGCAGTATCCTGCAAAAGTTACCTACCTTGTCTCCCCTCGGTGTGTCCTCCGCTCAACCCATCAGTGTGCCGGCCTCCGTTCCCTGCGAGCGTCACAACGCATGGGGAAGGAGCCCGGTGCCAAATTCAAAAAGGGCAAAAAAAAAAAAAAAAAACACATACAGTATACTGTAATCTTACAGATTACATTACTGTATCAAATTATTTCACATCCCCTTTGACCCAAATGCTTTGTCCAGTGTCCTGCCTACAGTTTAAAATTATATATGCTATTCTTTCTGCCTTGAAACTTGAGATTGCCCATGGCAACCAAAAAGCACCCCTTGATGTCAAAAGCGGTTTTAGACCAGCTAGAAAACAGCAATAGTAATTTAGAATCCTTTACAGAATTGAGCGATAGTGATTCATGGGGAAATTCGTCATCAGACACTGAAAGTAATGACAGTGACAAATTTCAGTGTTTTTGATTTGATTACATTATTGAATACATTTTATTATTATTATATTATTATTTGTTATAATTATTTATAGTTATTTATTATATTATGATTTTGTATTTCAAACTTTATCATACCTGGGATGTCTACTAGACTCTTGTTTGGACAGATTTAAGTGAGTTAGTCCTAATAATTACAGGCCTACAATATAAAACGCCAAATTTCTGAAACAATGTACCACTTTAAGACGCAAAAATCTGACATAATTATACCACCAGGGAGGTTAAGATGGCCATGTCCAGAAATGCTAGGGAGTGTTTTTCAAAGTGATTTCTCTGAAAAATTAAGCATAGAGACATGGTTGGATGGGTTTTTGTTGAATTTTAAAAATGAATTAACCACTTGCCGACCGGCTCGCTCCGATATACGTCGGCAAAGTGGCATGGGTGCACAAAACGACATACTCGTATGTCACTATGTCATCGACGGCTAGCGGGCGTGCACACGGGCACATGGGCGTGGACCCGCGGAGCATGTCCGCGGGGTCCCACAGACCTGATGTCCACTAGTAGCCCGCGATCATGGCTCGGAGAAGCAGATTGGGGAGATGCCTATGTAAACAAGGCATTTCCCTGTTCTGCCTAGCAACATGACAGGGATATATTGCTCCCAGTGATCAAGAGCAGTGATCTGTCATGTTATAGTGAGCCCACCCCCCTACAGTTAGAACACACTAAGGGAACACACGTAACCCCTTGATCGCCCCTTAGTGTTTAACCCCTTCCCCGCCAGTGACATTTACACAGTAATCAGGCAATTTTTATAGCACTGATTGCTGTATAAATGCCCATGGTCCCACAATAGTGTCAAAAGTGTTCTATCTGTCTGCCGCAATGTCGCAGTCACAATAAAAATCGCAGATCGCTGCCATTACTAATAAAAAAAAATTATAAATAAAAATGCCATAAATCTATCCTCTATTTTGTAATCAATATACGCTTACTGCAATAGAAGAAGTAGAAGAATACATATTGGCATAAACTGAGGAAGAAATTTGTTTTATTATATCATTTTTGGGGATAGTTAGCAAAAAGTAAAAAATATTGCATTTTTTTTTCAAAATTGTCACTCTTATTTTGTTTATAGCGCAAAAAATAAAAACCCACCAAAAGAAAGCTCTGTTTGTGGGGAAAAACAGGTGTCAATTTTGTTTGGGTACAACGTCACACCACCGCGCAATTGTCAGTTAAATGGACGCAAGTGCCATATCGCAAAAAAAGGGCTTGGTCAGGTTAAATAGCATTTTTGGTTTGTGGTGCTCAGATGCAGTTGTTTAACTTAGTGTATTTTCTATCTTCACTTCCACAAGTGGTGATATATGAAATACATTGCATAAAGCCATGATCTGTCCCAACAATGATGTACACTGGGGGAGATCTTTTGTGAGATACTGGGCTCTGTGTATATGTCAGTGCAGCCTTAAAGTGAACCCTTAGTTCGCTCATACAGGTTTACTTAACTGCCCATCTGCACCTAATAATTTTCCTTTTTCCGTACTAATTTGGTGCATTGACTACAGTGAGCTAATAGAGGAAGCCCTGTGTAAGCTCCACTTGGATCTTACTCAAATCAGAAGACTGTTGCTCTATATCCATGTGACAAGCACCAGGTGGAGTGGCCCACCTGCTCCACATTCCCAGATGTATCATGTATTTCTGCTCACTCTTGACAAGCAAACAAAATGGCTGGGCAGTGAACATAAGGTGAGTGTGTGGTACTAGGGAGGGCCGACTAAAGTCCTGTTATGAAATAGGGGTTTGGGAGCCTGGTCCCCAAGCGGGACTCAACAAGGGAAAGAGTGGGGGGCAAGTGGACTATCTCAGTACAAAGAAGGGATACAATTAAGTATGTAGACAGTCATATAAAAATTAGAAAAGTTTTATTTATACATAATGCATGCCAATGGTTGTCAGTAGTAAATTAAAAACATAGATGACTTGGTCATGGACAGTATTTCAACTAATTTCGCGGACTGGGCCGCTTCATCAGGAAAACATCTATAATGTAATTGTCACAAGATCAATAACAATATAGTCAATCATATACAATTCAGCAATGTGTACATGTTGCGGGGGGAGGGGTGCAAAGCTGCTTTCCCAAATTCTGGTGTGCACGCGGCACAAGGCGTCACCAGTCGGGGGGTCTCCAGTGGCGACTGGGGGAGACTAACAGACTAAAGTCCTATTATTTACATATAATAGTTCCCAAAGAGAAATACTATATATTATGACTGCTCTACACAATTATATTTTACAGCAAAAGTCATCAAGAAAGGATGGCTTAAATGAAATATAGTATATGTGATATGATGGAAATGCTACAGTATATATTAATTGGGGACTTTACAGATTTAACAGTTATATTTTAAATAGTTGATAATTTTTTTTCTGTATACATTAGAGACGGTTCTGATCATTGTTAGATTTTAACTGTCTGTAATTCTTGATGGACAGGAAGCAAAGGGAAATCTCTCCATGGAGTCATAGACAGCCAGTGGCCCTGCAATTAAAGAAATGTTTTTGATTGTTGTATTTGTATATTTCCACCTCTGTCCCAAGTGGTACCAATCACCAGAACTGGAGGTCAGAGGCAATCTGCCAAAAGAGACCCAGACCACAAGAAATCTCTGATGGAGGTTCTAACCCTTCTTCTCCCTGACTTCAACCCTAAACTTTTTCTGTATGTCCTCTGTACCATTGAGGAAGTAGTCCGATCTTTTACCAAAGTGGATGTATTTCATAAAATGGTAACTACAGTGATACCTCGATTCACAAACTTAATTTGTAAAACGATTCTGGTCGTGAACTGAATTGGTCGCAAACCGAAGCAAATTTTCCCATGGGGTTCAATGTAAATCAGGTTAATCCATTCTGAACTTTTTTTTGTTTTTGAACCACAAAAATATGAAACAAAGTACAGTACAGTATGAAGAGAGAGAGAACACTAACCTTGCTTGAGACCTTCTTACCTTCTTCTTCTTACCACCATACTTGCTCTGAAAAGTCTTGTGACCTTCATTACTGCTCTACACTTTCTTCTTACCACCATGTTTACTCTGAATTTTCTTTGGAGCCATACTGGATGTCCGGTACAGTACAGTATGTGATAAAAAGCACACAAAAAAGCTTTACAGAAAGTTTGCACAGGGATGTACAGTACGGTACTGTACAGTATGTGCTAAAAAGCACACCAAAAGCTACTCAACACTGTAGTGTCTTCACAGTACACTTTCAGTATCTCTCTATGTTTGCGATCTCACCTACAGGAAGTCGCGTGGCTTGTGTTTGTGAACAGAATCGGAGTCCGTGTGCCGAAGCAAATTTTTGTGAACTCTTCTGTTTGCGAACCGAGTTGTTCGTGAAAAGAAGTGTTCGTGAACCGAGGTATCAATGTACTTATATGTAACTGTATGCTTGCAAATTTCAAATGAATAATATTATTTACAGGATGACGTACTTGCGTTTTGATAGAAAATGCTGAGTTTTTTTAACCATGAAGATTATATTCTATAGTTGTACAAATTCTGATATAGAGATGAAGTTGTTAGAGGACATAGGCTAACCCAACTGACCACATTAAAAATACATTTTTAAAATACTGTCTTCCCATCATACACGCATTCCCCTGGTGGATTGTTATAATCTGCAGGTCAATTGCTTTTTGCTGTTCTGCTCCTGCAAAGTAATTAGAGTCATGTAGATAAAAGGTTTTAGTAGTAGATATCTAAAATAAGGAATTTCTGAACAAATGTTCATTTTCAAGAGCTGCAAATAATTAAAGCTAAGTTATTTTAGGGGCAATTGAATCTTTCTAAAGAACTAATTACACTGATAACCTGTTTAATTTGCATATTGCCAGTTCCAATGAAGTGTCCTTCTAACGATCTTTGAATCCCCTGAGCTGAATCAACATCTAATTGCTTCACAGATTAGCAAACAGCCCCCCGCCCCCATTTCTCTTACAATGACCCTCTTCCTATAATTGTGAACAAAGGCAATATAGGTGCCATTTAAACAGACACTAAAACTTTTCCAATCTTCATCAGTGTGTTTATTCTTTAGACGCAACATTCAGAACAAATAAGTGATAACTATTTGTATGGATAAAAGCGCAGAAAACACTATTAGCTTTTTTATTCGTAGAAAATGTAGACATTGTGGGGTGTGTGTGCGCAACTTATGGTATGCTAAGGGCATAAACTAGGTGAACAGCTTTTTTTTCTTAGGCCATGCACATATGTTGGCTCTCAACCACATGGAAGGCTTCCCTGTATGACAGCCTTGAATGAAGAGACTTCCTTTATGGCATGGATAAACAGACAAAAAAAGGCACATCTAAGTGCATCGATAAATGGACCACCCTGGTCCATCATCAGAGTGGTCCAAGTTATGGAGGTCCTTGTGGTGGTCTGATGTGCAGCAGGGGATCCCAGCTGACCATCAGAGGGAAGCTGACTTTTTTAGTCCCGCCTACAGCTTCGCCCCCTGACACTATAAGAAGCCACATATCCTGGCTTCTAGCCATTGGTATGAAGAAGGAATTAGACTTTTCTGAAACGCATCCTGCCCCCTTTCATCATTTCTGGTCCATGTGGTTCACGCTGGTTTTGCTCCCCTTCCGCTGAGGTCACTTCTGGGTCCTGCATTCCACTCTGATCCCGGCAGAGCGGCTGATCCTTTTGGTGCTGGTTGGCTGGTATCCCCAGCTGCACAATTGGACCACCTCCAGGACCTCCTAAACTGTGACCACCCTGATGCTGGACCACCATCCCAATAAACTTACCATAATGAGCCTATTTTCATCGAATGTCTTGTAAGTGTATTTAATCCTTTTGGCTATTAAAGTCATTTGTTGCTGCACTTAGAGGCGCCTTTTTTTGTTTGCTTATCCTTACCAGAGATTGCTTCCCTCATTGAGTGCCGAAGTGTTTGAAGACACCACCTTGCCTGTATTGTATCCATCTTTATTGCGGACATTGCATCTGGTCAGTCCTGGTATCCTGAGTGCCCTACAATATTTTATCTTGTTCCTTTATGGCATACGCCTTCCTTTTGAAAACATGTATTCAAGAAATGTCACTCTTTATATACAGTGCCTTGAAAAAGTATTCATACCCCTTGAAATTTTTCACATTTTGTCAACCAAAAACTTTTTTATTTGGATTTTATGTGATAGACCAAATCAAAGTGGCACATGTGGAAGGAAAATTATAAATGGTTTTCAATTTTTTTTATAAATAAATATCTGAAAAGTGTAGCATGCATTTGTATTCAGCCCCCTTTACTCTCATACCCCTAACTATAATCTAGTGGAACTAATTGCCTTCAGAAGTCACCTTATTAATAAATATAGTAAAGTTGTTGAGAATTTTAAAGCAGCATTCGGTTATAAAAAAATTTCCAAGCTTTGAACATCTCACGAAGCACTGTTCAATCCATCATGAGTATGGGACAGCTGCAAACCTGCCAAGACAAGGCCGTCCACCAAAACTGACAGGCTGGACAAGGAGAAAATTAATCAGAGAAACATCCAAAAGGCCCATGGTAACTCTGGAGGTGCAGCAGAGATCCACAGCTCAGGTGGGAGAATCTGTCCACAGGACAACTATTAGTTGCGCACTCCAAAAATCTGACCTTTATAGAAGAGTGGCAAATAGAAAACCATTGTTGAAAGAAAGCCATAAAAAGTCCCATTTGCAGTTTGCGAGAAGCCATGTGGGGGACAGAGAAAATATGTGGAAGAAGGTGAGACCAAAATGTAACTTTTTAGCCTAAAAGCAAAACGCAATGTGTGGTGGAAAATTAACACTACACATCACCCTGGACACACAGCAGGGACAGGAAATCTGGTCAGAGTTGATGGGAAGATGGATTTAGCCAAATACAGGCAATCTTAGAAGAAAACCTGTTAGATTCTGCAAAAGATTTGAGACTGGGGCAGAGGTTCACCTTCCAGCAGGATAACGACCCTAAACATACAGCCAGAGCTACAATGGAATGGTTTAGATCAAAGTATATTCATGTGTTAGAATGGCCCAGTCAAAGTCCAGACCTAAATCCAATTGAGAATCTGTGGCAAGACTTGAAAGTTGCTGTTCAATAGACTCTTGCCATCCAATCTGACAGAGCTTGAGCTATTTTGCAAAGAAGAATGGGCAAAGATGTCACTTTCTAGATTTTCACAGCTGGTAGAGACATACCCAAAAAGACTTGCAGCCGTAATTGCAGCGAAAGATGGTTCTACAAAGTATTGACTCAGGGGGACTGAATACAAAAACACACCACACTTCAAATATTTATTTGTAAAAAAAATGATTATAATTTTCCTTCCACTTCACAATTATGTGCCATTTTGTGTTGGTCTATCACATAAAACCACTATAAAATACATTTAAGTTTTTGGTTGTAACATGACAAAATGTGAAAAATGTTAAGGATATGAATACTTTTTCAACGCACTGTACCTAAACCATTTTCAAAGGCCTCTGCTACTTATTGACCAGCATGTCAAAAGAATTAGCCTAATTTTTTCATCTATATAGGCCAGAATACTATTTTTACATGATACTTTTTTATGACCCTTGGCCTGGACAGGAAGGGGTTGAAAATGCCCAATATTGAAGTGGTTATTACCTGCAATAGGTAAACAATAGGGATGAACTTTGAGTTCGAGTATAACTCATGTTCGACTCGAACATTGCCTGTTCATTTGTTCGCCAAACAGCGAACAATTTGGGGTGTGAGTGGCAAAAGCTGCGAAACATCCTGTGAAAGTCTATGGAAGAAATATAAAGTGCTAATTTTAAGGGCTTATATGCACGTCATTGTCATAAAAAGTGTTTGGGGACCTGGGTCCTGCCCCATGGGACATGTATCAATGGAAAAAAAAGTTTTAAAAATGGAAGTTTTTTTGGGAGCAGTGATTTTAATAATGCTTAAAGTGAAACAATAAAAGTGAAATACTCCTTTGAATTTCGTACCTAGGGGGGGTGTAAAGTAGCACTTGTTTCCCGTGCTTAGAACTGTCCCTGCACAAAGTGTAGTTTCACAAACAAAAGGGCATGGGGGTCCCCCCAAATTCAATTACCAGGCCCTTCAGGTCTGGTATGGATATTAAGGGGAACCCTGCGTCAAATTTTTAAAAAAATGACGTGGGGTTCCCCCCAAATATCCATCCCGGACACTTCAGGTCTGGTATGGATTTTAAGGGGAACTCCCCGCCAAATAAAAAAAAAATGGCGTGGGGTTCCCCTCAAAAATCCATACCAGACCCTTTATCCTGCAACCTGGCAGGCCACAGGAAAAGGAGGGATGAGAGAGTGCCCCCCCTCCTGAACCATACCAGGCCACATGCCCTCAACATGGGGAGGATGCTTTGGGGGTTTGTGACCTCTCAAAGCACCATGTACCCATGTTGATTGGTACAAGGGCCTCATACCCACAACCCTTCCCTGGTGGTTGTGGGGATCTGTGGGCGGGGGGCTTATTGGAATCAGGAAGCCCCCTTTAACAAGGGGACCCCCAGATCCCAGCCCCCCGTTTAAAATGGTAACGGGTACATTGTACCCCTACCATTTCACAAAGAAAGTGTAAAAAATAAAAAAAATACACATACAAAAAAAAAAGATTCCAGCAGTGGTAATCCACTCTCGGTATCCTGCAATTGGTGGTCTCCAGGGTCCAGCGATGGATGATCTCTCCTCTCCAAGTCCAGTGTCTAATGATGATGTCCAGCGTAGCGCATCCTGTCTCCACTGGGGACACCGCAGGAATCCCGGCAGCCTGACAGGTCTCTTAGCTGAGGACGGGGCCACCTGTCACGTGACCCCGTCCCCCTCTGACGCAAGGGGAAACCCGGGCTTCCCCGGTGACATGCAGGTGACCCCGCCCCACTCTGATGTAACGGAAACCTGCGTGCTTACTATCCTAAAAAAAGAACAAACCCCTTGTTTTCTAAGTGCCGGTTCACATCTGAATTGGAACCGAGTTCACGTGCAATTCCTGTGTGACTAAAGCTGAATACACATTTTATAACTGTAGCAGTACCCTCATAAGAGCTGCTGAGTGTTGTGGTCCGTCTGTCACCATGCCCAGCCAGGCACACACTTTTCAAGCATCCAATGGCATGAAACAGTCATTGCACTTGTTTTTATGTTTTTTATTGAGGGGAATAAACTTGGATGGGGATAGGGAAATTATGAGATGCCCAGTTGATTATTAGTCAATTCAAGGACTTGAGACCAGGCCCGGACTGGGGCAAAAAATAGGAATTTTAGACATTTTAGATTGAACGAAAGAGTGCTCCCCGCTGAAGAGACTATATATCAAAGCATATAAAAATAAAAGAATCTTTGCTAGAAAAAAGACACCAGCTTAGAACAAAGCCCTCCAGTGCCGCACTGCCACCATTGAGAAGGCTTTCATCTTCACCCGGTCTTCCTTCTGGGTTCCGGGTTCACTGTATGCTGGACCTTTAGAAAGCATACGTCGGTGATGTCTGCACTCTGATTATCTCCTAAGCTGTGAAAGTTTAGGAGATATTCAAAGTACCTAACACTCAGGGACAACCCCCCCCCCCACACCTTTGCATTCAGGGTGGGGTAAACTGTGCAATAACAATAGACATATAGGTCAGGTGTATTCAAACTTCTCATCAGGGAGGGGCTGCTGGAGGAATCCCCCCACCCCCCTCCTCCACATAGATATACAGTATCTCACAAAAGTAAGTACACCCCTCCTATTTTTGTAAATATTTTATTCTATCTTTTCATGTGACAACACTGAAGAAATTACACTTTGCTACAATGTAAAGTAGTGAGTGTACAGCTTGTGTAACAGTGTAAATTTGCTGTCTCCTCAAAATAACTTAACACAAAGCCATTTATGTCTAAACCCCTGGCAACAAAAGTGAGTACACCCCTAAGTGAAAATGTTCAAATTGGGCCCAAAGTGTTAATATTTTGTGTGGCCACCATTATTTTTCAACACTGCCTTAGCTCTCTTGGGCATGGGCATTCAGTGCACTTTCAAGTGTACTTGCAGTGCAAAGTGGATTTGCCTTTTAAAAATAACCCCAATATATATATATATATATATATATATATATATATATATATATATATATATATATATATATATATTATACCCTGTTTCCCCAAAAATAAGACCTAGCGTGATTGTCGGTGATAGCTGCAATATAAGCCCTACCCCCCAAATAAGCCCTACCCTGTTTCCCCAAAAATAAGCCCTACCCTGAAAATAAGACCTACAAGGACTTTAACTTGGGCTTATTTTGCAGTTAGGGCTTATATTGCAGCCATCACCGACAATCACACTAGGTCTTATTCTCGGGGGAAACAGGGTATATATATTATATATATATATATATATATATATATATATATACACATACACACACACACACAACATTCCAGTGTGGCTGTAGAGTGAGTCCGATTAGTACAGATCAGACTGGATTTCTCGGTTAGCCTGTGCCCCTATTAGAGACATAGGATCATTTAGACATAGAAGGTGCATGGGGAGCTGAAACAAGGGTTTCTCAACCTCCCCAGGGAATTTTGGGTTCCACGGGCCCCCCGCCCAAAGTGACTCTCATCAAATCTACCATTTTAAATAGACACGAAGACACAGACAGCAGCAAAAACCCTACAGGTTCTAAACCTTCCCTACTCTATCCATAACCAAACCAGCAGTAATGCTGTGCTTTACAGTGCTTCAATGGACGTCTTTTTGATTAATTTTAGCCTCCTCAACATACACCGACTGGTTATCCATTTTAAAGTAGCAGAATATTATAATTTACACCAGTTTGTAAGAAGCACGGTATATTTTGATATGTGTAAGAAGCAATTAGCTGTTTAACACCTGACTTAAACTTTATAGCCTGACAGCTGTTCACCTCGGACTGGATAAGTAACCTGATTCTAATAACTGTCATGAGTGTTGTTGGCATCACCTGTGATGTCACGACAAGGTAAGGTTACACATGGAGACTAACCCAATAGTGTAAGAGCATAGTAATATCCAGGAATAAAGGCAATACAAGGTCGTGCATTCAGCGCTACATATGAATGTTGAGCTCACTGTGTTGTGATCCAAAGGTAATGCATATACATTACTGACTGGAAACTCATCATCTTTACCATTTTTATTTCCAAAAGGTTGTAGCCACAGAGTGAGTAATCATTCGAGTGATAAACTGTGAATCATGTGAGCTGAATCCTGTTTTCATAATGAACATTCTCTCACACTGGCCTTAATAGAACTGTCAGTTGTGCACAGGGAAACAAAACTGAATATTATCACACAGAGGGGGGTATTTACGAAAGGAACATCCACTTTGCACTGAAAGTGCAGTTGGAAGTAAAGTCGCTGTAGATCCGAGGGGGACATGTAAGGAAAATATAAAAAACAGCATTTTAACTTGCACATGATTGGATGATAAAATCAGCAGAGCTTCCCCTCATTTCAGATCTACCCCTTAGATTTAGAGCGACCGCACTTTCAAGTGCACTTGCAGTGCAAAGTGGATTTGCCCTTCGTAAATAACCCCCAGAGCATTATAATGTCTGATGCAGCATTGTACAATACATTATTCTGATACTCAGTATCTTTTTTACCTTATTACAGATATTGTCTTGCTGCCAGAAAACCCCATTACAGGGGATATCTTTCTTTTTCTTTTTTCAATCATGATTCAGGGGTGAGCAACACTCTCTAACCTTCTAGTAGTGTGCTACTTTTTTTCTTTTTTATTCTGATAATTTACCAATAGATTTGGCTTGATGAGGTATAGAAACCCTTTTAAACCTTATGACCCCTTTCACATGCCTGAATGAAGCCTCCTCTGCAAACCCAATGTGAAAGCCCGAGCTTTTTCACACAGAGGCGCTGCGCTGGCAGGGCATCAAAAAGTTCTGCAAGCAGCTTCTTTGTAGCGCTGCAACGCTAAAGAGCCTGAAAAACGCCCTAGTGTGAAAGGGGTCTTAAAGTACATGTATTGAAACTTTTTCACCTGCAAAAGGATTTGTAAATTTGTGCAGTCGGTATTGTGATCAAGGCACCCTTGCCCAGACAGCACAGTCAGTTGCTTGACCTGCACGGCAGCAGTATAGCTTGATTAACCGATTCAGCCCCGGAAGATTTTACCCCCTTCCTGACCAGAGCACTTTTTACGATTCGGCACTGCATCACTTTAACTGACAATTTTGCAGTCGTGCACCGTTGCACCCAAACAAAATTGGTGTCCTTTTTCCCACAAATAGAGCATTCTTTGGTGGTATTTGATCGCCTCTGTGGTTTTTATTTTTTGCGCTATAACCAAAAAAAGAGCAACAATTTTGAAGAAAACGCAATATTTTTTACTTTTGGTATAATAAATATCCCCCAAAAATATATAAAAAAAACGATTTTTTTCCTCAGTTTAAGCCGATATGTATTCTTCTACATATTTTTGGTAAAAAAAAATTGTAATAAGCGTATATTGATTGGTTTGCGCAAAAGATATAGCGTCTACAAAATAGGTGATAGTTTTATGGCATTTTTATTAGTAATGACGGCAACCTGCGATTTTTTATAAGGACTGAGACATTATGGCGGACACATCGAACAATTTTGACACAATCAGTGCTATAAAAATGCATTAATTACTGTGCAAATGACACTGGCAGGAAAGCAGTTAACTACTAGGGAGCGATTAAGGGGTTAAGTGTGTCCTAGTGAGTGATTCTAACTGTGGAGGGATGGGCTTCAACTCACATGACACCAACACCCCCGCAATGATGGTATTTGGCTATTTGAAGAATCTTTCACATTGTGTTGGTGGATGCCATGATGGACGGATGTTTGTGAAACAACACCCAGCTAAGGACTGTTCGCTTTGCCCCAGTGTCTCTTCCGGGTGGGAGCCAAATAGCTCCAACTGCCCATCATTGCGGGGGTGTTGGTCCATTTCTTTAATATCTTGCCAGTTTTCTACCGGAGCGATCTTATGGGAAGACCTCAAGGGGGCAGAACAATCACTGATAACAACTACCCTGGCTCTCCGTCGTGTTTTTAAAATGGAATGTCTTTACAACACACTGTTTTGAAAATATTATATCTTACAGTTGTACATATTCCCTGAAGAAGAAGATTTAATTTCTTTGAAACACGTAGGAACTTGAAGTAACTTATATATGTACAGACTTTCAGTGTATCTATACATTCCTTGTTTTATATATACTCTACTACTTTTGTTTTTATTTTTTCAATAAAATTGTTGTTTGAATCTTTGGAAGAATTTTTTTGGATACCGTATATACTCGAGTATAAGCCGAGATTTTCAGCCTCTTTTTTGAGGCTGAAAGTGCCCCCCTCGGCTTATACTCGAGTCATCGCCGTCTGCCTGCCCGATCAGCGTATCGAGCAGACAGACGGCGGCCATTCAACTATTCAAAAGCCGCGCCTCCCTCTCTGTGATAGGCGGAACACTCAATTTCCCAGCAGTCAGTGTTCCGCCTATCACGGACATCCGCTCATTCTCATACTATGGACAAGGATGAGAGGATGTCCGTGATAGGCGGAACACTGACTGCTGGGAAATTGAGTGTTCCGCCTATCACAGAGAGGGAGGCGCGGCTTTTGAACAGAGGAATGGCCGCCGTCTGCCAGGAGGAGAGCGTGGCACACAGAGAGGCTGCAGATTGGCACAGGTAGGCAGGGATGGACGGACAGCACAGCACAGCGACGGACGGGACACAGGGACACAGCGACGGACGGGACACAGCGACGGACGGGACACAGCGACGGGCGGGACACAGGGACACAGCGACGGACGGGACACAGCGACGGACGGGACACAGGGACGGACGGGACACAGGGATGGACACAGGGATGGACACAGGGACACAGGGATGGACACAGGGACACAGGGACGGACGGGACACAGGGACGGACGGGACACAGGAATGGACACAGGGATGGACGGGACACAGGGATGTCTCACCCTCGGCTTATACACGAGTCAATAAGTTTCCCAGTTTTTTGGGGGTAAATTGGGGGCCTCGGCTTATACTCGGGTCGGCCTATACTCAAGTATATACGGTAGTTATTGTATGTGCCTTAAAAGTCCACCACTAGGGGTATCTTAAAAGTTTCGTCTTAAATTTTGGATGTGGCACACAAATGTAAAATTATTGCCTCCCATACATTTCTTCCCTTAAAAGCAGCACATATAGTAAACACAAACACTGATTAGGCACACATTCAATCCTTTGATCAGCCTAGATGTTCAACCCCTTCCCAGCCAGTGTCATTAGTACAATGACAGTGCATATGTTTACCACTGATCACAGTATTAGTGTCACTGATTCCCACAAAGTGTCAGACTGACCACCACAATATCGCAGTACCGCTGTAAGTCACTGATCGGCGCATTACTGATATAAAAAAATAAAAATAAAAATTACAGTATATTTCCCATAGTTTGT
Organism: Lithobates pipiens; assembly: GCF_037356315.1. Classification (NCBI taxonomy): domain Eukaryota; kingdom Metazoa; phylum Chordata; class Amphibia; order Anura; family Ranidae; genus Lithobates; species Lithobates pipiens. The sequence continues at coordinate 129,001,130 of NW_027507784.1, forward strand.
AGATGCTATAACGTTTGCACAAACCAATCAATATATGCTTATTGGGATTTTTTTAACCAAAAATATGTAGCAGAATACATATTGGCCTACATTTTTTGAACAAATATGAGTTTTAATTTATTTTTTTTTAATATGTTTTATAGCACAAAGGAAAATAAAAAGCGCAGCGGTGATCAAATACCACCAAAAGAAAGCCCTATTTGTGGGGGAAAAAATGACACAAGTTTCATTTGAGTACAGAGCTGCATGACTGTGCAATTGTCAGTTAAAGTAATGCAGCGCTGTATCCCAAAAAATGTCCTGGTCATTAAGGGGGGTAAATCTTCTGGAGGTCATGTGGCTATCATGGATTCAATAACAAGATCTAAACCTCTTCCCTTTTCCAATCCACTGTGCAAACTTTACAGAAGGCTTATATCAAGACTAAAACAGTTACTTTATCTAGATGCATTTAAAAATACATTTGATGATTTATTTATTTTTTAATTAAAGCTCAACTCTTGACTTCACATTCCTCCCAAGCCACCCTTCTCCTTCCCATGTAGCTCTCAACATGTTTTATTGATTACTTTTATTTTTAAAGTTAGCTTTTGTGAAGTCTCCATGAGTCTTGTTGATCCACAGGGTCCTTTTCTGTCTCACCTCTTGTCTGGGCTGGGTGGCTCTCCTGAAACATATACAGTAGAAGTGCTCATTTTACACCAGTACATTGTGAAGGAAGGGCACATTAGGGTCCATGACACCCTATGTTCACAGTTGAGTTCTCAGCCTTCTAAAATAAATAACACTGGGCACTATTAACCTGGAAGACTGAGGACACTTTGTGGCTAAAAAGAGTTACTGAAGGAGAAAGCTTCAAATTGAAGTTCAGGTTTACATCCTGAGCTGCAACACCTGGAGGACATTTATACCATAAATAAATGTAACCAAGACTTGGGTTTTAACGGCTACGTTTTCTTAATATCAGCTTCCGTATGTACCAATACATCATTAATGTATCACGAGGAAATGATTCCAGATGGATGCACTTCCAAAAATCCTTTTATTGAAGCTTCATATGACAAGCGGTTGACAGATGGAGCAGGGGACAAAGAGGTAGATGCGTTTTGCGCAAATGTTAGCACTTAGTCATTTGACTAAGCGCTAATATTTGTGTGAAACGCGTCTACCTCGTTATCCCCTTCTCCATCTGTCAACCGCTTGTCATATGAAGCTTCAATAAAAGGATTTTTGAAGGTGCAGCTGTCCAGAATAATGTCTTTATGTTATGCAGCATGCAAGCTGGGCTAGTACCTGACTAGTGTGTGTGGGCATTAACTTGACAACTTACCTGGAGTGGCTTTTTTGTTTAATTGAAGACCATTAGGGTACCTCTGTTGCAGAAAAGAAAAAGCTTTCTTTATATTCTAGGACAGGAATTACCTCGGCCTCTAGTCTCCTATAGAAGACTCCTCCATTAGGTCATGCTATTTGTCCTGGTATTTGAAACATGAAAACTGTTAGACCCCTTTCCGATTGAGGCACTTTACAGGTGTTATAGCGCAAAAAATAGCGCCTCTCTTTCATACTGGAGCGGTGCACTGGCAGAACATCAAAAAAAAGTCCTGCTAGCAGCTTCTTTGAGGCACTTTAGGAGCGATGTATACACCACTCCTAAAGCACCCTGTCCATTGAAATGAAGGCTTTTAATCCTTTTTTCGGCCGCTAGCGGGGGTTAAAAGCTCCCCGCTAGCGGGCGAAACCCGGCACTAAAACTACGGTAAAGCGCAGCTAAAAACATAAATCTTGTTTTTAAACTTCCAACTTCCTGCATTTATCTACGGCTAACAGAAAAATACTCTACTACTACATGTAAGGTATGAAACTGTCAGTAGAGGGTACTAGAGAGTTATGGAGAGCCCTGTAAGTTCATGTAGATACAGGTAACCAGAATGAATGAACACCCATGGAACTCTTTTGTTAGTTATCAGGAAAGATCTGAATGTTTGCAGTTCTCAAGTGAATGGAGTAAACATATTTTGGCATAACTGAAGACTTCTTCAGCTGGTGTTGATTTATATTGTTGATACCTTAATAACAACTGAGAACAGCTATAAATGTGTATGTCTAGTACTTGAATGCCTAGAACACACAATCAGATAATTGGATGACAAAAATCGACAAGTGATTGTACAATAATCTAATGGTTAGTACATGAGAGCGGATGATGACAATTCACCCAACAATATCTGAAGGGAAAAGCACGAAAACCTTTCTCGTTCAATACGAGATCGTATAATTTTTCTTTAATTGGTATAGTATTTGTGTGAAAAAAGTCAGAAGACCAAGACCACGCAGGGCTTGGAAATGAAAGCATAGATTACAATACAATACAACACATTACATCACTTCCGAAGTTGTATTCTGTCGTATGAGAATTTTTGTAAGCTTAGTAACCTCTTCATTTTCGATATGAGACTAGCATGCAACAAAAAGCGGGCGATCATTCGTCCGATAATCTCATCGTGTGTACGAGGCTTTACAAGCAAACAGTATATAGTTGGAGAGTTTATATACATTTTCTTTTTTGGAACTGGATACTTTTTTATATCTAATTTTTTTCATACACTATATTACCAAGTATTGGGCCACTATTTGACATGAACATTAATGTCATCTCAGTGTTAGTCCGTAGGGTTCAATATTGCGCTGGCCCAACCTTTGCAGCTATAACAGCTTCAACTCTTCTGGGAAGGCTGTCCACAAGGTTTAGGAGTGTGTCTATGGGAATGTTTGACCATTCTTCCAGAAGCGCATTTGTGAGGTCAGGCACTGATGTGGACAAGAAGGTCTGTTTCGCAGTCTCCACTCTAATTCATCCCAAAGGTGTTCTAACAGGTTTAAGTCAGGACTCTTGCAGGCCAGTCAAGTTCCTCCACCCAAACTCACTGATCCATGTCTTTATGGACCTTGTTTTGTGCACTGGTCCAAATAATTTGATGGAGGGTGGATTATGGTGTGGGGTTGTCTTTCAGGGGTTGGGCTTGGCCCATTAGTTCCAGTGAAGGGAACTCTTAAGGCATCAGCATATAAAGACATTTAAGACAATTTCACGCTCCCAACTTTGTGGGAACATTTTGGGGATGGCTCCAACTTCCTGCTCCAACACAAATGCACAAATCAAGGTCCAAAAAGATACCCTTGAAAAAGTCATGTGTGTTGTGATGCAACATGTCGGGAGGAGCCGGGTGATGTCACTTCCGGTCACGGCCGAGACCGGAAGTCTTTGCGTTTGACACATTTTCTCAAGTATGCTGCTGACTCTGCCATTTTTTAGATGTTATCGTGTCTATTTTATATAAAAGACCTACGATTTGTTAAACTACTGCACCGTGGAGGTTCTTTTATCCTTTATGTAACATCCTGGATCTGGAGATAATATTGGAAGAGTTTGTTGTGGAACATGGACCGTATGGGAAAACATCCATCCATCCCTTGAGGCTACAGTTGTTCCTTATCCCGCTGGGATATTTCCATTGAGGAGGAAGATAGCACAGTTCACCAGGATCCAACATCTTGATGCATGACTAGACCCATTGGGGTGTATCCTTGATGTGAGAGGCTAGAACACACTGGGTATGGATTGTTGGAGATTATCTACAGGCTATCATCACATTTTGTCCTGCTGATTTACACTTGGACACTTTTTTCTCCTCCCTCCCCCTCCTATTTTTGGCACTAATTTTGCACAATTGAGACTTTCAATCCTTGTGATATTTGATACACATTTTTTATTGTCATTGGACTATTTTTTGATGATATATGATTGTACTTTTGCACATTGACATGGGATTTGTTTATTGCATTTTCACTTTATTTTATATATAGCACTTTATATTGTTTTAGTATTGGTTATGGTTATAGTATATAGCGCTGCTTCACTTTACTATTTACATATCTGTTGGTGCTGGTGACACTCTAGAAGTTCAGCAGCTATATACACCTTGATTTACACTACTTTAATCGTCAACAATTCTAGTAGTGCATAAGTACTTCACAAAAAAAAAAAAATACATTCCCATAGACACACTCCTAAACTTTGTGGACAGCCTTGCCAGAAGATTGAAGCTGTTATAGCTGCATAGGGTGGCCAACTCAATATCGAACCCTACAGACTAAGACTGGTATATCATTAAAATCCATGTGCCTGTAAAGGCAGGTGTCCCAATACTTTTGGTAATATAGTGTAGCTGTATGTTCTATTGGAAATTAACATTGTTGCAGATTATTGAAGATTCTCTAGGGTTTTACTTTTGAATTTATACTGTTACTATTTACAGTATGTATATATTATAAAGACTACAGCTGGTGTGCACCCCTGGGAACTTGAGTGCAGAGATCTTGCCACCAGTGTCCCTGAGAGTTGTACAGTTTGTAAGCAGGCAAGGTAGCAGGAAAGAATGTATGATTCATTATTACTGACAGTAACTTTTATAAAAATAAAAAATAAAATATATATATATATATATATATATATATATATATATATATATATAGAAAATTTTGAATGTGACACGCACAGGATGTGGGTAAGTAGAGTTCCATGATCTCCACCCTCTAAAGCTTCCTGACACTTCTTATTCCACTGGCAACAATAGAAGGTGTTGGCATACAAAGATGTTTCATGAGTAGCGGAGATCAGAACTATGTACAGCGAGAGCAATGCAACAAGGGTGTCAAGATGGCAATACAATCAGTAGTGGATGATGCGTAGATTTTGCCAATGGATAGAAGAGGCCCAGCAGCATCCTCCCATATTCAGCCTTGGTTCACACTGTTGCTGGATTAAAATTGTTTGAGTTCAGCTGAACTTGCACAATTTCAACCCAGCAATGCAGTCTGACTTCTGCGGCATTTGACAGACATCTGTGCGAGTTCCTGCACATATGTCTGTACAAATCACCCCTCAAAGTTGGCAAAAGTAGTACAGGAATTACTTTTGGGAATCGTTGCCATTTCGGATTGTGCCATTGCCAGCAATAGCTGCCGATGTGAACCTAGGCTTAAAATATAAGTGGAGTAGACAGATCCTTTAGAGCAGGGATCCTCAAACTATGGCCCTCCAGCTGCTGCAGAACTACACATCCCATGAGGCATTGTAAAACTCTGACATTGACGGACATAACTAGGCATGATGGGGATTGTAGTTTCTGAACAACTGGAGGGCCGTAGTTTGAAGACACCTGCTTTAGAGTAATGATTTCTGTTTTACAGGTGGATCTCTGTGAGTAGAGGGTTAATTCTTTGTTTGGTTGATGGCAGAATGTAGTTAATGCTTTATGGATTACTGCCAGTGTAATCTCTCCCATGAAGTGCTGGCGGCCCATGGTTGTGATCTCTCTCGTGTTTATGCACAGCTCCTAAACTAGCCTTATATGGTCACATGCATGACATCATGAGAAGGAACTATGGAAACGCAGAGTGACTTCACACACAACACTAGCTGCTTTATATAGCTTAAAGCTTAACCAAAAATGAAACTTGTGAGGATGAAAATGTGTAAACTTCCCAAAAATGTAAAGATTTCTCTTGGGTCCCATGGGTTGCAGGAAAGAAATTCACTTGATTCCCGCATCAACACAAAAAGTGTTGATGCAGGAATCCCTCCTGCAGAGCCATTGCATACCTCCCAACTTTTGAACTTCAGAAGGAGGGACACTGGAGGAGTAAAAAGACCTGCGGCGTGCTACGTCACAGGAAATTATGGACGTGGTCAAGCATCTAGCAGTGGGAGGGGCTTAAGTGATATGGTTAAACAAAACCCATGCTTCCTTGTACCTATAAAAAATGTTTTGATTGCTTTGTCTGAGCCTAACTTAAAGAACTTCATTAAAATAGTCAGAGACTGCATAACAGAGGTATGGACATAATACAGAAGATGGTCAGAGACTGCAGACATGATATAAGAGATGGTCAGAGACTGCAGACATGATATAAGAGATGGTCAGAGACTGCAGACATGATACAAGAGATGGTCAGAAACTGCAGATATCATACAAGAAGTGGTCAGAGACTGCAGACATGATACAAGAGACATAATACGGGAGATGGTCAGAGACTGCAGACATGCTCCAAGAGACTCTCAGAGACTGCAGACATGCTCCAACAGACTGTGATGACGCGTACACACGGTCGGAGAATCCGTCGGAATGCGTCTTATCGGACCGTGTCGTCAGATAATCCGACTGTGTGTGGTATGCATCGGACTGATTCCGTCCGAATCTCCATCGGACCCAATTTTCCAACATGTTGGAAATATTTCCAGACCAACTGGGCCGGTCGGACATAATCCGATCATGTGTAGCGAATTTTGATCGGACCAAGTGCCACGCATGCTCAGATCAAGTTCCTACATCAAAGCTATTGTCTACTAGCCTAAATGTAGTCCCATCGTAACGAAATTACGTCACCGCGTTCTTGGCAACCGCTAAATCAGACAACTTGGCCCGACCGTGTGTATGCAACAGTTTCGGACACAATCCTTCGGACTAAATCCGACGGACAAAAAAAAATCCTGGAGGGATCAGGCACATGAGTTGGGACTTGTATCCCCCGAACATGCCCGATCCCATCTCTATATCATTCGTTCTGAACATTTTGTCTAGGTTTTCTAGTATTGCTCACTGGTTTTAGCATGTGGCCTTGGATATATTATATATAATTCTTAAGAAAGCGAGTTACATTTTTAATCAAACCTGATAAAAAAAATGTAGTCAATGTTTTACAGTGTTAAAAATATTATCTTATCATACAACACCAATTCAATTAAGAATATATGAGATCTGGTGACTTCTTTTGTATTATTAAACCAATCCATCTGTAATTTCTAGCCCTGGGGCAGACAGTAAAGCTGGATACACACTATACAATTTTCTGTAGATTTTTTCCTTTAGATTTACTAAAACCATATAATATGAGGTCAAACCTTAGGGGTTTGAATTTGTATGCAATCAGGCAGGCCCTTGCACTACATGGTTTTGGTAAATCTAAAGGAAACCAGACAATAAAGGTGATCACCTTGTAATAACTATAGCAGACCTGTAACTGTACAGGTCACAATTGTATTCACTGCAGAAAAGTACAAAGAACAAGAGTACTTGTAAGAGCTTCTTATCAGATCTTACACATGCTCTAGATTCCATTATAGTGTGTAATGCTGATAACATTAGGATTAGAATGTGCTGCCTGCCATATACTAAAATATTTAGCCTGGTTGTCAGCTTGTAAGAATTACATTCAGTAATAAATTTGTGATTACTGCTTAGATAATGATATAGTCTATTTAAAGAAAATGAAAAATAAAACCAAAATGTATGTACATGTACATTCGAATGGGGCAAAAAAACAAACAAAAGTTTTTAGGTTATTTCCTCTGCTGGTCAGATGTTTTTCCTTGATTTAAAGTATAAAATATTGCATTTGACCACTAGATGGTATGAAAAAAATGATACCGTCAGACCTTAGGACAGCAATATTGGAGCAGTGGTTATGCCACTCATTGTGCAATTGTCATTAATGATAGTTATTTGCGGTTAAGGAAATAAAGGTAAGTATAGGCGGGTACTGTTTAACAAAACACAACAGTTTTAGAATTCTATAATTTGAATCCAGCTTAAATGTAACACTGTCTGACATCAGCCTTAATCACTTGACCTCCAGAAGATTTACCCCCCTTCATGACCAGCCCATTTTTTGCGGCATGGCATTGCGTTACTTTAACAATTGTGCAGTCATTTAACGCTGTACCCGAATCAAATTTATGTCCTTTTTTTTCCCACACAAATAATGCTCTCTTTTGGTGGTATTTGACCACCTGCATTTTTTCTTTTTTGTGCTGTAAACAAAAAAAGACTGACAATTTTGAAAAAAAAAAAAAAAAAAAAATTTTTTTTACTTTCTGCTATAAAACATATGCAATAGCAAAATTGAAAAATCGAACGTCTTCATAAATTTAGGCCAAAATGTATTCTGCTACATATTTTTGGTAAAAAAAAAAAAAAAAAAAAAAAAATCCCAATAAGCATGTATTGATTGGTTTGCACAAAAGTTATAGCGTCTACAAACTGTGGGATATTTTTATTTATTTTTTACATTTTTTTGCGGTGGACATTCAGACACTAACTGACACTTTTGACACTTTTTAGTTACCAGCGATCGGCTTATACGGTATATATATGATCAGGCGCACAGGTGCCTCCCTGTAGCAGTAAAACTGCTATAGGGCGAACCTAAAGGGGTTAAGCTGAGTACACACAGGCCGAAAATCGTCAGAAAACCATCAATTTGTCAGGATGCAGGCAACTTTTGGGCCGTGTATACAGCTGTCTGTTCGACAAAAGTCGGTCTCATGACTGGTTTCTGTTGAATGGGCATGCTGGAAAACCAACATTCGACCACCATCCTATCAGCCCTGGCAGCCAATGGCAGACTACCAACACTGATCAGTGTGTTCGAATGGGGGGGATCCCCCTGTCACAATGCAATAGCACAGTGGGGGAGATCACCACACTATCATCGCTTGTGTAAGTACAGTGATCTCTCGTTCATCTTTAGTTCAGGCCGCTGGACCCCACATTAGAAAATAAGGACGTTCATTTTAACGAAACGCGTCGGCTGGAGTCTATGTCCGTGAGGTATCACGCACAACAATCAGTATATAGGTATCAGTATACTGGTCGATCAACTTCTGGAATGTTTTGGATCTATTAATGCTTGTTTTTCCTGGATTTCTGCCCTATTATGGAGTAAACTTTACCATCAGCTATGACAGTACCACCACATGCAATATTATAGAGGAAGCCGATTGGACCTTCTATACTTGCATATTATGACTGTCTAGACTTTTATAATTTGGAGTCTAGACCTCTTGTAATTAGGCATTTTATATGAATATTGGTGGAGGTGCACTTGGGTGATCAAAATAAACATCAGTTATACTCATTGTTACCGGATGTTCATCAAAGAATTCATCGGCACTATTTAGAACAGAACCAGTTGCTCACACTTTATGGACACTTGTTTATTCAATATCTATGTACATACTGTATGCTAGAGCTTATAGATGTTTAGTATTTGTCAGTGACATGTTTTGCTCAATCCTAGATGTGAAGTCTATAGTTATATATTAAGCTATCATCCAGCATTTTCATTCTTTCCTCTGTCACCTTCCCATTTTGCCTGGAAAAGAAAAGTATACATACAAAAATAGCCCAGAGCAGGGTGTGTCTGTGGAAGTCATCAGCCGCCCTCCCTGCAAGCCTCAGATGTTATTAATAGAGCGTCCCACATTAGCTGCATATAATATACAGTGGTGAGTTCTGTGTATAGAAAAGAGGAATATTGTACCATAATGAATTGTTTATCCTAGGCTATAGATTATTGGACACCTTCTCTGCCTTTACCATACTATGTTACCATTTACTAGATGCTTTAGGGCCTGTACAAATGGACGGCCCGGAGGGTGGTAAAAGCAGGTGTTTGAGCTGCCGTTTTACCTCCCCCCAACCACCTGCCTAAACTAAGGCAGGCAGCCACTCAGGGCTGTACAGCGTCATTGACATATTCAGTGGGCGATACCATCACTGAACGCAACCCATTTAAAACCGCTTCAATACCGGGCCTATTCTGGCACTTCTCTCCTGCATGTAAAAATCATAATTTTTTTGCTAGAAAATTACTCAGAACCCCCAATCATTATATATGTTTTTTTAGCAGACGCCCTGGGGAATAAAATGGCAGTCATTGTAACTTTTTATCTCACACGATATTTGCGCAATAGTTTTTCCAACGCCTTTTAAAAAAAAAAAAATGGTTTCACAAATTAAAAAGTAACAAAACAGTAAAGTTAGCCCAATTTTTTTGTATAATGTGAAAGATGATGTTACAGCGAGTAAATAGATACAGTGGTGTGAAAAAGTGTTTGCCCCCTTCCTCATTTCCTGTTCCTTTGCATGTTTGTCACACTTAAGTGTTTCGGAACATCAAACCAATTTAAACAATAGTCAAGGACAACACAAGTAAACACAAAATGCAATTTGTAAATGAAGGTGTTTATTATTAAAGGTGAAAAAAAATCCAAACCATCATGGCCCTGTGTGAAAAAGTGATTGCCCCCCTTGTTAAAACATACTATAACTGTGGTTGTCCACACCTGAGTTCAATTTCTCTAGCCACACCCAGGCCTGATTATTGCCACACCTGTTCACAATCAAGGCATCACTTAAATAGGAGCTGCTTGACACAGTAAGGTCCACCAGAAGATCCTTAAAAGCTACACATCATGCCGAGACCCAAAGAAATTCAGGAACAATTGAGAAAGAAAGTAATTGAGATCTATCAGTCTGGAAAGGGTTATAAAGCCATTTCCAAAGCTTTGGGAATCCAGCGAACCACAGTGAGAGCCATTATCCACAAATGGCGAAGACATGGAACAGTGATGAACCTTCCCAGGAGTGGTCGGCCGCCCAAAATTACCCCAAGAGCGCAGCGACGACTCATCCAAGAGGTCACAAAAGACCCCACAACAACGTCCAAGGAACTGCAGGCCTCACTTGCCTCAGTTAAGGTCAGCGTTCATGCCTCCACCATCAGGAAAAGACTGGGCAAAAATGGCCTGCATGGCAGAGTTCCAAGGAGAAAACCACTGCTGAGCAAAAAGAACATCAAAGCTCGTCTCAATTTCTCCACAACACATCTTGATGATCCCCAAGACTTTTGGGACAACATTCTGTGGACCGATGAGACAAAAGTGGAACTCTTTGGAAGGTGTGTGTCCAAGTATATCTGGCGTAGAAGGAACACTGCATTTCATAAAAAGAACATTATACCAACAGTAAAATATGGTGGTGGTAGTGTGATGGTCTGGGGCTGTTTTGCTGCTTCAGGACCTGGAAGACTTGCCGTGATAAAAGGAACTATGAATTCTGCTGTCTACCAAGAGATCCTGAAGGAGAATGTCCGACCATCTGTTTGTGTACTCAAGCTGAAACGAACTTGGGTTCTGCAGCAGGACAATGATCCTAAACACACCAGCAAGTCCACCACCGAATGGCTGAAGAAAAACAAAATGAAGACTTTGGAGTGGCCTAGCCAAAGTCCTGACCTGAATCCTATTGAGATGTTGTGGTATGACCTTAAAAAGGCCGTTCATGCTCGAAAACCCTCTAATGTAACTGAATTAGGACAATTCTGCAAAGATGAGTGGGCCAAAATTCCTCCAGGACGCTGTAAAAGCCTCATTGCACGTTATCGCAAACGCTTGGTTGCAGTTGTTGCTGCTAAGGGTGGCCCAACCAGTTATTAGGTTTAGGGGGCAATCACTTTTTCACACAGGGCCATGATGGTTTGGATTTTTTTTCACCTTTAATAATAAACACCTTCATTTACAAATTGCATTTTCTGTTTACTTGTGTTGTCCTTGACTATTGTTTAAATTAGTTTGATGTTCCGAAACACTTAAGTGTGACAAACATGCAAAGGAACAGGAAATGAGGAAGGGGGCAAACACTTTTTCACACCACTGTACCTAACATGTCACGCTTCAAAATTGCGCACACTCATGGAATGGCGCCAAACTTCGGTACTTAAAAATCTCCATAGGCGACGCTTTGAAATTTTTTACAAGTTACCAGTTTAGAGTTACAGAGGAGGTCTAGTGCTAGAATTGTTGCACATGCCCTACCGCACGCGGCGATACCTCACATGTGTGGTTTGAACAGCGTTTACATATATGGGCGAGACTTTGTGTGGGTTCGCTTCTGAGCTTGAGCTACCGGGGATAGGGGCGTTTTACATTTTTTTTTTTTTTTTTTATATTATTATTTTTATTTTACTTAATTTTTTTTTATTTTTACACTTTTTTTACATTTTTTTTTTGATCACTTTTATTCCTATTACAAGGAATGTAAATATCCCTTGTAATAGGAATCTATGAGACAGGTCCTCTTTATGGAGAGATGCTGGGTCAATAAGACCCCACATCTCTCCTCCAGGCTGGAAAGCATGAGATTGGTAAAAAAAAATTCACCGATCTCATGCTGACAGCCGCGATCGCGGCTTTGTTTACATCCAGGAACCCAGGTCATAACGTCATGCCTGGTCATAGAGATGACTGGTGACCATCTGGTCACCAGAAATCTCTATCGTAGTCATTCGGCGTGGGCCAATTCTTTCTCTGGGCCCCTGATGGCATGGGAGAGCCCGGAGAAGCACAGGATGGCAGTGGGGGGGGGGGGTCCCCTCCCGTCGCCTATAGGAATGAAGTGTGGAACTGCCGCTATTATAATTCTTATGGTGCACAGAATCGCTGGCTGGAAATAAGGATATCTGAATGATGCCTCTAACTGCAGGCATCATTCAGATATCCCCTCACAAATTCAAAGACGTAATTTTACTATGGCCCGGTAGGGAAGTGTTGCCCTGTAACAATGTGCAATGCAAACAGTTTCAGCATGAGGGTCATAATTTGAGTATAAAGCCCTGTACACACGGTTGGACATTCTGACAAAAAAATACATCTGATTTTTTCCGATGGATTTTGGCCCAAACTTGTCTTGCATACACACGGCCGTACAAAGTTGTTGGAAAATCCGATTGTTCAGAACGAGGTGACGTACAACAACTACGACAGAGCTATAAAGAGACCAGTAGCCAATAGCTTTTGTCTCGTAATTTATTCTGAGAATGTGTGGCACTTTGTGCGTCGGAATTGTCTACACACGATTGGAATTTAAAAGATTCGGATTTTGTTGTCGGAAAATTTTAGATCCAGATGTCAAACTTTGTGTGTCGGAAATTCCGAAAGAAAAAGTCCGATGGAGCCCACATACGATCGGAATTTCTGACAACACAGTCCGATGCACATTTTCCGTCGGAAAGTCCGACCATGTGTACAGGGCATTAGAGTGGTAGTAAAGTTGTGTCTGCCATTTTTACCTACAGGTAATCTTATAATAAAGCTTACCTGTAAGTAAAATGAATATCTCCTAAATGTGCACCATTCAGGACAAGGATCTCCAACCTCCAGCTGTTGCAAAACTACAAGTCCCACAATGCCTTTGCCTGGGGGAGTCATGCTTGTAACTGTCAGCCTTGCAATGCCTTATGGGACTTGTAGTTTCACAAAAGCTGGAGGGCCGCCAGTTTGAGACCCCTGGTTTAGGAGATTCCATGGAGCAACAGCCGGTGACGTCACTGGTGAATGCGCTCTGAAGGAACAGCATACAGTGCCTTTCCTTCAGAGGTCTGTGCCGTAAACAGTGACTCCCGTGCGGATGCACAGATGGACAGAGTACACAAACCTGGAAGACTGGGTGGAGATGGAAGCCCTGTCAGCTGTGACAGCGCACTGCTGGAGGGCTTCATTTAAGGTAAGTCTTTCATAATGTACTAGTATGCATCGCTTATTAGCACATTATGACATTGTCTTGCAGAGTGACATTCTTTTTTTTACAAACTTTACTACCGCTTTAAAACAGGCAGTGAGGAGGTGTGACATATCGCCTACTCACCACTTTTCAACGCTTTTCAGAAGGGAAACAATAATAGCTGCACATGTGAACAAGCCCATAGACCACATGGTTTGGAGCCAGCCAAGAGAAATTATGTATGTGCATGTTGATAATTTCTCTTCCTGTAAAATCTAGGATAAAATGTAATTCAAACCAAATGACCAGTGTAGATCAGTTGTCCCACCTTCTTTGTTGTCTGCCCAACCATAGGTACTCACCATATCCCTTGCTATTACCTAAATTAATGAGACCACACATGAACTGAAGTATAAATGGCCATAACAGCTTTTTTATTAACAAAAACAACTTATTAAAATTCACATTATTTTTCCAACATCTGAAACACAACTAACAATCCTCAGCCTGTTGGTCTTTGACGGCACCCAGAATTCCAACTTGTTCCACTTGTAACACTGCGGGACCTTTTACCATACTAGGCCTCCAGCTGTAACACACCAGCTCGGAGACAACCCACACCCGCAGCGCAACCATTACCATATTCTAGCTAACCTTAGTTAACTGGAATAAACAAGAGGGGAGCATACCACCAATGTGTCCCGCACACTTCAATCACTATCGTATTTTCTTCCACCTTCAAAAGACCAACCACTGCCACCATCCACTAGGGGGACACACTACCCTTGAGGGCCCCTCCACACCCACAATGCACATTGAATGCCATTCTGCAACCCCAGGGACCACAAATCAATACCCACCACAGATAAATGGACCCCATCCCCCTTAGTTACAGTCCGGTATCTGACTCCAATTCTAAATGGCGAATGACCATGCCCACATTCCGAATAAATAATCGAACCCACCACTTTATTAACTTTTATCCGAGTTTTATTAATTCTCGCTACCGACCGTGCCATATGCCAAGTCGGCCGAGCCACCATGTCAGACCACTGGACCAGCATATCCGGGAAGGCTGTATGAATTTAACCTCCTGAATGAGCTCCCTACTGGAGCGAACCCCCAGATCGTTCCCACCAACATGGAGTACCAGAATGTCCGGTGGCCTGTCAAGCGTGCAAAGTGATGCACCTCGTGCACAACCCTGCTCCACATCCTCCCCGGTACCCCCAACCAGCGGACTCCTCCTGGAAATACCTAGCTGCCTGCCATCCGGCCTAACATAAGCTCGCCTGGCCCCCCAAAAAACATAACAGTGGCCCAAGATCCAAACGAGGCGTATCTGCACTCCATCTGAAAGGAAAGAACAAAACCACTGGATAACACCCACACCACCATAAATACTAGCCCAGTATGATAAATCCCCCCCCCCCCACCATTTTTCAACAATTAATCAGCCAACAAATGAGGGCAAATGTAAGTACGGAATCTTCTGGAGTCCTATCTTAACAGCCGCCTTATCCAACCCATACTGAGCATCCTCTGTGACTGCCCCGATATGGAAGGAGTGCAAGGCATACTGTTTTTCCTCCAAACTCGCCACCCGTAGACCCTTCCGGAAAATGGCTATAGACTGAAACTAGGACAAAGGAGACCCATCCCCATGTAACAGAAATGCCCCCCCCCCCCCCCACTATCGGGAAAACCTCCAAAAACTCCCTCACCACCCTCACCGGACAAACAGGAGAACCTGGCAAGGGAAATAGTTGTACCCATGCACCACTGCCCTCCTGGTCCGTTTTTGACCTGCGCAGCAATACGCGCAACATCTCCCTACTACAGATCACATCCTGTACCCAAATACCCCCCTGAACCTTCCCAGATGGACTGACCAGCTCGCTAATCCGAAATGCCCCCCAAAAAAAGACCAGTGAAAAAGCCACATTGAATAAGGCAACTTCGGGGCTGGATGAACATAAATATCCCAGCTGTGCAAAAATGGCCTGTAAATTAGCAAAGGACACAGGCCATCTAGCATCCTTGCGGTTATGTGACTTCTGATATCCTTTTACTGCCTGTCGAACCCAAAAATCTTTTGTAAAATCCACCCGCCCTATAACTTAAAGAAAAACGCTAAGCCTGCCAGCTTCTTCTCTATGGCGGACACCGACACACCCTGCTCCATGTTCCTAGAGACGAAGTAAAGGACCATCAACCTTACCTCTAAATCTACCTGATACACCCCAGCTAGCCACCACATCTCCAATCACTAGCCGCCATACCTTGGTGTTAACTGTCCACGTAGCCACACTCGTTGTCCGGCCAACAGAAACCCCCTTCTTAGTGGCCGTTTGTCCAGGGGAAGCTGCACCACCAGGCCCTTCTGGGAAAAAATGGTTTGGGGTCTGCGCTGAGGACATGAGCCGCATCCAGAGGCTGATGTCTTTGTGATTCCACCAAAGGGAAGGTCGGGCGGCCCTCCACTGCTTGAACTGTTCATCGTACTGCAGCCAAGCAGACCCCCTGTATACTCTATGGGCTTTACTGACAGCATCCATATAACAAAAGAGCGCTGAACAGTGCTCTGGGTTCTTCTCCCCTATGACACTCGCCATAATGGCAAATGCCTGTAGCCAATTGGTGAAAGTCCTCGGTATCAGTCTGTACCCCTGCCGTTCCTCCTTCTTCGAGTCATCGGGCTTAACCCTATCTAGGTTAAACTTCTCAAGAGGTAGCAGGGAGAAAATCTCTACAAACTCACCCTGGCAAATCTTATGCCGGACATCCTGCTTTAAGTTTGGCCCTTCAAAGCACACATAAACCTCGCACTTAGCTGCGTTGGCAATCCGGACAGCGTCCACCTTTCCCAGGACCTCCTGCAGCATTCCGGCCTTCTCCCCTGTCGATACTTTGGGCCCCATGGTTGTGGTCACTACTGCCGTAACCAGGGGGAGGGGGTACCACACTGGGTCCCATCCCTATCTTGTCCACGACTACTCTGACACCCAGCTGAACCCACGGAGCCACTTGAAATTGCCCCCCCCCCCCCGCAAACCAATGCACCAAATCTCACAGACCCCTAATAAATCCTGCAACTGCACATCCATTCTGGACGCGGCAGGTGCAACACCTGCCACCTGTGGGCCAGACCCTACCCGCGACATGGCACCGTGAGGGGCTACCACGCTCCCATCAGCTACCCCCAACAAGCTACCCAATATATTGCCAACAGAGCTGTTAACTAAATTAGCCGACTTACCAACAGCCGCTGCTCCAGAATCCTCCGTGCCAGATGTCCCTGCAATTCGTCTTCTTTAGAATAGGACAGTTCATCCTCTAACCGCAGTTCTGGGATCTGTGCGAGGAAGGCCCAGATGCTGTAGATCCGTGCCTTACCTAGCTCCGCTTCCCCGTACTGGATCCGCCCATTGATAGACCTCCAGGATGTACTCCTGTCTGGGGTCACCGCCGACACATTGGAGCCACTGGCCGCGGCTGATAACAGCCCAGCGGCCACGACATTGCTCCTCCCACACTGAGACTCCCCCCTTTCCACAGCATCAGAAGGGGAGGAGTTCGCTAGCTCTGGACAAAGCGCACGCTTCCTGATGCCTCGCCCGCCAAGCTCTGCCCACACCGAGGATTCCGTCCAGGTCCACCACTGCGAAAGCTTGTGATCGCTTTGCCAGTGGTCCTGATAGGTCCTGGGCAGTGCTCCTACACTGGCACAAAGCTCGGGGGAGGATCCAGGGGTAAAACACTTCGGTGGCCGAGACCGCCGGACACATGGGATGTTCTGCCCCCCCTGCTGCTGACCCAACGCTTTGTCCTCTAGCAGGGCAGATACCTGGCTTTAAAGCCACTCTGGCCCATTGGAAGCTGCCAAAGCCTGCAGCCGTGCCAGGATCCTGTCCACCTCAGCCATGCTGCTTGTCACGATATTTCTTGTGGCTGCTTGTCACCTGTCCCTCCTCTGCTGCCCAGATGACCCCACCTATCCCTTAAATAAACTCCAACAAACCCCTCCTCATCCTGTTGCTCCAACCAATCCTACATCTCCCCTATTCTCCACCTACAATCCTTAACCCCACAGTTGCTTCCCCTTCTCATCCTGTCATGCCGCCCCTACACTATCTTTCATTTTATTTCTCTCACTCCGGGCCTTATGTTCAGTTGTACTCTGTGCTTTGACCAACCAGAATGCAGGTATTACAAACAGTAAAGCAAGAAAGACAAATTGTGATGTCAGAATGTTCGTAACTATACCTTCATGAGTTTTTGAGTATCACATTTCTTTCTTTTGTATGAATACAAAGACGAAAGGAATTAAAAATTTATTATAAGGACATGAATATTGGATCTTGGTCATCAAGGTGACACAGTAAAACTAACCTATAGGCTCACATCAGTAAAGCCATTGCTCCTTTAGGCCTGGTTCACATCTATGCATTTATGTGCGTTTTCAATTTTGCAGAAACACACTACAGTCCATTTAACATGGTTTCCTATGGATGTAGTTCACATCTGTGCATTTTGTGGAAAGGGCCAGGGATTTTTTTTTTACGGTTTTTGGTTCCATAGTCCTCAATGGATCAAAAATGTGTGTTGAAAAACACAAAATGCACCTGGAATATGCAAACTGAAACCTGCATACGTGAGAATCAGGTCTTAGGTCAGGTTCACACTTATGCTAATTGTATGCTTTTCCCGCATCTAATTTGCATAGCAGGAGATTGTGACCAACTCTCTATGGAGGCTCTAATAGGCTTCAAAATAGGTTGAGCTTGGGGCGCAGAGAATGCACTCGGAGCCCACCCAGGTGTGTACCAATAGCGAATGAATATTCACTGTTGTAACACTGATCCTCCTCTTGGCCAATCAGGAAGTGGGTCTGAGACTCGTCACCCGATTGGCTGATAGGACAGGTGATCCTATTGGACACTTAGGGGAAGGGGAGTATGGAGGAATATGGACACAGGAGCCGCTGCCCGATGCCTGCTGCTTAGATGGAGTAAGTCCCGGACTGACCAGCAGACAGCGAGGGGGGGAGGGGAGGTTTGAGGTGCCGCCAGGGGTGGCTGTTTGCCACCCCCTCTACCTCCCAAAAAAAAAACACATTAGATCTTTGGTGGTGGGTCTTGGAATCAATCTTGATTTGATGTGTTTTTCTGCTTTAATATTTTTTACTACTCTGGATTGCCCAATGTCCTCTCTTAGGCCCTTTTCACACCAGGTTGGGAGGTGCGTCGGCGGTAAATATTTAGTAGAGCTTTACCGTCGGATTTGTGGCGCTATTCGGCTGCTAGCAGGGTGGTTTTACCCCCCCACTAGCGGCCAAGAAAGAGTTAAAAACCAACACAAATCGTCTCTGCAGAGGTGCTTTGCAGAGGTGCTTTGCTGGCGGTATAGCCACACTGCCCCATTGATTTCAATGGGCTGGAGCAGTGAAGGAGTGGTTTATACACCGCTCCTTCACCGCTCCAAAGATGCTGCTAGCAGGACTTTTTTTTTACTGTCTTGCTAGTGCACCGCTCCAGTGTGAAAGCCCTGGGGGCTTTCACACTGGAGAGACAGCAACAGCTGTTTCAGGTTGGTTTGCAGACGCTATTTTTAGCGCAATAGCATCTGCAAAATGACCCAGTGTGAAAGGGGTCTTATACACCAAATGTTTAAACTTTATTTAACTTGTTTTTTTTTTTTGTTTTTTTTACTGTGCGACTCTGAAATTGCACCAGTGTGAACATAGCCTTAACCACTTGCCACCAAATCACGTACATGGTACATCATTTGACTTCAAGTGGTTGTACCAGGGATTATGCATGCAGCTGCTCTCTTCTAATAGCAATCAGAGTCGCTAACTAGCCACTCAGTTGCTATTACAAGCAGCGGGACAATCCCCCGCCATCTCCTGTGGCTCTATCAGGCTCTCCCGTACCACCAGGAGACTCAAGTTATTAGCCGTCATGTCCACCGGCCTGGCTGGAGAGCCAAACAAGACCGGTGTTCTATCAGAAAGGGCAACCAACGTGACGTTCCATCACAGCCATCTTGGTACACCGACACCTGTTCGCATTAAGCCTACAGTCAGAAGGCGGCAAGTGGACATCTTTTTACACCCACGAAGTCTTGCATTTCACACTTAATTTTATCAGTAAACTAAGCATTTATAGTGAAATACAGTATCTTGAAATCCGTCAAACTGTTTTGATGTTGAATCTTAAAAGCAGCGTTGTTCTGTCAGATTAGCAAACCTGTGAGATCAGCAGGCTTGCCTCTGCTTTTAAAATTCAACATCAAACAAAACAGTGTCACAGATTTCAAAATACTGTATTTCACTATATAAGCTCAGTTTACTGTTAAAAATATTTGTGAAATGCAAGACTTTGGTGGGAGTAAAAAGATGTCCGCTTGCTGCCTTCTCATTGTAGGCTTACTGCAGGCGAGTGCGGGTGTACCAAGATGGCCACAACAGAACGTCACTTCCGTTGCATTTTCTAATGGGTAGCGGCTTTCTGACAGGACACCGTAAGCGGCTTTGAGCTGGTCTCCGCTACGCTAACCCGGAAGCGATGATCTGACATCACTTCTGGTTTACCTGGCTGTCAATGGCGCCATTTTTTGAAGATGTTAAGTATTCAAAAACGCATATCTTAGTGTTTTGAATACTTTCAAGTGCAGAGGAGGGATTTGAGGTCTTTTAGACCCCAGATCCCTCCATAAAGAGTACCCGTCACATGCTTATTGCTGTCACAAAGATGTTTACGTTCCTTGTGACAGCAATAAAAGTGATATAAAAAAAAAATTGAAGCAACAGTGTAAAAATCTTTTTTTTTTTTTTTTATTGAAAAATAAAGAAATAAAAAAGTTTAACCACTTCAGCCCCGGAAGAATTTACCCCCTTCCTGACCAGAGTACTTTCCCACAAATAGAGCTTTCTTTTGGTGGTATTTGATCGCCTCTGCGTTTTTTATTTTTTGCGCTATAAACTAAAAAAAGTGTAAATTTTGAAAAAAAAGCTATATTTTTTACTTTTTTCTATAATACATATACTCAAAAAATATATAAAAAAATGAATTTCTTTCTCAGTTTAGGCCGATATGTATTCTTCTATATATTTATGGTAAAAAAAAATCGCAATAAGTGTATATTAATTGGTTTGCGCAAAAGTTATAGCGTCTACAAAATAGGGGATAGATTATGGCATTTTTATTATTAATTTTTTTTTTTACTAGTAATGGCGGCAATCTGCGATTTTTATCATGACTGCGACATTATGGCGGACACATCGGACACTTTTGACACCATTTTGCGATCATTGCCATTTATACAGCGATCAGTGCTATAAAAATGCACTGATTATTGTGTAAATGACACTGGCAGAGAAGGGGGTCGATCAAGGGGTTAAGTGTGTCCTAGGGAGTGATTCTAACTGTGGGGGGGGGGGGTGGGCTTTCACTGACATGACAGCA
Organism: Lithobates pipiens; assembly: GCF_037356315.1. NCBI lineage: Eukaryota > Metazoa > Chordata > Amphibia > Anura > Ranidae > Lithobates > Lithobates pipiens. The sequence goes on from NW_027507784.1 coordinate 129,022,002, forward strand.
ATCACCACTCCCAATCAAAGGCAGCAGTAGATCTCTGTCATGTCACTAGGCAAAATGGGGAAATGCCTTGTTTACAAAGGCATCTCCCCATTCTTCTGCTCCCTGACAGATATCGAGTCTGCGGGACCTGTGGGCATGGTCACGGAGTACGCAGCAGGCGCGCCCACAATGCTGCGATTTAAAGGGACGCACCTGTATGCCCGTTTGCCCAGCCATGCCATTGTGCCGACATACATCGACCTGCGCTGGTTGGATAGTGGTTAAATTGCCCCTTGCCTGCGTGCAAATGCAAACGCGTGCGTCGGTCCCGAATACGTGCAAACAGCGATCGTCTCACACGTGTGGGGTATCACCGTGAACGTCAGATCATGGGCATTAATTCTAGCACCAGACCTCTTCTGTAAATTTAAAGTGGTAACCTGTAATGGCTTTTAAAACATTGCCTGTGGATTGTAAAAATGACGTCGTTTGTCGCCGCTGTGCAGGCGTGCGCCATTTTAAAGTGTGACATGCTTGGTATCTATTTACTCGGCGTAACATCATCTCTTATATTTAAAAAAAAAAAAAAAAGGTTATGTATTATGTTGCTTTGCATTAAAATTTAAAAGAGTGTATTTTTTCCACAAAAATTGTGTTTGAAAAACTGCTGCCGTGTGACTTAAAAAAAACAATATATATATATATAATGTTTGGGAGTTCTAGGTAATTTTATAGCAACAATAAAAAGATTGATACAGATGTATACAAAAGTGTCAGCGAAGGCCTGGTCTTCACGTGGGTAAAGTTAGCAGCCACAGTGCTTGTAGTTGGTGATTTTTACTTTTCATCTGGGGATGAGGTTCCTCAGATACATGGTGTGGGTCCTGAGGGGTTTATTTTGTAATGTTCAGGTTACTTCTTGTATTATTTGTATGTCAGTGTTATAATACAGTCTGTAGCGTTGAACATGTCTGTGAGTGGAAGGAGCACAGTGCTGAGTGACTAGAAGGAGAACAGTGCTGAGGTAGAACTTCTCCACACTGGTGACCCGTGCAGTAACCAGAGCCGCCGGGGTCATGTGACTGCAGCCACCTCCCACACATGTCGGCCAGTCAGGGGGTGGCGGGGAAAGAAGCTCGGACACAGGTTGTTGGTAGAAGGCAGAGCTCCTGTTAGGGAGATGTGATGAAGTTGTGTGTCAGTTAGGGGGCGGTGCTGAGTCCGTGAGAGGAACTCGTCTCCTGTGTGCTCACACTTCCCGCACCTCCTCCACCTGCCCGGCCGGTGTGTGCGCTGTGCTCTCCTCACTGAGTCACCTGCCCGGCCTCCCTCACCCCTCCCGGGGGCGGCACATGACTGGCAGCCCCGGAATAATCCTCTTCTAAGCGGCTGAACCCGGAGTGTGACCGAGCGGGGTACATGAGAGGAAGGCTGCCGGAGGAGCCGCCATGCAGGACATATCGGACTGCCTCAGCCTGGAGGCTCAGAATGTGGTAAGAGAGCTGAGTGTGTGCTGGTCAGTTGTTGGGGGGCAGAGCCCACCAGGGGGCGCCTCACTGAGGAGTGGAGTGTCTATAGGTCTCTATGGGTGGTGTGGAAATACAGGGACGTCACCCAGTGCTGATCACACACACACACCCAGCAATCTGATTGTACAATCATCATGTAATGCTCCCTCACCACATACAAATGACTACCTGTGTTTAGTGGGCCCCATTCACACCTGTGCGTTCCCACAGCTTATTTAAGTGGATGGGTTACCTTTATGCTGTTGTGCCAAAAACTTGTATGGGAAAGACTCGGTTCACACTGCTGCTACCTGCAGTGCGACTTTGCCTGCTGATTTGTTGATGTGACTTTCAGGGAAGGCCTGGGTATTCTTCCTGTAATGTCAGATCCAAATGACATCAGTATTATAGACGAGGATCCGACCTGGAGGGGACTTCCATTAAAGTCTATGGACACAAGTCGGATAGAAGTCGCCTTGAAGTAGTGCAGGAACCTTTTTCTAAAGTCGGAACAAGTTCAGTAGTAGGGATGAGCTCTGGAGTGTTCGCACTGCACATGTGCAGAGCCCGCCAGGAAGTCAGCACTGCGCTAATCACAGGCAGTGAGACATTTCCAGATCTGTGCAGCCGCGCGTCGGGACAATGTCTCGCTGCCTTGATCAGCGCAGCGCCGACTTCCTGGCGGGCTCTGCACATGGGCAGTGCGAACACTCCGGAGCTCATCACTATTCAGTAGTGTTAACACAGCTCTCATTGACTAACATGGGATTTCACATGTCACACCACTTGGGAGTCTCACAAGTCGGATCTCAAGTCGCAAGTACGACTCTGAAGTTGTGCTGACTTTGAAGTCCAACTTTGGATGGGTGCAACTTGGATAAGGCTTTGACTAGCTATAATTGTCAACTCTTGCTTTGTATAACATTCAGGTACAAATTTCATGCATTTTTTGAGGGTTAACATTGAAGTCTATGGTCCTAAAGTTTCAAGCACATTTGTTCACAATGAATTGGAATTGTGCAACTTCATCTGAGATCGCACAATTTCAAAGCCGCATGTCGGTGTGACTTCAGATGCGACTTTGAAGACATCTTTGCTGCTTCATGTACAGATGTCTATTTAAGTCATACCGAAAATTGCCAAAATGAGTGCAGGAACGACTTTTTTAAATTGATGCGGCACTGCAAAGTCTGTGTCTCATTGATTTGAATATGGCCATTGCCAACAATAGGGTGCAATTTGTCGTGCCGTTTGACCTGTCAAATGGTATGACCAGTTTCTCCAATCTAACCGGGGGGCTAACAGTTGGACATATATGAATGGGTATCATTGGAAAACATGGGGAGTGACTTGTCCAAAGTTGCATGACATATTGCATGTGTGAATGGAGCCTTAGCTGGAAAGACAGTGGCTGGGGGTGTGCACACGCTGCAGCAAGACCACCCACCAAATATGACCCTTTCAAGTGAATAGGGGCACTCTGCAGCCTCCCCACAATGCAATGCACACAGTTGCAGTGGGGAGTGTGACATTTAGGGGGTTAAAAGATGAGAAGGTGATAAAACGCCCCCTTCCTGTCTGTCTCATATTTTTTTTTGAAGAGCGATCTGGACGCAGGGTAATTTTTCAGAGAGAATTGCTAGTTGAAAGGAGCCCTAGGGGGGGCATTGTGCCCTCTACTATAAGGGGGCATTCTTCCCGTTTACCCCCTAAGAACTTTAGCAGGGCCCCCCCAATACCTGAAAAATGAGTTCATGGCTTTCTATAGGGTAAATTAATAAAATACAATTGACAGGCCGGTATAGCAATTGTGCAATCGCATTGTATGGCCAGTTTAAGATTTTGTGGCAGATGTGATCTGTCAGATCCGAGTCAGTGAAGTGTGAGGTCTTCTGATTGCTTGAAATATGAATGAATTGCTCAGGTAGCTGCTCATTATCTGTCTATGTAAAGTATGATCAGACCCTCAGTAACGCATACTATGTTTACTTGCAAGTGTATCTAAACTCGGGAGCAAAAATGTAATCTAATCCCTCTCACTGGTCCTTGGATACGATTGCTGCATTCGTTTTCATTTTAGTCTTTTTTTTTTTTTTTCTTTTCCTTAATGCCTCATTCACACTGGCAGTGTTGGACCTGCATTTGGGTGCTTTTAGAGGACATTTCTATACACATATAAATGCATGTTCAATGGTGTCATTCACATTGAGTATTTACCTGCATTTATGTGCAGTCAGTTTCACTGGGCTTAGACAAAATAAAATTCTGTGCATCCAGAATCTGATTAGACGCTTCAAACGCAGCAGAGTTAGTGTTTACATATACTTTGAGCTCAGGTAGCCAGTGTTCATTTTGGCAGCAAATTTTCGATTTAGTTTTAGTCTTAGGACTAAAATGGCATTTTAGTCTTCTGCAATTGTTTTAGTCGTTTTTTTAATAGTCTAAAATAGTATTCATTTAGTCAACTAAAATGTTTTAGTCGCTGAAATTAACACTGCAGTTAGCTCTGCATGATTGCTTTTTTCCCCCTTAGGCTCGGTTCACACAGGGGCGACTTGTCCAGGCGACTTCGCCGCCTGACAAGTCGCGCTCCATTCTGTACTATGGAACCGTTCTAATAGGAGCGACTCAAGCCGCTCCGACTTAGAAAAAAGGTTCCTGTACTACTTTTGCGGCGACTTCGGGCGACTTGCATTGACTTCTATACAGAAGTCGTTTTGCAAGTCGCCGCTGATCGTGTGCAGGTCGCGATGCTGCAAGTCGTGCCACGTACTGTGTGAACCGAGCCTTAACCTCTTCCCACCGACATGCTCATGTATCCTGTTGGCAGGTGGGCTTTAACGACGAGAGGCCGGAAAGCTCCTAATGCATACTGTTTTTTTTTTTTTTTTTAAATTCTTTTTGCTCCTAATGCATACTTAAGATTGGGAGCTTTCCAATCATTTGATCGCTGTGACAGCCAATCACAGTATTCACATGACTGAAATGCCTGCCTCTGCCACCCAACATTTAGAATCTCCTAAAGGGCTGGGTGGTGGGGAGAAGTTAAAGTGGCATTAAACCACCTTTTTTATTAGTATAACAAACATGTTATACTTACCTGCTGTGTGCAATGCTTTTCCTCTGGGGTCCCCTGCTGGCGTTCTTTGGCGGTAGTCCCCACGGAAAGCCATTTGGACACCGTGCATTCTTGCCCCTGAGTGGCCCTGTCTGCGTCTATTGACACGGAGCAGGTGGCTCAGCCCCACCTTCTGCTCCTTCGTCATAGAATTTGTTTGACAGCAGCAGGAGCCAATGACCCCTGCTGCTATCAATCTGCCCAGTGAGCAGGGAGATGGCGGCGAGAGCTGCTACTCTTGTGCTCATCGGTGGATCGGATTGGACTCTGGTAAGAAAAAGGAGGGGCTGGGGGGATCCTGAGGGAACAGAAGGTTTTTACCATAATGTGTAAAATGCAATAAAGTAAAAAACCTTAGGGCTTTAGAACCCCTTTAAATGCATTTTGTAATTTCCATCAACTGTCCCAATATATGTGGCAGCTTAGCACTGGGATGGACCAATATTCTGCCATTTATATGCACACAGTGTTGCTGTTCTGTGCTGATAGAGTAATTGTACACCTCTAGCACTGTGACCAAGCTATCACTGACATCTCCTGCTCACTTTTTAGCTGGTAGGATGGGGTTCCAGTCACAGTGACCACATGATCAGGAAGCCAATCAAACTGCCTGTGGCGTTTGGATGTCTTTTTTTTTTTTAGGTTCCATTTACACTTCATGACTTGGAATTGCAGGCAAAATCGCTGCGATTCTGCCCGTGATTCCAAATCACATGGCGATCCCTGCACAATGTGCAGCACACGTCTGGGTGCCATTATCCCTTAATGGCACCCCAAGCCCACTGAGATTCTGCTGTGATTGTCACGCTACAGGACGGTACAACAGTTGTCAAACTGCGCTTTCCAAAATCGCGTGAAGCTTGTCACCCAAAAAAGGAGCTTTTTTTTGGGCGACAAAGGAGTGTAGAGTAGCCCATTCAAGTGAATGTACTGGCCCTATGCGACGCACAAATTTGCTTGCAAGTAGACGTTGCAGGTTAACCTCCATGGAAGGGGATTAACCTAATTCTGATGTATTTTGTATTCCAACACATTGTGGCTGTAAAACCCAAGTACTTTCATTGCCTGTGCAGGCCTCATGTCACTTTTCTCTGCAGATATTCTAAAGAACTACAAGTTCATGTTAGTGGTATGCTGTTCAAATAAGAGATTGCAGAGGCGATTGGGTGCACAAACCGATCACGTTATAGTCCATTGCGCTGAGATCACACAGCTTCAGCATGCAGACCCTGGAAGGCAGCATTGTCATCCTTTTATAGGAAGTGACTGGACAGACTTTTGCAAGTACAATTAACACTATGACACTGAAAACCTGCACAGGAATAAGTACTGTTATAGAAATGATTGAAAGGTACAAATATGTTCTCTTAGTCTTTAGGGTTAAAGGATAGGTGCTTTAAAAAAAAAAAAGTGAACACCTGCTTTAAATTCTCTTGTTCTGACAGATGACATCTCCAACAGAATATGAACAGTCCAGGACCAGTTACAGCCTCATTTTACCTAAACCTGGATTGGCGGATACAATTTGAAATAATTCCGTTCCCATCAGTCAGGTCAAGACATGAAATCTGATATGTAGTGGTGGGTTGCTGCACAACACTGATGTTTTATTATCACTGCAGTGCAGAGCACCTGCTAGGGCTGGTGTACACAGGCGGTTTGTCTCATACAGCATAAAAACTGGGCATTTTTGGGGCACAAGGGAGGCCAAGGCTTCACCATACTAGGGCTGCAACTACCAATTATTTTCATAATCGATTAGTTGGTCGATTATTATTTCGATTAATCGGTTAGTAACCTTTTAAAAAAGAAATTTTTTTTGCTACGATCTGCATTTTTACATTTTTATGGGCCAATTTGTTGTTGGGCAGATTAAAAAACACAAATTGCCGCAAAGACTCATTATTACATGCTTTTCTGCAGCTTCTTCATTGAAGTATATGGACCCAAAAAAAAAAAAAAAATAGCACCGTTTTGCCTTAAAAAAAAGGTCCTTGTATTTTCCAAATACGCAGCAGCTGAAAAAAAATCATGGATGTGAACGTGTCCCATAGAAAACCATGTAAATGAATTGTAGTGTGTTTCTGCAAAAAGCACCAAAAAACAGAGGTGTGACCCAGGCCTCAGATGTTTAGTAACATAATGGGGTTAAAAAAACTAAAATTAGTACAAAAAGAGCAAATAATCACTACTGTAAGGGGTTCATTTTTTACTATGGGACAGTGAAAGTAATATCTTTACAGTAGCAATTTGCTCTTTTTGTACTATAAAGGGCTAATTTTAGTTTTTTTAACCCCATTATATTAGTGGGCGATTAATCGATTATGAAAATAGTAATCGATTAATTTCATAATCGATTCGTTGTTTCGGCCGTACACCATACAGCCAAATGCATGTATTAATAACCGATGCACACATACAGCAGCTTGCCATTGTTCAGAGCGGTACTTGTCTTTAGGGCCCTATGTGTTCAGAGATGTATATTCCCCCCGAGTGCAGAAATTCAACATTTGGGTCATACGTCCCTGAATACTGCTCCGAAGAGTGTACCGCTACTATGTATATCAGCCTGTCATTGATTTTTATACACTGCACCCAAAAATATTTTTTACTCTCTCCATGTAAAAATGCACATGTGGCTGAAGCTTTATTTTTGTAAAAGATGCTGTCTTGATGTGCAGTCTGTGGCTTTTCTCTACTACTGCTTTCTGGCGGTGTCATCGCTTGAGTAACAGGAAGCTGTCACTGCATCAGTTTCCTTGTACAGAGATAGTGGAAAGTCTATGTAGAGTCATGTAGTCAAATTCAAACTGCTTTTACTACATCCGCTTCATAAGTTCTGCAGTTGTTTAGTACATCTGATTAACTCAGTTTTGCGAATACGTGTTTTAGTAATTCATTTGTTTTATTATCAGCAACTGAATTTAGGATCAGCAATACAATTATTTTACTACATGTGCTAGTTTTACAGCATACAAACCTTTCAGTATCATATTTTACATGCATGCTGAAGTGCAGGTGTTTCCCCCCTGGTATATATCACATGTCATAGATAGTAGTATTCCCCCTGACAATGCCTTCATTGTTTATCTCCCCAAAAGGTACCATCTTTGTTCATTTTGTATTGAAGGTCCTCATCTTTGACCTGGGCTAAGGACTAGGGTTGCCTGAGGGGTGACAGTCATGAAATTGTTGCTTGCACAGTAATGCCAGGTATATATAGATATATATAGATTAAGGCTTACCTGTAGGTCCAAGAGTATCTCCTAAACCTATACGGTTTAGGAGATATTTGCCCGAAGACAGGCACCATGCGCCGTAGACAGAGGCGCACTGAGCGCGGCATCGTCAATGACGAAGATGTCGCGCGGGTCGGCTCCCGTGCGCATGCGCGGGAGTGATGTCATTGCGGCTTTGCCGAATGACAGCGGCGGAGCTGCGAGACCCCACCGAGAAGATGGATGCGCCAGACTACAGGGGACAGCGGTGACTTCTCTCGCTCCTGTGTCAGGTAAGTGACACATAATGGACTACTATGCGATGCATAGTAGTCCATTATGCTTTGCCTTTGCAGGGAATGAAAGAGGAAGTAAACCCATCAGGGTTTACTTCCTCTTTAACTGAGCCCCTCTCTGTCCAGCGTTGCTCTCGGCCATTTCTTTGGCTGAGATGAAGAAGCTGCGCGATTGGCTCCCGTGCCTGTCAGTCAATTAGCAAATCGTGGGAGAGAGGGGGCAGGGCCAAATGGCAACTTTGTGTCTGAATAGACAAACAGAGCTGCTGCTTGCTGTGGTGGCACTCGACAGGAGGGGCCAGAAGCAGCAAAGAGGGACCTGAGAAGAGGAGGATCCGGGCTGCTCTGTGCAAAACCAACTTTACGTTTTTTTTTTTTGTTTTTTTTTTGGGACTGTGGTTTTATATACTGTTGTATAAATTCTATAAGATCATGTACACTAGTGTCTAGGGTTGCACCGATACCAAAAGTATGCGCTGCAGCTGGATCACGTGGTACTGTGGTACCATACAATCTGTTGCAGGCAGATGCACTGCTTTTGCGGTGTTAAGAATACAGTGACACCTGCAGCAGCTCCCACACCCAGTACATTTTGAACGCGATGTGGGAAATGTGCAAAGAACACTGATATCCTGAACCACTTTGGTGTGAACGGACACTAGTAGAAGAAAGTGACCTGGAAGGAATAAAAGCTGTTTATTTCCCCAGATCATTTCTCCTGCGCCTTAAAAGCTAAATTCAGTACTGCCAGTGTGCATGAGGCCTAAACCAAAACCAAGACATAAAAATAGAATGGAATAAGACAATAAAATAAGGTGTGACCTGCAGGACTGCTGTGTTCTTCTTGCAAGAGCAGAATGGCAACTACAAATATCCATATGTCGGCACATGACTTTGGCTGTTCTGGGTGGAGTACAGTTGGTACTGCTTTTTCAGTTTTGCTCATAAAATTTATGAATCCCAGTAAGAAACAAGCTTTGTAAGATATCATACAAATATATATTATAGTTTAGGAACTAATAAGCAATCCAGACAAGACGAGATTATATATAAGGCCCCTTTCACACATGCGGACGATATGTCCGTATTTCATCCATCCGTTTGTGGATGAAATACGGGCATACATTCATCCCTATGGGATAGCGGGTGTCTGCGGATGAACATCCGCAGACACCCAATTTCATCCGCCTCCGCTACTGTCCGATTCTGCAGACGGAGGAAAATCCTATTTTTCTATCCGTCTGTAGAGCGGATCGGATGAACACGGACAGACGGTCCGTGCTCATCCGATCCCCCATAGAGGAGAGCGGAGAGCTGACAGGGCGGTCCCTGCACAGTGTGCGGAGACCGCCCTGTCCACAGCCAGCTCACCGGGGACAACGGAGCGATCCCCGCTGAGCGAGCGGATCATCACGGGGCGGATCATTACTGATCCGTCCCGTGTGAAAGGGGCCTTAGGCTGGGTTCACACTTGTGCGATGCAAATTCAGCCATACAAACACTATGGCTGAGATCGCATCGCATTCACACCTGAATGGCGCAGGACCCTTTTTTTTGGTCCGGACTGGAATTGGATTGCATGGGTGTCCACACCTATGTGATCCGATTCATGCACCATTTTGCAGTTCGCACTGCGATGGGGATGAAACAACGAATTGATCGACAACTAATTGATTATGAAATGAATCGATTATGAAAATAGTAATCAAATAAATCGGCCAGTAACATAATGGGATTAAAAAATACAAAAAATGTGTCCTTTATAGTACAAAAAGAGCAAATCGCTACTGTAAATATTTTGCTGTTCCACAGTAAAGAGAAGGAACCCTTACAGTAGCGATTATTTGCTCCTTTTTGTACTATAAAGGCCTCATTTCATTTTTTTTTTTTTTTTTCCCTTGATAATGTTACTAAACGTGTAAGTCCTGGATCACACCTATGTTTTTTGGTGCTTTTTGCAGAAACCCACTACAGTTTATTAAACATGGTTTCCTATGGGATACTGTAACATCCTATGCTTTTTTTTTTTCAACTGCTGCATATTTGGAAAGGGTCAAAGACTTTTCAACACAAAAACAGTGCTTTTTTTTGGTTCAATATACTTCAATGGGGAAGCTGAAGAAAAGCATGTAATGCGTTTTTGCAGCAATTTGTGGTTTTTAATCTGCCCAACAAATTGGCAAAAAAAATAAATAAATAAAAAAAAAAGCAAAATTGCGTGCCCAAAAATCAAAACGCACAGCAAAATCAGATCAAAAGCAAACTGCATGGAAGTGTACTGAGCATTATGCTGGCCACACGGATCAATTTTCAGACAAGGATATTCATGCGAAAAATATTTTTACATTCACTGAATGAGAATTTTGTTTGAAAATGTCACTTGCTTTTAACATTCTGTTTTAAAAATTAATGTAATTTCTGAACGAAAACCACATACACGTTCTAAAAATTCCTTTGACCAAGAAGTTTTCTATTTCTAAATTTTCCCATCACTGTGGTTGTAAACCAACATCGATTTGACCCCCACTAACAATTAGAAAGTCGAACGATTGTTCTTAAATTTACATTTTTATTTGAAGGAAGACATTGTTTTTGTATATTACAGTTCTGTTTGAAAATCTGCAAAACAGTCTAACTGATATTTACCAGATTCAACCTTCTAATAGTATATACAGTATATCTCTTCTGTCATTCTCAGAGATTTTGCTCCCTAGCAATATAGTTGGTTATTTAGATTTACCACTGCATAGAGCTATTTAAGAATAAATTGCCTTTTTTTTTAAACTTTACATATTAACTAAATTATACACCACACTTTTTTTTTTTTTTAAGATTATTAACCGATTAATCAAAACCATAATCAGCTAGCTAATTGATTATGAAAATCGTTAGTTGCAGCCCTACACTGCGATCTGCTAACTGATCTGGGGGTGTCATTAACTTTACATTAACACCCCTAGCGGTTCGTCAGTCTGAACCAGTGTGTCTGATTCAGGTTCAATGCGGGAACCCGCACTGAATCGCAAGGTTTCCCACATTGCACCAATGTGAACCAGGACTAAAGGATAACAAAACCTCTCTTTTTCTAATGAACAAATTAATCACTTGAGTGCTAGCCTGAATGTACCCCTTTATTACCAGGCCATTTTTCAGTTTTCAGTGCTGTTGTAGTTTGACTGACAGTTACTCTGCTACCCAAATTAATTTTATATTGATTTTTAAGACGGAGCTTATATTTGGTGACATTTAATAATCACTTTATTTTTTACTATCTAAGAGTAAAAACGCCAACCGTTTTGAATCCGAATTGTTTCGTTTAGCAAATGTATATGTATGTGTATACAGTGCAGGAGTCGGGGCTATTTATTGCACAGAACATCTTGCAGATATGAGAGGTCAGGAATTCCTTTGCTGGTGCTTGGTGGTGTGTGTCTCCTTTTTAATGTTGCAGGTCAGTGGTGTTTTCCCTCATAACATTGGTGGTTGTTGTGTGCTTATTGATGCTCAGTACTCCTCATTCTAATCCATTCCAACTATTCTAAACTAGAAAATATATATATATATATATGTATGTATATTTTTTTACCTTGGCACACTTTGTCTACATTTACATCTTTTTAATGCTTCAGTTAAAGGGGGGGGGGTGAGAATTTTCCAGATGTCTGACAGCTGCGACCCTGCCAACTCCCTGACCTCGCATACAGTTTACAGTAGGTGGGAGACTATGTGGGAGACTTGATGGGGTCAGGCAATTTGTATCTATGGCTACCTTTTTAGAGTGTAGAAACGCCTGCCCCCTTCCCATTTCTTTATTTTTTTTTTTTTTTTTTTATTCTGATAGAATTGGAAAAGGGTTAGAATCCAAGGAAGTATTCCTTCACTTACTCTCATGGAGACATAACAAGAAGTAGCAATCTGTATAAAGTGTGTGGGGGGGGGGGGGGGGGCGCGATAGGGTTTTTTTTCCCCTCACTTTGTGTATGGCAATAATGGTCACCAGAACAAATCAAGAGAATGCATCACCCCAGGGACACAGGTGGCAATAAAAACCTGGCATTGCTGTCTAACCCCCTACTCTATCCAAAAATAGAAGGTTTTGGATGGAGGTACACTTTTTAACAAGTGATCATCACCCCTCCGTCCCCCTGTTCATGTACCTAGAAACCATAAATCATGCCGAGTGCCAGATTAGAGGGTTGATTTACTAAAGGCAAATATACTGTGCACTGTAAGTTCTACTTGCTCCAGAGCTTAGTAAATTGGGTAAAGCTTCACTTTGCAAAGAATGCTCAATCACATGCAAGTAAAATAAAAAAAACAGCATTTTTGTTTACATGATTGCATGATAGAAACTAGCAGAGCTTTCCCTCAGATCCTAGAGCAAATGCAAAATGCAAAATGCAAAAATGCAAAAGTGTGCAGTATATTTGCCTTTAGTAAATTGTCCTCTAGGTGTTAAAAAAAAAGAAAAAAAAAAAAATAGCCAGAGGGACAGACTTAGAGATCTAAAACTGGTGCATGTGTGTTGTCGCTAGTTATATTGTGCTGCTTCTGACTGGAAGTGAGGATATGATGTGTTTCCTGCAGAAATGTAGTGTACCTTTTGTAAGTGGGGCCTGAGCATTTGAGTCACTGACATTCTCTACAGTACCAAATTATTTGAGCTTCACATGTAACAATCATCCGGGTTTCCAACAGATAAGAACTGTCTGTATTGTTTCATAGCAACAAAACAACCTGCAATGGAAATTTACAGTCAGGAAATTAATGTGGAAGTACAGTTGCTGTGATTCGGGACAAATAGCTCTTCTTATCAGACACATTGGTTGCATAGATCTTGTATAACAATTTAAGGTCTCCTAAAGCAGCCCAAAGATGACAGTTTTTTTTTTTTTTTTTTTTCAACCAGCGTGTTAGAATATAATAGCTCAGAGGGGAGGGACCCCCCCATCTACACACTTGATCAAGTCTGTTATTGTTTTAACAGCGGGGAAACCTTCCTGCCAATGGATTACACTGAGCGGTGTTGTAGGTTACAACCTGCAGCACTGATCGAGCAGAGAAAAACTGATAGGGTAGTTGATTGATAGATCTATGCCTGTACAACCACAATGCCATACATCAAAATTCATCCAGTTGCTGCTAAACTGGCTGAATTTTGATCCATGAATGAGTTGTCTACCACATTAGAAAGTTAAATTTAAAGGTTGTATGGCTCAGAACAGTGGGAAACATTCTTACTTTGGGAGTTTGCAGTCAGGGTGTCCTAGCCGAGGTGTTCTCCCACACCAACAGTCATCAAGAAAAGGAAGCAGCCAGCAACTCCATAACATCAAGCGTATTTATTGTAAAGCCTTCACAGTGACTACAGTCAGCGGCGGACGTGTTTCAGTGATGAGAGAGTTATTGCCGAAATGCGTCTGCCACTGAATAGTCACAGGCTTTACAATAAATACGCTTGATGTTATTGAGTTGCTGGCTGCTTCTTTTTCTTGATGAACATGAGAAAGTTATCCTTGTCCGTACATGGTTCTGTTTTTTTTTTTTTTTTGTTAAGTATAAAAACTGAACCGATTACCCTATCCACACATTCAATATACATTGGGGAATCCTCCCCTCCGTGTCATTGTATTCTGACAATGGGACTCCCCTGCCATCAATACATTGATCGGCTCTGCAGTCGTCTAATCAAACGAAAACTACCAATTTACCAACAAGCTGGTTCTTGAAAAAGTCAATCAGTAGACTGTATTCTAATGAACGGGAGTGGCCATACATTCGTCTAGTTCCTGCTGACCTGGTTGAATTTTCAATCTATGAATTGAAAATTCTGGCTATAGAGTGAAGTCAGAACTCCTGATCTGTTTGCTTGCTCTAGATCAGGAGTCTCCAAACTGCGACCGGGGGCCAGATGTGGCCCTTTGCTGGCTTTTATCTGGCTCTTGGGGCACTATTTTCATCCACTAATGCCTACAATGGGACATATTTACCCCCACTGGATACCATTTGAAAGATCGGAATTCTTCCCACTGATGCCAAAAATGGGGCTCCAATGAGGGGGTGCTACTCCTCCTATGGACACCAAAGATGCAGCATTGTTTGTTTATTCCCAAGATCCAGGTCTTTATGGACCTTGCTTTGTGCACTGGTCCAAATCATTTGGTGGAGGGGGATTACGTGTGGGGTTGTTTTTCAGGAGTTGAATTCCAATAGTTAGTTCCATTTAAGGGAACTCTTAAGGCATCAGCATACCAAGACATTTTGGACAAATTCATGTTCCCAACTTTGTGGGAACAGTTTGGGGACAACTTCCTATTCCAATATGACTGCACACCATTGCACAAAGCAAGATGCATAAAGACATGGATGAGCGGGTTTGGGGTGGAGGAGTTTGACTGGCCTCTACAGAGTCCTGACCCCAACCATATAGAACACCTTTGGGATGAATTAGAGTGGAGACTGTGAGCCAGGCCTTCTCATCCACATCAGTGCCTGACCTCACAAATGTGCTTCTGGAAGAATGGTCAAACATTCCCATAGACACACTCCTAAACTTTGTGGACAGCCTTCCCAGAAGAGTTGAAGCTGTTATAGCTGCAAAGGGTGGGCCAACTCAATATTGAACCCTACAGACTAACATTGAGATGACATTAATGTTCATGTCAAATAGTAAGTGTTGCTCTGCGCTGATGGAAAATCCTTTTCTGAAGAAAGCTGCTGCCTCCACCGTGACACCTACCTAGATAGGGTCTGACTAGTATAAGCGGAAAGGGTTAAAGGTGGATGTGGTGCTGCTCTGGGATTCTATTAAAGTGCTGTAATGTGACCTCTGTACATGTATATACAACAATGTGTAGGTAAAAAAAAAACAACAACCCTTTCAATAAAGTGACAAGTGCAAATATAATAGATGTGGCTGTCAACAGCTGTGGCTGTAGCTCCTGGAGGTGGGAACAGGATACCTGCCAAAGGTGGCATCGGGGGGAACAAATGAGCGGAAGTTCCACTTTTGGGTGGAACTCCACTTTTAGGTGCAGGTGCTTCACTCTGTGCTCTCCTATATATATAATACACTCACCAGAGGGCTCTCCCCTTTAGGGGGTGTTGCGCCTTCACTGCTACACTGCTGTATGTGTATATAGACCTCCTCTGTGTTCTTCCTTTATTGGCCCTTTCACCTCCGGTAGTAAGCAGTATATGCAAGAAGAATAATACTCTGTAGTCCAGTACTGTTAGGACTCCTTTTATTTGTAAAAAAAAAAAACTTGTGGTTTTACATTTAGTGCAAAGATAGTAAGCAATGAAAAACCAGGAGGCCCGTGATTCCCCTGTATTCCACGGACCACAGCCGAGCCTCACTCGTGAGAGAAGATTTTATACTCACCGAATATAAAAATGGGATACTTCATAAGCTTAAGTTCTTTTGGAGGGCAATCTTTGTGTTCACAAGGCTGTTTGACTTGGTGTAAACAGAAATAATCACACAGCGCAATATGTTTTAAATGTTGATCAAACACCAGTAGGGAAATAGAAGTGCTCACACACACATTAAGGTGCTCGTCTGTTAGCACCAACAAGTACAGCAATCTTTAGCCGGAATTGAGACACAGTCTCTCCACCTCTCAGCATGCATTCCACCCCAGCAAGATCTGGAACAGCCTGAATTGGGCTGTTTTTGGGTAGGCCAAGGTCTGCCTGAATGCACCTCAGTTGCTGCGTTACAAAGACTGAATGGTGGAAATGGCCAGCATGCCAATTATATCTATCAAAGCACTCTGGCTTGACAGACCATTTTACCACAAGTTGCAGGGTGTGTGCCATGCAACCGAGGTCTGACGCTTCAGCAAACCTCATTCCTTTCACCGTGTTTGTGCCGCTGTCATGAAGCACAAGCATCACTTGAGCTTTGTTTATTTCCCAGTCTTGAAGCATGCCTAGAAACATTTCTCTAATGTACTCCCCAGTGTGGGATCCTTGCATCACCTTTGTATTCAACACCATTTGCCTTTTTGTCCATCCACTGTCAAGGAAGTGGCATGTAAAGCTTCATACACACAATCGGACTTTGTACAAACTTTCCCATGGACTTTTGTACAAAGGGCGTTGGCTGTAAGTTTGTATTGCATATGCACGATCTGACTTTTTAGGCAACAAACACGAACGTAGTGATGTTTCATCGTACTGACGACACTTCAAAAGAGCACGTTCAATTACTCCAGCGCCACTTTTGGTCAACTTCTGTATTGCCTGATCTTTTGCATTGGTTCTGAGCATGCGGGTTTGTACAAAAGTCAGATGGTTTTGTGTACAAATGATCAGACTTTGCTCCATCGGATTTATGTTGTCAAAAAATTTGTCCGTTCGCACAGCCAACAAAAGTCAGATGAAAACTGAAAAAGTTTGTCCGATGGAGCGTACACACGGTCGGATGTTGCTCCAAAACAGCTAATTTGCATTTTTGTTGTCAAAAAGTCTGATTGTGTGTATGGGCCTTTAGAATCATTAGTTACTATGTTGGTCCTGACCAGTAGTCAGTCATGAATGAATGAATGAGTGAGTTTCAAGCATTCTCTGGTTGCAGTATAGCCTTTACTATCTCAACTACCTATTTTGGTGACTCTTTGCCGGCATTTCGGTTTGATAATACTTTTCACTCCTCAGTGAGTATCTTTGCTCAGCTATGGACATCGACCACAAATCCAGAGTCAGACACCATTGTAAATGACTAGTTATCTGTAACCATCTCTGTGATTTCTTTGTTCAGATGTTGGGATCTTCCATCCTAATTTAGCCACTTAGCTTTTTTTCTGAAACATATTTTTTATTGTTTTGGTAGAATTGTGGTATTTCACTTTGTGATTCAGTTTTTTTCTGTACTTCATTATCTAATTCAACATGAACTCTAATGCCATGTACACACGGCTGGACTTTTCGATAGCAAAGGTCTGAGGGAGCGAATCCGTCGGACAATTCGACCGTGAGTGGGCTTCATTGCTGTTGAAAAATCAGATGGACTTTAGATTTAGAACATGTTTCAAATCTTTCCGATGGACTTGAGTCTGGTGGAAAAAATCCGTTCGTCTGTATGCCAGTCCGACGGACAAAAACCGATGCTAGGGCAGCTGTTGGCTACTGGCTATGAACTTCCTTATTCTAGTCCGGTCGTACGTCATCGCATTCAAATCCGTCTAACTTTAGTGTGATTGTGTGTGGCCAAGTCCGTTCGGAAAGTCCGTCGGAACTCCGCTGAAAAGTCAGTCGGGAAGACTATCGGACCTAGTCTGCTGGAAAGTCTGGTCGCGTGTACATGGCATAAGGCGGTAAGAGGTTGTAAAAATGTCCTGTGTACATGAAGCCTTAGATGGGCCCAAAGATTTGACGTATTTTTGTATTTTGCAGTTGATCCCATGCTCACTTGGTTTGTGTTTTTTACCAAAAACTGAGGAAAAAATTATTATTATTTTTTAAATTGTCGCTCTTTTTTTTGTTTATAGCACAAAAAATAAAAACCGCAGAGGTGATGAGGTGAGGTGAGGTCAAATACCACCAAACGAAAGCTCTATTTGTGGGGGAAAAAAGGACATCAATTTTGTTTGGGTACAACGTCGCACGATCGCCCAGTTGCCAGTTAACGCGACACAGTGCTGTATTGCAAAAAGTGCTCTGGTCAGGAAAGGGGTAAATTCTTCTGGGGCTGAAGTGGTTAAAGTGAGATCAGATTTTTACTCTGTTGGTTCACGTGGCATGGATATGGATCAGTTCCAGAGACTGAGGATTTGACTCGCCTAGCCCCCAAGTCTGTGGTGAGTTGTATGCCGGATAATCTCACTGCAGATGAGAAAATGGCAATAAAAGATTTCAAAGCTGATGACAGTATTGTCATTAGAAATGCAGACAAAGGAGGGCTAATGGTCATCATGGATAGTGAGGCATACAAGGCCGAGTCTATGCATTAGCTATCTGACTCTGAAACATACACACGCCTCAGAGGTGATCCCACACAATCATTTATGAAAGAACTATCATTCTTAAACAGGGGAGTCACAGATGGCATATTCACAAGTATGGAAAAAGATATGTTCATTCCAGAATACCCCATTAAACCCATTTTCAATTTTTTTTTAAATTTTTTGCCCAAAGTTCACAAAGGATGTAACCCCTAATAGGTAGACCAATTGTGGCTGGCATAGGCTCATTGAATGAACGCTTGGGTCAATGGATTGACTATCAGTTACAGCCTTTAGTTGTCACCCTTCTGGGCTACCTTAGGGACACAAAACAACTCCTCACTAAATTTGGGGATTTCACATGGAATAATGGGTTTAGACGGGTGACTTGTGATGTCACAAGCTTGTACTTGAGTATCCCCCATTCTGTGGGTTTGCGGGCAGTGTGCGTCTTCTTGTCGAGATACAGTGGCTATTCATTGGTACATAAGGAGTTCGTTCTATTGAGTATGGAATACCTCCTCACATAATTACTTCATGTTTGACAGGGACTATTACCTGCCGAGATGCGTGGCCTCGATGGGAGCCAAGTTCTCCCCTTCCCTTGCCAGTCTCTACATGGGATGGTGGGAGAGGTCCCACATGTGATAGCCCCTGTCATTCTGACATCCTTTTCTACTGTCGCTACATAGATGACTTGTTTGTTGTTTCTAAAAAAAGCTGGTAGCCTGGAAGAATGTTTATCGTTTCTAAACGATAACTATTTAAGTCTGAGATTCACAGGTTGCAGTAGCTCCATCTTGGTTGATTTCCTGGATGTTAGGTTAGAAGGAGAATGCAGAAGAGTGAGAAGTCTCTTCCACGGCTGGCAATGCGCTCCTACATGCGGATTCCAGCCACCCCAAACGCACCCTAATGCCACGTACACGACCGGATTTTCAGGCAGAAAAAGTCACACGGAATGATTTCATTGGATATTGCGATTGTGTGTGGGCTTTAGCTGACTTTTCAGAAATTCTGACGGACCTAGAAATAGAACATGTTTTAAAGCTTTCTGACGCAATCAGTTCCTATCGGGAAAACAGTTCGTCTGTATGCTATTCCGATGGACCAAAAGCGACGCAAGGGCAGCTATTGGCTACTGGCTTTTGAACTTCCTTTTTTCTAGTCCCGTTGTACGTCATCGCGTTCTAAACTAACGGACTTTGGTGTGATCG
The DNA here is from genome assembly GCF_037356315.1 of Lithobates pipiens. Classification (NCBI taxonomy): domain Eukaryota; kingdom Metazoa; phylum Chordata; class Amphibia; order Anura; family Ranidae; genus Lithobates; species Lithobates pipiens. The sequence goes on from NW_027507784.1 coordinate 129,041,285, forward strand.
TGTGTAAGCAAGTCCGTTTCAGCGGAACTCCGTCGGGAAGACCGTCGGTTTATTGTGACGGAAAGTTTGGTTGTGTGTAGGCGGCATAAGAGGAATCCCCGTTTGGACAATTTTTGAGACTGAAATGGATTTGTAAGGACAGCAATGATTATAAATGGGAGGCAGAGATTATGTTTAAACAAGTTGAAGACAGAGGCTATTATAAAACAATATTACATAGAGCCATAAATATTGCTGATAACGCTCCACGGGAACATTTGCTACGATGGTAAAGGCAATAAAACGAGTGACAAAATTAAAAATCTGGATAAAAATAGGAACAAACGCACTATTACAAAAAAATTGAGGCAGGATCCTTACCGCTGTCTTCTTCACCCTATTCAGCTTGGAGTTCAATAAAATCAAAAAATATTGTTTTAAAATATCTACCAGTTTTATCCAATGATCCAGTTAATGCTGAAATTCTCTGTAAAGGGGCTAAATCGCGTAGAGCCACCACCTTGGGTAGAACTCTGTCACCCAGTCTTTATACAAGTAAACAAGTATGACCACACTGGCTACAGTTCAAGGGCACCTTTCCATGTGGGTCCAACGGGTGTTCATGTTGTTCGCATGTTTTGAAGGGGGATATTCAAGCCACTGCCTTCAACAAATCATCCAGAATAAAATTTTTCATTAATTGTAGCACAAGATACCTGGTGTATGTCATTACATGCAAGTCATGCCGTATGCAGTATGTTTGGCCGAACGACACGCAGGTTGCGTGATTGACTTGAGGACCACTTGTATGACATACAAAAAGATCACAACACCAATGTGGCCAGGCATTGGAATGAAATACACCATAAAGATGTTTCCGATCTAGTCATTCAGGCAGTTGAAAAAATAGTCTCACCATTTAGAGGAGACAAGTTCAAGATCTTGTGTAAAAAGAAGTTTATTGGATCTTCTTTTTTTAACACCAGGATACCATCAGATATGAACTTTGAGTGGGATGTCACTCATTATTATGAGTAATCTCTTATATCGACCTATTTGGGTCTAAAATGGGTTTTCATGTGAATTCCAATAGGGTGCATAGCTAGTTGTTTTTTTTTAGACAATGGTGATTGTCGTTCAAACACTTCAATTCGGATCAAAACCAGTGAGCGTGGTAATTCGTACCACTACACTGGTTATATAAATATATATAAAGAATACACTTTTGAAAAATGTTGTGCAATGTGCACCTGTATGTGTATACCTATGTTATGTAGATGCCATACTTTTATATTGGCATTTTTTGTTACTACAACAATATACTCTCTCCTTGTCCCCTGATGCGCATACATATTCTCAAATCAGAATGCTTCGGATTCATCAGATTTGACTTCAGAAGATATTTAAAATGTCAGCATCGTGGGAGATTATGTCTGATGACGGTGTCAGGAGTGTTCTGCATTTGGCCGGGGGTTTATTTGTGCTGAAAACCCTACAGGCTAATTTTCATGTATGAAATACACATAAGCATAATATTTTAAATTTGTTACCTAATATAACTTTATGTCAGGGTTTCTTTTTACAAGTGCTGCACATCAATCCCCCCCACCAGCTTCAATGTACATATGTACACGTCAATACATGTGCCTCGTTTTCTTCTGATGGTTTTATTGTCTGTTTTTTTTTTTTTTTTTTTTTTTTTTTCTTGGCGAGTTGTCGTTTACTGGCAAATCCTTATATTATGAAACGTATGTATCAAAGTAAGGATTTGGAGTTTGTTGCCTAAACCACATCACCAACAATGAGACTGCTATGAAAATCTTAGTTCCAGCTGATTCACCTCAGTGTTTATCTTGGTGTTGATCTAAGCCAGATTGCCACCTGCCATGGGTGTATGCCAGTCTTTCAGTTAAGCCCATGTTGTATGTATTGGTATGTGGTTCTATAAGTCATTGTTGTTAGTTTAAGATCTAGCTATGAGTAAGCACCAGTAGTTACCGTGTGAAACGTATTGGCGATCTGTTTTAGCCTTGTTTCTGTATGGACTGTTATTAATAAAGAGATTTTTGTCGAAGTTTGGCCATCAAGATTATAATCTTTGCTATATGCTATTTGCATACTGAGCCGTCACCCGTACCTGCTGGGGGAGGAGATATTGTGGCTCAGACACCTGGAGCGGTTTTCTCTGTCTGCACCCTGCTGTGGGTGACATGTTGGCTGGCACCCTGCTGTGGCTGGCTTGCTGGCCTGGCACCCTGCTGTCTATCCGAGCCTTGAGGCGAGGGGGGCCTTTCAGACTCAGACCGTTAGGCCCAGTGGCGTAATGATGTGTGCGTGTCCTGCGCCCTCCTGTGCACTGGGTCTGCAGGCTTCTGGGCCCCAAAAAGATGCCCGCGGAGACCTATATCGGTCTAGTTTGGGACCGATGTTTCGAAAAAATGCTGATATTGGCCTACAGTAATCAGCCTTACCATTAATCGATCGATCCCTAGACGCAATGACACTGTGGCTCCGTCCTATGTGTTTCACCATCAAGGCGTCACGGGGAGCGGTGAGTGCATTATAAATAGGAGAGCACGGAGTGAAGCACCTTAATATATACTCTAGTAATATGTACCATAGGAAGCATGGAGGAAAAGAGGAACAAGTCATCTTGTTTTTGTGTGTTGCGTGCCACATCCACCTTTAACCCTTTCCGCTTATATTAAAAGTTCATATGCGTGTAAAGGCAGGCGCCCCAATACTTTTGTTAATATTGTGAATATATTTAAATACTAGGTTTGTAAATGTAACCTTGTTTTCTTTTTTCCAAACACTTGTGCACATTAAAAAGGGGTATTTACATTAGGCAGACTCAGAGGTGTGTATACATTTCAAAGACTGAATTCTTTTTGTGCTCTCCAGTTATGGAAGAGGTTTCTTGTCCTGTGCCCCGCTGTATTACGTTTTTTCAGTAGCGTGTATAGTTGGGGTTGCTGTCATTCTCAGGTTTCCTGTGTTAGTTAAATGTGTGTGTTAATTTTTTTCTTCCTTCCTTCCTGTGGGCGGATGAGTTGTTTAAAAAGCTTTTTGGGTTGCTTGTCTTTTTAATCATTTGCTGTCCTTCCACCTTGTACGCAGACCCACCTGTAATGACACAAGATTATCAGCCTATTTTGTTTCAGGCTAAATGAAAGATTAGTTAAGTCTCCAGCATTGACATCTATTTATCTTGTTATTTTTTAAGAAATCCTTTCAGGAAAGGAATATGAAAGGGTTTTTAACCACTTTAAATGATTCAAAAGGCAAAAGTTTTTTTTTTTTTTCTTTAATTAAAAAAGAATGTTATACTGTCCACTTCTCCCAGCGGGTGCCCCCATAGCAAGCCGTGGTTTCTTATGTACTGTAATTATGTAACTATATTTTTTAAAACTAGAACATAAATGAAGATATGTATTAAAAGCTTTTAGGCCCAGTTAATATCTGGCGTTTTAATAATCTCTGCTGTGATTCTGCCTCAGAGCCCAAATTGCAGTGCAATAATGACAAAACGCACCACGTGTGTTCGGGTGCCATTCATTTTCAAACATAACTAAATGCGGTGTGGTGCGGTTTTGTTGTGTGGCAAACTGCAATGCTCAAAGCTTGTCACCCAAAAGCAGCTCTTGCCCCCCCCTCCTCCCGTTTAGGGGCCATCGAGGGACCCCAGAAGAGGAGGATCGGGGCCACTCTATGCAAAACGAACTGCACAATGGAGGCAAGTATGGCATGTTGTTTAACCACTAGGCGTCCGCGCTATAGCCGAAAGACGGCTGCAGTACGGGAGGCCGTCCCTCGACACCCTCCTGTTTACTTCTGTAATGCACGCTCCTGCGGGCGCGCATCAGGGAAGTCCTGTGCTGGTCGTGTCCCTTGGACACAGCCAGTCACAGATCGCTGTAAATGGCCAATCACAGCGCTGTATACAGAGCGATCAGCGTGTCCAGTGAGAAATTATCTCGTATGTAAACATATGTGATCATCTCTCATCGCCGGCTCTCCCTCCTCACACAGAGACAGTGTGTGAGCAGGGAGAGATGAACCGCTGCAGTGGTCAGTGTAGCCCCCCCCCCCCGGAAATAAAGTGCCACATGTCCCGCCATCTGTCCCCAGTGCCACATATAAGTGTGTGTCAGTGCTATCTGTCATCAGTGCCACGTCAGTGTCACGTGTCATTGTCCTGGTCCTCCAGGGCCTTCAAAAGTTTAATAGTCAACAAGTTAGATATGTAATTTATGCTCCTAAAACACGTGATGACACGTGTCCCTGCATGTTGGGCCTCTCTATGTGGCTAGGCTGTGGAAAAGTCCCACACGTGGTATCGCAATACTCAGGAGGATTAGCAGAATGTATTTTGGGGCATTATTTGTGGTATACACATGCCATGTGCGAGAAATAACCTTTACAATACCTTTAATCACTTCCATACCGCAGAACATCATATGACGTCCTGGACTTTCAGTGGTTATAGCTGAATGATGCCTGCAGCAGGCATCATTAAGGTATAATTTCTTTCAGCCAGCTTTCGGTGCTTCTACAGGCCTGCCTGTACAATCAGCGAGCCAGAGAAGGGATCTGCTGGCGCCAGAAGTTGGTCATAGAGAAAACCAAGGGCCAGACTGTCCCAGTTTGACTCTCGTAGGCTTGATTTGTGCTCTGACATGCATTAACTGTGGAACCTTATATAGACAGGTGTGTGCCTTTCCAAATCGTGTCCACTCAGCTGAATTTACCACAGGTGGACCCCAATCAAGTTGTAGAAATATCTCAAGGATGATTAGCTGAAACAGGATGCACCTGAGCTAAATTTTGAGTGTCATGGCAAAGGTGTGTATATTTGTGTGTGTGTGTGGTGTGCGTTTTTTTTTTTTAATTGGCAAAGATTTCAAACAAACTCCTTTCTTATCGTATATCACGGGACACAGAGCCATAGTAGTTACTATGTGGGTTATAGGCCACCTTCAAGTGATGGACACTGGCGCGCCCTAAATGTAAAAAGGGCACTCCCTATATAACCCCCTCCCACTGGTTTTTCGCCAGTGTCTAAGGTGTTGGTCCCGAGTACCGAATTGAATGGTACCCAGGCCTCGTATCCGAAGAAACGAGTTCTTGCCTGAAGCGCTTCTCTCTTTAGAGCGCTCAACCCCGGGATCCAGTACTTTTTGGTATTAAGGCCATAAAGTTTTATTGGTGGAGGTGCTATTACAGGTCCAAGATTGTAGGTGTCCTCGAGGATCCCCAGCTCCTGAAGGTTTAATGGAACCCACCGTGAAGGGTGAAGATTGGGTCTGTTGGTTTACCACAGAAAACCCAGTGGCGGGAAAGGTAAAGGAGTTTTTCTAAGACATTTTCTAATGAATGTCTCCTTTTAATTAGTAAATGTTGTCATGCCTATGTGTCACCACTGGGGGCTGTATAGAGCACTTAAGTCTCATGCTTCTCAGAGAGCCCACGATGTGTCCAGGAAACAGCATTTTTCTCTTCCTCTGGCCAACAGCAGACCTCCAGTAAGTCTGCAGGGGTTTTGCCTCCCCATCAGACGCCCCCCTGTGCTGTTTTTTTTTCTTCAGGGAAAGGGCGCTCAAAGAAAAAAAGAAGCGTGAATGGCATGCCGCTCAGCGACTTCTAGGTCCCCGGGTCGGAGAGAGGAAGGGCCGTAGCGACGTGGGGGGCAGGGCTTAGCCCGACGTTGGCGTCCTCCAATGCTCAGTGCGGAGAATGTGTGTTTTTAAAGGCACCATTTTTGCTGTTTCAAGCTGTGGAGGGACACGAGAGTGAAGGTATATATGAGGTTTGGTGACATTACTTTGACACATTTGCTACTGCATAAGGCTGATCATTAATAGTAGCAGCAGAGCTGGACTATTGCTCAAGCAATGCATGCATTCCTTCTGGTAGTACTTGTGCATCAGGCTATGGTCGGAAGGGAGGTTAAAATCACCTCAAAAAAGGGCTCTAGAATGACTATAGTCACTAGGGAGCCTAGACCCATCTCAAAAAAGAGGTCATCCTCTCCTGAGAGTAATATGGCTGGTCAGAATGAGCCATCAGTAGGGGCAAGGGTTGCACCTGCTTTGAGCCTTACAGCCCCTGTATATATGACTAAGGAGGTTTTTTTCTCCAACCAGTCTAAGTTTGGAGCAAAAAAATTGATGCTTTAATCGTATCCCACACTGGGACTAAGCATACCAGGTCTCTGTCCATTGCTCAAGACCCTCATGCTGAGGAACAAGGGGCGAGAGATGACTAATTTCTCTCAAGGGACCAAGAAGAGGCTGATGTCCAAAGAACCTAGTAGGAAAGGATTAGGCTCGCACGAAAGGTGGTTGGTACAGTCTCTCACTGAATTGGTCCGCTCCACATTTTTACTGCCAATAAGCACAGTCAGTCGATGAGCCCCCTTCTGGTTTGGGTTTACTAAAGCCTCCTCAATCTGTTCATGCTTCTCCTATCCATTCTTGGCTAAAAAAGCTTATGTATTCTGAGTGGGAGCACCCAGATAAACAGTTTTTTCTTTGTCCAAAAATGTTTTCGAAACTTTCTCCTATGGAGGAAAAGTTCTATAAGAAATTGGGATTTCCAGCAGTTGACGCTGCTATATCCTCTGTACTTGACTTGTCCAGTAGACAATGCTCGTATGCTAAAGGATCCAACAGATAAGAAGTTGGAATTCCTTTTTTAAAGCTATATTTCGCTCTCGGGTTTAGCCTGCACTGGCAGCGATTACAGTATCTCAGTCCTTAAAGGACCAGTTTATGGAGGTACCGGTCACTGACAGTTTTTATTTATTTTTATTTTTTTCAGCTTAATGTATAGGATGCATTAGGGCGAAAAAACACAAGGGTTTACAACCCCTTTTTTTAAGGTTTAGTTCACATCTTGGCATTCAGAATCGTAAGCCCACTTGCCGCGATTCTGCCCACGATTTTAAATTTTGGGGTGCCCGTTTGATCTCCGTCACTTTCAATGGCCCAATCGTGCCACTAATTTTGCCGCGCTTCGTTGGGCAACAAGTTCTTGTACTACTTTTGGGCGACCGGCGTCCTGCAGTTCTGTTTGCATGATTTTACCGCGGATGTCACCCAACAATTCGCTGCATAATCGCACTGGTATCTGTGTTCCATTGGAATTGATAGGGATCGCACAGGCGTCCTGTGATTTGCTGCTATTTTAAATTGTGGGAGAGACGGGCAGAGAGGGCGAGAGAGATGGAGAGACGGGCAGAGAGAAAATCCATAGTTAAAGCACACTGCACTCTCTTCTCTCTTTTGCCTGCTTTGTGGACATTTTGAGGGTCTCCTGAGGTTCTTTAACCACTTCAATACAGGGCACTTAGACACCTTCCTGCTGAGGCCAATTTTCATCTTTCAGCACTGTCGCAATTTGAATGACAATTGCGCGGTCATACAACACTGTATCCAAACTATTTTTTTTTTCCTTTAGTTCCCACAAATAGAGCTTTCTTTTGGTGGTATTTGATCACCTCTACGGTTTGTATTTTTTGCGCAACAAATAAAAAAAGACTGAAAATTTGGAAAAAAACACGTTTCCTTTGTTTCTGTTACATTTTTTTGTAAATAAGTACGATTTCTTCATTGACAGCCACTGATATGGCTGCACTGATGAGCACTGGTATGCAGCACTGATGGGCACTTATGGGTGGCACAGGTAGGTGGCACGGATGGGCACTGATAGACACTGGGTGGCACTGACACTGATGGGTGACATTGCTGGGCAACACGTTATATAATGGTTCCAGTCAGTGCCCATTTGTGGGCACTGATTGGCACAGATTGGGCATAATTTGCACATGTGGATGGCCATGGGGTACATACCTGGCCATCCACATGTTGCCCCCTTCCCTGGTGGTCCTGGCGGTCTAGTCGGGGCATCCGAGGGGGTGCTGTGCTGATAATCGGCGCAGACTCCCCCTGTCAGGAGAGCTGCCATTCGGCTCGCCTCTACTCGCGTCTGGCTTTTCCTCACTCGTGTCTGACAATCAATGGCTTTTCCTGTTGACGTCGTGACCAGCCGTGATTGGACACGGCTGATTACGTGGTAAAGAGCCTCCGTCGGAGGCTCTTTACCAAGAACGGTGTAGCGGTGTGTCAGACTGACACACTGCACCACCGATCGCCGCGATGTGCTCCCCCACGGGCGCTCTGCGGCTGTTATCCTGAAGGACGTCATGGCGCCCAGTCAGGATAACTGAACCACCCAGCCTATAGCAAAATGACTGCCGGGCGGGAAGTGGTTAAAAAAGCTTCTAACCTCAACTGCTGATAACTGCCGCTAAACACAGTATGTAAAAAAAAAAAATGGACATCAGCTGTCAGTTTCCAGCATTCAGAAGAGGTTTTCAACTGCCCAGTGTACATGAGGCCTAAAGGTTTAAACCTTTTAAAAATCACTGTGCGTGAAGTGACGCTTTTAAAGTTACACTAAATATTTTTTTCTGAAGTGAGATAGACTAGGTTCTTTCTGTGCTGTACTTTGCTTATGTAGTTGCTTCACTTCTTCTGTTTCCATCTATGGTTTGTTTTGTTTTCCAAAATGATATAGTGCTGACCTATTCTACAGCACTCTACAGAATACTGTCATAAATAGAGGACTGCTGGTCGGGGCCTGGAGGATTGACTCTTGGGGTCTGAGGCTCTCATGAAATGTGTGATTATTTGTGTATATATATATATATATATATATTATTATATAAAATAAATGTATTTATAATTTTGAACCACATGCAAATAAGAGAGTGAAGGTTTGCTTCATATGGAAGTAAAACCATGCACACTTGAGGAGAACATTAAAATGCGATATAGCAAGTCTTGTTTTTAGAATTCAATTCAGCATACCAAGGTCACTGTACTAACATTAAGACCCTTTTCACACTGAGGTTTTTTTTAAGGTGCTAAAGGGCTCAAAATAGCGAATGTAAAACGCGTCCCCTGCCACCCCAATGTGAAAGCTCGAGTACTTTCACACAGGGGTGCTGCGTGGCAGGATGTTAAAGTCCTGCAAGCAGCATCTTTGGGGTGATGGAGGAGCGGTGTATACACCGCTTCTCCATAGTCCCTGCCCATTGAAATGCATGGGCACCACTGCCCGAAGTGCCTACAACACGCTTCAGGCGCCTTTTAACCCTTGGGGCGCTAGCGGGAGTGAAAAGCGCCCCACTAGTGGCCGAATAGTGCCACTAAAACTAGTGGCGCTTTACCGCTAGCGCTACACGCAGCTCAGTGTGAAAGGGCACTTAAGCTGTTGATTTATATGCAGTATTCTTTCTTTGATGTTGGTCTTTGTTTGCATATTACACCCAGTTATTTCCAGAAATATGTTAGAACCTTCTTAATTATTACAGGTACTTCTCCTTATTAGATGGTAAGCTCTTCTAAGCAGGGCCCTCTTAATCCTCTTGTTTTATTGTATTGTAACTGTATTGTCTCCCTTTTATATTGTAAAGCGCTGCGTAAACTGTTGGCACTATATAAATCCTGTATAATAATAATATAGGGCCATCAATTTACACAGCACTTTACATATGTATTGTAAATTTACATTAATCCCTGCCCTCAAGGAGCTTACAATTCAAGGTCTCTAACTCTGTTTCATACATACACATACTAGGGCCAATTTAGACAAGAGCCAATGTACCTACCAGCATTTCTTTGGAGAGTGGGAAGAAACCAGGGTACCTGGAGGGAACCCATACAGGCAGAAGGGTAACATGCAAGCTCCAGGCAGGTAATGCCATGGTTGGGACCCTAGAGCTGCTCGCTGAAAGTGCTAACCGTTTAGCCACTGTGCTGTTCTATAAATAGTAATGATAGTGGATGTTTTGGGGGGGATCTCCATTTGAAGCCTGCTGGATAATTATTAAAATATAAAAATTATATATTTGTTTTGACAGGCAGAGGCAAGGTTGGCAGCAAAGAGAGCTGCACGGGCTGAAGCAAGAGAAATTCGAATGAAAGAGCTGGAGCGACAACAGAAAGAGGTAAAAACAAACTATACACAGATCCCTGTTTTGTATTCACAATGTTACTGTTCTGCTTTCTTTTTACATTTTTGGATTGTGGGGGGATGGGGGAGCCTGTGTTCTACACCTTCATCTAAAGCTAAACTTTAGGTAAATCATTAAATACACAGATGGGAATTTTTTTTTATGTATGTGTATATATGTATGTGTGTGTATATATATATATATATATATATATGTGTATATATATATGTATATGTGTGTGTGTGTGTGTGTATATATATATATATATATATATATATATATATATATATATATATATATAGTATGTATATATATGTGTGTATATATATATATATATGTCACTATCTCCTTTGTGTGTGTACAGTTTCCCCGAAAATAAGACCTAGCATGATTGTCTGTGATGGCTGCAATATAAGCCCTACCCCCCAAATAAGCCCTAATTAAAGTCCTTGTAGGTCTTATTTTCAGGGAAACAGGGTAGGGCTTATATTGCAGCCATCACCGACAAGCACGCTAGGTCTTATTTTTGGGGAAACGGGAGATATATAATATATATACTGTATACTATTTTTAAAATGAATTTGAGGTATACCTGCTTGTCGTTCAGAAAACACTTTGCATTTTCTTAGTGAGTGCAAATAGTTTTCTGATTGGACAAGATGTAGATCATGACATCATGACATCACCGCCTTGCCTCTCCATCTTATTGAATCAGAGAACATTTTACATTTATTGAGAATATGCAAAGCAATCTCTGAATGATGCCCATGCAAAATGAGTGACCACCTGTGTTCACAGTGCAGCCGCTGCACTGAACCTATGCAACAATATCCATACCCGGAATTCATTGTTAACCTTACAAAGGATTTGTATATGTGACTTCCTTTTCTAAAAGATGCTATGACACACCGCAAACAGCCCTGGCAGGAGAGGGAGAGGGGTTCTGTAAGCAACCATCCTGATGTGCATTTTCATTTTGTTATATTAAACACATTCATTACTATATGCCTGGAGTTTAGCTTTAAAGGCCATAAATGAATAGTATTTCAAACGCAAATTCTTAGGAAAAAGGTTGTTGTTGGGAAGCTTTCATTTGCTTTTGAACATTCAATTTTGGAGTAAATGGACTTTAGTGAACGAAAACCGCATACACTGCTAGAAATTTGTTCTTTTGAGAAGAATTTTTTCAACTTCACCACAGTTGAAAACGAACATCGATTTGACCCCACTAATGAGTGGAAAAATGAACAAACTTTCTTAGAACCTTCTTTTCCCAAGAATTTTCCTTCAAAAACAGGGGCTGCATCCAATCAGAGGCTTGGGTATTCTGTTGCCTGTCATACAATATCCCAGTAGGGGAATTCGTCCATCCCTATTGTTCAGCAAGGATGAAGGAATCTGTTTGCTTTCTTTTGGTTCCACCTGCTGAATGAGAAAAAAAAATCTTTGCACAGCCTCCTTTATTTTCTATCTAGTTTTTAGTTTGAATTGCTCTGAATCTGAGACTGTTAAAATACTGTATGGTCAACGTATACCTATTTCTGCACTCCTTGTGTATTAGATGCTGGCCTAGCACATCTTGGAAGAAGGTGAAAAGGCAAATTAATATGCTTGCAATGGACTACTTTTCTTAGCATTTCCAAAGCTACTGTGTTTCCAAAATGGCATTCAGCAGCAAACCAAACAGTTCTTTTGGTTTTTTGCTTGTTATTGAGAATTGCTAACAATAACCCCCCCCCCCCCCCCCCCCCCAAGACTGTTTCTATCTCTAGTTCAGGTATCATCCAGGGTCAGTTTCTTCATACAGACCTGTAACTGTGGGCCAAAGATGTTGTTCATGATGCTTGTATAGTAGTTTTTTTTTCCCCCACACTGCTAGACAGTGTAAGCAAGCCATACACACCAACTTCTCCATCAATGTTAAACTGCATAGATGGAGACATCATCTTTGCTATTGTATTCAAACGGTCGTGACATACAATTCTGCTTGAATTCCTGAACAGTGACTGCATCTGATAGTTGCAGACTGCAGTCACTGTTTAGCCACTCAGCTCCTTTAAATCTTCAAAGTTTGTTGAGCCAAGTGGCGTTGTCAAGGTTACCCACAGCTTTAATTTTTGCTAATTTCACAGGCATTCAAGCTGTGTATGGATAGCTTAAAGTAGAACTATAGGCAAAACATTTTTTTTTTTCCATTTATTCTCACCCCTGTAAGGTTTATTTTATTTATTTTGCTTTTTTCCATTGTGGAAATTTCCTTTCACTTCCTGTCCCACAGCAAAATCAGGAAGTGAGTGTAAATCTCAGCAAATTAAGGTTATCCCTTGAGGCCCCCCAGGTCCACAGAATGAATGTCCCTCTTGGGACTCTTCTTTTACTTTCACTGATAATGATAAATGGGACAAATCGTTTCCTGTGCCCCCGTGAATTTCCTTCATGGGGCCCAGACAGCTATAAAGACCTGACGGGTTCTAACCCCTCTCTCCTCTATCCAAAACAAAAAAAAGTTTTTCCTTTTAGTTATACTTTAAGAATCCATTGCATTCACACTTACCAATAGCCCCAAAAAGACATTGGGGTTTATTTACTAAAGCTAGAGAATGCAAAATCGGGCTCACTTCGGCTTCTAACCTCAGCTTGTGCAATTTAGCTTTGGCAATAAAACCTTGGAAGCTGATTGGTTTCTATGCAGAAGTGAGCCTGATTTTGCACTCTTCAGTTTTAGTAAACAAACCCCATTGTCAGGCATGTTTTTTTTTTATTTTTATTTATTTTTTAGCCCCTAAAAGTATAGTATACAGTATATTAGTTATGTGCTAGGAATGTATTTATGCAAATGTGTATAGTCTGGGTGGTTTGAATTTTTTTCATACAGTTTTATATCTAGCTCATTTGCCTTGCCTTTCTTACACAAATTTTAAATATGGAGATATTTTTACTTGGGACCGCCAAGCTTTCTTCTGTCACGTTACTGCTTGAACAAAATGCTGTTTACGTGTTGGTGATTCTTTCTTTCTTGTCTGCTTCTCAGGCTGGGTTCACACTGCTGCGGGGGGAGATCCGGATGTGATTCGCACCGCAAATCACATCCGATCTCCGTAGCGATGCGAGTTCAGCCATACAGATAGTATGGCTGAATTCGCATCGCTCCCGCAGCAAACTCGCACGGGACCCTATTTTTGGTCCGCAACAGAATCGGATCGCATGGGGGTTCACACGCGATCCGATTCCTGTGCGAGTCGGCAGATCGCACTGCGATATGCGGACGGATCTAGGGGTGTCATTAACATATCATTGACACTCCCAGCCGTCCGCATAGGGCAGTGTGAACTGCCGGTGGGAGTAATGCGATGCGGGAAAACGCCGCGGATTTGCGGCGTTCCCGCATCGCAGCGGTGTGAACCCGGCCTCAGTGCCGAGTTGCTGGATCACGGTTATATTTTTTACAGTTCGTGCCTGCAGAATTTTCAATGCCTAGCGTAAATTTTTCTGCGCTGGGGGAACTGCACATGCCATATACACCTTGCCATACATGTGAATGGCTGTACATTACCATACTCTTGTAAATGCTGTTACAGTATAGTTCTGTGCAACATGTGCACTTCCACAGGCATGGAAAGCTCCTGGAAATGTATGCCAAGGATAGAAAATTCCTACAACTGTCCTTGTGCATGAACACCGTATGTGTATGTTTGTATGTATATATATATATATATATATATATATATATATATATATATATATATATATATATATATATATATATATATATATATATATATATATATATATGTGTATATATATATGTGTATATATATATATATATATATATATATATATATATATATATATATATATTATAATGTATGTATATGTGTGTGTTTTAACTGTAACGATTCTACCATCTATGCTACATTGTAATTTTTCACCTTGCTCTTTAGATTTTATTTATTTTTTTAAGTTGAGGGATGCCGGAGGGGGTGTTGGGGGAGATGGCAAACAGGGCCATCCATTGAGTGAGTTTATCTGGTTCAAATTGGGCAAAATTCACTCCATGTATGGCCAGCTTTACTGTCACATATACAATTTTAGATGACCATATGAGTCCATTAACTGAGGGCTAACAAAGCACACTCTTGTGTTCCTAAGCCATCCACAAAATAAATTAATATTTTAATAGCTACCACAATGCTTGCGGTCTGTGGTTGGCAAGTTCTGCGCTAAGTAGACTCTGTAGTGTTTAAGAATCGTTCGTTTATGGCATCTGTATATGTATGGACTTTGCAGTCCCAGAATTTAAATTAACTTTGCCAGTTTGCAGGCTGGGTTGGTCATTTGGCTATTCTTATATTTGCTAGATGTCTGAATGTATTAGCAGATTGTTTGGAATCCTCCTATAGGATGCCTAACTTCAAAATGGCATGATGCCCTTAGAAACGATACTAAACTATACTAAATCATCAGTAGTGTTTTAATTAAACAATAGAGTTGTATTAAAGAGGAAGTAAACCCTGATGGGTTTACTTCCTCTTTTTTTCCCTGCAAAGGTAAAGCATAATGGACTACTATGCATCGCATAGTAGCTCATTATGTGTCACTTACCTGACACAGGAGCCAGCGAAGTCGCCGCTGTCCCCTGTAGTCCGCCGCATCCATCTTGCTGGTGGCATCTCGCAGCTCCGCCGAATGACAGCGGCGAAGCCGCGATGACGTCACTCCTGCGCATGCGCACGGGAGTCGCGTCTCGCAGCTCCGCCTCTGTCATTCGGCGAAGCCGCGATGACGTCACTCCCGCGCATGCGCACGGGAGTCGACAAATTAGGCAGCTCCATTCTTGGACTTGCCGCATTTAGTGCGCCTGCGCGCCGCTGTCTACGGCGCATGCGCCGTAGACAGCGGTGCCCATTTTCGGGCAAATATCTCCTAAACCATATAGGTTTAGGAGATATTGCTTGGACCTACAGGTAAGCCTTAATCTAGGCTTACCTGTAGGTCAAAGTGGTTTGTAAGGGTTTACAACCACTTTAAGCATGGTTGAATTAGTTGTTTTATAAATATGCTTATCTCAGCCTAAAGCCGAACTAAACCTCTTGATTGAACCATTTCCCTCCTAAACCAGTGTTTCTCAACTAATGTTTGGTGTTCTGCCCATTTTCAATGCGCTCCTCTCTAAAATGCAAAAAATAAATAAACAAATAGGTTTACATAACGCAGCAACATCCACACATGTAGGACACCCAACGTTAGAGGGGAATTATTCTTCCAAAGCAAACCTCTTTGCACACTGGTACGGACAAGTATTCCAATGTTTCTCGTCTCCCTCACTCAGCTCATGTGACCCCACTGCTGATGGAGAGGGACAAACCAAGATACTGTGCAGGTGCATGACATCCTCCTTATCAACCAATGACACCATTGGTTATTGGGATGCCAGCGGTAGAAGGTTGTAATGGTGCACAATGAAAACCTTTGGCTTTGTGTATCTAAAAGGCAGGCTTGTATACAATTTTTGGACACTTTTTAGACATTTTGCCAGGGCAAAACCAGAAGGCACCCTGGTTGAAAAGGGAGATGACCTGGTTGGAGGAGGGAATGACTTCCCAGGAAGGGCATTTGTTTTAGCAGCATAACACATTATACTTTTTCAGCTCCTCTGACATTAAATTCATCAGGTGAGCCTTCAACTGCCATAGAGGAGATGTGCAGAGGCAGACATGAATAAAGAATTCACATCACCCGCAAGGCCCATTTCCTGCCAATAAAGCCCAATATAATGTGGATCAAATGTTACACCCTATAGATGATGGGTAGGAACACTGTATTAGCTATCCCTTGCCTGGTTTTCTTTTCCTTTTGGACTGTTTAGTAAAGTCTGAAATTGTAATTTGCAAAATGGTTGCAACATTGAAATTCCTGAGAAAGGGTTGGTCATGTTAGTAAAGTATTTCTGTACCTATTATACAGTTTGCTGAAATCCTTCCTTATCAGGCAACCCGATAAGAAAGAGGAGGAGGAGAAGCTACAAGCTGAGCTGAAGGAGAGAAGGTGCTAGAAGTCTTAGTTTAGTTATTACTCAGCAAAGAAATGTTATAGCAAGAAGGATTTTTATATTCATCATTGTCTACTTGGGAGGTGATACCAGTAATAAAAATAGTATCATACCATAGGATATTTAACATTAGTTACTACTGAAGATGCACCTTATTAGTTAGACCATTTTTTTTATTTTTGGATGACTGGCTATATATTATGAAAAACTGTTGTTGCTGGAAGTATATTGCTTGATTACAAGTCAGAATCATTTTACAGCTCCTATCAATCTTCCTGCTCCGCTTGGAAATGGATTGAAGTTGGAATCAGTATAATGTGGATGTTAGCTTTGACACATGCCTATTTTATGTTCTTAAATCTTAAAAGTATTTAATCCTGCAACTGATCATTCTAAATGATGAATAAATTACTTTAAAAGAGAAGTATGGGAATTACCGTATTTATCGGCGTATAACGCGCCCCCCAAGTTTAGGAGGGAATTTTAAGGAAGAAAACTTACATTTAAATGCCCATCAATGCAGCCTTATCAGTGTCCATCTGCAGCCTTGTTGGTGTCATTTGCAGCCTTGCCATTTAAAAAAATGGCGCCACTGAGATACAGAGCCGGATGTCCTGCGTATCTTGGTAGCTCTCGGCAGCTCACGTGGGACTGCGAGAGCGGCCGAAAGCCACCAAGAACGGCCGAGAGGCTCACAATCACCGGGGGATCGACGTATAACACGCACCCGCGATTTCCCCCTCATTTTAAGGGGAAAAAAAGTGTGTGTTATATACCAATAAATATGGTATTTTGTTTTCTTAAAATCATGCTTACCTAGAGGCTGTGTCTGTCCCCCGCCAGGTCTAAGGCTTAGAACCAAGCAATCAAAGACAGCAGATCGCTCAGTTTTCAGTGCTTCTTGAGCAGAGAGCTGGTGACTGTCAGTCCCCCCCCCCCCCTGAGCTTACTGGACTGTGGAGGGGTGGAAGCGGCTGCCTCAGGCTCTCAGCGGCTTGCTGAGAGGCCGAGCCGGGTGCTGGTCCAGGCATCTGGGTGAATTCCAATCATATGGCTGCAATCTTTCCTGAGCCTGGACCGGCTCTGCGACGTCAGCTGAGAGCGGGATTCAGCCCGTTGTCTGCTGAAAATGGGTCACAGAAATGCAAAACTATCTGCACGTCTGTGATCCACAGGAGAAACTGAGCCAATCAAGCTTTGGGTGTAGTTCGCCTTTAAAGTTACAAAGTGGAGAGGCTTATGATACTACAGTATGCCAATATTTTTCATGGATTAACTTGAAAATGTATTTCTGAAACGGTACCATTAAACCCTGGGCATTATTCTGGTGCATGCATTGTGTATTAATAATCTAGATTATTTCTGAAGAATTTACTTCTTCTTATAGACATTAAAGCTGAGTTTTAGGCAAACTGCTAGAACCACAGATGACTTGCATATAAGGGACCATTTTACCTGCCAAAAATGTTTTTTTTTTTTTTTCTCCTTCCATTTAATGGAGTTTTACACAGTACAGCCCTGTATGGAAATACAGTATACCTGACATTTTGGTGCTGCAGTCCAATAACACCTCCATGTGCCTGGACGGTAAAAGGAGAAGCAACACATTGATTTGCTTTTTGCACTACAGCACAAGAAATTGGTTTCCTTTTGCTGCTTCTCCCTCCCCAACTCTGAGCTCTGCTGTGGGACTGCTGACACCAAGTAAAATTTAAATACTTGCACTGCTTTCTTTAAAAATGCTTTTAAGAAATAATAAATACATATTTGCATTAATTTGTGTAATATATTTGCCTGGACTTCTGCTTTATCAGTATCGGTCTGATCCCGCACTAGCAGAGCACGTTATGTCTTTATACCATTATTATAAAAGACTGACAGCTGCTCTCCAAAGGTGTGCCCTTGTGCTCCTTCATCCAGAGTGAGGGCATTCTAATACAGGAGATGTTGTTACTGGCAAGATCACCAGGTGAAAACAGAGAAAAAAACAAAAAAAAAGAAAATGAATGCAGCCACTACCTGTAAAGATTGGTAAGCTGCAACATATTGTGTGTTTGGTTTTGAATTTATTAACGCTCTAGCGTACCTGTACTGACGTATGTCCGATGTCATGCAAGCCGCTGGATCCAGAAGAAATCTTCTGTGCCTGATGACAGGACCTCATCCTGGCACTGAACTTTGGCACTGAGGGAGTTAATAGATTTGGCTCACTGGGGAGAACACAGTAGAAAAAGCTCCCTCTTCTCCATTGAGAATAGCCAGTGCATAGTGTACCTGATCTGTATATCAATGTAGCTCAATCTGTAAATGGGTAAGAGAACCTTATCGTTCGTGCGACTTTCCTCCATTCACAGATCGTTCTTCATGCAGTGTAAACAATGCACATCCTATTCTCAATGGATGAGGAGGGGGCGGGTCCCCGTTGGGAGCTTTTTCTATTGAATTCAGCCCAGACACCCCCTTCAGCACCAAGGAAAAGGAGAATTTCTCTGGGATCCTGCAGCCTGCACTACGTGGGACATACCTCATTACAGGTAAGTCACTAAAGCTGTAGGGAAAAACATTTTTTAGCTAAACCTCAGCTTTAAATATCCTGCCTGATATTTTTCTATTATTGGTTTGGGCTGGTAGTGTAGGGCTGATTCTTTCCTGAGATGTGATCACTTTTTAGAAGTGTTTTTGTTCTTTGGCGTTATTGTAAGAGTGGCAGATTCTTCTCACAACCCCTCCTGCTTCCATCCGATTAAGTCATTAGCTTCCTCTCTGTATAAAAACATAGGGGGAGGGAGGAGTATTACCTGTGTTTGTTAGCTCTCAGTGACTGGACGAGAGTGCTCAGACCTGTCTGGGTGGTTATAATAGCCACCTTTGTTTATGTACCGAGTTGTGCAACTGTATCAAACCTTGCAGGCTGGGCAACTCTGCTTTATTCACTAATAAGAGAACCATTAGGTTGGCATTGCACATACTGCAAACCTCCATATAGAGGATTTGTCAGCGCTGGGTGGGTAATATATTAAGAAATTTTTTTTTATTAGAAGAGTTTACAAAGAGCCTATTGTGTTCTTTACTACAGACCTGAAAATGGGCAGCCTGGCACATTAACAACAAGTACATTTACATCTCTAGCTCTGGTTACTTGTAACACAAGTCGGCAGCACAGCTCAAATCACAGACCCAGTGGTATACTCTAGGTTTGTCATGTGCCAGCCTGACCTAAATTGTACCCTTGATCCTGCCAATCCCAAGTGTTGGAGGCTGAGGGGTTGTCCACACCCCCTCTCTTAGGATTGTGTATATATAAATGTCTCCAGGCCTCTCCATGAAAGATTCCAGAGATAGCAGGTGCCCTGCGAGGAGATTGACTGTCTATAGCCACACCATATTTAAACACCTCCCAACACAGAGAGCCGTCTCCAGGAGAGATTGTTTGCAGCTTCTCTTTTGTAACTGAGGCAACCGTGAGAAATCCGACTCATGATCTCTTTCTGCTAACTTACTCCTCCGATGTTATACTGCAAACGTTTACTGTACTTGCTGGAAACACAGTGACAGAGTAGCAATTGATGTAATAATCCCAGTAAGGCATTGGACACAAACAACAAAAAATTGCTGTAGTTTACATTCCTTTTAGCTGTACACATCTGTCACTATAACTCTGCTTGCTTGTTTCCCTCTGACTCTTCTCTTTTCTCTCTATATACAGATCTACCAGGTTCAGAAGGTAATGTCTGTTTGTGTGTGTGTGTGTGATTCCATGCATGACTGGGTAGTTATCTGTTTATTTACTTCACTCTTTTTGTTCTGTATTCGCTGTGTGGCTTATTTTTGTATTGACATTGTTTAACAGTTTCTAGAATTTGTTGTGCTTGTTAATGATGTAACCTGAAATTCTACGGTGCATCTCATAGAACAGTCATTCAAATGACAGGTGCCTCACCCAGGATTTTACTGCATGTTTTGAGGTAATCAACATAAGCATACACATTATATGTAGGTATTCTGTTTTATATGGAGTTGACATTGCCTATTTGAGCTTAGGGTTTATGTGTAGGCAATATATTTTACTGTGATGTCTATATCAATTCTATTTCAAGCATATGCAAAAGAAAAATAGATTTGTACTGTGCTTTTATGTTTTGTTCTTGTAGCCTATAGTGACATCCTGACCTGACAGCTAGTGCATGGAGCTGTATACTAATCAATTGTTTGCTGTGTGTGATGTGCTTTTTTCTAAATGTTTACCAGTCTTGCTGACCTGCCACTTCTCTTCTTCCTTCAGAAATATTATGGTTTGGATGCCAAGTGGGGTGACATTGAGCAGTGGATGGTAGGCTTTAACGAACAATCCCTGTGTGTTATGTTTAATAAACCTTGTGAGCTGCATAATGTCAGAGACAGTCGGTGCCAAATCGCTGTATGAAGAATATGTCTATGAGCTGCATGCTCAAAGTGTAGCTATCCCAAGGCAACTGTGAAAGCTGGTTCTATGCTCGCCATGAAGAAGCAATAATGAACAAACTTTTAAAATCCAAAATATTCTGTATTATTTTGGAATTCTAAGGCTCCTTTCACATCAGAGGTTCGATCAGGGTCTGCCTGTTTGTTTTTCAGGAGGTTACGATTTCACCACCAATTGTTCTTTATGGCGCAGTGGATGTCAGCAGACGTGTCGATTGTCACTTGCCGGCATCCGCTCCGCTAAAGACAGACGGATCGGGATTCATTCACCCGCTGTTGATTAAATTGGGTGACCATTGGAGGGAAAAACGCTCTGCATAAAGAACATGGACCTGTCATGTTCAGCGAAGAGATCCCTCACTCTGCAGGCGGATTCACTTGGACGGATTCCGCCCCGTGTGAAAGGGGCCTAAATACTGTCCAGATCAAGGTGTCCTTTTATGAAGCAGTGAAATCTATTCACTGCTTCATTCTCCGGCATTAACAGAGGAGATCTTTCTTCTCTGTATGCCAGTTTATAAAGCGGAGTAGATCGCTTCACCCTTGGAGGAGTGAAGCGATCTACAAACGCTTCTAACACTGGAGAACGGCCCCTAATACTGGAATCTCGTGAGACTTTACGAGATTACAGTACTAGAAATTCACCGATACACAGAGATGTCAATTTATTAAGCAGTGATAAATTATCACAGCTCAATACACTGACACACGGTGTGATGTTAGTAAAATAAAGCGTCCCCCTACATAATATATACATGTATATACACACACATTATATATATATATATATATATATATATATATATATATATATATATATATATATACACATACATAAATATGACAGGGGGACATGGTTACAGTGTTGGGGAGTCTGAACGAGGCATAGGGAAGTTAATTATCTTCCTCTTTCCTCCTCAGATCCCCCCACATTCTCTCTTCACTCCCCGGTTCTCCACCTCTGAGCTGGTGAATCAGGGAGTGTGAATTCTGACACAGATCGCCAGTGAAGCGCTGAGATCTCATAAACTGGCCGTTGCTGTGTCATTCTATGAGTATTCTCAGTGTGCGGAGATAATCGGCGGGAGAACAAGTTCAAACACTTCTCCCCCGATTATCTCTGGTTTATAAACTGTTTATAGGCTGTGATCAGCGGCGATCCTCTGGATCTCCACTGATCACTGCTTCATAAACGGACACCATAGAGTAATAAAAGTTCTGTAGCTATTTATTTTTGTTAGAGATAAAAAACAAAGTGGTCTGCCTTATTTATCACATTTGTATCCATATTTATTTCTTGGCTTACTGCTAAAGTATAAAAGAAGTTCTGTGGAAAACCTGTACTGAGATTTCTGTCCCCCATCTGAACACATACGTTGCCTGGATAATTTTGGCTGTAATGATTGAAAGCAACGCTTTTGCTCCTGTGTAAAAGAAGTAACCTACTTATCTTTCTGGTGGCCTATGTCTTCCACCTTCGCTTCCCCTGAAGGACACCAGCAGTTGATCTAGGGCAGCAGTCTCCAAACTTTCTAAACAAAGGGCCAGATTCCGGTCCCTCAGACTTTGAGGGGGGGTGGGCGCTGGTGTCAGTGGGAGGAATAGTACCCCATTGTTGTCAGTGGGAGGAATAGTGTCCCATCATTGGTGTCGATGGGAAGAATAATGCCCCATCAATGGGGGAAATTCTGTCCCATTGTTGGTTTGTGGTTGGAAACACTGCCTCAAGGGCCGGATTAAAGCAAACAAAGGACTGCATCTGGCCCGCTGGGCCGCAGTTTTTTTTGACCACTGGTCTAGGGGTTGAACAATGGAACTGCAATATGCGGTGCGGATCACAGGTATCCAACACTACCAGAAGTGTTGAATACTGAAAAGTCTAATGGAGACTGGAGCACTGAATCAGAACAAAGGTAGAGACAGGAACCATCAGAGGGGTGAGTATAATGGGTCTCCCACAAGGACCTGCATTTATGTTTTTGGGTGGTGATGTCACTCTGAAACACTTGGCTGGAGCAAGCGTGCAGATCACAGGAGTCGGCATACTTGTTCCAGGTCAATAATTGAGAAGCGCTGAAGCAATTGGATCAACCTGACAGCCAGGGAACTAGTATTTTCAGGGGGAGAAGTTGGCAGTGGCAGTCTTCATAGTTCCTCTGTACTGGTTTCATTTAACTGTTACATGGTAGGAGAACATATAATGGCATGTTTATGGACTATAAAAAAAAGGTTAGATGTTGCCTTCAAAGGTTAACTCCCCTAAAACTGTTATTACAGATTTGGTGGGTGCAGGTTGGTTTAAACTGTGCTGGGATAGGGTCATCCAGTGCTCAGGTCAAAGATGTTACCTGTGAACCTAGGAGAATCAGTGGGTGGGGGTAACATGCCAAAATGTATGGTGGTAAACGTGGCGAAGGAAGGATTGCCCTGATATTGGTGTTAAAAATGCCCCTGCGTTGGTGCTGTCACTGGAAGGAAAACGTGTCCCTGAATCAGTGTTTAAAAGAAAAAATGCCTCTTTGTCTCTGGGTGAAAGGTATGCAGCTGCATTGGTAGTGTTAATCTGAAACTACTTTTCACTTGATGTCAGTAAGATATAGGAGGGGGGGGGGGGGGGGCTCTGTGGGTGGCATTTAAATAAGAGGCCCTGTGTGGCTCAAGGGGCAAGAGGGTAGCTGAAGGGTTCTGAGATTGGCAGCAGGGTTATGGGACACTTTGGGGATTTGAGAGAAGTTTTTCACTATTTGTAGGTTTCTAACATCCTGTGTTCTTGTGTTTCATCATTACACTACTAGCTTACCGTGCCCCCATTCCCTTGTTTTACTTTTCCCCTGATCTCCCATCCCTCCTTGTCTCTTGCCTGTTTTTATCCTCTTTGCTGTGAACTGCTTCATGTATTTTTCTTGTCCCTGCAATGCTTTTCCAGGAAGACAGTGAGCGATACTCACACAGACCACGGAGGAATCTCCAGGTCAGTCTTTACCCATTTAACATTATGTAAACCATGCAAACCTACTGGTCTTTATAATCACTTAAAAAAGTGCATCAGTGCTGAGCTGCATGATCGTCCAGTACATTTCTCCTTTTACTCATTTATCCTTTGTCATTTAATTTTCAAATTTTTACCCAAATGGCTTTTAAGCAAGGCTTAACTCTCTCTATCACCCAACTACACTTCAAACCAATAACAAATGATTGAAATAACTTGATTAAGACTTTACCAAATGTATGCTAATAGATGTGTAGTTTCTTCTATGGGCCTACCCTTTTTCATCTTTTACAGATTAATGTGGATCTCCAGGCAAACGCCTTTTAAAAGGATTTGTAATCTTGAAATCCCTTTTTACAATTTAGGCCTTGTTCACACTGGCCTATCTATGCTTACACCTGTGCGAAAGGCTGTCTTTGCCAAATCTGGTTCCAAAGGAGTTCTGTGCGTCCACTTACAGGCAATCCCATTCATGTCCCCTGCGCAAAGGGCCATCTTGGACTGCATTAGATGCGCAGAAGTTCCATGTAGCCACATGCAGGCAGTCTGTTGGGATGCAGCTACTGCAATTACTTCTTTCATTTATTACACTGTTAATAACACGATCTCTGAATGGGGACGAGAATCCTGTGACTAATCAGACTTTTCCCAAGTTATGTTACAGGCAGAACCCTTTTCAATGGGGGATGAGGAAGAAGGGGGCACGTCCTCATTGGACCATCTGTACTAGTTTTCTGCCTTAATGGAAGATAAATCCACTTTAATTCATTCTTGAAGATCACAACAAAAACTCTGAAGTGGTTTCTGTGGCAGACCATACATATTTCATGTTTTTTTTTTTTTTTTTTTTTCCGTTCAACCACGGGTTGACTGAAAAAAGGAAAAAAAAATTACTAGTTTCCACCATCCATATACTTGATGTGGATAGGGAGATCCTTCCCGCTTTATTGTAGTCTGACAGTGGGAATACTTCCCTGCCACCAGAATACACTGATCAGTGTTGCAGGGTATAGCCGGCAGCGCTGATTGAGAAGGAAAAACCCAACAGGCTGGTTTGTACAAAAGATGATTAGTAGATCCACAACTAGCCTGCCTATATTTTGACCGAAATTTGTCTGGTCCCTGCTGAACCACCTGAAATTCGTTCCATGTGTGACCGGCTTTACAGTCAATGAAAACAATACCCTGGCTTTAGGCTACGCTCACATGAGCGAATAGGGCTGGTGAAAATAACTGCGGTGGGAATCCATTGCTGTCTTCCCAGCCTACCTTGTGTGTGTCCAGCAGTGATCACTGCAGATAATCGCTGGCTGGACAACGACGGATAGCTGTGGTCACCGACCTGTCATTAAAGTGTACAGGGCTCGGCAGAAGCAGTTACAGGTGACAGAAACAGTTGAGGAAATCGGCAGATTCCTGACGCTGTCATTTGTACTGCCGCTGGTAAACTACCTGTGCTGTAAACTGTGGGAAAAAATTCTCAATGCAGATACATAGATGAATGAGGGCTTGTTTTAAAGTGCCTTTACATTAAAACAAATCTTCATATGCGTTTTTTTTGTTTTTTTGCTTTTGTCCTGCTGCTCCTGTGGAACACAGTAGTGCAGTTCCTTCTACACTCCTGTGACCTATTTTCAGCCGACAGTGGGCTAAACTCAGCTCGTCTAGGTTTTGGAATAATCTTTACTTTACCAGCGGTATCCACTCGGATGCCTGGACTGGCAGCTGGCTCAGCCTTTTGGCGAGCCGCTGAGAGGCTGAGCCAGATGTTCCTGTCCCCTTCGCAGCCCAGCGCTCCAGTGAGAGCTGGAGTAGAAGAGAGTGGTGACTGACAGTAACCAGCTCTGTGCTCAGAGCAGAGGTTAGAGCTGAGCGATCATCAGTGTTTGGACGCACAGCTCTCAGTAGAGCCATCGGGGGACAGATGCAGGATTGGACCGATGCTGCATCCACCTAGGTGAAAACAAATGTTTATTTTTATTTTTTTGTCAACCTGAACTTTTAACAATTTACCTGGAGTTCCACTTACTGCTCATTGCATATAATAAAATCTAGGATTGAATGATCCCTTAACATTGGTTTTAAGAGCGCCTGTCCATGTGCGCATAGGACACGTTGAAAGATTTTATAGAGAAATGAAGCAGATCTAAGGAGATTCTGGTGTACTCAGTGTGTGGCACCGATCATAAGACCAAGCATAAATGGCAACTTCCTGCACATAGAAATGGCCAGCTATTTATCACAGTTTATAGACAAGATTTCCTTCTTTTCATGGTGTAAAATAATTGTTTGCACCTTGAAAGAGGCACCACCAGCACTGTTTGAACATTGGGGATTAGCACTGACTATTCTATTTATTCTGCTCTTTATAGCAGTCTTGAAGCAAACTGGATATTTAACCTAACATTTTATATTTTTTTTTTTTAGGAAAGGCATGTGAGGTAATGGCTGCAATGTGTAGTGGTTTATGTGAAATTCCATTTTTTTTTTTTTTTTTAAAGATCTAGCTGAATGCATTGTATGCCCTTAAGTTTGTAAAATTGCAAATTTTGAACCTGGAATAAGTGTGCAAAGGTTATTCTGATATATTTTTAATAAACTGAGCTGCCAGAAAATCTGTCGAGACTGATGTGTAGCTGCCATTGATAAGTTTCTTCTGAAAAGGCTAGTTGCTATTCTGTCCTTGTTTTCCATACTGAGTCACTATCTCGAATTAGGCATGTGGCCAGTGAAGCCATAATTGCTGATGCGAATACTTTTTTTGGTTCAGAGACTTAAAGCTATTGGATTGGAATGATAGCCAGGCAACTAGAATGTTCAGTAAAAAGAAACACTAGCATTGTCAATCTTTCTCTTCAGCCGAGTTTCCTTCAATCAAAGTATTCCTTTTCTGTGAACTAGGAGCATCCCTCCAGAGTGATTAGTGATTTCTTGAGCCTTTTTATTAATGATTATTTAACTTTTTGGCCTTTTCCACCTTCAGGTTTCAGATGATGATGATCTCATGTCTGTGACTAGCAGAAGCAGTCTTAGGGTTAGTACCCTGTGCTTTTCTATGTGCATAATGAGTGTTGTGCATTATTAATTGAAAAGTAATGCATGTGAAACTATTGTGATCTAAGTGGTATTGTCTTGTACCAGTTACTCCAGCATAAGGTACAATACAACTTGTCTGTTACCCATAAAAACTAGCATGTGATGAGTAATCCATGTGGCTGTAAGCAACAACTGCACACCCTGCGTTCTTAAGTGTTCACTTCCTATTTCATTAGCAGAATAGCCATTTTCCAGAAACTCACAAGTTAGTCATGCTGCATGCCATTGTTTTACTGTGTAGAATGTTTAGCTCTTAAAATGAAATTCTATTTGAGATATATACTGTGTGTGTGTATATATATATATATATATATATATATATATATATATATATATATATATATATATAGTGCGTGTATGTATAGGATGGAGTTCTAATCGGTATGCTTTTTCCTCCATTCAGCCAGTTTCCACTGCTAAGCTGACCACACAGTCAGATTTTGTTACTGGATGTAAATTGAATGGTTTGTTAGGTATTTAGGTAAGACCTCACAAATCAAGGTCACATCACAGGTCCCAGGAGGCTGTGGGTCCATTCATAAAGTTTAGTATAGCCTGTGCATGCATAGGGGGATGCTGGCTGGAAAGTGGCATGGAGTCACAGCTGGCTTCCCACAGTAGACCTGGATCCCTGGACATGGAAGTGTCATTTCATTCAGCTGACCTAATGAATTTTTTTTTCGTTTTTTTTTTTTTTAAGGCTGGGGAACCTTTTTAAACCACTTTGGGCCCTACAGGCTTATGTGCATATGGGTTCAGCTATAGATGCAAATTCAACTTTTCTGTTTCTTTGGGGGGGGGGGGGGACTTTTTTTTTATATACACAATGATAAATGAGGCTCGTTATGTTTGGGTGGTTTCTTGTCTTGCTATGTACAGTCGTGCATTCTGTGTAACTGGCTGCAGCATGGTTTTTCTTTACTTTAGCCCTTTTTTTCTTTTTCTGACAGACCAATGGTTACGAGGATGAATTACTTGGACCATCACAGTATAGGAAGTCCAGCAGGGTCAGTTAACAGTCCAAGCTTAGCATGTGGCCTCGTATACAATTGGGTTGGACATGTACTTTATGTGGACACTAAAACCGTTGTAAAGACCAGCTTTATTTTTCGATGTTGGATGCTGATTTTAGGGCATCTGTTGGCAGGTTTTACAATGGCCTGCTTAATTTACAAGGCATGACCAATGCTCGGTGTCTTATTTTTAACTTTTTTTTGTTTTTGTTTTTTTTACTCAGAGCTCCACAGGTAGTGGAGAGACCTTTCAGTCATCCCGGGGGGCACGTAAAGACGAGCCAATGGTTGGTTGTATACCTTCAGCTTTTGCCTCGTTTGTGTGGAGCTGGTGCATGGGACCCATCTATAACAAGCCATTAATGTGTGCTTTATTACAGCTGAATGTCACAGCTGTTTTTATTTAACCAGATTATACATTTACAATTAATATTAATGATGCGAACTAGACATTTATGTTGTCTGTTATTGTTTTTGGAGCCTGAGGATACTGACTCAGTTGTATGCTGCGAGGAATAAAGGTAAAGGTGTTGATTGGCCATGTTTACTGATTTTCAGCAGCTCCCAGCTTTTTTTTTTTAAATTAAACTGTAGTTTTCAGAATGTGAATATTCTGCAGCAATTGGCTGTGTATCTAGGCGAGTCTAAAACTGGACATGTGTATATGATAAGATTTACAGGCACAATTTGGTTCTCTGGAGATATGTCTACTAGCTGTCACTTTATGCAAATGGAGCTGACTTATTTTGGGGACGGAAATAACAGGGGGACAAGGTATCGAACCTCTCCCACTGATTCAACTTTGTCTCCATGGATGGTGTCATCTATCTACTGCCACAGAGAGTAGATGATCCAGTCGAAAAACGGATGTACTGACCGCTGTATAAATGATGGCCTGTGTGCCGTAAAATAGTATTCCGTTATAAAAAAAATTTATATAGTAAAAAAAACTGATTTGTTGGACAAACATTATCTTCTCTCTATGGGTAGCTTTATGGCGTCGGGGTACCTGCACATTGAACCATCTGAGACTTCTTTGCTGGAGGCAGAACAATATTTGACATCTGGGTGGATGGCAACTGATGATCATGATATCATGCAGGGAACAATAAAATTTGTGTTCGAAAGCTGTGTACGCATAGTGGCGTTCCTCGAACAGTCGATTTTCCATTTCATCTAAATGTGATTAGAGCAGATTTTGTAGTAAGTTGTCCGATACATGCTCTGATCAGTGGTAGAGAAGGGGGAAACAAATGATCCTGAACTAGTATGTTTATTACTTTGCTTGTGAATGTGTTGCTGGTAGGGAGAGTACCTGTCTATGTCTGAGCACCACATCTGCTTGTGCAGGCACACAGTTGCCTGCAATAATACAATACAAGCGCCTCTTCTTTATAGTATATTAATACAAAATATAGTTGGTGCAACATTTAACATACCGCGTTGTCATTCCTATGGAGTAAAGAACAGCTTGGCGCATACTGCACCACTTTTGGTGCTAGTTTCTTTTAATTCAAACATCTGTCAAAACCATAGTAGAATTGTTTTTTATTTCATCAGTATTATAAAAAGGAGGTATTTGCCAGTTTCATTGCCATAGTTTTGAGGAAGTATAATTTTTAATCTCCCCACACGCCTAGTATAAGGGGCTTAGTACTGGTGACCAACACAAATCGGGAATAACCGAAGCTTTACAGCACATTAAAATGACAATAAACAAAGCATCATTTTACACAAGCTTTATAGTGCCGGTTCACACTGTTGCAATTTCTGATGCAACTTGAGTGACACAGAATTGCTTGACAAGGAAATCCACATTTTCAGTGGTGCCCATTCACATCAATGCGACTGTGCTGTGCGGTTTTGTAAAAGGTTCCTATGCTACTTTGATGTGATTTTAGTACAATTTTTGGCTCCATAGAATATGCCACATGCAAAGTCGCACTGCATAATTGCACTGAAAAGTGCATCAAAAGTGCATTGCAGTAGTGTGAACCGAGCCATAGTAGACAGACAAGTTACAGCATTTTTGCATACACTCATCGGTGTAGATCCGAATGATTGTGATACATTATTTATTTATATATATATATATATATATATATATATATATATATATATAATTATAATGTATCTATTATACTGGTGCCGTTTACAATTTAGAAGGGTTAATGAAATGAAACTGAGTCTACATGCATATAGTTTGAGCATCACTTTTTGAGTAAACGTGTTAATTAGTTGCACAGTTCAAGAAATATTTTATTCTGAAAGATCATTTGTAGGATTAATAAAATGTATTTAATATGAGCCAGCAGATGTCCTATAACTGTACACATCAGTTCCTGCATGGAAATGTTATAATGGGAGTGCATGTCACGGCTTCACTTGCTAACAGGCATCAGCAAGTAATGTTAGATTTATATACATGCTAAGTTGTGAAGTGAGTGTTGGTATGTTTTTACAATTGAAAGGTTAAAGTTGTTGTTGTGCATGAACAGCTTCCATCTTTCATGGCTTTTCCTGTCTCCTCCATACGCAGAGCGCTTATTACTCTGACCTTAGCCTGGCCAGTGCTTCTCTCTCCAAGCAGCAGCAATCCGTGCACAATGGAAGTCGGGTCGGTTACTCCACATTTTTCCTCTGTCACACATGCGTAGCACGTAGCTCATTTCTTCTCTGTCTTGCTCGCTCTCTCCTGTGCCCTATCATTCTTTTTTTTTTTTTTCTTGTTTTATTTCAAATGGAGATAAATTTGATTCCGATATTAACATTGACATGCAGTGAATGACTCTTTACTGATACTTTAGTATGGGTTGTAATTATAAAGTCACAATTTGGACACGTGTTAAAGCTGAACTCTAGGCAAATAAAAGCACCCCATAGTCCAGAGTTGGTGATCTCTAGATTGGGTCTATTGTGGTCACTTGTGGGATAAAGTTGAGCATTGTGACCTCATCAGTGAATTGCATTTTTTTTTTTTTAAGTTTTTATTTCAGTACCCTTTTTGTCCAGTTACATGTAATACAAGATCATTTAATGTTAACATTACCGGTCATCCTATAATCTTCTGCAGCATGAGATGAGCATGAGATCATCCTAGGAACTGACCCAGGGTCTGTTGAGTTCTGCCAGTCTAGCTTGTTTCAGGCAATAGTAGCTATAAAGGGTAGCTGTTGATACAGCTTGTATGGGCAGACACGGACAGGGAAGACTTACCTAATATATTGACACTTATAGCTCACTGAGCAGACAGCTGAAAAGCTGCTTCTTGGAAATTTGGTATTCCTGCTTACCTCTAAGTTGCTGCAGAAGTATAATACAAAACAAATCATTTGGCAGGTAGCAGGGTTCTTGTATATGTATTTCTGCTGTGAAGTACATAGCTGTTTGCATGTAGTTTTACTTTAATCATTTAATCAGCCCCATAGTGAGCACACAGTTGAGTATACAGTAATAAAGTAGGCAAGGGGCAGTAACACAAAGCAACCAATTGAAATTCTTATTTCACTGACCTGACTCTAGAAGGTAAAGTCTGATTGGTTGCTGTGGGTTACTGCAGTTCACCTTTACTTGATGTCCGTGCTAATTGGGGATCATAGAGTTTATTTTTAGCCATTATTTGAAGCTTGCCCTATCACAGTTTACATCTGCTTAATGTATTCCTTCCTTTTCCAGCCTTCACTTCTGAACTGCAACTCTCTGCCTTCCAGATCTCAGCGGGTGGGTCATTTATTGCACTCTTTTCTGCTGTTAAACATTTCATGAATCCTTTCCCTGTCCCTACCTCTCTTTTATGTTTATATCTGACTGTTTGCTCTCTGTTCCTTGGTGCTAGGGGTCCCTGTATGAGGAGGGTGTCAACAATAGCAGCCGTCGTTCTTCCAGTTCTCGGCCTGTGAGAGTTTCTTGGTTTTATTTTATCATCTGTATATCTACTTGTTGAATACAGATCCAGCATAAGTACTTTGTTCAGTAATGTAGTTGTAAGCCTATCACAAATGTAATTTTGTAAGCTAGCTTTTTTTTTTAAATTACAGGTCTTATGAAAAATGTACTGCATAAATTGTATATGCTTATTAAAAAGGGTAAATTTCCCCAGACATTTTCACAGTCTTAGGCCATTGTCTTCTCCCAGTGGGGCAAGCTGTCCCTGCCAGGAGAAGACGGTGATTATTGCTAGCAGCCGCTAGCAATAATTGTGAGTAAAACTTGGCATGCTGGTTGTACCCAAGTTGATCGATCAACTTGGTACATTCAGCCTGCCCATACACGCTTTGAATCTTGGCCAGCTCCTACTGGTCTGACCAAGATTCATACTGTGTATGGACCTGCCTTAGATTCAAATACATACAATATTTTAAGGGAAAGCTGTTGCTAAATTATTCATAGCCATAGGGCTCATTCACATGGGTGTTAAAAACCTCAAGCACAGATGTGTAGAGTGTATGTTGTATGCACCGTTTTTCAAATTTATAGATTCATTTTGACAGCTGCACTGGCAGCGTAATGTTGTGTTGCATTCAGCAGTGTAAACAAGAGAATACAACACAGCCTGTGCCTAGGGCCAAAAATCCATATAAAATATAGATCGATATAAAAATGTGCTAATGTTTACATACTCAAAGCGTTATTGCCCCTTGTTGGCCATAGCCATCGTTTATTCAGTGTGGGCATGTCAACATCAATAGTGTTTAATAAGTGGTGCAGGTGCTGCTGGCTACACAATGTTGGCATTGACATGTCGCCCCCGAGCAGCAGCCAAAAGGGTGCATTAAATTAGTACTTATGTAATTGTTGCAGAAATGTTCCATCCTCATCATGTAAAGATAGGTTTAAACACAGAATCTTGCTTTAAAGAGGAAGTAAAGGCAAATTTTTTATTTTTTTTTTAAAGCACACCCTGTAAGGCAAAGGCATAATGAGATAGTATGCATAGCATACTAGCTCATTATGAATAACTTGCCTGAGAACGAAGCCCTCGAAGCGGTCCTCCATCTTCCTCTTCGCCGCTGCCATGGATCCCAGAGTGGCTTCCGGGTCTCGCGGCTCCGGCGCTGTGATTCGCCGGAGTCGTGATGACGTCACTCCCGTGCATGTGCACGGGAGCCGACACTCACGGCATATCGCCGCGATCTGCGGCCTGCCCAGTGTGCCTGTGAACCGCTGTCTACGGCGCATGCGCCGTAGACAGCGGTGGCTGTCTTCGGGTAAATATCTCCTAAACCGTGTAGGTTTAGCAGATATTTCTTGGACCTACAGGTAAGCCTTAATCTAGGCTTACCTGTAGGTCAAAGTTGGTTGTAAGGGTTTACAACCCCTGAAAGAGCTTTGGCTAGCAAGATCCTGCATCGGTAATATGCCCGTGTGAATAATCCCTCAGATCATGTCCAGTCCTGTTGAGTATATTCCTAATTGACAGCCGGTACGCCTCTGCTGGTACATTGATTACCACTGTCAACTAGCAAGACGCAGGTCAAATTACAGCATAGATCTACAAGGCTGGCTGCACATAGACAACCATTGTCACATGATACAGCTTGTCCTGCTTCATATATGTGGAGAGCTAATTCCTGAAGGGAGAGACCAGATTCAACTAAAGCTGGGAACGCCATTGCTGACCTATCAAGTGCTAGTTGCTTGACTGTTATGTTGACCCACTGGCTGCCAAATGCCAGGTTTTTGAGATGTAAAAAAAATCTGACAAAAATAAATCACTATAGAAATGTTTTCTACCTTTTTTTAAATGTGATCTTTAATCTGTGCAATTTATTTAAAATCAACTGAAATTGTTATGTAGTGGCAAAAATAAAATGTGATTGCATAGGTGTATGCAGCCTTTTATCATTAGGGATGTGGCTGTGTGTAGAAGTAACCAATTACATTAACCGCTTGGTGCCCATACTACGTCTATTGACGTCATGGGCTTTGTGGCGGTATATCTGAATGATGCCTGAGGCCACAGACATCATTCAGATATCGGCGTTTTCAGCCGGCAATTCCCTGCACCATAAGAATGATCATAGCGGCTGTTCCGCCGCTTGATCGTTCTTACGGGAGGGGACGCCCTCCCGCCGCCCTCCGGTGCTTGTACCGACTTACCGCTTCCATCGGTGAGTCGGTCACAGGATCCGCCGGCCCCCCAGAAGTTGCCATAGAGATTTCCGGCGGACCAGATAGTCCCCGGAGTCTCTATGATCATTCGGAGGCCGGGCGCGATGTTATGAAGTCACGCCTGGCCTCTGCATTCAAATTAACGGCGCCGATTTGGCTAGGAAGGCAGGATCATTTATTTATTTTTTTATTATTTTATTTTAGGCTTCCCAGCCTAGAGGTGAGATATGGGGTCCAATGTTTGGCGCCATTCCACGAGCGTGTGCAATTTGAAGCGTGACATGTTGGGTATCTATTTACTCGGCGTATCTTCCTCTTTCACATTATGCAAAAAAATTGCGCTAACTTTACTGTTTTTTTTCTTTTTCTTAAAAAAACGTGCTCGAAAAATTGCTTCACAAATACCGTGCGAGATAAAAAGTTGCAACGACCGCCATTGTATTCTCTAGGGTCTTTGCTAAAAAAACATATATAATGTTTGGGGGTTCTATGTAATTTTCTAGCAAAAAAATTAGGAATTTTACATGTAGGAGAGAAATGTCAGAATTGGCCTGGGCGTGAAGTGGTTAAATAGTAGTGGTTTTAGTCAAGATGGAGAGACTTGTCAACAGTTCCAAATATCAGTAAATTCTGGTATAAAACCCTAGGCCCCAGGCATACTGAAGCTCATTAACGGACGTTTTTGGGTGTTTTTTTTTTTTTTTTAACAGGCTGTAAACTCCCCTCTGTTATCCTATTTGTTCATGCACACTTGGATGTTTATCAGCAGTCGAGTTTATGGGCCATTTTCTGAACATCATAAAATCGCGTTCAGGAGTTAATTTTGCTGACCACAAAAAACGCTAAAAAACATAGCTCACCAGCGGTTTTAACATTATTTTTTTTAGCCATTTAAAAAAAAAAATGAAAAAGCTAATGCGGAAAAATGCTATTGCAAATACGTTAAAACGTTGAAAGACTCACTGCAAAGCTACTTGAGTTTTTATAATATTTTAACGTCCTGTGTGCATGGAGCCTTAAGGCCTCTGCTGGAGATGAGAGGAATTTCACCTTTCAGCAGGACAACAACCCAAAGTATACCTCCAAATCAATAAAAGAATGTCTTCATCAGAAGGAAATGAACGTTTTGGAATGTCCCAGCCAGGGTCCAGACTTGAATCCAACACTGGAGATGCCCTCACAATTTAACAGTTGGAGCAACTTTGCAAGCAAGAGTAGGGAAAAGGCAAGATGTGCCGTGCTGATGGACTCCTGTCCCAAAAGACTGCGGTCGTAAACTCAAAAGGTGCTTCAAAAAAAGTATTCTTTTAAGGGTCTTTTTTTATTTTTTTCCCCTTTTACAGACTTCAGTTTGTTTTTAATTGAGATGCACATATTATAGGTCACAGGTGGAAGTAAATCGGAAGTGATTTATCTTTGTCTGATATTTTTTTTTAATCTCTCAAACACCTGGCATTTATACAGGGGTGTGTAGACTTTTTAGGGCCTCTTTCACATGGTGCAGACTCTACCAGCACAGCTGGGAATCTGTCCGCCGATCTCCACTGAGCAGGCGCGTGTGGTTTGTCTGTGTACACTCTGCTTATGCTGTCGTACTATGGGCCGTCGGATGTAAACAAACCGCCTGTCCTTGTACACTCGATGGCCATCCGATCTGCCAGACAGATGGGTGACCCTCATCTGTCTGTTTTTAGCGCATATGATTGGTCTGCCTGTGTGAAATGTATCTTGTATCCATTGTATATGAATATAATCAGCAACTCAAATTATTTAGACAAGATAATTGGCATTTTACAGCAGTTTACAAAGAGATCAATAATGGTAGACTCTGTTCTAATCTCACAAGTTTCCTTTGGAGTTGGCGTATAGGTGGGAATCTGTTTTAGTTATATTTTTTTTTATTTTTTATTTTTTTGTGGTAGAGATGAGGTAAAATATTACCAGATAGGCTGTAGTGAAGGGGGTTTCCTATAAATATATTGGATAGTAGATGTTGTTGCAAGATTTCCAAGCCCCCTTCACTGCCCTAAGTATTAAGTTGTTTGATGTAACATCCTTTCCAGCAGCTTTCAGCAACTCATCTGAATGTTTGTTTTTATTTTTTTAATTATGAATCTGCATAGTTTATATAAAAAAAAATTGTACCACCTTAAAGTTAGAGTATTTTGTATGATACGCTGTATATTCGTACACTGGTAGTGTTATGATCACTGCATATTTGTAATCCATCCCCTGAGATGGCTTATCTAAGCTGTATTTCTAGTAACCTCTTGCACAGCCAGTTATTTTTAGTAGGTTGTGGTTTCATAGGAGGGGAGGTGGACAGTGGAGATTAGGCCAGATTTGCTGGTAGATGAATGTCACAGCTTCACAATATGCTGCAGGTTATTATATTTACATCATTCTTCTGCATGTTTTGTCTGTGATGAGAAGACAAGGGTATCTTTTTTTCCTGCTTTGCTCCCTTTGCACCATCCTGTGTGATTACAGTTTTTCTCCACTCACTTGTTCTTTTTTTTTTTTTTTTTTTCCCACACTGTCTCTCATGCTGTCTTCTCTGCCTTTCTATGGAAGCCCTCTGAGTACAGCTGTTACCCGGGCTCTGGATCTCGTGCCTCCTCTCGTGCCAGTTCTGCCCGTGCCAGCCCTGTGGTGAGGATTGCTTTTATTTTGTTCCCTTAGAGCAGAGGTCTCAAACCTCCAGCTTTTGCAAAACTACAAGTCCCATGAGTCATTGCAAGGATGACCGTTACAAGCATGACTCCCACAGGCAGAGGCATGATGGGGCTTGTAGTTTCGCAACAGCTTGAGGGCTGCCAGTTTGAGACCCCCTGCCTTAGAGTTTGTGAAAAGGTCATCTTTAAGACATAAGTGTGGCAAACCCAAAGAGAAGGTAATGGGCAGCAGTAAGATGAATGCATGCGGAGTTGCCTTTCTATGTCACGTTTTTAAAATACTGTGAATCCCTCTATGCATGATTATGTCTTTCTAAACTTTTGAAACCATAACAAGTTTATGGAAATTGCTGTTCTACTGTTCTTACTGACCCCTTGTGCTTCTGTAGAGATTAAAAAGGTTTATAGCTTATGATTTGAAATAAAGTACTGAAGCCCCCATTACTTGTTTATAAACCTGGAGGAATATTTAAGTTGCATCAAAGAAAGTTGGTACAGAAGGTTTTTCCTGAAATACTCTTTATTGTTAAAACAAAAAACAATAGCATAGCATTTTTACAGGGACAGGTTCTCTTTTAGACAGCAGGGATCTTGGTTCCCTAATATCTCCCCTGCACTCCTCTTCAGCTAATTGAGCAAAAATGATGCTTCATTAGCTGATTTCCCACTCAGAGATGCTGGAAAGAGACCGTTCAGTGCTAGGAAGTAACCATGTTGCTTCCCGGTTCATTCATCAGAAGGAACTCTCGTCCACAATATCCTGTGAAATCTGCTATGCTGTTGTCGGACTGACACACTGCTCCATTCTGGTGCCTGTAGAATCCCTTGCAGGAGAAAGGCGCTGGTCAGCTTGTCACACGCTGTCCTGACAGCCACAGGTGTTTAAAAGCAGTTGCTATTACCAAGCATTATGTTGGTGACAACCAATGGGTTAAAGTCGTATTAGACCCAAAACAAACTTTTTTTTTTTTTTGCTTTTGCTCCTTACCCACTTAGATGTGATGGCTGCATTCATTTTCCTAGGCTTTCTTTTGTTTTCACCTCGTGATCTGGCCAGTAAGTCTGTTGTTTTTCTACAGAACAAGCTGTTCTCAAAATGTAGCAGAGAAGTGAGACAAGCCATTTACCACTGACGGGGGTGCTTACAATGATCAGGATTTATTCATGTAAACCCTTATCTCAAAAGAAAAAAACGGTTGTATAACTGCAGTGTGAGTTGGAGTTTGGCTTCAATTTGTGTATATAAATCTGCTAGGACATCTAACCTTGGTTTACCCCCAGATTAACAATGTTGATGTGCCCCTGTGCTCCTTCATCCAGAGTGGGGTCACTGTAATACAGGTGTCTTACTTGCTAGATCACCAGGTGGAAACGGAAGGGAAAAAAACAAAAAAAATAGAAAACAAATGCAGCCATCACATCTAATGCTTTAGTAACCTGCAATATATTACATTTTTAGATTTTTGGTTTGATACCCACTTTAAATCTAACCATGAGCTACACAAAGATTTGAAAGTGTCAACCTTTATTAATACCAATATGATGTTGACCTCTACGGGGTTTCTTTTCTTATTTGAATTCTATAAAGCAGCAGGTTCAGTCAGACCTGTATGAACCCTCTGCTGGGAATAACTCCAAAGGTGACATCTTCAGGAGAATAACACACTATAATAGAACAAGTTTTTGTTTTCATAGTAATGGCCTTTTCTTTTTTCTTTTTTATGACGTTTATCTGTATTGTATGATCTGCATTGTAATATGTACATTGTTGTTAAGAGTATTGTAGCAGGCAATATGTTCATATTTTATTGGTGTGCTGCAAGCATGAATGTTATTTCAGGTGCAATGAAAGCAGTTCCTAGTATTATGTTGTCTTTCAAGGACACCGTAGTTTAAAGGGTTAATCCTTTTAAGACAACCTTTTGAGTTATGAGTGAATCTTAGCAAATCTACCTACTGGCACCTTATATGACCTAGAGTGCCCTGGTGTGGTGTCACTATAATGGGGTTGATTTACTAAAGGCAAATCCACTTTGCACTACAAGTGCCCTTTGAAGTGCAGTCTTTTCATTTGAGGGGAAGATCTGAAATGAAGGGAAGCTCTGCTGATTTTTTCAGCCAATCAAGTACAAGCAAAAATGCTGTTTTTTATTTTCCTTGCATGTCCCCCTCAGATCTATAGAGACTGCACTTGTAGTGCAAAGTGGATTTGCCTTTGGTAAATAAATCCAAATGTATGGTTCTGCTACTTTTTGCCTGAGAGTCTGTATTCTTGCTGCAAAATAAAACACAATCTTAGTGCCTGCGAAATATAAGTAGCTGTGAAAACACAAAATTCAGTATCTCAAACTAGAATATTACATAAGATCAATAAAAAAGGCTTTTTTAATACAAAAATGTTAGCTTATGGAAAAGTATGTCCATGTACAGTATGCACTCAATACTTGGTCGTGTCTCCTTTCACATGAATTACTGCATCAATGTGGCTTGGCATGGAGACAATCGGCCTGTGGCACTGCTGAGGTGTTATGGAAGCCCAGGTTGCTTTCATAGTGGCCTTCAGCTCATCCACATCTTTCTGACAATACCCCACAGATTCAATATGGGATTTAGGTGAGGTGAGTTTGCTGGCCAATCAAGCACAGTGATACCATGATCATTAAGCCAGGTATTAGTCATTTTGGCAGTGTGGGCAGGTTCCAAGTCCTGCTGGAACATGAAATCAGCATCTTCATAAAGCTGGTCAGCAGAGGGAAGCAAGAAGTGCTCTAGAATTTCCTGCGCAGACTTTGGACTTGATAAAACACAGTGGACCAACACCATCAGATGACATTGCTCCACAAATCACCACCGACTGTGGAAACTTCACATTGGACCTCATGCAACATGGATTCTGTGCCTCTCTACTCTTCCTCCAGACTTGCTGCACCTTAATTTCCAAATTAATTGCAAAATTTTCCACAGTCCGTAAACATTAAAGGGAGTCATGTTATCTTATGGTGTTGGCCCACTGTGTTTTATCAAGTCCAAAGTCAGCACAGCCCTCTAGAAGGAAATTCTAGAGCACTTCATGCTTCCCTCAGCTGGCCAGCTTTATGGAGATGCTGATTTCATTTTCCAGCAGGACTTGGCACCTTCTCACTCTGCCAAAAGTACCAATTGCCTGGTTTAATGATCATTATATCACTGTGCTTGATTGACCAGCAAACTCACCTTACCTAAACCCCATAGAGAATCTGTGGGGTATTGTCAAGAGAAAGATGAGACGCCAGACCCAGCAATGCAGACGAGGTGAAGGCTGCTATCAAAGCAACCTGGACTTCCATAACACCTTAGCAGTGCCACAGGCTGATTGACTCCATGCCACATCGCATTAATGCAGTACTTCATGTAAAAGGAGCACCTACTAAGTATTGGTATATTGCATACTATACCATACATGGACATACTTTTCAGTAAGCCAACATTTCTGTATTAACTAATTCCCACCCAAGGTACCTCATATGACATCCTTGAATTTGCTGGGGTATATCTGAATGATGCCTGCAGCTACAGGCATCATTTAGATATCCGCTTTTTCAGCTGGCGATTCCCTACTCCATACAAATGATGTTCTGCTGCTTGATTGTTCTTACGGGCGGTGAGATATCGCTGCAAAGATTAGAGCGAGAGCAATAATTATAGCTCTAGACTTCCTCTGTAACTAAAAACATGGAACCAGTAAAAATGTTTAAAGCGTTACCTATGGGGATTTTTAAGTACTGATGTTTGGCGCTATTCTATGAGTGTGTGCAATTTTGAAGCATGACATGTTGGGAATCTATTTACTCGGCGTAGCTTCATCTTTCACATTTCGCAGAAAAATTGGGCTAACTTTAATATATATTTTTTTAAATATTAGAAAAATTGCTGCACAAATACCGTGCGAGATAAAAAAAAGTTGCAACAACCGCCATTGTATTCTCTAGGGTGTTTGCTAAAAAAAAATATAAATTGTTTGGGGGTTCTATGTAATCTTCTAGCAAAAACATGATGAAATTTACATGTAGGATAGAAATGTCAGAATTGGCCTGGATGGGAAGTGTTTAAAATAATTTTTTATTTTTTTTATTGGTCTTGTGCAATATTCTAATTTTTCTGAGATACTGAATTTTGGGTTTTCACAAGCTGTAAGCCATAATTATCAAAATAAAAAAAATAAAAAAATGTTTGAAATATATCACTCTGTGTGTAACGCATCTATATAATGAGTTTCACTTTTTGAATTGAATTACTGAAATTAATGAACTTTTTGATGATCAAATTTTATGAGATGCACCTGTATGTGTGTAAAAGCTCAGCGAAAATTGGCAGTGCTATAGAAGTACCTGGAATGAATAAATAAACATCATCATCCTCCCAAAGCTGAAATAAATGTTTTGGTTAGAGATAAACTTTTAATATGCATATTCAGTTTTAAAAGAGAAATGTCCTCTTTATGCAGTCCTCGGAGCCCCCTGGTCCATCTGTAGTTCGTCGTGGCTCCAACAGCGCCAGTATTCCTTCACTTAATCATTCAGACGACGTGTCTATTCCTGCTATGAGCAGAGTGAGTGCGCCTGCGGGTGTAGACTGATATGACAGAGTGCGCTTTGTTTGCTTTCTGTGCTAAATTTTATATATCTGTTCAGTTTGCTGTATTTTCAAAACCATATCTTTTTTTTTTTTAGTTTGGTATAAACTTGTATATCTACACACTCTGCATAATCTTGTTAATGGTTTAAAATCCTTGTGTGTTTGCATGTGCATATTTACTTGTTGCATTCACAGGTTCTGCTTCCCGTTTAAAGGACTGTACTGAGACAAATATGAAGGTTTAAGGAGAAGGTCACCTTTTGGGAGAAATAATTACACATTTTTGCAGGAAAAAAAGTGCATTTATTTTTTCTCTAAGGAGCCTGGAAAGCATTACATCCATGATCAGGAGTGCGGTGCCAGACTCTTGCAGACAAGCCCTGCAGCTCTCAGCCCGTACCTGCATATGGGCTGACTGTTTACACGCTGCAGGGCTTGTGAATGAATTACTGGAGCGCTCATTAGTGACCTCGCAGCACGTTCAGAACTACAAGATAAACTTATCCTGTAAATTGCTGATCGTTTACAGAAAATGCTAGTTTCCTGTCTCTGGCTTCCATATCAGCACATCACTGGCTAAACGCAGAACTCCAGATCAGCTGCTTGCTTTAGGTCACGTCTCCAATAAGGAAGCCACAGGGTACGAAAGGCAGGAAACTAGAATTGTCAGAGGTCAGTCTGGTTTTACGTTAACCATTCTGCACAGTGATTGGGCTTTACTGCTGCATGCTCACTATGGGGTGGATTCAGCCTTACTTGTTTTGCTTAACAACCGTTTTGTGTGTCATAACTATATGGTGCGTATACAAGTTGTATAATTTTTGAAATGGTGACTAACATTCTATTGCTGATTCATTTCAGGCCGATGAGTGTAAACTCTGAACCATCATGGTGGTTAACTGTTTCAACAGAGTTTAACTTGTGTTTATTTTTCTTAACTCTTACAGGTGGAAGAAAGATCAGACAAAGATTTTGGAGAAAAGGTAAGGATACTGTCTCCCACCTCACTGTTGCCGCATTGTGTTATTTGTGTTGTGGACTCTAAGGTAGAACTTAGCGTAGTATATTTTGCATTGTAAA
Source organism: Lithobates pipiens (assembly GCF_037356315.1). Classification (NCBI taxonomy): domain Eukaryota; kingdom Metazoa; phylum Chordata; class Amphibia; order Anura; family Ranidae; genus Lithobates; species Lithobates pipiens. The sequence goes on from NW_027507784.1 coordinate 129,083,373, forward strand.
AAAAAAAAACATACTTGGTAACACAATATGCAGTAGAAGTTTATCTTGAAGAATGGCACACTAAAGTATCATTTAGTTGAATAAAGTGGTTTCATTTTATATTTTATTCACGTTCTCTGGTAGATCAAAGTTTTTTCTTTAGTCTTGCTACAGTGGGAATTTCACAAATCGTCTTCCTAATGTAATATATCTCGTAGACCCTGATTGTTTTACTTTTTTTAGGGTAGTCGTCCAGTGTCCAGCTTGTCGGCAGCTACACTTGCTTCATTGGGTGGGACGTCCTCACGAAGGGGCAGCGGAGACACTTCAATTTCTGTAGATACAGAGGCGTCTATCAGGGAAATAAAGGTAGCTGCAATCAGTTACAATGACCTTTTTTAAGGGATACAAGTGTAACTGCATGTCCATTACTGTTACACTTATTTTTTTGTAACCCCCGCCCCGCCTTCCCTGCCAGCCTTGTACTCGCCTTTCTCTGATACACTGGGATCTTGGCTGTGCAGTTTCCTTGGTGTCACAGATTCTCCTCTGTTGTTCTCATGCATGCAACCCTATTTGAAAATCCATTACCATATTACCATGCTCTGTGTTCTCATACAGGATTTTTTTTTGCTTACATGGAAGCTGTGACAGGTCAAGCCCCTTCTATTTCTACAGCAAGCAGAGGCTTGAGTGTCTGTCCTCCCTCAATGCTCTGTATAGAGTTAGGATGGGTTTACAAAAGGTCATTCTCACCATCTTAATTTGTTAACATTCCACGAGGAAGTGAGCTGCCATCTAAACGGGAAGGCCCGTGGATTTAGTTTACCTGGATTTTTGCAAAAGCATTTGATACAGTCCCCCATAAACTCTTAGGGCCGGTTCACACTGCAGGCGCGGCGAGGCGTCTCCGACTTGCCTCGCCGCGACCTGCGGTGACCTCAGCGGCGACTTGCAGAGGACTTCTGTATAGAAGTCAATGCAAGTCGCCCCCGAAGTCGCCCAGAAGTAGTACAGGAACCTTTTTTCTGAGTCGGAGTGACTCGAGTCGCTCCTCTCAGAACGGTTCCATTGTACAGAACGGGGGCGACTTGCGCGAGCGAGGCGAGGCGTGTCGCCTCGCATCGCCCGCTGTGTGAACCGGCCCTTAATCTACATGCTGAGTTCTGCAGGCGTGGACCATAAGGTTTGTTCTTTGGTTAAAAACTGGTTACAGGGATGTGTCCAAAGGGTAGTGATAAAAAATGTGTACTCAGACAATAACTTCACATCAAGATATACATTTTACAGAAAGACCTGAACAAAATAATGGAGTGGGCAGCTACGTGGCTGAGGTTTAATGTGGAGAAATGTAAAGTAGGGCACTTGGGGGCAAAAAAAATAACTGCAAACTACTTACTAGAGGGAGAACCGATGGGAGAATCAAGGATAGAGAAAGATCTGCGGGTTCTAGTAGACAGAATGAGAAATATCATGCAATGTCAAGCTGCAGCTACCAAAGCAGGCAGAATATTAGCATGCATAAAAAAAGGGCTATATGCCAGAGATAGAACAATAATCCTGCTACTTTACCTTGGTTAGACCACATCTGGAGTATTCTGTCCAGTTCTGGTCACCAGTCCTCAGAAGGGATGTGCTGGAACTGAAGAGAGTCCAAAGCAGGACAACAAAACTAATAAGGGGACTGGAGGACCTAAATTACAAGGAAAGACTGCAAACACTAAACTTATTCTTGCTGGAGAAAAGATGCTTGAGAGGGATATGCTAGCGATTTACAAATCCCTCAATGGCGATCCCAGCATAGGAAAAAAAATGATTCGGTCTCATCTAGTGTAAGAGGACAAGGGGCCGCACATTCTGATTGGAAGAGAAGCGGTTTAATCTTAAACTGTGAAGGGGATTTTTCACTGTTGGGGCAATAAAGATGTGGAACGCTCTTCCACAATTGGTGGTGCCTGACCTACTATGATACAAGGAATGGTTAGAACCCTAACAGGGTTTTCCAGAGTTTCCTGCTCACAATTTTTTCAATTCCAGCAAAGTTCTGCCTTAAAGGAGAAGTCCAGCCTGAGCTTGTTTGGCTCCTATGGGTCACGCATCAATAAAGTCTGGATCCAACAGGGGCCTGAACTGATACCCATCTCAGCCTCTCAGTGAGCCACTGAGAGAGGCTGAGCCGGCCGCTCCCCACCCCTCCATAACTCAGCATTCCTGTGTGTGTGTGTGTGGGGGGGGGGGGGGGCTTAAAGCCTGCTCCAATGGCTTTAGGAATGTCCATGACATCAGTTTAACATTAGTTTGAGACTCTTGAGGTCATTCAGATTTCATTGATGGGTGCATTTGAACTTTTACTGAACCGCTTTCGACCCAATTTATGCAGTTTGCATTTCTACAGACTTGTGGGAATAAAAAAAAAAAAAAACACTTCAAGGAAATCTAAACCTTCCTACCTGTACCTTTTGTGTTTTTCACATGTATAAGATGTGCTTTGATCATTTAGTTTCATGGTGTCATTTTTTGGCCTGTACGCACAAGCCTACAGTAGTGTAAATCTTCACATTACTGTGTCAGAACTTTGCGTTCAAATACGAGGCATGCAGCGATGTACTGCACAGCTTAATGCATGACCTCTGTAGTCTATAAACCAACCCTTCCTATGAAGAAACGACATATTGCTAAATCACTGGGTCTCTCAATCTAGCACTAGTATAGGTGCAGTAATTTGATTTGACACAGCCACAGGCAGGCCATTCATATATAGGCTACCATGCTGGAAGACATGTTTTCATCACAGTAGCACTCCCACATTTATGATGCAACACAAAGGAAATGGCAAGGCATGCATTGGATGCTGCTTGACCCAGAACAGAAAGTGGCATTTCTCTATTTTAGCGAATAGGGACAAGCTAGGTAAGAAAATACATGGACATAGGGGAGTTGATCTGCCATGACACTAAAAAATGCAACCATGACATGTGAGTAGAGTTGCACCGATACCACTTTTTTTACAAGTACCAATACTTTTTTTTTCAAGTACTCGCCAATACCAATTTAATACTTTTTTTTTTTTTTTTTGTGTCTGATTAACTTTTTTTTTATGTCATGTAAAAGTGGCACTAATATTCAGCAGTGTCCAGTGTTTTTTTTTTTTTTTTTTTTTTACAATTTAACTTTTAAATATTCATTACGGTACTTTTTTTTGTTTGTCTGATAACAGACCACTGATATCTCCCATTTGAGATAGGGAAAGGGACTAAGGACACAGATTCCCCAGTCCCTTTCTCTGCAGCAGGCTCCGCTGTACTGGAGATGAATGTACAGGAGACAGAGGCTGCTCTCCAGTCATAAACTTAAGCATCGTAACACACAAGGAAGGAGGTGGTAAATCACATTTACTGTCTCCTTCCTCCGCTCCCCATCCTGACAGGTCAGGGACCGGGGGACCTGGAGGAGGACACGGATCGGGACAATCAGTGTGGTGGGGGGGGGCAGTTAAAGGTACAAGTACTCGTGCAAATGCTCGCTATCGGCACTGGTACCAATACTAGTATCTATCGGTGCAACCCTACATGTGACCCCATCAATTTAATAGGTAAGGTAAATGGATTACACAGGGAATAATACCTACACTAATACTTAGTTAAAACAACAAAAACATTTGAAGGTGTATAATGCCTTTAACCGCTTCCCATCCTTAGGTCATCTATAAATGGCCTAAGGTTTACGTGGTTATACCAGGATCATGAATGCAGCTACAGCTTTACAGGCAGCAGGAGGTTATCTCTAATAGACCCCAGATCTACCCATAAAGAATATGTCGGGGCCCATGCAATCACAAAGGGATGTTGTTCATCCCATGTTATAGCAAAAAATGAAATAATAATTAAAAAAATGTAAGCGCCCCCGTGCTCACGCACAAAGACCAATGCACTTGCCAGTCCCGCACACTTCTGTACACGCCTATCACATGTGTGAGGCATCACCGTGAAGTCAGAGAAAAAGCAATACGTCTAGCACCAGTCCTTTGTAACTATATTGGTAACCTGTAAAGGCCTTCAAAGTGTTGCCTGTGGAGATATTTAGGTACTGTAGTTTGGGGGGCGTACGCAATTTTAAAGCATGACATGTTTGGTGTCTGATTAGATGAAATAACATCTTTCATATTTTGCCAAACAATTGGGCATTATATTCTTTTTGTGCATTAAAATTCATTACAAAAATTGTGTTTGAAAAATGGTTGCGCAAAAATTGTGTGACCTAAAAATATGCAACACCCACCATTTTATTTTCTAGGGCCTCTACTTACAAAATCTATAATGTTTGGCGTTTCTAAGTAGTGTTCTAGCAAACAAATGCACATTTTTACATGTAGGAGAGGAATGCCAGAATTGGCCTGGACTTGAAGTGGTTAAAGCAAATACGCCCTCAGCTATCTTTAGTGGAACAGTTTTTCATGTGGTAGATGGGTTAGACTGAGCCTATGCCTCCTATTCTGCAATGTCACCGGAACCACATTAAAGGAGAATAGCTTTTTTGGCCATATGTCTCATGCAATTCACAGGCGTGCATTTAGTCTTACACTCCTGTGCCCCTGATTCATCTAACATCACAGTGCCAGTCCAGGCTCTGTAAGAATCCCAACTTTGATGTTGGGATCAGATGCCAGGCCAGGAACTATCTCAGCTTTAGTGCACTGCTGAGAGCCTGAGCAAACTCCTCTCGCTCCCTCTTTGCTTGCCGCTCCAGTGAGTGCTGGAGGGGCAGAGCAGAAAGCTGGTGAACGACGGTCAAGGCTCTCTGCTCAGTGAAGACAGAAGTGAGCGATCAATGGTCATGTAATCGCTCAGTTCTGTCTTAGAGCTGGTGGGGGACAGCTGAAGCATTGGATTGAGGCTGCAGGCACATAGGTGAGTATAGATGTTTTTCCATATCCCACACGTCTCTTCTAGTGCAATAGATCAGGGATTGTTGAGACCAGCTGTGTAATTTGTACTTTTATAGGACAGAATTAAAAGTAAGATTGGTAGTCCCCTTGTTTGTGGAATATACATTATTCATCTCCTCACTATAATCGGAAAAATAATTTGAGTATCTGAACAGACGTTCCCTTGCAACTGATGACGACGTGGGTCAAAGCTTCTTATTACATCAGAAAACCTACAGAAAGATTAAGATTTTGATTGAAGAAGTTGATTAATCTGATCAGTTTGAAGCAAACTTCATCTTACACTATACTTTAGTTTTGGGAGGACGACAGCAGACCAAATTTTCTTTGTGCCTGTAACCCAGTCCTGTGATGGTGTTTAAGACCTCGTCACAGCAGTTTTTTGTCTCCCCTCCCCCCTTTCCTTTTTTTTCCTTCTTATTACATTACAAGCAGTGCATCAGGAGAGAGCTGCATTCTTCTCTCTCATAAAGAACTCCACTGAGGCAATTTTACATTTGAATCAAAACTATGATACCAGATAAACAAGTGCTTATTTTGGAAAATCATTTGGGGATTCCTATGCTGCTGGCTGCTGTCAGGCACCTGTGAAAGAATTCAAGAAAATTTAGCTGTACATAATTGTTCCCCAAAATGTCACAGATGTAAAGTTTTAAATTAGCAAATTCATGAACCAATAGTCACTTGCCCTGTGAAAGATTCCTTACCCCTAACCTCTCGTACACCTGATGCTATGGCTTCACGCCATATGCTTACTAGTGTATATATGGTCATTTCTGCTGTGTGCAAAAGACCTTGGTAGAGTTGTAGTTGATTCTCGTCATTCCTGCCAGGCCTCTATGGATATTATAAGAGACCAGCAAAATCTAAAAAAAAAAAAAAACATTCCACGTTGAACAAAAGGATGAGTAAATGTAGCAATTTGTGTTTCTTCTGAAAAGGTCTCCATCCCTCTGAGAATCATTGTCTAGCTTTTCTCAGTTGTAAAGAAATGTACTAAAAAGTAAACTGTTCCAGTAGTAGACCCTGCTTTCTCAGTCTTAAAGTGATTGTAAAGTCTTGTTTAAAAAAAAATAACAAACATGTTATAATTCCTTACCCTGTGCCGTTGGTATTGCACAGAGCAGCCTGAATCCTCCTCTTCTCGGCTCTCTCTTTGCTGCTCCTGGCCCCCCCATCTATAGAGATCCCATCCATCTATTGAGTGCCCCCCACAGTTAGCAGCTTCCGATGGGGGCACTAGAACCGCGTAACCGCTCCATGTGTCCATTCAGACACAGCCCCGTGCCCTCTGTCCCCTGATTGGCTGACTGACTTTGACAGCTGTGGGATCCAATGGTCTGCTGTGTCCCAGCAATTAGGAGGAGTGTCCGTGATGGATTAGACATTCGTGGACATCGCTGATGAGGTAGAACAGTGGTGTAGTGGGTAGCAGTAAAAAGGGTCACTGGTTCGTATCCCAACCACGACACTACCTGCCTGGAGTTTGCATGTTCTCCCTGTGCCTGAGTGGGTTTCCTTCAGGTACTCTGGTTTCCTCCCACGCTCCAAAGACATGCTGGTAGGTTTATTGGCTTCTGTCCAAAAAATTGGCCCTAGTGTATGAATGCGAGTTGGGGACCTTTGGACTGTGGGCTCCTTGAGGGTAGGGACCGATGTGAGTGTGTGATGTATGTGTGGAGCGCTACGTAAAATTGATGGCACTATATGGGTACCTTTTTAAATAAATGAATAATAGATGAGCATCTTAATGAGACACAATGTATAGGGATAGGGACAGTTGTAGACAGGCACCCACACTCGCTCAGGTTGAACTGGATGCACTGGTGTCTTTATTCAACCTTACTATGAGACTCGGGTAAGTAACTAGGGGGGTGTTGGGGTGCCTGCCACATGCAAGGTTTTTATCTTTATGCATAGAATGCATGAAGAAAAATAAAAAAACTTCCGCCTTTACAACTCATTTAAACAAACATCTTAGTGTGCCAATAGAAGATGTTCATTCATGATTCTGCAGACAGAACATGAAATGCTTTTCTTCATACTTGCAAGTTCAGGCCTGCAACAGGATTTGTTGGAACCTGTGTGTGTCAAACAGCTAATTGGACTAGGGCACTCAACTGGATCCTGTCTTTCAGGACAAAACTCTAACAGAGCACTTGTAGACACTGCCTTACTTTTCTGTGTTGATGCCCAAGAACATGCCACAACACAAATTTCCAGAATGGCTCTTATTCCTGCGAATATGCACAGAATCTTATGCTGAAAGCCTAGGCAGCTGAAGTTGCATGTTAAAAACACCTCACTCGTAAACCCTTTGAAGAAGGATGTCTCTTTGGTGAACACAACAGAACAAATGGGTTGCTGGATTCAGATTTTTTTTTAAAGGATTGCTGAAATTGTAACAGAGCACACTGGATCTGGTTCAGCTGCACTCCATAAAATAGGAACCCCCCCTCAGAAAAAAAGGAAAGGACCCATAGTCTAGAATCCATGCACATACAACCCAATGAGAGCACAAAATGTCAGAGTCCAAAGTAATTTTAATGATTGAGTCATAGCAAACTAGGGTCAACAAGTTTCAGGGGGGGGGGGGGGGCTTCATTTTGGTGCACAATGAAGTGGTACCCTTGCTCCCCTCATGGGCTTAAATCCCTAAACAAGTACCTTTTTGTGTTCACAGGTTTTGCATGGAATATGCAAGGTCAGTTTTTGGCCTCTCTGAGACTAAGTTGAATACCTGGCATCGGTAGACATTCAAGATGCCTACCTCCATTTACCCTCCTCATCAGCACTTTCTGCACTTTGTAGTAGGATGCAAACACTTCCTATTTGTCACACTGTCATTCAGCCTGTCATCTGCCCCCAGTGTATTCATAAAGTTCACAAATGTGTTTGTGCATCTTCTTGCTGTCCTAAAAATGCATGGCATTTGGGTACGTGGACAACCTTCTTCTGAAAGATTTATCTTCCTCGCAACTGACTGTAAACATCCAAAGGCCATACACATTCTCATCCTAGAAGAGGTCAAGCCATGGGTCTTCCTTTTGCTAAACAAGCCTCTCTTTCTAAAGCCTTGTGCTCTGGCCTTAAGATCAAAAAGTCATCCCTCTGTGGGATTCTCCATGAGCTCCAAGCCTCATGTTTTCCTCTTTTTTTTTTTTTTTTAAAGCTTTCCCTTCACTCGGTTACACAAAAGGCCCTTCAACATTCTATTGGCCTGGACCAAACACTCTCCACTCTCGCTTTCCCTGTGCCTCTTTCCAGCCAAGCAAGAGATGCCCTGGCTTGGTAGACTAACGAAACCTCATAGGAAATTAGTCTTTCCTCCCACCTTCGTGGAAGGTGGTAAAAACAGATGCCAACCTCACAGGCTGGGTGACTGTTTTTCAATTTCTCACAGTTCAGAGACTCTAATTAACCTTAGAAGTAAAGCTGCACATTAACCTCTTGAAGCCCAGATCCATGAACTTGGCTCTACCCTTTGGCACCCTTCTGCAGGGACACCCAGTCAGGGTGCAATCAGACACTGTCACAGATCTTAATCATAAGGGGGAAACAGGAGCCAGGCAGCCTTGATGGATGCAAGTCTGATCAGCTCCTGGGTGGAAAAGCACTGCCCAGCATGGTCCACTGTTCACATCCCAAAGTGGATAGAATTCCTCAGCCAGTATCATCTGGACCAAAGGGAATGGGGCTTCCATCTGCACATCTTCAATGTCAGAAAAATAGGGTCACAGATGTGGATAACCTGGCCTTCAGTTTCAACAAGTTTTTCACAATTTGTGGCCAGGACAAGGATTTTCTAACACTGAAACTCCGGTAATCCCAATAATTTGCTTCAGGTTAATATATGCCTTCCCTCCAGTGTGAATTCTTGACTCCACAAAATGGTGGAAAAGAAGAACCTGGTACACAAGATCAAACAGGTCAGACCTGCTATCTTTTTTACCTGTACAATTTTTCTTCTCAGTCAATGGCTTTAACAGCAGGGCTGTTGAAGCCCCAGGTCTTGAACAGGGGAATATTATACTCTTGTCATTCCTACATTACTCAAGGCCAGAAAAGCCACTTTGAGAAAAATGAAATCTACTACCGTATCTAGAGATTCTTTTTCGCCTGTTACTACAGCTTCTATGAATGAAACCAGATCAATGAATGGAGGATGGGCAGATGATTGATAGGTCCACTCTCACCATTTATAAATTCTGTTTGTCATACCGTAGGATCTGTAGCATCAGTAAATTCCAGGTACAGGGTTCTGGGTACAGTGCAGAACACAAACCAAGCTCCCCGCTATTTATGTTATTCTGCATTGCTTGCTGAATAAAAACATGGAACTCGCATACTGGAGTAGAGTTTGGACAGGTTCACACTACAATGGACAGCTGCTAGCATTCTGCGGTGGGGGAAATGTGGTTTGTGCTGCAGCACATCACCCGGGTCCCTTTTACAGAAGATACTAAACTTCATCTATGGCAATGTACAGCAGTGTGCTGCACTGATGTACAGTGTAAACACACAGAACGTATTGCACAGGTATAAAGACTAACTATAAAAGTGCAAGCTGCTGGCAACAACGCAACAGGACAGTCATGATAAATGTGAAACAATAAAAAATATTGCCTCTAAACATGGATATTCAATAAACTAGTGTCCATTAAGTTTGGTTCTGTTCTAAATAGTGCAGATAAATTCCTTGATAAACATCCAGTAATAATGAGTATAATTGATGCGTGTTTTGATCACCCAAGTGCACCCCCCATCAATATTGATATAAAATACCTCCTTACCAGAGGTCTAGACTCCAATTTTATAAGTCTAGACAGGCGTGATATGCAAGTATACAAGATCCAACCAGCTTCCTCTATTATATTGCAGGTAGTGGTACTGTCATTGTAACATTTACTCCCAAGTAGAGCCCATGAAGGAAAGCTAAAACAGCCACGTAGTGTAAACTGCTTAACAGTTTATTACAAGAAATCTGTGCTAAACTCTTCCAGAAATCCAGTATAAAACGAGCATTAATAGACCCAAGACATCCTAGAAGTCGATCGACCAGTATACAGGATTGGCTTGCGTGGTACCTCACGGACATGGACTCCATCCATCCGCTGATGTACAGTGGCATGCTATTCGGCGCGTGCATTGTAATAAAATGAAGCATGTCTGCATTTTATTGCAGCGTGCTGCAGCATAGCCCTAGGGTGCTTTGCAGTGTTAATGGGACATCTAGGAAACAATTGTTTCCTGTGTGTCCTTGTGGTAAAAGATGTTTTTACATTACAGTAAAACATCTCACCCCACATAGTGTGAATTCAGCTTTATAGGTGTATGCCCAAGGGAGGCATGTCCAAAAGCTTTGCCAGTGTGTAATCACTTGAAGGTAGCATCCTATAATCCAGCCTGTCTTGTACTTTCCTGTAAATTCTGTTTCTTTAAAGTAAAGTCGGTTCTTTGTCTTCCTCTGGATCAAGCACAGGTGTAGGGTTGTGAACACTTAGTTTTTTTTGTGGACCAAAGTCTGTGTTTTTTTTGTTTAGCCTGAGGAACTTTGTTCAAGCTGGGTGGGTGGACTTGGTTGCTAAATTTAGATAATGGGCTGAAGAGTCTGAGTAATTTTTAAGTTTCAGGCAAAAGCTTTTTTTTTCTGCTCTTGAAGATGAGAAAACGACTCTCATAATGATTCTTAATGTACAATGTTTACCTCTACTTCAGTGTACCTATATATAGTTCTTAAATACCTGCACAGACTTTGAAGTTGGTGTATATATGTGCATAATTACTGCATGAAAGCCTAGATAAATGAAGACTAAAAGACACACTGCTACTTGGAGTTTCTGTATGACTTGTTTAGAGGGAGGTGTCTGGCTGTGTGCAGAGAATTAGGCAGAGTACCTTTCCGTGGCTTCCCCTTTTTTTTATGATGCTCTTGATCTATAACCTGTTTAGTCATGTTCTTTATTTTTTTTGCCCTTTGTTTCTGCAATTATCTTTCTTTTCAGTATTCCAACTTACCACAAAATAATTTTTGCTAAAATAACCAGACACCTGTGCCCTTTGTTCAGACTCTGTTACCTGGGCTGCAGCATTCTTTACCAGTCCCAACAGGCTTGTTTCTTTCTTGTATTGTTAAATAAGTTGCTGTTAATGCCACCATAAAGGTCTCACTTTGGATGTGGCCACGCGACACATTTTGTGTTGATTTAGTAAAACTGGAGAGTGCAAAATTTCGTCCAAATGTACAAGCCAATCAACTTCTAACTTCAGCTTGTTCAATTTGTTTTCCCCATAAAAAAAAAAACTGAAAGCTGATTGGTTTCTATGCAGAGCCGCACCAGATTTAGCATTCTCCAGTTTTAGTAAATCAGCCCCATTTTGCACACAATGTACACACTGTATTCCTTTTTCTCCACAGAAATGCCATAGAGGTGACACCTTTCTCCACGTTTTTACAGCAGCTTAATAAAATATTTGAGCGCTATAATAACTATTGGACAGGCTGATGTGCTGGTCATTACTATGTGGTTAACCCCTACATGGCAAGTTCTCGTGAATGATGCTTGACCTACTTGTATCATTTTCTGGAATCGAGCTGTGTATGCAAACACATCTGTAAGTGATCACATGTCTCTCTCTGCACTGCACAATCTGCTACTTTACAAGAGGGTGAGGCCGCAGTATCCCAGTGCCTCTTAAATAAAATAGAAAAGCACAACTTGCTATTCCACAAAAATATAAATGTCATGAGGAAGGTTTTCCATTTTAAATTCCCTTCCTTTCAGCTGGGAGGTGACATTTCCTTGTTTTTCATATTATGGTACTTATTTAGAGTCTCTAAAAGGAAACCTGTCATGAGAGAAATATTTAGGCTGCCATTAGTGGCCTCTCTTTCTGAAAGTGCTCGTTCCAAGACTTTCATTGCGACTGTCTAGCAAAGCTGAACAATGTATGCAGCTTTTTTTTTGTATGCTTATTCTGGGACTTAAGTGGTTGGATATGATTATTGTATGGCCTTATATCCATGAGACACTCAAATGAAATTGCCTTGTTGTTAGTATGCGAATTGTGGACATGTCCAAAACAAGTTGTCATTTTAACTTGATTTATTTTAATAGTGCTGCTAACAGCAATCTTGGTTTCTTGGAACCTATTAAAATTAAATATGGTGGCTGATTTTCTAAAGGAGTAGAGCATGGGCACTTCTCTGAAGCCTGGTACATGCTCCTGAAGAGCACAGGAGGAGATCCTGTACAAACAGTCTGATGTTAGTACAGTGACCTCCTCACTGAGCTATTGTGTTCTGACAGAGGGATTCCCCCCACCCCCACAACACACTGCTCAGTGCTCCCATTGGCTGAGAGCGCTGATAGGGTCCTGATCAGCAGACTTTTTTTTTATTTTTTTTGTTCATGCCCCTCTGACAGAAGGTAGCCCGTCTGCCATACACAAGGCCAAATATCAGCAGGTTGCTATTGAACCGACAGGTGACACCCAATACGTGTGTATGGCCCTTTAGTCTTGATTTTGTGATTTTCTCTTTCTAACACTTGGTAGCTTCTTTTTTTATTTATTTATTTTGATTTCCCTCCCTGTAATTTGTAGTGTTGGTTAGAAGGTTTATTCATGTCCATCATAACCACATTTCTGTCCCAGCAGTTGCAAGTGTTTTTTTTCCCTTCTGGCTCTTTATTTTTGTTTTATGGTAAGAAGAATACAACAGGCAGAGTAAGGCTCGTTCACACAGGGGCGACTGCGATCCGACTTTAGGTCGCCCCAGGTCAGACAACATTTAAAAATCAATGTAAGTGAATGAGAGCCGTCTTAATGCACGCTACTGAAGTCGCCTCCGACTTCAAAAGAAGTCCTGTACTACTTGAATCCGACTTGTAGGCGACTTGTACCCATTGATTTCAATGGAGGTCGCCTCCAAGTCGGATCTCTGTCTATACGGAGGAGACTTTGACAGAATTATTAGCTCTGAAGGGGAAACTCCACGCCAAATTTCTGAAAAAAAATTTGGTGTGGGTTCCCCCTCCGAGAGCATACCAGGCCCTTAGGTCTGGTATGGATTCCAAGGGTAACCCCCTACGCCGAAAAAACGGCATGGGGGTCCCCCCCAGATCCACACCAGACCCTTATCTGAGCACGCTACCCGGACGGCCAGGAAAGGGGGTGGGGACGAGCGGGCCCCCCCCCCCCTCTTGAGCCGTACCAGGCCGCGTGCCCTCAACATGGGGGGGTGCCGCCCCCCCACCCCAAAGCACCTTGTCCCCATGTTGATGAGGACAAGGGCCTCTTCCCGACAACCCTGCCCATTGGTTGTCGGGGTCTGCGGGCGGGGGGCTTATCGGAATCCGGGAGCCCCCTTTAATAAGGGGGCCCCCGGATACCGGCCCCCCACCCTATGAGTATGGGGTACAATGTACCCCTACCCATTCACCTGTAAAATAAAGTACAAAAAAAAAACACAACACACAAGATAAAATAATTTATTGCACAGCTCCGGGGGTCTTCCGTCTTCGGGGGTCTTCTCGCCGGACTCCTCCGCTATCTTCTTGTAGCTCTTTTACTAGCGGAGGAGCCCAGCTTTCTTCTTCGTCGCTGCGGCCTCTTCTTCCGACTTCGGGGGTCTTGTCCCCCTCTTCGGTTCTTCTGCCGGGCCACCGCGCCTTCTTATAGCTCTTTTACAGGCGGTGGCCCGGTCTTCTGTCGCCGCCGCCGCCTTCCGTTCTTCTTCTCCTGGAGATGTTGACTCGACGTTCTCTCCGGCCGCAATGCCAGGGGCGCGCTGCGCTGCCACTTATATAGGGACAAGGGGCAGTGTCACATGGGTTGATGTCACATGGGTTGGTCACATGGGTTGATGTCACATGGTGACCCCGCCCCCTTATGATGTCACAGTCCCGGAGGATGCTGGGACTGTCGCCATGTGACATCAACCCATGTGACCCTGCCCCTTGTCCCTATATAAGTGGCAGCGCGTCCCTGGCATTGCGGCCGGAGAGAACGTAGAGTCAACATCTCCAGGAGAAGAAGAAGAACGGAAGGCGGCGGCGACAGAAGACGGGGCCACCGCCTGTAAAAGAGCTATAAGAAGGCGCGGTGGCCTGGCAGAAGAACCGAAGAGGGGGACAAGACCCCCGAAGTTGGTAGAAGAGGCCGCGGCGACGAAGAAGAATGCCGGGCTCCTCCGTTAGCAAAAGAGCTACAAGAAGATAGCGGAGGAGTCCAGCGAGAAGACCCCCGAAGACGGAAGACCCCCGGAGCTGTGCAATAAATTATTTTATCTTGTGTGTTGTGTTTTTTTTTTTTGTACTTTATTTTACAGGTGAATGGGTAGGGTACTCATTCACATGGGTGGGGGGCCGGTATCCGGGGGCCCCCTTATTAAAGGGGGCTCCCGGATTCCGATAAGCCCCCCGCCCGCAGACCCCGACAACCAACGGCCAGGGTTGTCGGGAAGAGGCCCTTGTCCTCATCAACATGTGGACAAGGTGCTTTGGGGTGGGGGGGCCGCACGCCCCCACTCCCCCAAGGCACCCCCCCATGTTGAGAGCACGCGGCCTGGTACGGCTCAGGAGGGGGGGGCGCCCGCTCGTCCCCACCCCCTTTCCTGGCCGTCCGGGTAGCGTGCTCGGATAAGGGTCTGGTGTGGATCTGGGGGGGACCCCCATGCCGTTTTTTCGGCGTAGGGGGTTCCCCTTGGAATCCATACCAGACCTAAGGGCCTGGTATGCTCTCGAGGGGAAACCCACGCCAATTTTTTTTCAGAAATTTGGCGTGGAGTTCCCCCTTCAGAGCTCATTCTCTGATTGGCCACGGCAAAAGTCGCCCCAGGTCGTGTCTAAAAGTCGTGTTTAAGTCGTCTCCAAGTTGCCTCACAAAGTCGTCCTGAAGTCGTGTCGCCCCTGTGTGAACCGAGCCTAAAACTCATGAAAGACTTGTATTTTCAGCATGAGGATGTCACCACTAGTGTTCCCAAAGGATATAATAATCGGCCCATCAGCTCTGAACAATTAATATAATTTTTTTAAGGCATGTCCCTTTAGGGGGTATTTATTTTATTTTTGACAGTAAATGTTGTATCAGTTTTAGAAGACTATAGCAGTGAAGTAAAACACTTATCTTTTATGGGAGTTGTGTTCTCCCTTGGAAATAACTTCTCTCTTTCTTGCCTTTTTATAATTGTATATTTTCTCATTTTCTTCTGATGTCATGCAGGGAGTGTCTGTACGATGTAGGTTCTGTGTTCTGGCGGAGTTATAATCCAGCTGCAGACAGCTGTCTTACCCAGGTCTACTGGGCTTCTGACACTGGCTGAAGATATGGGTGACGTTCTGTTTCATCCGCAGTAGAAAAGCTACTCTCAACAAAGTTTAAATATGTGTGTGTGTTCTGTTTTCTTTCATACCTTCCTTTGTCTGCCGCTTCATCCCTGTGCATTCTCTCACCCCGTCAGGAGATCAGTGAGTTGAAGGAGCAAATTGAGGATGTAGAAGGCAGATACATGCAAGGGCTAAAGGAGATGAAGGTACTAGTTTGCGTTGCACTAATCCTGTCAAAGGGCACGAAAAAAGTGTAGCTTAACCATTGTCTGTCTGCAGGGTTGAACAAATGTTTTAACCTTGAGTTCACTTCATGTTAATTTCATTACCATTATCTTGCTTTATTTTTCTTTTATTAAACTGTTTCTAATATCACCGATTCTTGTATTTTCCAGGACTCACTGGCAGAAGTGGAGGAGAAGTATAAAAGGTCTATGGTAACAAATGCCCAGTTAGACAATGAGAAAACATCTTTACAATATCAAGTAGACACACTACGGGAAGTTCTCTTGGAGTTTGAGGAGGAACTAGCAGAGTCTCGGCGTCAGTATGAAGATAAACATAAAGTGAGTGATGAAACCTCTCTTCAAAGTCTAACTACACTGTTCAGCTGGATCTACACTATACAATCTGATTGCACAATCCCTGTACGACCTCCTTTTTATATCTACCTTCACTAATATAATGGACAAACATTAACAATTCATTTAATTATTATCATACCAGGCAGGCCCTTACACTGTAGTTGATGGTGCAGTTTGATTGTATAGTGTATGGTAAGCTTTAGAGTCTACAGGTCCAGTGTCTGAAAACAAAGTGCATCTTAAGACAGATATGATTAAACAACCTTAATCATAGCAATAACATCTGGCCAGCATTAATATTTCAGACTCCACTAAATATAAATTTACTTCACTTTACGTCACTCTGAATTGGTGAACTTGGCACATCTTTCATTTGAAAAATCCTTAAATTATTTGCTTATGTGTGCCAGGCCCTTTTTATATGCATACATGTTGAGTAGCATCTTCGGCTTGATATAGTAAATTTCACTTGAGTTCTAATTGCAGGATTATAACTCATACCTAAAGGGTATGTCCATTTGTTTAATCTGCCTAGTAACAAGGAGATATCCAGTCACTGCTTCCCTATCGTAAACAAAAGCAGGCTCATCTATTGTTTTTGTCATTCAGTTAGAGGTTTAAAGTGGGAAGCACATTTTTTAATTCCTAAAAGTTCCTTTAAACTGGCTATATACAGTTACAGGCGTTATGTTGGGTTCCAGCACCTATGATATTTATTTTTTATAGTATGTGCACTCAAAATATAGCAGTTAAAGCAATGTTCCAGCCTCTTAAAAAAGAATTCTAAAAGGTCAGCAGCTACAAATAATGTAGCTGCTTAAAGGGATTGCAAAGTGAATTTTTTTTTTTAATTTTTTTTTTTAAATAACAAACGTTATACTTCCACTGTGCAGCTTGTTTTGCACAGAGTGGCCCCGAGCCTGCTCTTCTGGGGTCCCTCGGCGGCTGTCTCGGCTTCCTCCCGCAGGTGCTTCTCCTGTTCATGCGAGCTCCCTCGCATGGTGAGAAGCATCTGCGGGCGCGCTCCCGTGATACAGCCGGCGGCTATAGCCGCTCGCTGTATCACACGGCCCTGCCCCCCGGTGCCCCGTGTCAGTGGATGTGATTGACAGCAGCGCGAGCCAATGGCTGCGCTGCTTTCCATCCAATCCAGCCAATCAGCGGCCAGGCTGAACGGTGGAAAGGACGTCGGGGGACAAGCGCGGGACTTTCGAGGGGTGAAGTAAGTAAAAACGGGGGGGCTGGTGGCGCAGGCACTGTGAGATGTTTTTTCACCTTAATGCATAGAATGCATTAAGGTGAAAAACATTTACGTTTACAACCCCTTTATTATAAGGACACTTATCTGCTGCAGGGATCACACTTCGGCCCACCGAAGCCGATTCGTCCATCAGCTCGGGAGCAGGTGCTAGCATTGCAACTAAGGGAAACTGGCAGTGAAGCTTTCAGGCTTCACAGCCAGTTTCCTACTGCGCATGCGCAAGTTCCACTGTGCTTTCTGAATGGCCACAACGTCTTCTGTGACACACACAGGTCCCAGAAGGCAGTGGGGGGACAGGAGGAGGGGCCAATGCAAATCCGAAGACTATGTACCTTGCCGCGGTGGTGTAGGGCAGAAGCCTTGCTCCCTTTATACCAAAAGGTATAACCCCCCCCCCCAAAACGACATACAAGGGGAGTTGGGGTGCTCGATTGGATTACACCTACTTTGATCTTAGCCTGGAACTCTGCTTTAAAAGAATCTGGATGGGTTGCATATAAGATTTCCGCTTATTGCACGCTGTATCTGCTGTGCCATCTGAAAATCTTATCACAATCACACCTATTGCATTTCTTGATCTGCGCAAAACTATGTCTGACCAACATAAGCATCTGAGGTGTCTTAAAAAGGATCCAATGCTGCTGAATGTAAGCCTTTCTGTTGCCATCTTTAAAATTATTCTAAAGCCAAACATGCCTAATAACCGAAACCCTGAGAAAATAGGTATCCATAAGATCCCTTTCACACTGGTGTCGCCCGTGCATTAGCGGTAAAGCACTGCTCTTTTAAGTGGCGCATTTTGGCTGCTTGCAGGTCGCTTTTAATCCCCGCTAGTGGCTGAAGAAAGGGTTAAAAACGCCCGTGGTGTTGTGCTTCCGAAGTGCTGCCCTTGCAATGGGCAGGGGTATTTTGGGAGCGCTGTATACAGCGTTCCCAAAACCGCCCCAAGCATTCTGCTTGCAGGACTTTTTCTAACGTCCTGCGAGAGCGCACTGCCACAGTGTGAAAACACTCAGCTTTTCACATTTGGGCTACATGGGAGGCCGTTTTCAGGCGCTATTTCTAGCGCTAAATAGCTTGAAAACTGCCTCAGTGTGAAAGGGGTCTAAGAGCTAGTGAGAGCCTCTTATAGAGAGAATGCAGAGAGAGCATTTTAGTCCTATACATTATGCATTAATCTAGCAGGAATTTGGCAGTCTTTCAAGTGCAGAGCTTTAATTGCATAAACATAAGTTAGCCAAAAGAAGTGTTTATTTACTGACACTATGAAAAAGATATTCCCATCCCTGACCCAGTCAGTTTTATTGGCCTAGTATGAACCCAAAGGACTGGCCAGCCTGTGCTCACTAGAAACCGCCTCTGACACAAATATTCAGCCATTCTTTATGAAGAGAGGAGCTAGATTGTATATGAGTCATACAGTAAGTAGTCTCTAGATACCTAGGCAGAATGCTTGTCTTCAGTTCAGCATTCAGTCAATAGAACTCCTAATACATTTTGAAGGATACTTTCCTTATAAATACAAAGTAGTTGTTTTTTTGTTAGACTTTAGCTTGTGCAATACCCTCTAATTAATGGTGTGGTGAACAATACTGTTCACCACACCAATAATTTGATTGTATTTCACAGTGTATTCTGGCTCCAGTAATGTATTAGTTCTGGGTGGTGCTTGGAGTTTAAGTGGTTTTTAAACTTAGACTTCAGCTTATGAACAGTGATGAATGGATATTGACAATCCACTCCACCAGCAGTTTTGTGGAGCTGACATTGACAGGCTCTACAGTCCCACTTTGTCCAGGAACTGTCTTATAAGTTAGTATAGTACTTCCTTTTTAAAGTGATGTCATTAGGGGTTCAGGAATGCACCACACAATTAGCCGTGCTATTTGCTTAAGTATGTGTATATGCAGAACTTCGTTTTTGGTAGATCTGAGAAGAAATAGAAATCTTGTAGGGTTGTTGTTGCCGTCTATCTGCCCTCTTCTATTTGTCATGGTGACCACTGTCATAGGTACAGAAAGTGATTGGAAACCAACATTTTACGGATTCTCCAGAAACCAGAGGTGAGGGTAAATCATCCAATGGGGACACCTTTTTAACTGACAACTTTCTAAGAGGGCACTTGCCTTAATTTTTAGGCAACTTCCTCTTACTTCATGTTGTGTCTCCAGGTTGGGAAGTGAAAGGAATACTATATTTTGACCACACACACACACTTTGAGGCCGGGTTCACACTGGAACTGGCCGCTGATTGCACAGGAGCGCTGTGTGTCCCTGTTCCCCATTTCAGGGACGAATCTCTGCCTGAATTCAGACCTGAAACTGAGCCAAAGACTCGCAGCGTTTCTGTGCAGTGCACTCCGCAGCCGCAATGGAGATATGTGAACCGGCTCCATAGGGAGCCTATCACATTCTCCTGCTATGCGAATTGGATGCAGGGAAAACCCACATCTAGTTTGCATAGGTGTGAACCCAGTCTAAAAGCAGAGTCCCTTTCAATGCATGAACTACAGGTTATTGAATGGGTACAGGGTTCCCGTCCTATGGGAGAAAGTGCAGACTTCCTGAGAGAACTGTAATGGAACTGAAAAACTATGACCATTATATCAAGCACTGATTGACTTGTTAAATGGATCAATAACAAATATTTTCTTCCCATTCAGTTGGCCCAATCCATGGTTGAGAAAATACTTTTAGTACTAATTACACCAGTATTTCATTTTTGGAAGGTAACATGCAGAGAATGATGGGGTTGATTTACTAAAACTGTAGAATGCAAAATCTGGTGCAGCTGTGCACGTTAGCCAATTGGCTTCAAACCTCAACTTTTTCAGTTATGCTTTGGTGTTGGAAGCTGGTTTCTATGCAGAGCTGCAAACCCAGTGTGTAGGCTGTCATCGACCGCTTGCTGAAATTGCTAAATGCCTGGATGTATTTGGCTTCATTACTTTGGGGTTGATTTGCTACAACTGGAGAATGCAAAATCTGGTGCAACTGTGTTTTAGAAATCAATCTGCTTTCCTAATTTTTTATTTTTTTTGCCAAAACTTAATTGAGCAAACTGAAATTAGAAACTGGCTACCATGCACAGCTGCAGCAGTTTGCACTCTCCAGTTTTAGCAAATCAACCCCTATGTGTCACTGACCCAGATAAAGCTTGTGGCAAGTGAAGTTTGAACCTCTGGTTTGTATGGTTGTTACAGGTCAGTGACTTTTGGGGCAGCATAACAGCCAGGAAATCTTCTCCTTCTCCTTCTCTCACCCTCCTGACAGCTGATAGTGCATAGTAAGGTCTGTATCTTATGGAATATGTTTTCTTTGCAGGAATGCGAACGGCAAAAACACGACCAGAATATCTTGCATTTCAAGCTGGCTGAGATGAAGGAAGCATTGGAGCAAAGAGAGTCACTCTTAACAGTAAGGGAGGATGCATGCTGAGATTGTCTAATTATCCATGAAGTGGCAAACATAGACTCACTGTTTTGCAGATCTTCAGATCTAAGCTATTTATAAAGAGACTTCAGTACAAGGGCCACAAGCATATTTACCTTTTCCTATTTTGTATTGTTTCTTTTATCCTCTTTATGTAATCTTTACTGTTTACTTTTCTTGAATTCCTTCTTTGCTTCTTCACTTGCTGCCTGACTGCTGCCCATTAGGAGATCCGCCAGCTGCAACAAAAACAAGAAAACGGTGACCGAGAGATCTGTGACCTCAAAGAGACCATAGAATGGAAGGATAAAAAGATAGGGGTATGAATCCCTGTTAAGGATTGTTAGAAATTGTCCCAATTTCCCTTGTCAAATCAATCATACAATGTAAGGAAATAGACCGAGAATGTTTATTAAATGCACTGTGAAAACATGACTTTTTGAAGCCACTTGGGGGGGGGGAAAGAATCCCAGACTTAATCAGTTTAATATCGCAGCTGCAGTGTAGTTCATGAAGTAGTTTTTTTTTTTTTGTTTTTTTTTACGATATGTCTTCCTCACAATTACCAATGCTACTGCCCATTACTAGTCTCTAGTATACAATGTACAAAGTACAGTATCCCATTGCAAAAAATTAAAGTGGTTGTAAACCCTTACAAACCACTTTGACCTACAGGTAAGCCTAGATTAAGGCTTATATGTAGGTCCAAGTAATATCTCCTAAACCTATATGGTTTAGGAGATGTATCCAAAAAGACAGCCACCGCTGTCTACGGCGCATGCGCCATAGACAGCGGCACACAGGCGCACTGGGCAGGCCGCAGATCGCGGCGATATGCTGCGAGTGTCGGCTCCCGTGCGCATGTGCGGTAGTGACGTCATCGCTGCTCCGGCGAATCACAGTGCCAGAGCAGCGAGACCCGGAAGTCATTCCGGGATCCATGGCAGCGGCAGACATGAAGACGGAGGACCGCTTTAGGGGCTCCGTCCCCCCCCATGGGTTTACAACCTCTTTAAAGCGGAGGTCCACCCTAAAGTGGACCTTCCGCTCATCGGAACCCTCCCCCCCTCCGGTGCCACAATCGGCACCTTTCAGGGGGGAGGGGGGTGCAGTTACCTGGATAATCCAGGTAACTGCACCCACTTCCGGGACAGCTCTCTGCGGAAAGGGGCGTAACTTACGCCCCTTTCCGCAAGTGCCCGCCCCTTCCCGCAAGTGCCCCGCTGCCTGCTGGGAAACGCACAGCTCCCAGAGGCAGCGGGGAGCGTCCTTATTGCGCAGCGCAATTCGCGCATGCGCAGTAGGGAACCGGGAAATGAAGCCGAAAGGCTCCATTTCCTGATTCCCATACCCAAGATGGCGGCGGCAGGACCCGACAGACGACCTAGCGATCGGCTTCGGGTAGCGACATCGCGGGCGCGCTGGACAGGTAAGTGTCACTATTTTAAAAGTCAGCAGCTGCAGTATTTGTAGCTGCTGGCTTTAAAAAAAAAATAAAAAAAACGCGGAGTCCCGGTGGACTCCCGCTTTAAGTGATGGCTTACTGAAGTCATGTCAAGTTCGACTCATTCCTCTGGCACCCTTATAAAATAAGCTTGCTTGTCTCCATAAATTATCAATCTGTTTAAATGATATGGCTATTAGTTTATTATGCTAGACAGAAAAAAGAAAAACACTGCTCTACAATATAAAAACGTGATGAGCAGCTAGCACTCAAACAAAGTTGAACAAGGTGATGGATAATTGGTGCAGCGTTAAATTCAAATATGTGTAGTAATGTAATAAAACACACCACAGAATAATACACAATGTGCATAAAAGACTATTTTCACATGATACATTGGAGCTTAGTTTTTCAGTGTGAATTACTTTTATTAGTTTTTTTTTTTTTTTTTTCCTGTTCACTTTTATGCACACTGTGTATTATTCTGTGGTTTGTGTTATTACATTACTACACATATTTGAATTTAGCGCTGCACTAATTATCCATCACCTTATGCTAGACATCTCCTTATTTTAACTAGAGAACCTTTATAAATGATTACAGACCTAAGCTGTGAATTTTCCACAATCTTTACTGTTTGTATCCATAGCCATGTGTTCAGAAGTGAGATGTGCCTTGAACAGTGGCAGACCCCCTATTACAAGTGTGGGGAGGCATTATGATTCAATCCCTAAACCTGTCTAGGTTTCTATGCTGCATCTGTGTGCACGTACAGCTGTACTGTTGTTTCTTACCTTTACCTTTGAATTCACACCTTTTTATTTTTACCTATCTTCTTCCGCGTCTCTGTGTAATCTTCCTCCTATCTGGGGAAGTGCAGGCTCTAGAGAGACAAAAAGATTTTTTTGAACCAGTTCGCAGTGAACGCGATGCCCTCAGGGAAGAGGTGACCCGTCTGAGGGACGAGCTAAAGGTACAATAGATTTAACATTGACAGTGTGGTATAAATGTGTTCCTTTTTAATCCTTTCCATGTAAACCACATTTATTAACAATAAATCTGTTTTCAGACAAAGATTTGGGATATTATGATTATAAATGCAGTCTGACCTTTTAACAAGAATCGCCCTTTAGCTGTCATGCTGCAGAGCCTCCCACAGTGTGTTGTCAGCAGCCAGATGACTAAAATAGTTTGACTAGCCTTTAAGATTAAACAGCAGCAGACTGCTGCTAAAAAAAAAAAGAAAAGCGAGGGAAAAAGTGCAAGACTATACCAGTTGTATGAAATAAACTTGTTTTACTAAAGCATTGTTTGGTTACAGCAGTGTTAGTCCCCCTCTGTGGCAACCAATGAGGCTTGCACTCCACACTTACAGGCTGTTGTACCATTACATTGCATATTTTTAAAGACTTCGCTCTATATATTTCACCTTTGATCATGAAAAGAGAAATAGAACACATCAGCTGTTAAAAGTTCCTGGAGAGCAGTCACAAAACAATGCTACGCAGAATGAATATTCATTTAAAATGCTCAATATAGATTACCTTGCAAATGATGCTTAGTTTGTTTTCTCTCTTTAGAAACACGGCATAGCACTGGATTCTGTGGGCACCCCCAATGGAGATGCTTCTGTAGAACCTCATGTAAATGCAGATGGCCGTCCTGATCCACCGATAAGGGCAACATCCATGGGTAAGTGGTTTTGTGGGTCATTCTCTCTGATTCTTTCTAGCAAATCCTATTCTGAGCTTTGGTAACTTTGCACTAACCCTGCTTGCTGTGCATTGTGTAACTCTCCTAGTGCGTTGCCTTGTAAGGGGAATTTTTGATACAAAACAGCTGCCCTCCTCCAAAGTTAAAGCAGACAGACATATAAAGACATAATACACTATAAAATAAGTGCCACAGAGATAGTATTCCGGAGTTCTTCCATGTAGTGAAGATTGTCTTCCCTGGATTGCCCTGCTGGTAATTATTAGTTTGCTGTAATTTATCAGCACATTCTGTTGAGGAATATAAGAGGTGGGTTGCTTTGTGCATAAACATGTCTCTACTCTTTTTTTTTTTTTTTTTTTTTTAATCAAGTTATGGGAGAAATTGCCTTTTCATTTTGAAGTTTAAAGATGGAGACTGCTTTGGGGATCTAATTCCATCTTATATTCTCAAGAAGGTTAACCTAATGATCTTAGAGGTTGGATTTGTTTTGTTGGGTAAAGGTTAGCACATAGTTGGGGTGGTACATGTCCTAGCGCTTGGAGATACAGGCCTTGTTATCCTACATGAGGATTGGAAGGTTCTTATGCCTGGAATATTCTGTGTTTTCTGAATACCAATGGATCATTAGAACGCAGCTTGGAAGTGATGGCTGATGTGGTATTTGATAGTCCTTTCGGTGAGTGCAGTATCTTGTGTACATATCAGATCTCTGAGACTATGTGGCCCTTGCCAAAAAGGCAATTCCAGCGGAGATTCAAGAGCAGGGAAGGAGACACAGGGTAAAGCTGAAGCATTTTTCCTACATGGTATAGGTTGGTGGTACACTAATCCCACAAAGACTGCATCAAGACTGTGGATTGTGTAAATATGGGGGCCACTTTGCTAATGTGATGGTGGTTCTCAATCCAGAAAAAAACTGAGACATTGGTTAAGTGCAGTAGTGTGGATTTTGTGGCCTTTGACTAAGGCCTATTTGTCCACATTCAGAGAAACAAAAAAAATATTAACCTAATGCTCCATGGCCACACTGAGAGGGCAAAGGGCAAAAAAGTTTTTTGTTTTTACAGAACAGTGTTTAGGTTTGTTTAACAAACCATATCCATATTTAGATTTTAATGTAGCTCATCTATCAATTTTACAGCAGTTTGCTAAGCAGCCTTTTAACCTTAAAGGAAGCCTGTCACAAAATAATTATATGGTCTGTCTCCACTGACTTCTCCATTAAAAAAAGGCTATTTGTCTGCCTTTCATGCCTAATGTTTTCACCTAAGTACTTACTGAGACACTGATCCAAAACAAATACTAAGATGATCCTTTGTCTCTGTAAGAAATGTTGCTCTATCTCTGACTTTGTTGCATTCTTAGTCTGGGTTTGTAACTCGGTAGTAGAGCCGTATGCAACCAACTATCGTTTTCAGAAATGAGCCAACAGTGGCAGACCACATAGTTATCCTATAACAGATATACTTTTTAAACCGATAAACTATCTGCTTTGGTTAACGTTTCTTTTTTACACAGCTGTCATCCAGGATGACCTTTCTCCTGCACTGTCCAACCTGTTGCTACCTACTCTTCCTGGGCAGAAACTTTGATTCCTCCACTTCTGCTCTGTCTCTTTCTGAGCTCTTTTGGGCAGGTGGGTTTAGATATTGTGCAGATATTTCATTTTCTTGTCCATGGTTTTTTAGGCCCCTCAGAGGAAGCAGTGGAGAAAAAAGAAACTATGTCAGTGGTGGGTGAAATTCCCCCCTCCAAGACTGAACAGGCCAATCAGGAAGTACTGCTGACTGCTTCATCAGAATCGCCACTGAATGCAGAGGTTGGAGATGAAATGAAAGAGCAAATCATTCAAGAATTTGCTCACAATTCAAATGATGTAAATACTGTTGGTACTGTCAGTGGCTGTCAAACAGATCTAGAGCATCATGGAGCTCTGTCATTTGATTCAGCGTCAACAAGCAATGAACGTGAAAATGCGGTGGATGAACATGCTCCAGAAAATGTACACAAAGAGAATTTAGAGCTACGTTTTTCAGAGATGCCTAAAGAGACAACAGTGGACCAAAGGAACACAAGCCCAGTAGAAAATGATGTCTTCCAAGATGCTCTGGAAAATGTTGTTCAGTCTCCTTTAGTAGCTGATCAGTTCAGTGAAGAATACGCAGTTTCTTCGGGTGATTTTAGGAGTGATGACTATAACTTCAGCCAACAAGACTTAAATAAGGAAGAAGACCAATGTATACAGAGCACATCTATTGAAAGTAACAGTGTTCCCAAAAATGGAACTTTGGAGATTTCAGATTGCAAAGACAATGTTGTCTTCATTACAGATGATGTAGGTGACCTCCATAAAGACACAAAAGATGAGCATGAAACAAGCATCTCTGATGATTCTAGTAAGGATGATTCAGAAGGGAGTACTGCTGATGAGATGACAGCTACAGCTGTAAAACATGAAGTGTGTGAGGAGGAGGTAAAGCATGAGGAACAGTCTGTTCTTGTTGAGTCAGGGTTAGAGAGCAGAGAGGATGACTCGGAAAAAAAAGATAGTAATACAAACATATCTTCTGAGGAGTCTGTATCTGCAGAGGCAATAGTTCACACCGATGCATGTGATGTAGCTGAGAAGAAAACCACAGATGAATCTCCTGAGCAGTCAACTCAAGACATCCAGCTTATAAAAGAAGATAAACAACTGGTAGACCGTGAAAACAATAACTATGGTGAGGTTTCAGAGCCTTGTGTTATAAGTAACATGCAAAGCGCAGTTAAGAATGAAGTACTAAAAAAAATTGAAGATGATAGCATTAGTCACCTAGACCAACACAAAGGTAAAACAGATGATGGAAGGATTCATGCTAATCTAGGAAGTCAGAAGAATGGAAAAATTAATACTGCATTCCCAGATATTCCAGGGCCCGAGTTACTGGATAAAAGGGAAGAAAACACATTTTCTGACACTCTAGTGTATGACGAGAGTGAGAGAAGTAATAAAAAAATGAATACTATCTTCTCGGATGCACCAGACACTGTGGTATTAGATGAAGGAAACCTAGACAAAATTTCTGATCATCCAGTGTGTGACAAGAGTGAGACCATAAATGAAATAACAAATCCGGTCTTCCCAGATGTGCCAGGAACTGAGTTATTGGAAGAGGAGAAACAAGACAAGACTTCTGATCATCCAGACGGATCATCATCCAGTGAGAACACAATTGACAACATTCCAGTTGTTACAGAAACTCAAAAAGACTCTGTTTCCAGTGAGACTGTAAGTAGTGAGGGTGAGTGTACACCAGAGGGGGAAGAATCTGATGACAATGAAGATGTGGCGGTACGAAGTGAAAAATACACTGGAGAAAGTCTACCATTGGGATCATCAGTGGACCATGGATCTACAGATGACATACGTATGGAGGACAGCTCCGATAAAGCTGTCAGAAAAGGAAAAGGCAAAAATAAAGAAGACTGTGTGGTTTCATGAATAAAAGAAAGATAGTTAATGCTATGTAAACCCCTTGTGGCACCGCTGAATATCCTCAACAGTTTGCCCAATTGCACTAATTCCTTTACACTTTAGCTGCCGTGTCTGTTGTGAACACATCCCTGCACTATGGGTATAACATTCTGAAACTTCTTTTTCACACTCTAAAGTAAAAACAGGTCCCCAGGATGGTTATGCCACTGTTTTGCTGCAGCCCAGGGGTGAGAGAGAATTATTTATCTGTTTGCGCTCATTCCTTTTGAAACATTTTTATTGGTTTGCACTTGTATTTTCTCTTTGTGCAATATGGTATATATCATCGTAATATTTTTTTTTTAAATGTATTCTAGATTACTATGGCTCACTTTCTAGCTCTATTGCACAATTTTTTTGAGAATATGAATCTATTTATATTCTTATTTAAAGGGTTTGTTTGCCTTTACTGACTGCCAAAAAGCTCCCTATGCATTAGTGTCAATACATTAACACGCAAAGCTGCTTTTTGTTAAAGAATGCTTACTTTTTCAGCTGCTCATTTCATTGCCTTCCGCTCTTCATCCTGCCATCTGCAGGATGGAGAGGGGAGAGCAGTGTACTGATCAGCTAAAAAAAAAAAAGTTTATACAAAAGATTATTGCATGTTCATATATTCAGGATACTAATGCATACAGAGGTTTGTGGCAAATGTCAGCAAAACAAATGTGAACGAACTCTTTTGATAAAGAGAAGTGCAGTAGTAACCCACAGCATCCAGCTAGAAATAATATTCAAGTGTTTTGAGCTGGTGGACTGAAGTTTAGTTGTTATGGGCTACTCCAATATGGAAGTAACCATTGTTCTTTGTAGAACCTTATTAAGATGAACTATAGATTCCATTCTTTAAGTGCCTTAATTACTATGCCCTATAAATCCTAATTTCTATTTCATGCAGGTTCCTCTGTTGAGCAGAGGTACCTAATTTCTTAATGCTATAAAATATCTCTTACACTGTTACAAAATTAGTCTTAAATTGCAAAGAAAGAATAGAGATTAGTATAGGATGGGGGTGGGTTATTTATTTTACATACCTGTCACTGGATCGTTGTATTGTCATAATCTTGCACTCCATGTTAATTTTACCTGCAATGCACAAAAGTAGACTGAAATCCATTTTAGTAGATGTGTATGGATAAGTTGAATTGGAATATATAATATTTAGGGTTTACTAATAAGTGCAAATAATTGTTCAGATGCTGGCAGCCTATTACAGGAAACAGCAGAAATATTTGAAAGTGTCATAAAAATGTACACCTGTTCTTGCCTACTATTGCAACCTTTACGTTCTCTGTTAAATTTTTTATTGTATTTTTTATGGGCACCAATAATGTGTCCAAGAATCACATTTAGTATAAGTAGAAAATGTTACATTACTAATTTTTTTTTTTTCCAGCCTAGCAAAGCTAGGTTCTCAGTATGACAATTGGTTTTAGGATTGTGCCTGATTGTTAGCTGCTTTTAGCCACAAAAATTAAATTCTCTCATTATAAAAAAAAAAAAAGAAAAACGGCTCTGCGAGTATAGCAGCATTTTTCTCATCTGCTGTCAATCAAGCTTTACTGCACTTCTGCAGACCATCACTATGCACTGCCTAAAACGATTTCTTCCTAATAATACTAGCAGTCACGGTTTCATAAACTTAGGAGATACATAGCAGACTATAGCAGACTATAGATTAAATGCATGCCACTGCAGTGTGGGTTCTATTTGTTTTATTATTACAGCGTTGTTGAATCCTCTCTTAAAGTCCAGTCCCTACCTGATTGTAGCCTTTTAATGGCATATGCCTAGAATATGTTTAAAAATCTGTCTTGCTGCTGTAATGTGCTGTGTACTATTATTATTTATAACATGTACAGCCCCTTATTCTTATGAAAAAGAATTGTAGTCTAAACAAAAATCTTTCTATAGTTTTTAATTGTAGTGCAGATTTCTAATAACAATTTGTGATTATCTGGCAATCTGTATTTAAAAGATCATTCCATGTAATATTGTGTCACCACCTTGTGGTAGAATACAGTTACTGTCTTTTATAAGTTCAATATACATCATCAGCTGAAGTTCACACCTCCTCCTTCCTCCCTCTTTTCCCATGTTTTTTTTTTTTTTACTTTTTATTTTGGGGAGCAGGCACCTAGTTTAAGCAGGTACTAACTCCCACTTTTCACCCCCCCCCCCCCCCCATCCGTGTGAGACATGTCGCAGGTCCCAGAATGCTGCAGGTCCATTCACAAAGCACAGCGCAATGGGAAGCCACAAGCAGTCACTGCTGGCTTCCCTTAGTAACATGCTGGCATTGAGGACCCGAAGACAGGCGAAGAACCAGCCTGGAATGGGACAAAGACAGCAGCTGTAGTATTTGTAGCCGCTAAGCTTTTCTTCTTCTTTTTTTTTTTTTTTTTTTTTTTGACTGAAGATTCGCTTTAACAATAGTTAAATTGTAAGTTTTATTCCGGCAGTTTATCAGAGATGTGGTGTTCAGTTTGCTTTGAAATGTCTAATCGATCATGGTCAGCTTTGCTAATTAAGCTTTCGTACTATATGCACTGACCACGCCCTGTTTGCACTGCAGACATTGACATGATAAGTCGGCTTTGCTTATGTATACACTGTCTGTTACAAACAGAATCTGCTGCTGAAATAGGGGGAGTTTATCAATATAAGATTTTGGACAATAAAAAAAACTGTATTGCTATCTCAGGCTGTATATATTGGAAATAAAGCATTTTTATTCTTTGGATGTTTTTCTTGTTCCATTTGTCAAGCACATTACATTTAAGTGTGTGTTTCTATTTCATTGTTTGTTATGCACCTGACATTGAGATTCAGACCACATAACATTAAGATAGGACAATCTGATCAACCACCCTGCACTGAAATTATCTGACATGCAGATAGGCTGCTTCAGTGCTATGTGGAGAAATCCTGGGCTGCTCAGGATAAGGAAAAGTTCACTTAAGGGCCATACACACAGATCAAATGCCAGACGGCATTGGTCAGTTCAATAGAAAACAGTTGACATTCAGCCCACGTGTACAGAACTTATGTTGGATCGGCTTCTGTCAACAGGGCATGACCATAGAAGGTCTGCCGATCGGAATCCGATTAGTCTTCTCAGCCAATGGCTGTGAGTTACTGACTGGTGTGTTCTGGCCGACGGAGCGTCCCCCTGTTAGAACACAATTGTTCAGGGGGGGGGGGGGGGGTTGCTGTACAAACGCCCGCTAGGTTGAACAAAAAACACAAAAGTGTGTACTAGGCTTTAGTTGACTATTGGTAGATTTGATATTTGTTTTCCTTACTGTACTGTGAGGGATAGTAGCGGCAGGAACCAGAGATTCCTGCTGGGCCTCTTAGCAGCTGGTGCAGCTGCCGTCCCTGTTCACTACAATGACAGGTCACAAATTGTTGAGCAGCATTCCCTGCAGGTAATTGCTGGCTGTGCAGAGAGATGCGAATGGCTGCGGTCGCCAGCAACCTGTCACTATAGTGAAAGGGGCTGGCGGCCGCACCGAGATGCAGCAGAATTTTTTTTTCATGACGCTACTATTCACACTGGCCCTAGTCCCCAGTGTGAATGTAGCCTGCATTGTACAAAACAGTATAAACTAGTGTCAGGCAGACTGGCAAGGTTATTGGATTGAAATCAATTAGGCAGAGCGATTGGGCAATTTACCATTTATTATAATGACCAAGCATGTAAACTCACAGGTAACCTGTAGAGCCAAACAGCCCCAATGTGTCCATGTGCCCAGAGACAAACTTCAGAGACAATTTTCTGTAAAAATGTATGTATGCTGTGAAGTTACTTCAGTCTATTGTCTCCTCCTCGACAATTCCATCACCTGATGATCAATTATTAGTTTGTGAGTGGATGCTAAAAAGCTGCTGCTTAGCACTATTAAACAGAACTAAACTCTATCTTAACACCACAACCTGAAAACCTGATTTAATTCATTTTTTATATTCACAGCAAACTCATCCATCCATGTCTACATGCTTTATTTTTTATAAATCCCTTTGCAAAGCCCCCCTAGCATTGCTAGCCATGCCCATCTTAAATAAGGGCAGATGATTCATGTAGCATTTGCTTCCTTGAATCCATCTGTCCTTACCTTGGGCATGCAGGCAGGAGGGTGCGTTTAGCTGACTCCTCTCATCCTGATAAAGGAGAACAAAGCTGCCCATGATGACTTCTGGGATATGACATTTTGCACTAGGCCAGAAACCAGGAAGCAACCGAAGAAATGTAAAAAAAATAAAAAAAGTTTTATATAAAAAATATATATCTATTCACTAATGCTAGAAGCATATGAATTAAAAATGGTTCATGACTGAGAGAGTTTAGTCCCACTTTTTAACTTGCTGTGCTGAATTGTTAAAATTTTTATTACAAATCTTCAGGCTTCCATGAGCCAAACATCTGATTATCCAGGGAAATTAACTTCACAGCATACGCAAACTGTGACACTAGGAGGCTGTCACTGTTATGGGCCAATCATAAGCAGCTGAGGCATTCCCCACTCTGCAACCATACATATTTTATAGTAATCAATTTGATCTAGGATTTAGGGTTGATTAAACAATTCTTATAATCTCTGCTGCTCTAAAGTAGCATTGAACAAGTATTGATTAATTGTATGAATGTTTAAGTGGGCAACTGTTGTGAATACAATGATGAATCTTTTAGATGTTTGGACAGCTGTGCAGGTTGCACACGCAGGGATGAAAACAAACTCAAATTCTGACAGAGTCCCTTACAAAAAAGCATCTGGATCTGCAAAATCTTGGTGCCTGATTCTATAGGTATCCAGGTTGAATCCCTATCCCATCTTACCCCATGTAAAGCTTTCTTTTGAAAGTTGAACTCTAGTCAGATATTCAGAAAAGAAAACAAATGCAGTTATGTATGTATTAAAACCAATAATTTTTTGACATTGAGGTGGTGTACTATAAATACCTAAATTGACTTAATATCAGTGTTTTGTAATGCGCTGTACAGCGGTAGGTGAGGTAGGGTGCAGTGCATGCAGCCAATTCGGTGTCCTACACACACACACACACACACACACACACACACACACACACACACACACACACTACAATACACACATACAGTGAGTGGAAAAAAGTATTTGATCACCTGCTGATTTTGTACGTTTGGCCACTGACAAAGAAATCATCAGTCTATAATTTTAATGGCAACTTTTATTTTAACAGTGAGAGACAGAATAACAAAAATATCCAGAAAAACGCATTTCAAAAACTTTATAAATTCATTTTCATTTGAATGAGTGAAATAAGTATTTGACCCCTTTCCAAAACATGACTTAGTACTTGGTGGCAAAAGCCTTGTTGGCAGAGGTTTTTTGTAGATGGCTGTCATGTTTGCACACATCTCAGGAGGGATTTTGTCCCACTCCTCTTTGCAGATCCTCTCCAAGTCATTAAGGTTTCAAGGCTAACGTTTGGTAACTCGAACCTTCAGCTCCCTTCACATATTTTCCATGAGATTAAGGTCTGGAGACTGGCTAGGCCACTCCAAGACCTTAATGTGCTTTTTTTTGAGCCACTCCTTTGTTGCCTTGGCCATGTCTTTTGGGTCATTGTCATGCTGGAAGACCGCTCCAAGACCCATTTTCAATCCTCTGGCTGAGGGAAGGAGGTTCTTATCCAAGATATGATGCTACATGGACCAGTCCATCATCCCTTTTGATGCAGTGAAGTTGTCCTGTCCCCTTAGCAGAAACCTCCCCCCCCCCCCCCCCCCCCCCAAAAGCATAATGTTTTCTTCTCCATGTTTGAC
Source organism: Lithobates pipiens (assembly GCF_037356315.1). Lineage (NCBI taxonomy): Eukaryota > Metazoa > Chordata > Amphibia > Anura > Ranidae > Lithobates > Lithobates pipiens. The sequence continues at coordinate 129,116,388 of NW_027507784.1, forward strand.
AGTGGGGCTAGTGTTCTTGTGGTCATAGGCAGCATTCCTCCTCCTCCATACATGGCGAGTTGAGTTGATTCCAAAGATCTTGATTTTGGTCTCATCTGACCACAACACTTTAACTCAGTTCTCCTCTGAAATCATTCAGATGTTCATTAGCAAACTTTGGACGGGTTTGTACATGTGCTTTCTTGAGCAGGGGGACCTTGCGGGCGCTCAGTTCTTCACAGCGTAGTGTGTTGCCAATTGTTTTATTGGTGACTATGGTCCCAGCTGCCTTGAGATCATTGATCAGATTTTCCCTTGTAGTTCTGGGCTGATTCCTTACTGTTCTTATGATCATTGAAACTCCATGAGGTGAGATCTTGCATGGAGCCCCAGACCAAGGGATATTACGTTTTTTTGTGTTTCTTCCATTTGTGAATAATCACACCAACTGTTGTCACCCTCTCGCCAAGCTGCTTTGGCGATGGTCTTGTAGCCCATTCCAGCCTTGTGTAGGTCTACAATCATGTCACTGACACGCTTGTACAGCTCTTTGATCTTGGCCATGGTGGAGAGATTGGAATCTGATTTGCTTCTGTGCACAGGTGTCTTTTTTATATAGATAATAAACTGAGATTAGTAGCACTCCCTTTTAAGAGAGTGCTCCTAAACTCAGCTTGTTACCTTTATAGAATACACCTGGGAGCAATACATCTTGCTGACTGATAGGGGATCAGATACTTATGGATATTTTTGTTCTGTCTCACTGTTAAAATAAACCTTCCATTAAAATTAGACTGATCATTTTTGTCAGTGAGCAAACGTACAAAATCAGCGGGGGATCAAATACTGTGTATCTTTTTTTGCAATGGTGCATTTTTCTGTTTTCCAAGAATTTAGCATAATAGCTATTTATCACATTTATGAATACTTGCCTGGTTAAACATTTAAAAATGCCACACATGCATGTACTCATGCTTGCTTTATGTATTGTCTCCTTCAGTCTAACCTGATTTTCAACAAGAAATCCTCTACTAAAAATCATAAATGGGATTGGCATGTCAGTGTCAACTTGCATGTTAAGTTTTCACAGTTATATATTTACTGGAATAATTTTTGTTCACATCTCCCCCAATTTCTACATTCTTAACTTCCCTTTCTGACTGTATTTTCTATTTGAAGAAATCAGGATGAAGAAATTAATGGATGAGAGGGAATGCTTCCTAGAGCAGGTAACGCAAGACTAATTGGATACAGTTCCTAAAAAACCCCCCCAAAAAACTGTAACTGTCATTGTGTCATTTCTCAGTATACTTCACACCATGACAGATCCAACTTGGGATGTAGAAAGGCTCTTGGATATGGAAAGTTAAAATCTTAATTCCAAAAAAGTTGTGTAAAATCTTCATAAAAAGAAAATGTAATGATTTGCAAATCTCATAAACCCATGTTTTCCTCAAAATAGAAAACATATCAAATGTTTAAAATGTACCTTTTTAGGAAGAAATAAAGTAATTTTGAAAATCATGGCAACTACACCTCTCAAACAAGTTGGGACAGTGCAAAAAAAAGTATGGTACTAACAAGGAAGAGCTGGAAGAACAATTTGCAACTAATTAGGTTAATTGGCAACAGGTCACTGACTTGATTAGGTATACAAAGAACATCAGTGGGCAGTAAAGTTAGGCAGAGATTCACCAATCTGAAAAGCTGCATTTAAAATTTGGTGTTTTCAGAATAACCTTCCAAATTGCAAATACTTTAAAAATTTCATATACAGTACACGGGCGGCACAGTGGTGTAGTGGGGTAGCACTCTCGTCTAGCAGTAAAAAGGGTCACTGGTTCGGATCCCAACCACGACACTACCTGCCTGGAGTTTTGCATGTTCTCCCTGTGCCTGCGTGGGTTTCATCCAGGTACTCCGGCTTCCTCCCACACTCGAAAGCTGGTAGGTTAATTGGCTTCTGTCTAAATTGGCCCTATTATATGAATGTGAGTTAGGGACCTTAGATTGTAAGCTCCTTAAGGGTAGGGACTGATGTAAATGTACAATGTATATGTAAAGCGCTACGTAAATTGACAGCGCTATATAAGTACCTTAAAAAATATCAAAAGATTTGGAGAATCTGGAGAAATCTCTGTGAGCAAGGGACAAGGCCAAAAGGCACTATTAGATGCCTGTGATTCCCAGGCGTTACTGCATTAAAAATGGGCATGAGCTGATAGAGAAAATGAAAATAGAGTTGTTAGGTGTGGGTAGAATAGGCTTCTCTGGACAGATTGGGGTAAGGCATTCCATAAGATTGGAGGGGCTTTGGAAAAGTCCTGGAGGCGACCATGGGAGGAGTTGACGAGGGAGCTAAAGAACAGGAGGTCTTGAGAGGAACGAAGAGATGTAATGAACATCACTGCATGGACTCGGGAATACTTTTCATAAATCACTGTAAACAAGGTAAAGCTCTATCGTACAAAGAAGCCATATCTGAACATTACTCAAATGCAACCATCCTCTCTGGGCCAAATCCACTTCTTTAACTGCTTCCGGACCAGCCGCCACAGGTTGGCTCCCCTGCATGAGCCATCGTAGCTGTAGGTCGGCTCTAAGATCCCTCTGGCGCACACGTGCCCAACAGCCAATGCGCGTGCCCAACAGGCACCCGCAATCGCTTGTAAACCCACAAATCCCAGTTCTGTCGGGAGAGGAGAAAGATCGTTGTTCCTACTTAATAGGAACAACGATCTCTCTCCGCTAGTCAGCCACATTCCCCCTCACAGTTAGAACACACCTAGGGAACACATTTAACGCCTTGATTGCCCCCTATGTTAACCCCTTCCTTTCCAGTGACATTTATAGAGTAATCAGTTATTTATAGCACTGCTGTATAAATGTCAACTATCCCAAAAAAGTGTGTCCGCCACAATGTCTGTCCCCCCTAAAAATCAAAAATATGTAGAAGAATATATATCAGCCTAAACTGATGAAGAAATTCGTTTTGTTTTGTTTTTTAAAAAACATTTTTGGGATATTTATTATAGCAAAAAGTACAAAACATTGTTTTTTTTTTTTATTATTATTATTGTTGCTTTTTTTATTTATAGTGCAAAAAATAAAAAAACGCAGAGGTGCTCAAATACCACCAAAAGAAAGCTCTATTTGTTGGGGGGGAAAAAAGGACCTACGTTTTGTTTTGGGTAAAACGTTGCACATTCACGCACGTGTCAGTTAAAGCGACGCAGTGCCGTTTTGCAAAAAATTTCCTGGTCATTAAAGGGAAAAACCTTCCGGGCTGAAGTGGATAAAATGGTCTGTTGGAAAGTGGAAAACTTTTTTGTGGTCAGACAAATCGAAATTTGACATTCTTTTTGACAACCACGAGAGCTGCATCCTCCGGACGAAAGCGAGAGGGACTTTCTGGTTTTCAAGCGCTCAGTTCACTAGCCTTCATCTCTGATGGTATGGGGGGGGGGGGGGGTGGTCATTAGTGCATATGGAATTGGCAGCTTGCACATCTGGAAAGGCACCATCAATGCTGAGATATATCCATGTTTTAGAGTGACACATGCTCGTATCCACACGTTTTTCAGGAAAGACTTTGTATATTTCAGCAGGGCAATGCTGAAATGCATACTGCATCTGTGACAAAATCGTAGCTTTGTAGTACAGTGGAACCTTGGATTACAAGCATAATCCATTCCAGGAGAATGCTTGTAATCCATAGCACTTGCATATCAAAGCGAGTTTCCCCATAGAAGTCTATGGAAACAAAGATAATTTGTTCGGAATTTACTTCAATTACATGCAATACCGCATGTGGCGGTCGCCGGAGAGCCTTGGAAATACTCGGACAGCTCGGTTGAACTCTGAAACTGAATTTTTCCGAACCGTTCCGAGTGTCCCCGGCGCCATCCGCACCTCTGGCCAAATGCGCTACTGCACTGCCCATTAGCTTAAATTCTGCTAGTTTTGCGAGACAACACTCGCAAACCGAGTCAGTATTAAAAAAAAAAAAAAAAAAGTTGCTTGTCTTTCAAAAAGCTTGTTAACTGCGTTACTTTTAAACCAAGGTTCCACTGTAGAAGAGTCTGGGTACTAGTTCAGACCTTTTACCAGATGAAAATATTTGGTGCATCTTGAAACCAAAATATGACCAAGAACACCCAGGATTGTTGAGCAATTAGAATCCTATATCAGGTAAGAATGGGACAACATTCCTCTCCCACAACTGGTCTCCTCAGTTCCCAGATGTTTACAGAGAGTTGTTAAAAAAAAAAAAGGGGATTCTACGCCATGGTAATCACGGCCCTGTCACGACTTTTTATTTTCTTACATCAGGGGACACAGAGCCATAGTACTTACTTTGTGGGTTATAGGGCCACTGATATGTGATGGACACTGGCACGCCCTAAGGCAAGAAGCGTACTCCCTATATAACCCCTCGCACTACTGGGTGTCGTCAGTTTTTTTTGCCAGTATCTAAGGTGTTGGTCACGAGTAAAGATGTGCTGAGCTCCTCTACTGGAAGCAATCCTTGATGGGGCTAGCCATGCTGACTGGATCCCTTCAGAGTATCCTTTCATGGGTTAAAGGAATGGTACCCAGGCCACGTGTCCGAAGAAACAAGGTTTTGCTTGCGAATGCTTCTCTTTTTAAAGAGCCGGACCCTGGGATCCAGTACTTTTTGGTAGTAAGGCCATAAAGTTTTTACTGGCAGGGTACTGTTGCAGGTCCAGGATTGTGGGTAACCTCTAGGTTCCCCTGTTCCTGAAGGTTTCGGAGCCCACCGGAAGGGTGAAGATTGGGTTTATCTCCGATAACTCTACAACGAGTAAAGGTAAGTGGAGATTTTCTTAAAGAGGAAGTAAACCCTGATGGGTTTACTTCCTCTTTTTTTCCCTGCAAAGGTAAAGCATAATGGACTACTATGCATCGCATAGTAGCTCATTATGTGTCACTTACCTGACACAGGAGCCAGCGAAGTCGCCGCTGATCCCTGTAGTCCGCCGCGTCCATCTTGCTGGTGGCGTCTCGCAGCTCCGACCAATGACAGCGGCGAAGCCGCGATGACGTCACTCCCGCGCATGTGCACGGGAGTCGCGCCTCGCAGCTCCGCCGCTGTCATACGGCGAGGCCGCGATGACGTCACTCCCGCGCATGCGCACGGGAGTCGACAAATTTGGCAAATCCATTCTTGGACTTGCCGCATTTAGTGCGCATGCGCGCCGCTGTCTACGGCGCATGCGCCGTAGACAGCGGTGCCCATTTTCGGGCAAATATCTCCTAAACCATATAGGTTTAGGAGATATTTCTTGGACCTACAGGTAAGCCTTAATCTAGGCTTACCTATAGGTCCAAGTTGTTTGGAAGGGTTTACTTCCCTTTTAAGAATTTCTCCTTTTGAGTTATAATGTTGTCATGCCTATGTGTCACCACTGGGGACTGTACACTCACCACCTGATGCTGGAAACAGCACTGTCAGAAGCCTTAATTTCTTTTCTCCTCCGGCCACAAGCAGATCCTCCGGTAAGAAAGGGGGGACTGGTCTCCTCCTGCGCCCCCAATGCTGGAATCTTCCCCTTCAGGGGATTTTATGGCAAAAGCCCTTTTTTTTTTTTTAAAGGACAAACCGTGCGGCTGCTCAGCAGTAGATTTACCCTCCTGCCATATCGGATGTTTGCAAGGCGCCTGATGTTCGCCGCTCGCGCGGGAAGACACACTTTTGAATGGGGTGCAATTAGCGTGGAGGGCGAGGGGGCTAATGGTGTCAGACGCCGGCCACACGTGGAGGAAGCTGTTAAAGAATTGTGTGTAGCTGCTGCTGGCTTTGGAAGGACACATGAGCAGGAGATTGGCTTGCTTCAGGTTTGGTGACACAGGCATTCCTTTTGACACATTATTACTTTACCAGGCTGGGTATTAATAGCAGCTTATAACGCTGGACTATAATCTAGCAGTGTACATTCTCTTTTGCTGGTAGTGCCTCTGCTTTGTGCTTCATGCTATGAGTGGTAAAGGGACCAGGAACTCCTCTAAGGTTATATAGGGTCAGTGGTTTCACAACAAACTAAATCCATTACCAAAAGAATTTCATCCTCCTCTGAGAGTGATGCGGCCGGTCAGATTGAGCTTTCAGGGGGGCTGATTGTTGCAGCTGCACTAGATACTTCAGTCCCTGTATAGATCACACAAGAGATTTTTTCTTCTACCATTTGTAATTTGGAAAAGATTGATGCTATGATATCTCTCCATAGTGAGGCCAAACGTAGCAGATCCACATCTAGTGCTCAGGACCCTCTTATTGAGGTGCAGGAGGCTGGGGATCAGGTAGATCTTCGCCAGGATTTGGAAGATAGTTATTTATCCTCCTCCGAGGATCCTAATATAAGGGGTAGCATCACAAGACAGGTTGCTTGTGCACTCTCTTACTAAATTGGTTTGTTCAACCTTTTTGCTGCCTGCAGTGCAGGCTCTTGAGGAACCCACCTCTAATTTGGGATCATTAAAACCTCCCCCATCTAGGGATGCTTTTCCTATTCATGCATGACTAAAAAAGCTTATGTATTCTGAATGGGAACATCCGGAAAAACAATTTTATCCTCCTAAAAAATTCTCCACACTTTATCCTATGGAAGAGGATTGCTATAAGAAATGGGGGGTTCCAGCAATTGATGCTGCAATCGTGAACAAAAATCTCACATGTCCGGTGGATAATGCGCTAATGTTAAAGGATCAAACAGATAAAAAGTTGTAACTTCTTTCTAAAAGCAGTATGTCTTTAGCAGGTTCAGTAGCGCAGCCGGTTCTTGCTGCAATTGGTGTATCTGTCCATTAAGGAACAGTTTGTAGAGATACCTAAAATTCTGCCTGATCAGCAGGCCCAGCAATGGGCTGGTGTATCAGACACACTGTTTCACAGTAGATGCTATGAAAGTAGGCGTGCTGCCTCATCTGTGTCGGGGCATCAGCCTCTAGGCAGTCTCAATGGCCTCAACCTTCAGGTTCAAGGGGAAGACCCCAAGGGCAGCACCAGGGTCAGAAGAGATCTTGGGGCAGAAAGTCCACAAAGCAGAATGCTAAAACCTCCTTATGAAGGGGCTCCCCCGCTCACTCGGGTGGGGGGAAGGCTCCTGCAATTCTCAAAGATCTGGCAGGAACAATGTCAAGACAGATGGGTGGCTTCTGCAGTTACTCTAGGTTACAAACTAGCGTTCCGAGAGTTTGTCTCTTCGTTTTCTAAGGTGGAACGTTCCCAAGGATCCAGAGAAAAAGAAGTCTCTCTCTAGCTCTGGATCATCTATTATCCCAGTTGGTGATATCAAAGGTTCCCTTAGTTGAACAGGGCACAGGTTTTTATTCAAACCTTTTCACATTTCCAAAACCAAACAGAGTTAAGACCCATTCTAGATCTCAAAGATCTGAATTGGCACTTACAGCCTATCCTTTCGCATGGAATCAATCCAATCGGTTGTTTCCATTCTAGAAGTAGGGGAATTTTTGGCTTCAATCGATATCAAAGATTCCTATCTCCATGTGCCAATATTTCCCGCTCACCAGAAATTTCTGCGCTTCGAAATAGAAAATCATTTTCAGTTTGTGGCCCTGCCATTCCTTCTAGCCACAGCACCACGGGTGTTCTCAAAGATTCTGACACCTCTCTTAGCCAGATTAAGGGCTCAAGGCATAACGGTCCTGGCCTATTTAGACAATCTACTTTTAATAGGTCATTCAGTCTCAGGTCTAAACCAGAGTCTGGTCACAGCTGTCAACTACCTGGAATCTCTAGGTTGGATACTCAACCTAGAAAAATCCTCCCTAAAACCATCAAGGAGATTGCAGTACCTGGAGCTGGTCATAGATACCATACAGAAGAAGGTATTCTTACCCCACACAAGAATCAATTCCATTATAGGACTTATCCAACTTATCAAAGAAAAAAAAAATCCTTCCATTCGGTTGTGCATGAGATTGTTGGGGAAAATGGTGGCCTCCTTCGAGGCCGTCCCTTACGTGCAGTTTCACTCAAGACTGCTTCAAAGCACCATCCTGTTGGCCTGGAACAAAGATTCATTCCTTGGATTTTCCAATATGCTTGGCTCCCGACATACGTCAGAGCCTAAATTGGCGGTTAATATCCAGCAACCTCCGAAAGGGAAAATCTTTTCTACCAGTTTCCTGGAAAGTGGTGCAAACAGATGCCAGCCCGTTAGGCGGTGGAGCAGTCCTGGAAGAAGATTATGTCCAGGGGAGATGGTCCAAGTTAGAGAGGACCTTTCCTATCAACATGTTGGAGATTCGGGCAGTACGTCTGGCCCTAGAGTCTTGGATGGTCAGTCTATGGGATTTTCCTGTCAGGATTCAGTCCGACAATGCCACGGCTGTGGCTTACATCAGTCACCAGGGGGACACGAGAAGTCATGCAGCCCAAAAAGAGGTGAATCATGTTCTAGCTTGGGCAGAACACAACATTCCTTGCCTATCGGCAATATTAATTTCAGGAATAGAGAATTAGCAGGCAGACTACTTGAGTCGCCAACAATTATTTCTGGGGGAATGGTCTCTTTACCCTGACATTTTCCTAGCGATATGTCAGAAATAGGTTATTCTGGACCTGTTCGCATCCAGATTCAACAACAAGGTCAACAACTTTGTGTCGAACGAGGGATCTGCTAGCATGCGGAACAGAAGCATTAGTCTTCCCATGGGATCAGTTTTTACTGATCTATGCATTTCCTCCAGTTCTGCTACTTCCCTGTCCTCTCCGCAGGATCAAGCAGGAACGGAAGGAGGCCATTCTAGTGGCCCAGAAGATCTTGGTTTGCCGAGATAAAGATGGCAGTAGGAGTCCCTTGGACCTTCTCACACAAGGTCCGGTATTCCATCCTACCTTTTATAGGCGTTAAATTTAACGGTTTGGCTATTGAGACCCACAGTCTAAAGGATCGTGGGTTGTCTCTTTCAGTAGTGTCTACCTTGATTAATGCCAGGAAGCCGACCTCCAGAATCATTTACTATAGAGTCTGGAAGGCATATGTTTCTTGGTGTGGTTCCAGGGGTTGGCACCCCAGGAAATATGTCATCGGTAGGATCTTTGATTTCCTGCAAATGGGATTAGAAATGAAGCTGGCCTTGAGTTCTATCAAGGGCCAGATCTCGGCCTTGTCAATGTTTTTTTCAATGGCCTCTTGCTTCCCACTCTCTGGTGCATAGCTTTCTTCAAGGGGTAACATAGATTAATCCCCCTATCGAGGCACCTCTACATCCTTGGGATTTAAATTTGGTCGGCTTTGCAGAATCAGCCGTTTGAGCCTTTTACGAGAATTTCCCTTGGTTCTTTTGACAAGATAATCTTTCTTGTTGCCATTTCTTCTGCTAAGAGTATCGGAACTAGCGGCTCTGTTTTGTAAAGATCCATATTTAATCATGCATAAGGATAAGGTGGTCTTACGTCCTCATCCTGATTTCCTACCAAAGGTGGTAACAGGTTTTCATTTAAACCAAAATATTTTCTTCCTCCTTTCTTCCCAGAGCCTCTATCTAGGGAAGAAAAGGCACTATATTCCCTTGATGTAGTAAGAGTGATCAGAGTCTATTTAAAGGCGACCGCTCAGGTTCGCAAAACAGATGTTTTATTTGTGCTGCCAGAAGGTCCAAAAGGGGACAGGCAGCATCAAAATCTACTATTTCCAAATGGATTTGTCAAGTCCTTATTCAGGCTTATGGCTTAAAGAAGAAAATTCCTCTTTTTCATGTTAACAGATTACCCGACCGCCTCACGCCGATATACGTCGGCAGAAGGACACGTACAGGCAAAATCATGTACCTGTACGTTGCCCTTTAAGAGGAAGCTTTGCGAGTCGGGTCCCGCGGACTCGATCGCCGCGGTTATACCCACGATCGCCTCACGGAGTGGTAGAACGGAGAGATGCCGATGTAAACGGCATCTCCTCATTCTGCCTAGCAACAAGTGGCATTGATGTCTGCTCCCTGTGATTGAAGCAGATATCAGTGATGTGCACAACACAGCCAGGCCCCCCACAGTTACCACAGTTAGCAACACGCTCCTAGGACACACTTAACCCCTACACTGCCACCTCCTGGTTAACCCCTTCACTGCATTTGTATAGCACTGATTGCTGAATAAATGACAATGGGTCCCAAAAATGTCCGATGTGTCCGCCATAATGTCGCAGTCATGATAAAAATCACGGATCGCCACCATTTAAAAAAAATATATATATATATTATATATATATATATATATTTACTAAAAATGCCATAAAACTATCCCCTATTTTGTAAACTCTATAACTTTTGCTCGAACCAATCAATAATCGCTTATTGCGATTTTTTTTTTTTTTTTTTTTTAACAAAAATATGTAGAATACGTATTGGCCTACACTGAGGGAAAAAATGTTTTTTTTATATATTTTTAAGGGATATTTATTATAGCAAAAAGTAGCAAAAGTTAAAAATGCTTTTTTTCAAAATTGGCACTTTTTTTTTTGTTTATAGTGCAAAAAATAAAAACCACAGAGGTGATCAAATACCACAAAAAGAAAGCTCTATTTGTGGGGAAAAAAGGACGTCAATTTTGTTTGGATACAATGTCGCACTACTGCACAATTGTCAGTTAAAGTGACGCAGTGCCGGATCGCAAAAAGTGCTCTGGTCAGGAAGGGGGTAAATTTTTCCGGGGCTGAAGTGGTTAAAGCACACTCAACCAGGGCGATTAGTGCCTCTTTGGCGGTGCATCATCAGGCCTCTATGGCTCAGATCTGTAAGGCTGCAACTTGGTCTTCAGTTCATACGTTTACCAGATTTTATCAAATCAATGTTAAAGGTCATGAGGATATTGTTTTTGGGCGCAGTGTTCTGCAGGCTGCAGTATGAGTCCTCTGGCCTCCTTTTTTTTTTTTTTTTTTTTTTTGTTGTGTCTCCGTCCCTTCAGTTCCATTGCTATGGGACATCCCACATAGTAAGTACTATGGCTCTGTGTCCCCTGATGCAAGAAAAGAAAATGGCATTTTTAAAACAGCTTACCTGTAAAATCCTTTGATGTACATCAGGGGACACAGAGGTCCCTCCCTTCTTGGTATACACTTGTATTGCTTGGCTACAAAACTGAGGACTCCCAGTAGTGGAAGAGGTTATATAGGGAGTACACTTTTTGCCTTAGGGCGTGCCAGTGTCCATCACCTATCAGTGGCCCTATAACCCACATAGTAAGTACTATGGCTCTGTGTGCCCTGATGTACATCAAAGAAAAGGATTTTACAGGTAAGCCGTTTTAAAAATCCTGTGTTTTGAGAAGTGTTTCTGCCATCAATTTCAAAATTTACCTTTTTTAAAAAAAAAAATAAGTTTTCTCAGTTTAGGCATTTGATAGCTTTTCTATTGTGAATAAAATATGGGTTTTTGAGATTTGCAAATCATTGTATCAATCTGTCTGTTTTTATGTACATTTTACACAGCATCCCATGTTTGTAAGATTTGGTGTTGTACAAAGGAACACTTCCCAAAGTTTGTTTTATGAGCAGAATATTTAGCTGAATGCTAAAAAAAACTTGTGAAGTGGACTGCAAAGCATTTGTGTAAATGGACCCCTAATTTTAAAATATTAAAATGGATTGCAGGTTCAGTTTAATTTAATCCAAATGTGAATTGGACTGTGCTTTTAAAACACAATGATGCTTCAAGTTACCATGTAATAGTAAAATTCTGAATAAAATCTATACATTGTAATATGTACACTCAAACTCTGTAACTACTGGTAATGTCCACCAACTTTTTCTCATCGTATGTTTATAATTTATACAAATATAACATTTTCTGGTGCTCTATCATATTAACGCTACTCGTGACGTTCTGACCCAAAAACACTTTCTGCGCATGTGCTATGCATTCCATACACTTCATGATCTGACGGGAAGCAGTAATCTGATAGAACAGCCATGTGGACATCATACTACACCCAGCTACGTCTTAAATTTCAGAGTAATTTTAGCAATAAAGTGAGAGTATATAAATATAGTATATTGACATCTGTGATGCTGTTTGGATGTTACATTTTAACTGCTTCAGCTCCAGAAGATTGTACCCCCTTCCTGACCGGAGCACTTTTTGAGATTCAGCACTGCGTCACTTTAACTGACAATTGAGCGGTCATGCGACGTTGTTGGAAAAACAATATTTTTTTACTTTTTGCTATAATAAATTTTTCCCCAAAAATATATAAAAAATATATATTTTTTTCCTCAGTTTAGGCCGATGTGTATTCTTCTACATATTTTTGATTAAAAATGCAATAAGCGTATATTGATTGGTTTGCGCAAAAGTTATAGTGTCTACATAATAGGGGATAGTTTTAGGGCATTTTTATTCTTAATTTTTTAATTTTTTTTTTACTAGTAATGGCGATCTGCAATTTTTATCGGGACTCCAACATTATGGCACACACGTCGGACAATTTTGGCAGATTTTTGGGACCACTGGCATTTTTACAGTGATCAGTGCTATAAAAATGCATTGATTGCTGTAAAAATGTCACTGGCATGGAAGGGGTTAACACTAAGTGGCGATCAAGGGGTTAATTGTGTTCCCTAGTGTGTGCTCTAACTGAAGGGGGGAGGAGTGGACTATGTAGGGGAATAGATAAATCGCTGGTCATACAGAGTATGAACAAACGATTTGTCACTTCTCCCCTCAGATAACCCGGTTTTCCATGTTCCCTGAGCTATTGCAGGAGCCCAGCGATGATCGCGACCGCCGGGCACTCGCATCGGCTCTGTGGGCGAGTGTGGGGGGTCGTGCTCCACTAGTGGCCACGGGGCGGCATAACGTCGGTTCGCCCAGCCGTGCCATTCTGCTGCAGTAAAACTGCGGCGGTTGGTCGGCAAGTGGTTAAAAGAAGCTGGACGCCAGCAGTAGGAAGGAGGGGGAGGCCATGTTGGTACACTCCACACTGCTTAGAGCTAATGCTTTGGGCTTTCAAAATTTAAACATCCAAACAGCATCACAGATATCAATCTAATATTTTTATTTATATACGCTCACTTTTTGGCTAAAATTACTCTGAAATTCAAGATTTAGCTGAGTTTATTAATCTGTCTGCATGGGTGTTCTATCAGATTACCGCTACCCATCAGATCACGAAGTGTTTGGAACGCATAGCGCATGCGCAGTAATTCTTTTGTGGTTGGAACGTCACTTTCGTTGTACGATCTTGCAGTGTGTGATAATCTGATAGAACACTGGCATTTTTATTAATTTTTTCTTGCACTTTTCCTATAGATTTTAGCATATGCATTCAAAAGTATTTAAAGAGTCATGTTTTTTCTCAACAAAAGTGAAGTTCTTCTTTAAAGCAGTCAGTGAGGCTAAAATGCAGTAATCTCAACACTTAATTGATCAATTACTCACGGTTTGCAAATAGCTGAAGAAAGTAAATGGCCCCAAATGCATCATATGTCTTTTGTGTTATGTTTAGATACTGTGGTTATGTTCATTTTGACTTATGGTAAATACTGAGCTCTATACCAACATTTTGAATATTCTTTCACTCCAGATTAAAAGACTGAAGAGCCAACTAGAAGAGAGAAACTTCAGAAACAGAAGTCCTGATAACCCAGATGGGGACGATATGGAAAATGGCACTGATGTGCAAAGTGAGCGAGTTATACCCACCTATAACTTAATATTCTGAAGCCATTAAAGTGTTGCTTCTTGGTGTTTGCTTTTTATGGCCCATATTTTGGCTACATATAGGCACATGTTTCACAATATAACAGTATAGTTATAGCAAAATACAGTAGTCTATTTCACATTTTGCCATACCTCTAATGCCCCGTACACACGATCAGATTTTCCTACAACAAAACCGTGGTTTTTTTTTTTTCCAAAGGATGTTTGCTTAAACTTGTCTTGCATACACACGGTCACACAAATGTTGGCCCAAAATTCCGAAAGTGAGAATGCGGTGATGTACAATACGTACGACGAGCCGAGAAAAAGGAAGTTCAATGGCCAGTGCGGCTCCTGCTTGATTCAGAGCATGCATGAACTTTTGTGCGACAGACTTGTGTACACACGATCAGACTTTCCGGCAACCAGTTTTGTTGTCTGAAAATTTGAGAACCTGCTCTCGAACATTTGTGTGTGGATATTCCGACAGAAAATGTTCGATGGAGCATACACACTGTCGGACTTTCCAACAACAAGCTCACATCAAATGTTTCCCGGCGGAAAAAACGACTGTGTACGCGGCTTTTAGGTCTAAGCTTTGCGTGTAGATACAGATCTTTGAAGCATACATTGCAAGTACATGTGCAAGCTTCAAGACTATGCCAAGGTTCCTCTGTATTATGTAGTCTTGCTCCAATCTATTAATGCATCCATATACGTTAACAGAATTAAAAGCAATTAGGTTAATGTGTATAAACTTGCTAATACTTGGAAGTTACTTTTTTTTTTTCTTGATTATGGCATGAACACAAAGAATCTCATACATGGCAAAATGCAGCTAAATGCCTTTTATCCTTCTGCTCCAAATTTGACAGGATGGGCACCTTATCAATAGAACTTTGCCTAGCACTTGTCCTACAGAATATACAAACTCCCTTCATAAGAAGAGTACTGACCCATGTGTTCAATTTATTGAATGGCCACTCCAAGATATAGAATGGAGACTACAACTGAATATTTTGGAATGCTCTACTGCCATCTCATGTAGCTCATTTTCTAAACATGAACCAAGTAACGTGCTAACAACTCCCTAAATATTTGAATCAATGCATAATTTTCATCTCTTGGGTTACAATGGCACTCTTTCAAGATGCAAGCTAGCTAACTGCAAGCAAGTTATGAACATTAACCGCTTGCCGACCGCCACACAAAGATATACGTCGGAATGACACAGATAGGCAAATGGGCATACAGGTATGTCCCTTTAAATTTGCCTCCTAACACGCACACCGTGGAAGCGGCCCCGGCAACTCGATGTTCGCCAGTGGCCCGCAATTGCAGTGTGGAGAGGTAGAATGGGGAGATGTATTTCCCCATTCTGCCTAGTGACAAGACAGAGATCTACTGCTCTGTCACCGGGAGCAGTGGTCCCTGTCATGTCTTAGGTAGCCCATCCCCCCATAGTTAGAATCCCTCTCTAGGACACACTTAACCCCTTGATCGCCCCCTAGTGTTTCACCCCTTCCCTGCCAGTGTCATTTACACAGTAATCAGTGCATTTTTATAACACTGATCGCTGTATAAATGACAATGGTCCCAAAATAGTGTCCGCCATAATGTTGCAGTCATAATAAAAATCGCAAATCGCCGTTATTACTAATAATAAAAATGCCATAAAACTATCCCCCATTTTATAGATGCTATAACTTTTGCGCAAACAAATCAATATACGCTTATTGCAATTTTACCAAAAATATGTGGAAGAATATATTTTGGAGTAAACTGAGGAAAAAAAATGTTTTATATATTTTTGGGGGATATTTATTATATTAAAAAATTGCGTTTTTAAAAAAAGTATGCTTTTTTTTTTTTTTTGTTTATAGCCCAAAAAATACAAACCGCAGAGGTCATCAAATGCCACCAAAACAAAGCTCTATTTGGGGGGGGGGGAAATGGGATAATTTTGGGTACAACGTCGTACACCATATCGCAAAAAATGCTCTGTTTGAAATGTCAGGAAGGGGGTAAAATCTTCCGGGGCTGAAGTGCTTACAGCTACAGTTAATATTTTTTTTATTCTCTCTAGTTTAAGACAGAATAGGAAAGGCATGGAAACATCTGTCATTTTTAAATTCAGTTAGGAGGAGATGTAGGGCACTGAACCATTTCCAACAACTTTTCTAGCATTTGCTAGAGCCAAGGTTGAAATCTATATTTTAATTTTAGGCAGCTTTCCAGGGAGTGATGACTGTAGGATGGGGCTTATTTGTGTAAACTGGTGTATGGTGAAGAAATCTCCAGTGGTTTTATTAAGTCCAAATATATTGGAAGTTAGCTAAAATTAGCCCCTCTTCATCAGCGCTTCAAAACAGATGCTGGATTTGTAAAGGGTGAAGTGATCCCATAAGATGTTCGTAAATAAACATGCAAACAACTCTGCTCCAGACATCAGTTTTAGAAGCCTAGGCTGTTAAATCCAGAATCTAGAAAACATCCTTTTACTTGTTTGTTTTTGTATAGTTATTTTGCTTATGCACCAGACATCGGTTTTAACAGCCAAGACTCGTGAAACTGGCATCTGAAGCAGATCCTTCTATTTGGGATTACTTCACTCAAGTCCAGCACCCATTATCTTTCTTCTAACATTTGTAAGCCTTGATGAGGAAGGACCCCTTAAGTCCCTGAAATGTGTTGATTTTTATTAAACATAACTTACAATAAGACTTAAAGCGGGGTTCCACCCTAAAGTGGAACTTTCGCTGATCGGAACCCTCCCCCCCTCCGGTGTCACAATTGGCACCTTACAGGGGGGAGGGGGGTGGAGATACCTGTCAGAGACAGGTATTTACACCCACTTCCGGGCATAGACTCCCGTGGAAGTCTGTCATTTCCTGTCCTGCCGCGCTGTCTGCTGGGACACGCACGGGTCCCAGTGACAGCGCGGACAATTCCTATTGCGCTGCGCGACTCGCGCATGCGCAGTAGGGAACCGGGAAGTGAAGCCGTTTCGCTTCACTTCCTGATTCCCTCACCTAGAATGGTGATGGCAGCAGCCGAGAGCCGAGCGATCGATCGGCCTCGGCTGCCGGCATCGCTGGAACCCGGGACAGGTGAGTGTCCATTTATTAAAAGTCAGCAGCTGTAGTATTTATAGCTGCTGGCTTTTAATATTTTTTTTTTAGGTGGAATCCCTCTTTAACTTCTGGACCTAAATGTGGTTGCTGCAAGATTTTGGCCCCATAAACCTCGCACACCAAAAGGCATGTACGTGCTTTTTTGCCAGTGTTTTGTGTTTTGTTAGGAGCCGGCACCCGCTACCATCCTGGGAAATGAATGTAAACAAAGGAGCCCATAAAAATAAAGCGTGGGGGCCCCCCCACAATCCATAGCAGGCCTGTCTGGTATGGATTTAAGGGGAGCCTTGTGCTAAAATAATTTAAAGGATGGTGTGAGGTCTGCCCAAAATTCATACTAGACCCTTATACGAGCTTGCAGGCCAAGAAAGTGGGGAGGGCGAGCGTGTGGCTCGCATCAATGACGCACTACAAAATCTCACTGAAAATCAGATCAAGTTGCAGCTGCACTCGTGTGAACTTGGCGTAAATGTCAGTGGTTTGATTGAGTTGCTGTTTATGGTCTGAAACTCATAAACATAAACTGATGGCAGAAAAAAAAAGAAAAATAGTCCATCTAGTCCAGGGGTTGCCAACTTACTAGGCTGCTTATAATATTTAAAGTGTAGTGTTAGAGAAGACTGTCAGGCTTACTAGATTAAATTATGATTTGTGACTGCTACAAGTGTGGTTGGAGACATGCTACAGAAAACTTAGAGAGACTAGGGGCATGTTACAAAAGGCTAGTAGTGATTATTGCATTACAAATCCATGTTTCCAGTCCTGCTACTGCTTACTTAATTTACTTAATGTTTGTTCACTTATTAGCTCTGCTGGATGTATTCTCCAAGCAGCAGCTATACTGTAAAATTATTCTTTGTTGCTCTTGAAACGTTCCTGCTGTAGTTTAAGGTCCTGTCCCAACATTCTTGATCTTGGCTTGCATTGAAAATACCCTCCCTGCACCTAGTAAACACCCCTAATGTATAGGTTAAAATCATGCCCTTCTTTTTTTTTTTTTTTTTTCTTCATTTATTGAGGTTGTGCATGTTTTTGTTTTTTTGTTTTTTTTCTTCTCAGACATTGTACCATTTTTGTTGCATATCTCTGGACTTCTCAATTTCTTTTCCTGATGGTACAATGCTGGTCACAGGGCTCTTTAAAGTGTATATGTTTTTTTTTTTCAAATATTTGTGTGTGTGTGTGTGTATTTATGCATATATAATATATATGTATGTGCTGACCTTACTGGAATCAATTTTCCTCCATGCCTAGTGTGGTCAGTTTGAAATAGGAAAGCAGGTGGCTGGCAGATCACCAGGTATTTCACACAAAGGAGGCAATTCAAATAGAACAGGATACTCTTTAATACAAGTACATGGTAGCGGACACATCTGAAATATATTGTGAAATGTTTGGGTAACATACACTTTCATCATTACAATTTGGTTATATGCAACTACCTTCAGGTGATTGGACACTGGCAAAATGAGAGGCTGCAAGGATATCCCTCTATACAACCCCTCCCACTTCCATATACTCAAAGTTTTTGCTAGCGTCCTTAGATGATGGACTTATTCTTTATAAAGAGAGAAGGTTACCTTCGTGCATTAAGGTTTTTGTCTCTGACACTGGATGTTTTTTCCATGATGATTTCTTGTATGATTTCATCCCCTGGCTGCACCATAGACTCTGCAGCTTGGAGATTGGTAGAATCCCCACCAGAGCCTGGACGCTGCCTGATGGAAGATGTGGGTCTGGCTTGCAGTGTTGCTTTACAGTGGATCCTGCCGTGGATGGCATGTAGTGCCGTGTGTGGAGCTAGCCGCAGGGTTGTCTAGGGTCATGGTCTGCCTAGTTTGGATCCTTGTCTGTAAAGAACTCTGTGCAGATATGCCTACCATGATATGCCTACTGTAGGTGGGTGGGTGGGGGGGGGGGGGGGGTCAGTATAGGGTTATACCTGTTCTTGTTACCAAGTTTGGTAAATATTCTCCCAGGGTGTCCTTTTTAGGGGTGTGCTGAGACCACTGTCCAGCTTTCTGGTGGTGTGGTCAGACATTCTAGGATTGCTAGGTTAATAGCTTTTGGTTCCCTTTTTCACCTGGTGGTGGTGCTGTAGTGTCCTTTGCCCTCTCATCTGCATCGCTGTACAACACATGGGCCACCTCGCTTTGAGTAAAGTTACTGCGTTTACACACCTTTCCTCTTCCTCTTTGGATTCAGGACACCGGTCAAGCAATGTCTCTTGGTTCTCATCATGGCAGGCACACAAATAGTGGTTTACTTTGGCTAATTCTGGATTACAACAGTCTTCAGGTGCTTTCACCAAATCACCTTATGAGGCATCTGATCAGGATGATACACTTTCTATTGAAATCTCTCCAAAACGTATCCAGAATTTTTTTTTTTCAAACTACACTGACCACCAGGCTCAAATGCTCCATCCTGCTTCTCAGTCACTGGGTTTAACAGCATGGCTGTTAAAACCCAAGTCCTAAAGGACAGGAGTATCTTTTTGTTATTCCCACCTTACTCAAGTAAGTAAATCCAACTAATACAAGTTTTTAACATTGCACATGGAAGGACTTGTTTGCATGGTGTGAGAACATCTTCCCTGAGTACCCTCAAGGGACAGTTTTCTGCCTTCCTCTTCCAGAAAGCTCTTGCCTTGCTGTCCTTTTTCAGGACTTTTCTACAGGGAGTTGCTCATATAATTTCCTCAGTTCGACCTCCTGTGTCACTTTGGAATCTCAGCCTGCTGCTCCCTGCTCCTCAGAAAACCCCCTTTGAACCAAGTAGAGACATTCCATTGGAAGAACTCGCCTTTTAAGGTTGCCTTGTTGGTTATCATCATGTCTGTTAGGCGTGTTCTGACTTTAGCAGCTCTGTCTTGTAAAGAGCCTTTTTTGTTTTGAAAAAGGACACTGAGGTTTTGGTTTCCAAACCACTTTCTTCTCACTTAAGGTGGTCTCTTCCTTCCACCTCAATGAGGATATTGTCCTCCCTCCCCGCTGTGTTGCCCCAAAACAAAGAATTGTTTTGATGTGGTTAGGGCTGTCAGTCTACTTGGCAGTCATGGTCTTTTTCACAAGATAGAGTCCATTTTTTGTTCAACCTGGAGGTCCTCATAGAGCACACCCTGCTTCCTGCTCCACCATTACTGAGTGGATGATGGGACAGATCGTTTCCATGTCCTACATTCTTAAAGAAAAGCTTCCTTTCTTTACCATTTGCACCAGGGCTGTTGGTGTCTCCAGGGCTATATGTACTGTACTCCATGATAAGGAATTTACAGGTAAATCAAAATTCCGTTTTTTTTTTTCCTTGCCAGTCAAATCTGTTTCTTGGAGTGCAGTACAGGGCACAGGACTGCCCCCCCCCCCCCCTCTTTTCTTATGATCTCCCTAATTCTTTCCACAAAAATTAAGCAAGATAGGAGTGGGAGGGGTTTTATAGGGTGATGTCCCTGCAGCCCCTCTTTTTGTTAGTGTCCAGTCACCTTAAGTTAGCTGTATTTACAGAAGGCAGTGTCTGTACTCTACTGCAGGAAGTGTATTTTGCTGTCAATTTTTTGTCGGGGTCTGCAGAACTAGACTCTGTGTTCTAAATAGTGTCTGAATAAAACGTTTAAGTGTTTTATATGGTTGCATTTGCCTCAGTGGCATGGTCCTATAGTGTCAGTTTTAAGAACTTCAGACAAAAGTTCCTTTCTTTTGGGAGGTTTTGATTGGGTAAGGTTTGCACATCTGTCAGGTTTTTATTTCTCACTTTTGACTTTTAAGAACATCTCTCCCCTTACAGTTTTTCTAAGAGGACCTGAGAACTTCATAAATTTCCTTTTTTGAAAGAATCCTAACGCTTTCTGTAAAGGATCTGGCTCTTACACCCCTTTCACACCGGGATGTTTTTTCAGGCATTTAGCGTTAAAAAAAAAAAAAAAAAGCGCCTGTAAAGTGCCTGAAAGGAGCCTCATCTGCAATCCCAATGTGAAAGCCTGAGTGCTTTCACACTGAGAACCCTTTCTCACTGGCGTGTTTTTCAGGCGCTTTAGCGTTAAAAAAGAGCCTGTAAAGCGCCTGACAGAAGCCTCATCTGCAATCCCAATGTGAAAGCTCAAGTGCAGCGCTGCAATACTGCCAGCAAAATGCCGCTATTGCGGCGTATTACAGGCGGTTTTAACCCTTTCTTGGCTGCTAGCGGGGGTAAAAGTGCCCCGCTGGCAGCCAAAATGCACTGCAAATCCGACGGTAAAACGCCGCTAAAAATAGCGATATTTTATCACCGCCGCTATGGGCGGCTTGGTGTGAAAGCCGTCGTAAAGCACTTGGGCTTTCACATTGGGCTGGCAGATGAGGCTCCTTTCAAGCGATTTACAGGCGCTTCTTTTAGCGCTAAAGCGCCTGAAAAACGCCTTAGTGTGAAAGGGGTCTAAAAGTCACAAATTCATTAGTTAAAATGCTGGATAGTCCTTTCTACCTACGTTAATAGTGTAATAGTTTGTACAATATATCATCATAGTCATTAGAATGTTGTTGGGCCTTGAGTGTTCTTTCTTCATTCTAAAGGTTTTCTGTGTGATGTCATGAACTGAAATTGCTATTGCTTTATGATGATTTTTTTTTTCCAAAGGAGATGCTAGCAGACAAATCAGTGACCTCAAATTTAAAATCACCAAATCCACTCAAGAAATAACTGCCTTAGAACAGAATGTAAGTTTTATTTTATTTTTTTTTGGAAAAAAAAAATACTGCAGAGCATGTATAGGTTAAGAGAAATGGTTTCTTCGTAGTAGAACATCCAGGGTGTTTTTAAATTCAGATGGCTAGTATTTGAACTCTCTATAGATGTAATATCCTAGCATGTTCTGGCAGAAAAAGTTTCTCTAAAATGTCTTGAATATTCTTTGTTTAAGGGAAAAAAAAACCTACAGAAGAAATCTCATGGACACTTAAGAGAATATTGGGCCTAGATTGCACTCCCTTGTAACCTCCTCTTAAAAACTCTCCCTTGAATTCTGTGCTGGTTCTATCCTATCAAAGACCTTCAATTGTCTATTGTACATGAACAGGGACCATGATAGATTGTTGGTATTACCAGAAGACTTTAAATCGAAGCTCCACCCAAAAGGGGACGCTCCGCTCTAAGCACTCTTTCCCCCCCATGCCACCTTTATGGGGAGCGGGTACCTAGTTTTGACAAGTTCTTTTGTCCCCCCTCCCTATCTTCTGGGACACGTCACAGGTCCCAGAAGATTCGCCAATGATTTGGGAAGAGTAACGTGGCTCACTTCCAGCTGCGGAGTTACAAGCTGTCACCGCCAGGTGCCCACTGTAATGCTGGCAAGATGGAGAGAATGAAAGGTTCGGGCGGCCACATTGCAGTATGCTGGGACAGATGAATGTGTATTAAAAGTCAGCAGCTACACTTTTTTTGTGACTTCATAAACACAAAAATTACAAACTCCGCTTTAACAAGTTTTCAACAGTAGAAGGGCTCTGTGCTCTTTGGTTTATGTTTTGTATTTATGGAGTTCATTTTGTTACTTTTGAAATGCTCTCATTTATGAATCAGGGGTAAGGTAATGCCAGTTCTCAGCTTCTACCAATTTATTTGTCAGATTATTCGGCTAGAGAGTCAGCTGTCCCGTTTCAAAACGTCTGCAGAAAATGCTGAAAAAATAGAAGATGAATTAAAAGCTGAAAAACGAAGATTACAGAGGGAGGTGAATATTGATGTTTTTAAGTATTTATACTTCCTTCTTTTTTGTATACTTTACTTTAAATGTAGTTGAAAGCCATACACTGGAGTTTAGGGTTTTGAAATACTAATAGCTGAAGTCAGAAAATGATTTGGTATCTTAGGTTAAGAGTTGTCCTTGTAGTGTCTGGTAGGATTTCTCCAAAATTGGTAATTTTGTCCTGGGATTTGGTTTAGCTGCTAAACCATCTGCATTTGTGAAATATTGAAACCAATGGACATAGATCTTTTTTGGCCATATGCAACAAAATAGAGCTAAAGTTGGGTAAAATCCTTTATTATTAATTAGTGTATATAAACCTAATCTAATATGCTTCCTTTCAGTCTGTAATATATACTACTGGAAGCAGTTGGTTTACTTCTGTCAACTACAAGACAACATCTCTGATATGGAAATGACAGCGCTGCTCTGTTGTCTCACACCCCTCCTGTCCTAGGTGACAACACTTCTCTCTAAATCTAGTACAATGAGTAAATGTGGTCCTCCTAGGACAAGACGTGTGGTAAAAATAAAGTTAAAAAGCCTGAAAAAAAACATGCAGCCACCATATCAAAGGACTGGTGAGCTGTAGTAATTTGGGTCCTTGGGTATTAGATACTCCATAACATACAGGATTATATATATATATATATATATATATATATATATATATATATATATATATATATATATATATATATTCTAGAGATTCAGAAACCTCTGATACCTGTCTCACTAAGTAGTAGTGTGGCAGCTGGAAGATTGCTACTTGTAGTTGGTAGTTGTTTCTTGAGGTCCAGCAGTTTAAATAAGCTGTAGCTTAAGCAGCTTACAAATGTCTTACAAAGATCTCCAAACGGGCCTCCAGTTGTTCAGCAGCTACAATTCCCATCATGCCTAATCATGTCTATGAATGTCAGTGTTTTAGAAGGCCTCATTGGATCTGTAGTTTTGCAACAGCTGGAGGGCCTTCGTTTGAACATCCCTGGTCTAAAGGACCATGTCTTAGACTTGTTTCCAGTAAATGCTTAGATTACAATTGATGTAAATTATAATAAGCCCTGAGCTTGATTGCAGGGTATCTCTATTTAGAAGTGCTTATAGGGAGGGGGGAAAAAAAGAAGCACCTGATAAATGGTAAATTGATTTTTGTAGTCAAATCCTGATTTCCCTAGGATTGTGACAGGTTTACTTTAACAACTTTTAAAATATACAACTGTGACAGCTTCAGTATTAGTGGCTTGAATATTTTTTTATTGAAGGTAAACAATTTTGAGTGAAACTTGTGATTTCTTAAGGCAGTGCAGTTAAATTTTCTCAGTTGTTTTTTTTTTTTTTTTTTCTCAGCTTATGTAGAGGGTCTTTTATGAGGGTAACCTATCAATATACATAGTTGCATAGTAGGTGAGGTTAAAAAAAGATGCAAGTCCATTAAGTCCAACCTATGTGTGTGATTAAATGTCAGGATTTGCGTTGTATATCGCTGTATGTTGCTTTATCTAATAGTTTTTTTGAAATGATCGATGCTCCCCGCTGAGACCAATGCCTGTGGAAGAGAATTACACATCCTTGCCGCTCTTACAGTAAAGAACCCTCTATGTAGTTTAAAGTTAAACCTCTTTTCTTCTAATTTTAATGAGTGGTCAGGTGTCTTGTTAAACTAACTTCCGCAAAAAAAGTTTTATCTCTACTGTGGGATCACTAGTATGGTGTATTTACAAATTGAAATCATATCCCCTCTCAAGCATCTCTTCTCCAGAGAGAATAAGTTCGGTGCTTGCAACATTTCCTCATAACTAATATCCTCCATACCCTTTATTAGCTTAGTTGCCCTTCTTTGTACTCGTTCCATTTCCAGTACACCCTTCCTGGTGACTGGTACCCAGAACTGGACAGCATACTCTAGGTGCGGCCGGACCAGAGTCTTTTAGAGCGGGAGAATTATAGTTTTATCTCTGGAGTTGATCCCCTTTTTAACGAATGCCAATATTCTGTTTGCTGTGGTCCCACGGGTCCTTTTCCATCCTAGATTCCCCCAGAGGTTCTCCCCCTCCCTCTCCCCCGGAGTATAGATTGCATTCATATTTTTGCTACCCAAATGCATTATTTTACATTTTTCTACATTTGAACCTCATTTGCCATACATATAGTTGCCCACCCCATGATTTCTTTTTTTTAATGTATCATTGTTTCTGTGTTTTTTTTTTTTTTGTTTTTTTTTCCTTGTATGCAGCTCCGTACAGCCTTGGATAAGATTGATGAGCTTGAAGTAGGCAATAGCCATTTGGTAAAGAGGTTGGAGAAGATGAAGGCCAATCGAAGCGCCATCTTGTCCCAGCAGTGACTTTTGTGGTGGTTGGAACATGTGAATATAGATAAAGAGCACGTGAAGTGCCATTTTTCCAGGCTTCTGCTTCTGTCAAAATAATGTAACCACCAGTATGATGGAGCCATGAGACGGAACAGAGGGATCTATTGCCAATAGAGTATTTATTAAATCCACTCACTGCCTGTGGCAATAGCAATGCAACTTACATTCTTTACAATGTTTTCCCTGTGGCACCAAATGTTGGGAATCACAAGTATACCGAAGCAGGTGACTCCAGCATCACAGTGTGGCTTATCTTATGGCAGAAGAAGCAGAGCCTTGCCATAAACTCAGAACAAGGACAGTCCTGGTAAATAATTATGATGGAATTGGGATTAAAAAAAAAAAACTGATTTTTCCAAGTTTTTACAAGCTTAAACAAGCAATCTCCTTTATTTCCCGACTCCCAGAATTTGACAGTCGCAAATAAGGCCATTGCCAAATAATCATAACCTTACGGGTTTAAAAAAAAAAACAGTACTGCAGCATAGAGGCAATATCTAAGGCACTGTAAATTTGGACAATATACTACATTTTTGTACCTTTTGCTGTGAACATAAGCACAATTTGAAAAGGTGTAAGGTATTGGGAATCAAACTCACAGCAGAGTTATGCTACACATTGGCTGTGTCATCCTGCATGGCTACCTGCTGCTACAATTCATCATCATTCTAAAGAGTTCAGCTACAGAAGTTCTCTGCTGTACAGAAGCAGCAAATGTGCCTCACTGTAAACAGAACATTGAGGACAGTGGTGACCCCAGGGACACACTGCTGGTTTTCCATTATGATGTGTGCAACTGAAAAAAACAAATGCTGTATGTGATTTGTCCTTGTTGCTCTTGGACTTTTTTCAGACACTTGGAATGTTCCTATTTATTAATGGGGGGGGGGGGGGGGGGAGAGGGGAAACAATGCAGTTCACTGGAGGAAATTTGCAGATGCGAAAATCACCCAAAGATTAATGTGTGTGTGCGCGCATGTGTGTGAATAATTTTTGGAGACACAAGCCATGGAACAGACACTCACTGAATGTGTATGCATTCCCATTGTCATTCTTTTTTGGGGGAAAGTGGCCTTATTTGACTTGTGCTGGACTCTTGATAAACAAGCATGAAGCTACAGCTCTATCACTTCTTCAGTCACTGGAGTTTTCTCTTTCAGGGTTAATAAAAGATAAACTCATCACTGAATAAAAAAGAGAACTCAAAACTTAGATATGCATCCATTCTTATTTATGAAAATTGTAATTGTCCGAGTGACTTTCTATTGATCACGCTGCAGTAATAGACTACCAAGGTAAGTGGAGTTTAAAGGTTTACGTGCGGTTATGCTGGACATAAAGGAAATGATAAGCAATCAGTCATATAACTGTTTGTGTCAGATCTTTCATTCTAAATTATCATTACTACAGCTAAGGAAAAGATAGGTACAATATTTTCATCTAAAACATCATTATATTGAACAGATGTATCCTTACATGAATAGATGTTTATCTAAGGAGAAATAAACTTGATGTAACAGATGGTTCTGATGTGTGTTAGCTGCCCCATAACTGTCCTGTTTAAAAAAAGAAAAAAAACATCTCTAGATGTTTAACCACTTCCCATCCGAGCCAATTCTGGCACTTTGCTCTTACATGTAAAAAAGAATCATTTTTTTTCTAGAAAATTACTCAGAACCCCCGAACATTATATGTTTTTTTAGCAGAGACCCCAGGGAATAAAATGGCGGCTGTTAAAATTTTTATATATCACACTGTATTTGCGCAGCGATTTTTTCAAACACGTTTTTTGGGGGAAAAATTATAAATAAAAAAAATAAAAAAAAACAGTAAAGTTAGCCCAGTTTTTTTGAATAATGTGAAAGATGTTACGCCGCGTAAATGGATACCCAACATGCCATGCTTTAAAATTGCGCACACTGATGGAATAGCACCAAACTTTATCTCCATAGGTGACGCTTTAAATTTTTTTACAGGTTACCTGTTTAGCATTACAGAGGAGGTATTGGGCTAGAGTTGT
Source organism: Lithobates pipiens (assembly GCF_037356315.1). Taxonomy (NCBI): domain Eukaryota; kingdom Metazoa; phylum Chordata; class Amphibia; order Anura; family Ranidae; genus Lithobates; species Lithobates pipiens. The sequence continues at coordinate 129,143,288 of NW_027507784.1, forward strand.
TACTCCCACTGTAATGTTTGCAGCGATACCTCACGTGTAGTTTAACACCATTTACATATGTAGGCACGACTTTTTTTATTTTGACACTTTCCCGTTAAAAAAATTTTTTTTGCACTTTTATTCCTATTGCGAGGCATGTGAACATCCCTTGTAATAGGAATAGTGCATGGCAGGTCCTCTTTATGGAGAGATGTGGGATCTATAAGATTCCGCATCTCTTCTCCAGGCAGGAAAGACTGAGATCAAAAGAAAAAATAAACAATCTCAGCCTTTCCAGCCAAGTCCCCGGCAATGTTTGCTTCTGTCAGGCTGGACATAATAACTTTGGGCTCCGGCCTCTGAAGGTCATAGAGATTGCTGGGGACCATCTGTGCTCCTCAAATCTCTATGCTCAACATCCAGGAATGGTGGATTCCTTTTCCGGCTCACAGATCCCACGGGCGAGCCAGTAGAAGCACCGGGGGGGGGGGGGGGGAGATACTCAAGTGGCTGAACTGCTGCTATGATTGTTATGGTGCAGGGAATCGACAGCAGAAAAAGATATCTGATGCCTGTAGCTGCAGGCATCCTTCAGATATCCTCACTAAAATTCCAGGGTGTCATATGACGTACCTTGGGCAGGAAGTGGTTAATCCCTTCCCAGCCAGTGTCATTAGTACAGTGACAGTGCATATTTTTAGCACTGTATTGTGTCACTGGTTAGTGCAAAGTGTTAGTGTCCGATTGTCCATGGCAATATCACAGTCCCACTATAGGTTGCTGATCGCCACCATTAATAGTGTGTATACACCATAGTTTGTAAATGCTAGAACGTTTGTGTAAACCTATCAGTATATCCTTATTGGCGCTTTTTTTTTTTTTTTTTTTTTACCAAAAACATGTAGCAGAATACATATATGCCTAAATTTCTGAATACATTTGAATGAGAATTGCTACTTCATCCATGGAACCAGATATTAATGCGTTTGTCAAAAACAATAGTTTAAACTTGCACCTTTTAATTTTATAATAAAAAATATTACAAAAAAACTATCAGTGATCATTAACTTGTGATCTGCCTGACTTTTAGTAGTACTCATCTATCCTTCTTGTTTATTTTATGTGCAGCCTAAGCCCATTCCTCGTCTTCCAATGTGGCCCAGGAAGGTCAAAACATTGGACACTCCTGCCTTAAGGCAAGCAGGGCTACATATACTTGGCTACTCCCATGACTTATTACACAATGCTGTGTACTGGTAGCACAAGAGGTGGTTCAAAAGGTAAAACAAAGGATACCCATGGTACATGGAAGATACAGATGTCTGCAGAGGATGGCAGACGCTGGTGCCTAGTCAGAGGGATGTGGCAACCAGGCAAGAGGTTGGGTCCAGGTATCAGGCAGCTAAGTGGTGTATAAAGGGTAGCGGTCAGTTTGGCCAGCAGGCAGAGAGGGGATTCTTAAACTGGCAAGGTCTCTACACAGAACAGGTAGATCTGATACAGGCTAAAGGCAGCTAGGGGGACATTTGGGCAAGCCTATCACAAGCATCTGGTGCAGGTCTTTGGGAGACCTAAATCTGATGCAAATAGAATCTGGACCAATAGGAGATATGCAGGAATTAATAGACAAAAGGCCATGCCTAGCAACAGGATGCTGAAGGCAAGAGCTGTGGTCATACTGCCAGGGTATAGGACTCTGCAGCCAAAGATCAAGCAGGGGGAGCCCAAGATGCGGTCATGTTGCATGAGCAACAGGATACTGAGAGCTGCAGCCACTTGAGTCAACAGGACAGCCCCAAGAGATGACCAATCGGAGTGGGATTTCTAAGAACAAAGGAACTGCAGGGAACCTGACAGAAAAGGCCTTTAGCGTTAGGACCTCATTGCTGTGTCTTCCTCCTTAAAGGGGTTGTAAATCTTTGTTTTTTTATTTTCTAAATGGGTTCCTTTTAAGCTAGTGCATTGTTGGTTCACTTACCTTTTCCTTTGATTTCCCTTCTAAATGTTTTTTTTCTTTGAATTTCTCACTTCCTGTTTCTCAGTAAACTTCACACCATCATCTGAATGGTGTTTAGTCAGCCAGAACAGCTTACTGAACAGCTTACTGGGGAGGAACAGGAAGTGAGAAATTCAGACAAAGAAAACGAAGAAAAAAAAAACATTTAGAAGGGAAATCGAAGGAAAAGGTAAGTGAACCAACAATGCACTAGCTTAACCACTTCGCGTCCACCCTATAGCCAAAAGACGGCTACAGAGTGGACGCTAACTGCCGGGTGAGCGTCCCTGGACGTCCTTTTGTTTACTTCCCCAATGTGCACCGTCGCGGGCGCGTATCGGGGAAGTTCTGTGTTGGCCGTATCCCTTGGACACAGCCAATCACAGATCATGCTAAATCTAGCTCAAATAATGAATTTCTTGATAATACAGTACAGGACACAGGCAAAGTCTTTGACTGGATTATATGATGCTACTTTCAGGTGACTGGACAATTGCAGATCTATTAGGTCCCCCACATAACCCCTTCCACTGACCGTTATCCTAATTTTTTTGCCTTAGTCTCTTGTTTTTTTTTTTTTTTTTTTTTGTTTGTTTTTCTGAATGTGTACCTGCTACTTCAGCTAATAGTACAGTTTATGGATTGGCATCACAGGCATGTCTATGGGACCATTCCCGGAACAATTTGTAGGTGCCAAGGCTGGGCTCAGCCCTTCCTTCTCTGAGCTGGCCGCTTAGCTGTCGGCTAATTGCCAGCTTCTATCTCTCTCCAGTTATTCAGCTGTTGATACTGCTCATCAGTCCTGCCTATTTAAGCCTTCCAGTCCAGAGGAGCTCTGCCTTCGCCTTTCACATCACATACGATCTCCTGTGTTCCTGTTTAAAGACTGGCTTTGCTGACATCCCTTCTGGCTCTAGATCCTGCTTGCTGTTCCAGTACTTTGATCCCTGACTTCTGGCTTGTCTGACTATCCATTCCAGTTACTGAACTTTGGCTATTTTGTGGCTACGTTCTTTTTACTTTTATTATTAAACAAGTGCGATTTAACTGTACTTCTGTCTCGGTCTTCATGGTTTCTGACAGTAGGCTAAAAAGACACAGATTCAGCTTGTATCCTGCTTCGCTTCAGACACTGGATCCTGTGTAAGGTGCTTCTCCTTAGTACGTTATGCAATGTATGGAGTTATCCTCAGGGTGTTATACGGGTGCAGGGCAGTGGAGATCTTCACAGGTGTGACCTAGTCACTGAAGACTCCTATGTTTTTCCAAAGTGAGTGAAGTGGAGGTGCTTCGTTTCCCCTTAAATGTTGTTGTGGCTGTTCTGATTGCTAAAGGTCGTTAAGAGGCTGGCTCTTTAACTATGCAGAGGAGCCAGTTCTTCTGAGGGTGTTTGGAGACTCTGGTCTCCCCTCCTCCCCCCCCCCCTTTTTTCCAAGCCACCCTCTTAAAATAGTATTATGGACTTTGTCCTATTTGCCCACAACTGTCCTTTCTATATAAGGGGGCAAGGCTAGGGACGTGGAGTTTTCTGTGTATGCACCTCTACTCACAGCAGATATTTTATGCTTGTGTCATAGATATTTACTCAGCTTGCACTCCTACCTAGGCAGTGAAAGCTGCTGCTCTTTGGTGTTATTTCGTGTTATTATCATATATTGTACTTGTATGTGACAGATTTATAGGCAGCCTTGGCAACTGAGGAGAAACTGAGTGATTTGTTTTCATGCTCTGGAGCTAACCTGAGCTCCAAGATCCTAGAGTGGCGTTATGGACAGACTTGTTGAGACTCCCGCTATACCCCCTCTGCCACCTTTTTTTGTGAGTACCCACTGGGTTCCCCTCACTTATATATGGAAAATCAGCTCTCTGTGCAGCCCCTATCCCTGATATTGTAATTCCCTCTCCCTCTTCTGGTGGGGGGGTGGAGAGTTTCCTCTTCACCTCCAATACACTCTTCAAGGCCTGCTTTGTGGCCCTACCATGCAACCTGTAAGTGCTTCAATGAATATTTTGGACCCTTGCGGTCTGGACCAGATGTATATTCCGGGACCCTTATTCTACTCTTGGATCCTTCTGTTCTTAACTGGAACTCCTTCCTACTGCTCTGCGCTATTGCATTGACGATATTGGAGACTTTACTACACCTGTTGTCCAGGGTAGGCCTTCTTTCCATTCATATGTGTCAGATCCTGTGGCTCAAGTAGTGCTCTTTGGAGCCGATGTGCTCCCATTTTTTTTTTTTTATTAAGGATGTCGGGGTGGTAAAGGTACGTTTTTGCCCAGCTAAGGTGCCTGTAAACAAATTATTTTCTGTGTATAATTCCTTTTGTTCTTCCTAAGTCTTTCCATAAAAAAAGGAATATTGACTTGCCTGTTTCTTGGTGTAGAGCAGGGGTCTCAAACTGGTGGCCCTCTAGCTGTTGCGAAACTACAATTCCCATGAGGCATTGCAAGGCTGACAGTTACAAGCATGACTCCCACATGCAGAGGCATGATGGAACTTGTAGTTTCACAACAGCTGGAGGGCCACCAGTTTGAGACCCCTGGTGTAAAGGAACCAATCCTTATTTCTTGCTAAAAAAAACAAAACAATGGACTGTGAGTATTAGTGGGAGGGGTTATATGGGGGATTATTGTGGAGCTGTGTACAGCCAGTGTTGTGCTTGCCCTCTACCCAATAGGAAGGCACACAGGATGAGGACTGTTAGGATTGTGGGAGGTATAGTTCTGACAGACGGAGTTGGCTTGGTGAAATGGAAGGGGGAAACTACGGATCCCACAAGGCACTGGGACAAAGCGGGGTGGTTCCTGGCTGCTTTCCCCTAAGCTGAGAACTGCTGTTCTGAAAGGACTAAACATACCACTGCACCTGAGAGGTACAACGATGGATATATCTTCACATTCACACACTTCACACTTCACACACTCTTAACAGAAAGGAAATTGCCTGCTAACACAGGTGTTGCTAGGGTGCCGCTGGCCGAAGTCCTTTCACAAAAGAGGGGCAGTGTTTGCAAGTAACCGAGTAAGTGCCTGTGTCAGTTCTTAAGGAACATTGACCTGAGCGCTTTGGTGCAAGACTTTAACCCCAACATGCTGGCCAGTGCAGGAAGGGGGAATTCTATTACAGACCTCTGGCCTATTGTGGTCTAGTACCCCTTAGTTAGGATTGGCCAAGTATAGGATTTATTCGTTCTGTACACCAATTGAATATCTGTGTATTTCTACTGTTTGTGATATATATGTATATAGTACTCTATTCATCAAGTTGCTCCTTCGGGGGGGTAAGCACTCCAATAAAATAACATACTTAGTATTCCCTACCACTCCTAGAATGTTTTTGACAAACTACAAAACTTCACCCTTCACATAATTAAAGTTCCTTTTTCCTGGAATTCCACTTCAAAAGCCCTACCTGATTGCGGTTCTCTGCAGCATTCAGTCCTCTCAACTTGCAGCGGCCAGAAGACAAGAATCCTGTTTGTCTTGTGACTGGAGAGATGACAGCTGGAAAAAAGGTATACATAACGAAGACTATTAAAAAAATAAATAAATAAATATGGGGGGGGGGGGGGTGGATCTCTAATTTCTCCCTTTTTAGGCTGCGTCAATACTATAGCTGCACATATGCACATTGTTGCACTACACAAGCTGTGAACCCATTCATTACTAGTAATAAAAATACATGAAAAGTGCATAAATCTATCCCATAGTTTGTAGACTCTAACCAATCAATACAATTTAACCAAAAACATGTAACCAAATACATATTGGCCTAAACTGATGAAGATTTTTTAACTTTTTTTATTTGATATCTTTTATAGCATGAAGTAAAAAAAAACTTTTTTTTTTTGTCAGATATTTTTGTTTATAGTGCAAAAAATAAAAACTGCAGAGGTAATCAAATGCCACCAAAAGAAAGCTCTATTTGTGGGGGAAGAAATGGACATCAATCTTATTTTGGTATAGTGTTGCACGACTGCGCAATTGTCAGATAAAGCAATGCAGTGCAGGATTGCAAAAAAAATGGCCTGGTGAGGAAGTTGTGATGAAACGAGTAGGGATGTGGCTGTAAGGCAGGCAGAAGTGAGGAGCCACCTTCAGTACAGTGACATTTAGTTGATCAGGACCCGCGATGGGAATTAATTTATTCAAAAGCGATTTTATACTGAATGAAATGCGAGTGTAATGTGATGTAGGCTTGGTTTAAATAAAAGTGTGTTCAAAATGTATTTGCACTTGCACTATCTGACCTTTCCTTTATTTTCCCATTTATGTGTGATCATCTGGGAGTGACTATTTACTTTGGAGGTGGCTGTGGATGGATTGAAAAAAATGCATAGTTCATTTTATATGTATTTGCCGAGCATGATAATGTGAGGCATACCTGTAATGATATCACATACTAGACACATGAAAAGCTGTAGCTATCGGCCATCTTGTTCAGAAATCAGACATCAGCCATGACAGTTTGGCTGAATAGTTACATTGCAGTAGTAATCTTAACGTTCCCCTCCCTCCTCCCTTACTTAATGGTATCCATAGAATCACTTAACTTTTTTTTTTTATCTCAGGCATGAGCCTGTAAACAGCTGAGTCATGGCAGGATGTCTGGTCCTGCTGTCCAGGAGTATCGTAAAACTATAACCAAATCCATTAAGAATACATAGCCTGCCATCAAAGGATGCTCAGACTTGGGGTCCTGCAAAGCAGAAGAAACCTTTCAGACACCTTTGCTAAATTCAAAACGTAATAATCCCCACATGATTCATATACTCAGACAGGACACATTAAAGAGGAAGTAAACCCTGGTGGGTTTACTTCCTCTTTGTTAGCCCAATGTCACCGCTGTTCCCTGTAGTCCGGAGCATCCATCTTCCGGGTATCACTGCTCCGGCCACTCACAACGCCGGAGCAGCGATGACGCCACTCCCACGTATGAGCACGGAGCCGCCACTAACGGCATATCGCTGTTAGCAGTGGCATGCTGCTAACGGCGATAGTGCGCCTGAGTGCCACTGTCTATGGCTGTGACTGTCTTTTAGTAAATATCTCTTAAACTGTGTAGGTTTAGGAGATATTTCTTGGACCTACAGGTAAGCCTTAATCTAGGCTTACCTGTAGGTCAAAGTGGTTTATAAGGGTTTACAACCACTTTAATAAAACATATATATTTGGATGCGTAATTTCCTTGTCAAAATATTTTATTATGTATTCAAAGGTAAATTATACAAGTGTACAATATAATCTGTTAAATGAATGAAGCTCAGTTATATAAATGCAAAGAATAGTATAGTTTGCTATTATGTATTTTTAAATAAAAGTAATAGTTATAAGCAACTGTTGATCTGTATTTGAATGAAATGTCTTAATTTATACAGTTACAATTATAACTGTAAAAATTCTATATGATCATAGGTAGCATATGTGGGAGATTCCAAATTCAAGAAGCAAAAATGGATATAAATAACGATAAGAAGGGTAGAAGGAAAGAGAGGGATGTATAGAGAGAGGGTGATGAGTTCCGCAGGGTTCGGTTGGGAGCCACCACAACGTCCTTGAACAACCATATTTGAAACAAAACCTATCAAATTTACTACCATGGTAATAGTACTCTGTTATCAAATGTTGATGGCAAAACATTTTCTATCCAAGGTTTCCATATTTTTTTGTATTTAGGGACTTGGGCCGTTTCAAGAGCTAACATTTTCGCTTATATCATAGTATTATACATTCTATTCACAGTCTCATTGACTTCCAAAGTTGAGGATCTCCACGCTTTCGCTAGCGTTTGTTTCGCCACCGTGAAGAGCTGTATCAACAATTTACAGTGGGTATGTGATATGAATTCTGGTTTTAAATTGAGTAGGGCTATCATAGGGTCCAGATGTAATTTCATTTTGAGAAATTTAGATGCAATGTTAAAAAAATTCCTTCCAGAAAGCTTGTGCAATAGGGCAGTCCCACCAAATATGAAAATAAGTACCCAAACCTGTACAACCAAGATAACATTGAGCCAAATAATTTTGGGTATATTTAGCTATCCTGACTGGTACAAGGTACCAACTTGTTAGTACCTTGTAGTTGGCCTCCATTGCCATTACATTAGGAGAGGCTGATTTGGTTACTGACCAAATTAGGTTCCAGTCTACATTTTCAAGAGTTTTCTCTAGGTCAACCTCCCATTTCTGAATGTATGAAGGATTTTCTGAGTTGGGTTGAGTTAATATTTGAGGGCATAGAAGGGATATTATTCCTTTAGCATTTGGTTCATCCTTACAGATAGTTTCAAAATTGGTTAGTTTGTTTAGGGGAGTGTTTGTGTTTTAGGAAGGGTGAGAAAAAGTTTTTAAGTTGGCGATATCTAAATATTTCTTCATGGGGTAAGCCATAGGTGTCACAAAATGTGGGGAACGGGATGAAGGATGAGGAGTCTACAAACTTATGCATGGTCAGAATATTTAGTGATACCCATTCTTTAAAAGATTTAGGAGAGACCCATGCCGGATAAAATGCTGGATTTTTATAAAATGATAATAGCAGATTCTAAGTAATTTCCTATTTTAAACCTATCCCAAAGAGATATAAAATGTTTAGTGATAGGATTTCGTAGATTTCTACGATCTCTAGGAGAGATCCAAAGATGGTTTGATATGGAAATAGGGTCACACTCAGCTGCTTCTATAGACACCCATAATGGGATTTCTTTTCGTGCATGATATTTAAACTAGCTAATTGTGCTGCCCTATAATAGCTTGCAAAATTTGGACATCCTAATCCTCCATTAAGTTTGGGAAGAAATAAAGTACGCTGTTGTATTTGCGTTTTGGAAGAACCCCATATGAACGACATTACTCTCTTCTGTATAAGTCTTAGGAAATAGGCAGGAACAGGGATTGGTAAAACACGGAATAAATATAGTATTTTTGGTAGGATTGTCATTTTTATGGCACTGATTCTTCCAAACCACGATAATGGGATGTGGGACCAGGATTTTAATAGATTAGATATATTTTTCAGAATGGATGAATAATTAACTGAGAATGCATTTGTAAAGGAAGCCGACAAATGAATCCCTAAATAAGGGATCGATCTGTCAGCCCAAGTAAAAGGGAGACCTGTCTTTGCTGAATTTAGTTCTACATTTGAGAGGGATATGTTTAAGGCTTGACATTTTTTTAGGGTTAATATGAAGACCATAAAATAATGCAAATTGGAATTAGGTTGGGGCCCGATATTTGTGGAGAAGAAAGAAATAGAAGGATATTGTCTGCAAATAGACATAATTTATGTTGGTAACCGCCAATTTCAATTCCAGTTATAGTGGGGTCCGATCTAATCATTTGATCTAGACATGTACCTCTATTTATACTAAAGGATTCAGATTTATAACCTACATATTTAACATATGTTTTTGGGTTAGTATAAAGGGCCATAATCCAGTTTATAAAGTTGGGGCCAAAACCCCATTTTTGTAGAGTATAATACACGTAAGGCCAGGAAACGGAGTTGAATGCTTTTTTAAAGGTCTAATGAAAGGAAACAAGCTGGAATTTGACGCGATTGTAGCAATCTGTGGCAATAGTACCGCTCTACGTATGTTATCGCTTGCTTGACTTGTTGTCATAAAGCCAACCTGATCACGGTGAATTAATGATCCTATTGTCTATCTTTAAGACGAGTAGCTAGAATTTTGGCTAAAATTCTAATATCTATGTTTATCATGGAGATGGGGCAGAAATTTGTGCATGATGTTTCATCTGAGTATGCTTTTGGAATCATGCAAATAATAGCCATTAGTGATTCTTGACTAAAATATTTATTATTCAAGATATTATTGAATGCTTTTGTCAATATAGGAGAGATGATATCTGTGAAAGTGTAGTAATATAGGGCTGAGAAGCCATCTGGACCCGGTCTTTTGTTTAATTTCAACTCTTTAATAGCTGCTATTACATCTTCCACCACTATAGGTTGCTCTAATTTGTTTTTATGTGAAGGGGATGTTTGGGGTAGATGTATTTGCTTTAGTGGAATCAAGGAATTTGCTTTAGTAGAATCAAGAGAGTTGGCTTCTGAATATAGGTTATTCAGGTGAGAGCTGAATTTTTTAACTATTTTTAGAGGATTACTCGTATATGTATTTTTAGTCAGTTTAAATTTAATAGGTTTAGAAGATTTATTGATAGAATTAACTTTTTCGCGCTAAATAAGTACCAGGTTTGTTAGATTTTATGTAAAATACATGTCTGGTGCGTTGCAAGGTTTTCTCAGCAGAATCGGTGAGAAATAAATCATATTCCAATCTTGCCTTTTCCAGTTTATTTTTTGCAGATGGAGTGGGATTAGTTTGAAAGGCTGTAAAAGAAGAATGAAATACATTTTCCAATTTCCGTGCCAGGTTTCTGTGTTCCCTGTTGAGTATTCCAATTTTTTGTTGGAATATCCCTCTCGGAATTGGTTTGTGTGCCTCCTAGAGGGTGAGGCTGCATTCACACCTGAGCGTAGCATTTTCAAGCGTTTTTTACTGCGATTTACAGCGTTTTTTACCGCGATTTGCCGCGAATTTGTGCAGGGCAAAAGGTCACCAATGTTAAAAGAAGAAAAACGCCCAAATCGGCCAGATTCGCGCAACAAAAAAGGGTACTTGTTTGAGCTTCAGGCATAGGGCTTCAGGCGACTTGGAGTGGAGATGTGAACCATCTTCATTGAGAATAATAGATTTTTTCCCCTCCAGCGTTTTGTAGCTTCAGGCGTCAAGCTACAAAATGCTCAGGTGTGAATGGGGTCTTAATGAGGAAACTTCCGGGCATGTATTATGTTTTTAAATAATCTTTCAGAGCCTGTTCTATGTTTATATGGTAAGAGGGGTGTTTCAATCATATATTTGGTTATATTTGGTTGAAGACTACATTATGGTCAGACCATGGAATAGGGATAATATTAGATGCAATTATTTCTGGCAACATTCCTGCCTTCAGAAATATGTGGTCAATTCGACTGAATGTTTGATGTGGATGGGGGAAATATGTATAATTTCTTCTGGTCAGGTTGTTTTCTCTCCAAGAATCAACAAATTTATAGTTAGAAAGGAGATGAGAAAGCGATTGATTAGTTTGGTTTTGGGATGGAATAATTGGGGATCTGTCCAGAAATGGATGGATGACTTGATTAGAATCTCCACATACAATGAGTGAGCCCATTTTATGAGAGTGTACTACCTGAAATAGGTGTGATAAAAGGGTACATGTTTTTTATTAGGTGCATAATATTAAACAGTTATAGCTGTGTCCAAAACATATCCAGTTAGTATTAAATACCGTCCCTCAGGGTCTATTATTGCAGCCTGCTTTGTGAAAGGAGTGGAGCGAGGGAACCCTATTAAGGTGCCTCTTTGTTTGGTATCTGTTGAAGCTGTGAATGCTTGTGGATATGATGAACTAAAAATATTTGGGAGTAGATTTGTTCGTAAAGTGGGTTTCTTGTAAACACACAATGTTTGCTTTCATGGCCTGGAAAGATCAAAACGCTTTTGTAAGTTTTTGTGGTACATTTAGCCCCTGTACATTTAGGGAAATTATATTTAATGGTGCCATAGCAGCAGCCACAAAAAGCTTTTCTTACCACATGTTACAACGTGGTGGATCCTCGACCAAACACCTGCGGATAAAGAGAGGGAGAGAAGAGAGGTCCAAGAATATCTAGAATGGGGGAAAAAAAAAAATCATAAAAGATCATATTACATATGAATAAAGTACAGGTATAAAGAGATCCAATGTTTACCTGTGACGAAGGATACAATCCTCCATCAGGGGATAAGGAGCCTTCATCGAATCCCCACATAACTGTAGGGGTCCGAGGAAGGTAAATTGGGGTACACATAGTTTTCGTGGGAGGAACACCCGCCCCAAAAAATTGTAACTTGAACATCCTAAAAATGTATGATTGTAAGCCCTAAAAAAAAAATATATTTTTTTAAATAAAAAAAAAATTAAATAATAAAAAAAATCCAACACCACTGGTGTTTAAATCTATACACCATCTGTAAACTTTCTAGCGTTATAGTATACAAAGAAGTATATTTACTATTTATAAAGGAAAATATAGAATTTTATCTAATTTTATCCAATAACAGGGCTAATAAAAAAAATAAAAAAATGGATAATAAAGACTTATCCACACAACAAATTTCAGTCAATTGACTACTAATACAAGGTTAAAGACCACTGTAAAAAGGGATAAATAAATCTTATTAATAAATCTTAAAATGTATAAATCTTAGGTCCATGTGGAAAAAAAATAAATAAATAATATATATATATATATATATATATATATATATATATATATATATATAAAATAAATAACAGGGCTAATAAAAATAAATAAATGCATAATAAAGACTTATCCACCCAACAAATTTGAGTAAATTTACTAATAATAAAAGGGATAAATCATTTCATAGAGGTATATGAGCTTTTGTTATTATGTGACTGCTCCAGAGATTTATTAATCTTAAAATGTATAAATCTTGGGGGTCCAAGTGGAACTGCATTAAAAAAAATGAATGGTAAATGAATTACTTTGAGAATAACCAAAACTGAAATTTCAAATTATATGGGATTTAAATGCAAATATAAATGTATTTTAAATCGCTTAATATTAAATATCCATAAATTAGATATAAGTGGGAGTAGGAGATTTGTATAGAGGTTCCAAAGGATTCTGCTATATTGATCTCTGAAAGGCAAAAATGAAATTAAGTCTGTTAGGTCTTCAGTATTTTCATTCCATAGTGTCTTTTTGCTCTTGAGGTGGAGATGCATGTCGACTTCTCTTGTGCAGATGCTGATTTAAATTTTTGTCTAAGTCTGGGGATGGGTTCTTTACTGATGTATTCAAAGCCGTTCTTCTTCTTGCAGCATTAATGGTATGAGAGTTCTCTATCAGGTTGAGATCTTGAAGGGCGTGCTGGAGTTCTGCCACAGATCTGAAGTCAAATCTTGTTCCTTGATGTGAAATCGTAGAGAGAATGGAAATCCCCATTGATATTTAATATCATGGCGTTGCAATTCCAGGAGCTGGGGTTTCATAGCTCTTCTTTTGGAGAAAGAAGTTTGGGAAAGGTCTGCAAATAATATGAAAGTATGATCTTGGAAGCTTAAATAGTTTTTTTCCCCTGGCCGCAACAAGAAGTTGTTCCTTAGGATTATAGTAGTGGAATTTTGCTATAATGTCTCTAGGAGGTCCATCTGTTTTATTAGGCATAAGAGCACGGTGCACTCTGTCCATTTCCAGGCGCTCTATTGGTATCCCTGGGAGTAATTCCTGACATAGTGCAGTTATAGAAGATTGTATATCTAAAACATTTTCTGGTATAGCTCTGAATCTGAGGTTAGATCACCTTGCTCTGTTTTCATAGTCCTCTAATTTATTTTGTAAAATAAAGTTTTCTTCTTTTAGAATATCAATTTCTGCCATGTAGCCCTGAGAATAGTTTTCAATTTCTTCCACTTTTAGTTCAAGTGCTGCTGTACGCTGACCAAGTTCCCTGATTTCTTTTGTGAGGTTATTTGTTATCTGCTCTGAGGTTTGTTTCAGTGCTTTGTGAAGCATTTTTTCGAAATGCTTTAAAATACCGTGAGGGGGTCATAGTTTCATGTGAGGAAGACAATAAGTTGAATTCTGTATAAGAATCTCAGGAGGAGATATGCTGTATAGGTTTAGTCTTTATGGAGCGCTCTTAGGTAATTTGTGCCGATTCTGAGGAGACCGGCGCCATTTTGGATGATATCTGCACATCAGTGCATCTGTGAGGTTTTTTTTTTGTTTTAACACGGGCTCCTCCCAACACCTTTATTGTTTTAAATGTTTCTCTCGCCTCTTGTGTGTTTAATAAGGTATTCAGCTTTATAATTTTGTCCGGGCTTAAGCTGTATTGCTGGTTATTCCTCACAAAGTGGAGCTCTAGTCAGACATTACTGTCCTGCTAGACTCTGCCCACTGCACCTTTTGGATGCAGAATTTCATACTGAACAAAGTAAGTCCAGGCATGACCATGCTAAGACTTACAAGAGGGAAGATAGCTGTCAGATGCCTCCTGGGTGACATGTTTATCTGAGCTACCCTGTGTTTAGTATCCAACAAATTCAATGCTGAACAATAATATAGTTACACACATCCATCAAGTCCAACCTATGTGTGTGATTATATGTCAGTAATACGTTCTATATCCCTGTATGTTGCGGTCGATAAGGTGCTTATTTAATCGTTTTTTTTTAATCTATCGATGCCCCCTGCTGAAACCACCGCCTGTCAAAGGGAATTCCACATCCTTGCCGCTCTTACAGTAAAGAACCCTCTACGCAGTTTAAGATTAAACCTCTTTTCTTCTCATTTTAGTGAGTGGCCACCTGTCTGATTAAACTCCCTTCCGCAAAAAAGTTTTATCCCAATTGTGGGGTCATCAGTATGGTATTTGTAAATTGAAATCGTATCCCCTCTCAAGCGCCTCTTCTCCAGAGAGAAGTTCAGTGCTCGCAACTTTTCTTCATAACCAATATACTCCGGACCCTTTATTAGCTGTGTTGCCCTTCTTTGTATTCGCTCCATTTTCAGTACATCCTTCCTGAGGAATGGTGCCCAGAACTGGACAACATACTCTAAATGCGGCCGGACCAGAGTCTTGTAGAGCGGGAAAATTATCGTTTTATCTCTGGAGTTGATCACCTTTTTTAACCACTTGAGACCCGCACTACGTCTATTGACGTCATGGGGTTTCGCTGGTTATATCTAAATGATGCCTGAGGCCACAGACATCATTCAGATATTGCCGTTTTCAGCTGGCGATTCCCTAGACCATAAGAATGATCATAGCGGCTGTTCCGTCGCTTGAACGTTCTTACGGCCGCCCTCCGGTGCTTCTACCGACTCACCGTTTCCATCGGTGAGTCGGTCACAGGATCCGCCGGCCCCAGCAAGTGATCATAGAGATTTCCGGCGGACTAGATTGTCCCCGGAGTCTCTATGATCGTTCGGAGGCCGGGCGCGATGTTATGACGTCACGCCCGGCCTCGGTATTCAAATTAACGGCGCCGATCTGGCTAGGAAGCCATGATCTTTTTCTTTTTTTTTTTTTTTTTTTTTTTTTTTTTTTTAATTCTTTCCAGCCTAGAGGTGAGATATGGGGTCTTATTGACCCCATATTTCACTGTAAATAGGTCCGATCGTGCCATATTCCTATTACAAGGGATGTTTACATTCCTTGTAATAGGAATAAAAGTCATCAATTTTTTTTTTAATTTTTTTTTTTAAGTGTAAAACTAAAAAAATAAAATTAACAATAAAAAAAAATAAAAAATTTAAAGCGCCCCTGTCCCCGTGAGCTCGCACACAGAAGCGAACGCATACGTAAGTCCCGCCCACATATGAAAACGGTGTTCAAACCACACATGTGAGGTATCGCCGCGAACGTTAGAGCGAGAGCGATAATTCTAGCCCTAGACCTCCTCTGTAACCCAAAATATGTAACCAGTAAAAAAAATTAAAACGTCGCCTATGGGGATTTTTTAATACTAAAGTTTGGCGCCATTCCACGAGTGCGTGCAATTTTGAAGCGTGACATGTTGGGTATCTATTTACTCGGCGTATCCTCCTCTTTCACATTATGCAAAAAAATTGGGCTAACTTTACTGTTTTTTGGGGGGTTTTTTTAAGCATGAAACTTGTTTTTTTCCTGAAAAAAACGCATTCGAAAAATTGCTGCGCAAATACCGTGCGAGATAAAAAGTTGCAATGACCGCCATTGTATTCTCTAGGGTCTTTGCTAAAAAAAACATATAGAATGTTTGGGGGTTCTATGTAATTTTCTAGCAAAAAAATTAGGAATTTTACATGTAGGAGAGAAATGTCAGAATTGGCCTGGGTCCGAAGTGGTTAATGCATGCTAACATACTATTTGCTTTGTTAGCAGCAGCTTGGCATTGCATGCCATTGCTGAGCCTATCATCTACTAGGATCCCCAGGTCCTTTTCCATCCTTGATTCCCCCAGAGGTTCTTCCCCCGGTGAGTAAATTGCATTCATATTTTTGCCACCCAAATGCATTATTAAATTTTCTACATTAAATCTCATTTGCCATGTCGTTGCCCACCCTATTAATTTGTTCAGATTGTCTTGCAAGGTTTCCACATCCTGTGGAGAAGTTATTGCCCTGCTTAGCTTAGCGTTGTCTGCAAATACGGAGATTGAGCTGTGTACCCCATCCTCCAGGTCGTTTATGAACAAATTAAACAGGACTAGTCCCAGCACAGAACCTTGGGGGACCCCACTTCCCACCCCTGACCATTCCAAGTATTCCCCATTTATCACCACCCTCTGAAACTTGCCCTTGTTTCCAGTTTTCAATCCATGTACTCACCTTATGGTCCATGCCAACGAACCCTAGTTTGTACAGTACATTTATGGGGAACTGTGTCAAATGCTTTTGCAAAATCCAGATACACCACGTCTACGGGCTTTCCTTTATCTAGATGGCAGCTCACCTCCTCATAGAAAGTTAATAGATTGGATTGGCAAGAACTATTCTTTGTGAATCCATGCTGATTACTGCTAATGATACAGTTTTCATTACTACAATCTTGTATATAGTCTCTTATCATTCCCTCCAAGAGTTTACATACTATTGATGTTAGGCTAACTGGTCTGTAATTCCCAGGGATGTATTTTGGCACTTTTTTTAAATATTCTCGGGTGGGGGGGGGTCGCCTTTGCAGCTCGGTGAACCTCTCCCTACTGTCTGACCAATATGTCTGCAAGTTGGTTTCATCAGGATGCAAGAGTTTCTTTCTTGTCCACCAAACAGATTCTTTCCCTCCAACCTTTATCTGCTTGCGGCTCGTCGGGAGGCCCTGTTTGGGGCAGTACAGGACCTGCTACTGCGCGGGGTGATAGTACCTGTACCAACGCTGGAAAGGTTTCTACTCCAATCTGTTTGTAGTTGCAAAGAAGGAAGGGGTCCATCCAATCCTGGACCTCAAGGTCCTCCACAGCTTTTTGAAAGTGCAAAGGTTTAGGATGGAATCAGTTTGCTCCGTGGTCGCTGCACTCCATCAGGGGGCCTTCCTGGCGTCCTTGGACATCAAGGATGCATACTTACATGTACCCATATGCCTCAGGGATCAGAGGTTTCTGCGATTTGCAGTCGGGGAAGAGCATTACCAATTTATGGCTCTCCCTTTTGGCCTTTCGTCAGCACCCTGGGTCTTCACCAAGGTGTTATCCCCAATTCTGGTGTTAAGGCAACGTGGGATTGCAATTGTGGGTTACCTAGACGACCTACTTCTGAGAGCAGCTTCCACCTCAGAATTATGAGAGGACGTAGCAATCGCCATGGAAACGCTTCCGGAGTTTGGTTGAGTACTGAACCTAATGAACCTAAAATAGTAGGTGTTGGTGCCGACTCAACGCCTGGAGTACCTGGGCTTACTGCTAGACTCCTCAGGTGCGAGAATATTTCTCCCTTCAGACAAGCTGCAGACTCTTCAAGCTGCGGTGAAGTTTTGGTGAACTGCAGGTGGTCGTCGCTGCATTTCTGCATATAAGTCCTGGGTCTCGTGGTAGCCACTTTGGAGGCAGTACCGTACGCTCAATTTCACATTCAAGTCTTGCAAAAAGATTTTGTCAAAATGGGACAAATCTTTGTTATCCCTGGCTTGTCAAATTCGGGTGAGCCAGTTAGTCAGGGATTCCCTGCTCTGGTGCCTGAAGTCTCCGGCCCTTCAGTCCGGGAAGTCGTTCCTTCCTCTTCATTGGATGGTGATCACAACGGATGCCAGCCTGACCGGTTGGGGGGGAGTTTTGGGGTGTACAGTCAGCCCAGGGCCGTTGGACACGGGAGCGATCAGGCGGTGCCTCTCCACATGGTCAAAGAGGCTGCAGGGGTGTCCGGTCAGGATCCAGTCGAACAATGCCACATCGGTGGCATATGTTAACCATCAAGGAGGAACCGAAGATCGCTCACATCCTACAGTGGGCAGAGTGGCACGTGACGGCCCTATCGGCTGTATACATTCCGGGCGTAGAAAAGTGGCAGGCGGACTACCTAAGTTGTCAGATGCTGGACCAAGGGGAATGGTCGTTGCATCCGGATGTATTCCGTCTCATTTGCCTAAAGTGGGGCACACCAGATGTGGATCTCTTGGCCTCTCAGCTCAATTGGAAGGTGCAGAGGTTTGTGTCCAGGACAAGAGACCCCTGGGCGGACGCGTCAGACACATTGTTTGCTCCATGGGGACATTATTTGCTGATTTTATGCCTCCCCCCCCCCCCCCCACTAAAGCTCCTGCCATGCCCGCTACGCAGATTGGAGGCTGAGGGGATTTCGGTGATTCTGATTGGCCTTGGCGTCCTTGGTATATGACCTAGTGGTGACCTGGTGGCAGATGTTCATTGGCGGCTTATGATGCAAGAGGAACTTCTATCACAAGGTCCAATACTTCATCCTGCTTTACTGGCGCTGGTTTTAACAGCATGGCTGTTGAAAGCCAGGTGCTAAGGGACCGAGGTCTGTCAGACTCGGTCATTTCCACTATGCTGAGGGCATGGAAGTCATCTTCTCTGAAGATTTATCATCGTACGTGGAAGGCTTTCATCTCTGTGTGAGGAGATGGGGTGGTGTCTGCGCACAGTTTCCAGGATCCTGCTGTTTTTGCAGTGAGGAGTGGATCAGAAACTTATCTGCCCCTTGATGGTGCTTAAGGTATCAGCCTTGGCTGTTTTTTTCCCAACGTCCCTTGGCGACACACTCATTGGGGAGTACATTTGTGCAAGGGGTTCGACACGTAGCCCCTCAGCTTTGTCCACTGCTGCCTGCGTGGGATCTGAATCTGGTGCTATAAAAAAAAATGGAGAAACCCCATAGAAGTGGGACTTTATAGGTACCACCATATTCGCATACGTAGTAAAATATATATAAAAAATGTTTTATTATACAAAAAAAATACATAATTACAATATCACAGAACCATATAAATCAAGTATGCATAACAATACACAAAAAATCATGGATAGGTGGAATGGAGTAACTCAACTCAAACCCAACAATGTTTCAGAGATGAGTCGTATTCTCCTTCACCAGGGTTTTTTTTTTCAGGTAACACCATATCTAAAAGATTTAGACAAGGAAAGCGGCCAAAAAAAAAATCACAACTAAGATTGTTGTAATGCCATTTGATAGTACAATACATATACTTACATCCTAATCACTAGATCGGTGCATTCTAGCATCCAAAACAATTTTAAAATAAATGCAGAAGAGACATCCTGACGCAGGGGCCAATCTGAATCCGGTCCAACCAGATATTCTTTAAAGAGTATATAGATGGTAAACAAGAAAAAGGAAAATTGGAAAAGGCAAGGGAATAATATTGCATTTCCCCAATTAATCACCTATCCTATCAGCCACACTGCAGTCCAAAATATCGGACTAACAGGGGGCCTACATGTGTATTGGGGCCCAGAAGAGTCTGCTTTTCACCGGGTAAGCCTTCCACCTCTCATTGATCGATGGTCTTTCCATCCTCTGGATGAGTTTTAACTGTATTACCTGGAATGTTAGATGCCTAAATTCAAAGATTAAGAGATCTCTCGTCTTTGATTACCTAAAACGTACTAAAGTGCAAATAATTTTGCTCCAAGAAACTCATCTGGTGGGATCCCAAGTCATGGCCTTAAAGAAGCGCTACATTGCACATGCTTTTCACGCAACTTACTCTAGAGGAGTTTCTATACTCCTACTGAGATCTTTGCCGGTCCAAATGTTGGAGGTCAAAACTGACCCACAAGGTTATTACATTGTTGTGGTTTTGCAATGCCAGGGAGTATTGTATACATTAGTGAATTTATATGTTCCACCACCCTTTGATCTACAAAGGCTGAGGGACTGTATGTCTATAGTACTCCCCATGGTACAAGGTCACCTCATTATTGGAGGTGACTTTAACAAGGTAATGAATGTTGAGATGGATAGGCTCCGATGCGCTGGACCACAATCTCTTGTGTTAAGAGACTGGGTGAACACCTATAACTTGACGGACATATAGTGACAGAAACACCCAGATTGGAGAGAGTTTTCTTGTGCATCGACATCCTATAGGTCTCTATCTAGGTTGGATATGTTTTTTCTCTCCAGAGGTGCGTTGCAGGGGTTGGGAAGGATTTCCTACCTACCGAGAGCAATCTCGGATCACTCTCCCCTACAATTGACCATAAATGTGTCTAAAGCTTCGGGTAACCAGGTATAGCGGATGAGTCCTTATTGACTGCAGGAACCTATGGTGTCATACACATGTAAAGATGCGGTGACTAACTTCTGGCAGGAAAACTGGGAAGAGGTTTCAGAATTAAGCACGTGGGACGCCTTTAAGCCAGAATCCAGAGGAGCTTACATGAAGGGGGTCCTCGATCTGCAGAAAGCAAATTGGGAACGAATACAGGGGTTGGCCTCTAACTTAAAGGAGGTGGAGGGTCGCTATGTTGGGGATCCTTCCCCTCTTTGTTATCAGTACCTAAAAAGAGCCAGTAGGGAATATGACCTAGCACTGTCGAAAACCCAGAAAAAGACACTGTACCAACGTCAGAGGATTTTTGACATGGAAGACTGGAGAGGAAAACTGCTGGCATTTCTAGCTGCACCGATTCCTGATCCCATAGTTGTCCCTTGCATTTATGATGCTTCTAACATACTGAGAGACTCACGGGAGGAGATTATTGAGACCTTTAGGAAATTTTATACAGCCCTATATTTATCCCAGGCTCACTATACCCTCCCAGAATTATACGATTACGTAGATACTATTGAGTTCCCTACACTGTCATTGGAACAAAAAATGTCCCTGGAAGCGCCCATTTCTGTGGAGGAGATAACGCAAACCATCAAAACTTTCACTAAACACAAAACCCCGGGACCAGACGGATTTCCCATTGAATGGTGTAAACTTTTCTCCACTATTTTCGCACAGCACTGTCTACCCCCATCTATGAAAGAAGCTCTCATTGTATTAATCCCCAAGCCTAATAAGGACCCTCCCTATTGTGAATCCTATAGACCAATTTCCCTAATTAACACAGATTTTAAAAATTCTATCAAAGATTCTAGCCTCCCGTATAAATTCTGTAATCACCACTTTAATAAACTTGGATCAAACTGGGTTTATCCCGAGGAGATCTACTTATAGTAACATCTGTAGATTATTCACAAATCTCCAGGCCCCAAATATACTAGCAGTCCCCAGAGCAATAGTGTCCCTTGAAGCCCATAAGGCATTTGATTCAGTGGAATGGCCTTATCGCCTCTACATTATGGAAAAATTTGGATTCGGAGACAATCTTATTACATGGATTAAAATATTGTATGATCAGCCCACAGCCCGTTTTAGGATTAATGGCACCATATCCGGACCCTTTAGAATTCGCAGAGGCACTAGGCAGGGGTGTCCTCTATCCCCTCTTTTATTTGCGTTGGCGGTAGAGCCCCTTGCTAGATTAATCAGAGCTTCACCTGAACTACAGGGAATGTGGATAGGCTCATTGGAGGAGCGTATATCGCTGTATGCAGATGATATGCTGCTTTACCTGTCGGATCCGAAATATACGATCCCCAAACTTCTCAATCTAATTACTGACTTTGGTGAATACTCCGGGCTGAAAATTAATTGGACTAAGTCCATTATATTTACGATAGATTCTGACTCACCCGCCTATCTCCCGCAAAACTGTCCATTACAGGTTGTCACAATGTTCAAATATCTGGGAGTTACAGTTCAATTACCAATTGCGAAGTATATATGAAACAATCTTCTCCCCTGTATAGACTCCCTTAAGATCAAATTGAATAGCTGGGTCAACCTACCTTTGACACTGATGGGGAGAGCTAATCTATTTAAAATGGTGTTTCTCCCCAAACTATTATATATTCTAGCAAATTGTCCGGTTTATGTGCCAAAGATGATTTTTCAGAAGATTGATTCCTTACTATCCACATTCCTTTGGTTTCCTAAGAATCGCGCTGACTACCTTACAACTACCCATGACCAAGGGAGGATTAGCCCTACCAAATTTGAGATTGTATTACTATGCCTCGCTGAATATCGCTGCTACCACAGCAGAGGCGGCTCTACTCTCCTCCTACGAAGCTCTGACTAACATAATATTTAGGAGGACGGTTAGGGGGGAGGGAGGCACCGACATGATCAAGGTCTCACTTAAAATATTTAAACTGTGTCAGGCGCTCGTCCCTGAGGACCAACCCTCAATATCACCCAACCAGTCCATTTTGTATAACCCTTCATTTCCGCACTTCTATGACTTACCCATTGCCTGTATGTGGGCAAGGAGGGGCTTAAAATACGTGCAACTGTATGAGGCAGGTACTTTTAAAACATTCCCCACGCTACGACAGGAGTTGGGGATACCTGACACTTGGGGTTTCAGATATCTTCAGCTAAAACACGCCACCAGCACCCAACTGGGCCTTAGGAATGTCTCCCTTCAGAACTCCAAGCTAGAAGGGGCATTGGTACGACCAGAACATACAAAACTGATTTCCACTTACTATAAAGTACTGGGCGAGCCTAGGTCTACTCGACTACAAACTTTGAAGCATCACTGTACGACGGATATATACCTGACCTTTTCGGAGGATAACTGGGAAGAACTTATTAGTACATGCTTTGGCACTGCTATTTCTGCCAGGGATAGAATGATACAGATACGTATCTTTCACAGAATATATTACACCCCACTACGACTCTTCCAGATGCAGAAAATACCTAGCCCAGTGTGCCATAAGTGTGGTAGAGGGGTGGGGAACTTGCTGCATATGCTCTGGGGCTGTGAGAAAATAAGACCATTCTGGTCCCAGGTGACTCACTTTATTGCAACTACCTTTGACCTACACAATATTTGCAGTCCCTAATGGTGTCTCCTTTCAATCTTTGAAGAGGTGGAGCTCAGTAGCTACCTGTTATACTATGCTAGGAAGTCTATACTTTTACAGTGGACACAATCAGTACTGATCTCCTTAAACCAATGGAAAACACTGATTAATCAAGAAATACCAATGTACAAAATTACATACGAGACTAGGGGATGTGCAGGGAAATTTCTTAAAATATGGGGAGACTGGGTTGAGAAGGTGGACACATGTGAAGTCCCTGAATATTGAGCCTGGCCACAGCAAATGTAGTTCTACAGAAGGTCTCCTGCGGCCTACGGAGATGGGTCCGCGACTATTGGTAATAGGAACCAGATTGCCTGCAGTAAGTGCAAGAATTTGATTGTTTAGCCTTGTCTGGGGAGCGGGGGGAGGGAGGGGGAAGAAAATGACTTTTTGATGTTCAAATAAAGAGCAGCAAGACTAAAAGGTATTGTGTCAGGATGTTGATGTTTAATGGTAATCTTCTCATGATACGGAATCGTTCCGACCACAATGCTGATATGTAATATGTATGTTGAATATTACATGTATGCAATGATTGTTATTAATAAAAGAAGTTTAAAAAAAAAAGAATACCATTGAGTGGTTTTAACACAAAGTCCACTATCTGCAGATACAATAAAAATAAAACACTCAATCAAAGTCCATTATTGTGCAGAGGTGACTGCCATATATCATCATAAAGAAAGGCTTTAGTAGATATTCCAATGTGGGATGAACTCCTTCACTACACTACTTGTGCAACCCCCTGTAGGTATTCCACTTCGCAGACCCTGCTGGTTTAAACACTTGTCAAACAAATAACTGTACGGTCTCAGTTCACTGGACGTCTCCCATCTATATTAGGCTCATCATCAGATAAAAGAAAACCAACATAGCGTAATCCAGTACAACTCTATTTTAGTCATTAAAATTTTTCTCATTATAAAACACTCGCAAAGTGTTCATCAAGCAAGGGCATTTAATAATATTAGTCGCGCAATCCCATCTAACCTTTCACTGCTCCCGCGGTGTTCCTGGGAAGGAGAGACGAGCAATCGGCCAACACTGTAGGATGCTGCGTAGCAACGCGCTGACTCGTATCTGTCATCACTTTCATCAGAGGGCGTCTGACAAGTGATGACAGAAATGCGTCAGTGCATTGCTACGCAGCATCATACATTGGGAGCACGCAAGTCACCTGTCAAGATTTTATGAACACTACAAGTCACCAGCAAACAATTTATCGAAGCACGAACACTTACTCATGATGGAATGGATGCACTCATGCGTTTTTTATAAGTGGTGCGATTGTTGTACTGTTTGTTTTTTGGTGCGATTTTAGCATTTTTGTTATTTTTTTTGCACTTTTCTGTGGATTTTGCAAAAATTTTTTGGGATTAACTATTTTTGGTACATTATTATTTTTTTGGACATTTTTTTATGCATAACATATATATATATATATATATATATATATATTTTTTTTTTTTTTCTATGCAGCATGTATTTATAGAGATTTACTTCTAAAAAAAAAAAAATTTTGTTTTTGGACACATTAACTGGTTGTATTTTGCAATTAATATCTAGCCTTTATCACATAACCTTAATTTTATGAAGGACATCTTGACCCCTAAGTTGAGTAACTGTTTAGTTTACTTAATGTAGCCTTCCTCCACCTTTTCAACACAGATGAACCCTTGATATAACTTTCTGGTCTCGGGGAACCCCTGCTAAAAATTACTACAGTGCCTTGCGAAAGTATTCGGCCCCCTTGAACTTTTCAACCTTTTGCCACATTTCAGGCTTCAAACATAAAGATATAAAATTTTTATTTTTTTGTGAAGAATCACCAACAAGTGGGACACAATTGTGAAGTGGAACGAAATCTATTGGATAATTTAAACTTTTTTAGAAAATAAAAAACTGAAAAGTGGTGCGTGCAAAATTATTCGGCCCCTTTACTTTACTTTCAGTGCAGCAAACTCACTCCAGAAGTTCAGCGAGGATCTCTGAATGATCCAATGTTGTCCTAAATGACTGATGGTGATAAATAGAATCCACCTGTGTGTAATCAAGTCTCTGTATAAATGCACTTGCTCTGTGATAGTCTCAGGGTTCTGTTGAAAGCGCAGAGAGCATCATGAAGACCAAGGAACACACCAGGCAGGTCCGTAATACTGTTGTGGAGAAGTTTAAAGCCGGATTTGGATACAAAAAGATTTCCCAAGCTTTAAACATCCCAAGGAGCACTGTGCAAGCGATCATTTTGAAATGGAAGGAGTATCAGACCACTGCAAATCTACCAAGACCTGGCTGTCCCTCTAAACTTTCAGCTCAGACAAGGAGAAGACTGATCAGAGATGCAGCCAAGAGGCCCATGATCACTCTGGATGAACTGCAGAGAACTACAGCTGAGGTGGGAGAGTCTGTCCATAGGACAACAATCAGTCGTACACTGCACAAATCTGGCCTTTATGA
The DNA here is from genome assembly GCF_037356315.1 of Lithobates pipiens. Classification (NCBI taxonomy): domain Eukaryota; kingdom Metazoa; phylum Chordata; class Amphibia; order Anura; family Ranidae; genus Lithobates; species Lithobates pipiens. Next base: position 129,168,717 of record NW_027507784.1, read on the forward strand.
AAGAGTGGCAAGAAGAAAGCCATTTCTCAAAGATAGCCATAAAAAGTCTCGTCTAAAGTTTGCCACAAGCCACCTGGGAGACACACCAAACGTGTGGAAGAAGTTGCTCTGGTCAGATGAAACCAAAATCGAAGTTTTTGCCCACAACGCAAAACGATATGTTTGGTGTAAAAGCAACACAGCTCATCACCCTCAACACACCATCCCCACTGTCAAACATGGTGGTGGCAGCATCATGGTTTGGGCCTGCTTTTCTTTAGCAGGGACAGGGAAGATGGTTAAAATTGTAGGGAAGATGGATGCAGCCAAATACAGGACCATTCTGGATGAAAACCTGTTGGAGTCTGCAAAAGACCTGAAACTGGGACGGAGATTTTTTCTTCCAACAAGACAATGATCCCAAACATACAGCAAAATCTACAAAGGAATGGTTCACAAATAAACGTATCCAGGTGGTAGAATGGCCAAGTCAAAGTCCAGACCTGAATCCAATCGAGAATCTGTGGAAAGAGCTGAAAACTACTGTTCACAAACTCTCTCCATCCAACCTCACTGAGCTCGAGCTGTTTTGCAAGGAAGAATGGGCAAGAATTTCAGTCTCTCGATGTGCAAAACTGATAGAGACCTACCCCAAGCGACTTGCAGCTGTAATCGCAGCAAAAGGTGGCTCTACAAAGTATTAACGCAAGGGGGCCGAATAATTTTGCACGCCCGACTTTTTTCATTTTTTTATTAGTTAAAAAAGTTTCAAAAATCCTATAGATTTCGTTCCACTTCACAATTGTGTCCCACTTGTTGGTGATTCTTCACAAAAAAATAAAAATGTTATATCTTAATGTTTGAAGCCTGAAATGTGGCAAAAGGTTGAAAAGTTCTAGGGGGCCGAATACTTTCGCAAGGCACTGTATATCTACAACTCATGATACATTAGTGTAATGGTCAGTGGAAAGAGTGCTCCTTACACTTGTAGATACTGGGAAAAATTAGACCCTGACAAATAGCTAAAAATATTAATGGTGGCAGTGGAAACATATCGAACAGGCAGAAATTCCTAATTTCTCAAGGAACACCTAGCAACCACTGGAGGAACCCTAGTTGAGAAACCCTGACTTAATGTGTACATATTGTACATGCTTATTTTTGTAAACTATAAGTTGTGTTGTTTTGTTCATCCTACAGTTTGTATGTGCAGATTTTTCCCTGTATAGTAAAGCATTGATACACTTCAGAAGTCTAAGCTTCCTTGGTTTTACCACAAGAACTTAATAGACAGACGGAAAGCATTACAATGGGGGCTTGTGGCCTGGATTTGTGCTAAACTATCAACTGCAGCAGACCTGTTTTCTCTGGTGTGTTTTGTTGCATGTGCTGGGGAAGATGCTGTGTACACTGTTTAGGAAGTGTAATGCCCTGTACACACGACCAGTTTTCCTGTCGGAATAAACTCTGAAGGTTTTTCTGAGGCATTCCAATGAAACTATCTTGCGTACACATGATCACACCAAAGTCTGATCGTCAAGAACGCGGTGACGTACAGCACATACGACAGGACTAGAAAAAGGAAGTTCAATAGCCAGTAGTCAATAGCTTCTGTCCCGTACTTGCTTCAGAGCATGCGTAGTTTATGGTCCGTCGGAACAGCATACAGGCTAGAGGTTTTCCTGATAGAAATTGGTTCCGTCGGAAATATTTAGAACCTATTTCTAGGTCCGTCAGAATTTTTTGAAAAAAAAAAAGTCAGATGGGGCATACACACAATCTGAATATACGATGAAAAGCTTCCTTCTGACTTTTTCTGTCGGACATTCTGCTCCTGTGTACACGGCATAAGACTGAAAAGGTTTCTGGTTTCCAGGAGGACTTGAAGGTGTGCACCCTTCCTATCTGGGCCAAAAAAAGTAAGTGGATGTCTATT